>NC_134357.1:458821840-459421840 GCF_048569485.1 Anomaloglossus baeobatrachus | reverse complement strand
GGTATGCAAATTGCATACTTGCGATCACAGGACCACTCGCTCCAGTTGGCAGCATCATAGAATCCTGACAGCACGCACTGTTCACTTTGAGGATTCACAAGTCTGCAGTCACATAGATTGACTGAACACTTGCACCCCAAACCTAATCAAGCCATTTAAACAAAGTCATGATGCAGTTGCAAATTAAAAATTAACTTTATTTATGCCACAAAAGTTGCAACAAAACTTTTCAGAGTGATTTCTAAACTGGTTGTCAGAGACCTTACTCTCTACTGGAGGAAGCTAGGTGGTACTGAAGCAGAGGCTTAGGAATAGAGATGAGCGAACCGGTCGCGGTTCGGCTCGAGCTTGGTTCGTCGAACGGAGGTCTAGTTCGAGTTCGGGTCGGCGAACCGGTTCGGTGAACCACTCGAACCCATAGGAAACAATGGGAGGCAATCACAAACACATAAAAACACCTAGAAAACACCCTCAAAGGCAGACCTGGGCAAGGGGCGGCCCGCGGGCCACATCCGGCCCGCCTGCTCTCTGTGACCGGCCCGCCCGTATTCAGCTGGTGCAGAGGAGCCGGGCTGCAGCGTGCCGAGCAGGGGGAGATCCTGTGCAGGTCCGCACAGTCAGTGCAGGCAGCGGAACGCAGGAGTCTTTCCTCTGTTCCCTGCCGGCACTAATTGTCAGTGACACACGCGTGCGCTCTGACGTTGTCAGTACTGCGCTGCGTGTGTCATTTCAAAAGTTCCCGCCGGGCAGGAGAAGGAGCAGCACAGCAGAGGAATAATTCATCTTCCAGGACCTGCGATGATGTCACGCCCATGTGACTGTGTGGGAGGAGACACAGGATGCCGGGCAGAAAGCAAGACATGCTGAATGCTGAAGATGTGGACACATGATGACTGGTAATAAGAAAAGAGAGGACATGAGGGGGAGGGGGGCTGCAGGGTGAGGGGCATATGAGGGCTGCAGACTGACAGAAGGATGTGAAGGGGTGCAGAGTGTTTGAGAGGGGTAAGTTGGTGTACAGGCAGGGTGAGATATGTGGGCATGGTGTGTGACATATGGGGGTGTAGTGTGTGTGATATGGGGGTGCAGGCTGTATGGGGTGTAGTGTGTGTGATATGGGGGTGCAGGCTAGTGGTGTAGTATATGGGGGTATAGTGATGTAGTATATTACAGGTGTGCTATATGGAGGTGTAGTATATTACAGGTGTGCTATATGGAGGTGTAGTATATTACAGGTGTACTATATGGGGGTGTAGTATATTACAGGTGTACTATATGGGGGTGTAGTATATTACAGGTGTACTATATAGAGGTGTAGTATATTACAGGTGTGCTATATGGAGGTGTAGTATATTACAGGTGTGCTATATAGGGGTGTAGTATATTACAGGTGTGCTATATAGGGGTGTAGTGATGTAGTATATTACAGGTGTGCTATATGGAGGTGTAGTATATTATGGAGACACTCACCCCTCCCGGAAGAAGCGGTGTCAACCGCGAAACGGCCGTCGGAGGTTCCCTCTGGTCTGGCCTGGCTCCCCTAAACTACCATCATAATTAGGTAAGCACTTTATTCCCACCGTATGGATACTTAATGGTTGCCTTGAAAATATTACCTTGTGAACGTAGGTCTGCCGCTACTCCAGGTTTGTTTGACAACCATGTGTGTAATATTATGGGGGCATCAGAAAAATTGGGTTTGATTCGCAGGATCCATTGCCCTATTATTGGGATTTATGTGATTCAAATACTCTACATAACTGTATACTGACTTAGATCACCTGTGAACCAACCTGATTCTAGTCCCTTTTATATACATCTGATTGCTTGAATATCCTACATGTAACTGGATGTCCTGGCAACCATATATGTATCAGTATGGGGGTGTCTGATAATTGAGGCTTGATTCACAAGATCTACCTTTTTAGGATCTATGTGATCCCGCATCCTATTTAACTGCATGTTGATCTTGATCACCTGTGAACCAGCCTGACTTACTCCTCAGATACCTGATCCCACAAAAAAGTTTTGGTAGTATGATTTATGGGACCCAGATTTTCATTCCCTCTATCTTGCTTGCTAAATGTCCTTTGTCTTACTTGTTGTTATTTATTTATAATAAATTTCTACTTTTGCATGAATACTCCCAGTGCTCTTGTTTTTTCGGGGGTATAGTGATGTAGTATATTACAGGTGTGCTATATGGAGGTGTAGTATATTACAGGTGTACTATATGGAGGTGTAGTATATTACAGGTGTACTATATGGGGGTGTAGTATATTACAGGTGTACTATATAGAGGTGTAGTATATTACAGGTGTGCTATATGGAGGTGTAGTATATTACAGGTGTGCTATATAGGGGTGTAGTATATTACAGGAGTGCTATATAGGGGTGTAGTGATGTAGTATATTACAGGTGTGCTATATGGAGGTGTAGTATATTACAGGTGTGCTATATGGAGGTGTAGTATATTACAGGTGTGCTATATGGAGGTGTAGTATATTACAGGTGTGCTATATGGAGGTGTAGTATATTACAGGTGTGCTATATAGGGGTGTAGTGATGTAGTATATTACAGGTGTGCTATATGGAGGTGTAGTATATTACAGGTGTGCTATATGGAGGTGTAGTATATTACAGGTGTGCTATATGGAGGTGTAGTATATTACAGGTGCTATATGGAGGTGTAGTATATTACAGGTGCTATATGGAGGTGTAGTATATTACAGGTGCTATATGGAGGTGTAGTATATTACAGGTGTACTATATGGAGTTGTAGTATATTACAGGTGTGCTATATGGAGGTGTAGTATATTACAGGTGTGCTATATGGAGGTGTATATTACAGGTGTACTATATGGGGGTGTACTATATTACAGGTGTAGTATATGGGGTGTAGTGATGTAGTATATTACAGGTGTGCTATATGGAGGTGTAGTATATTACAGGTGTACTATATGGAGGTGTAGTATTACAGGTGTACTATATGGAGGTGTAGTATATTACAGGTGTGCTATATAGGGGTGTAGTGATGTAGTATATTACAGGTGTGCTATATGGAGATGTAGTATATTACAGGTGTGCTATATGGAGGTGTAGTATATTACAGGTGTGCTATATGGAGGTGTAGTATATTACAGGTGTGCTATATTGAGGTGTAGTATATTACAGGTGTGCTATATGGAGGTGTAGTATATTACAGGTGTGCTATATGGAGGTGTAGTATATTACAGGTGTGCTATATGGAGGTGTAGTATATTACAGGTGCTATATGGAGGTGTAGTATATTACATGTGCTATATGGAGGTGTAGTATATTACAGGTGTGCTATATGGAGGTGTAGTATATTACAGGTGTGCTATATAGGGGTGTAGTGATGTAGTATATTACAGGTGTGCTATATGGAGGTGTAGTATATTACAGGTGTGCTATATGGAGGTGTAGTATATTACAGGTGTGCTATATGGAGGTGTAGTATATTACAGGTGCTATATGGAGGTGTAGTATATTACAGGTGCTATATGGAGGTGTAGTATATTACAGGTGCTATATGGAGGTGTAGTATATTACAGGTGTACTATATGGAGTTGTAGTATATTACAGGTGTGCTATATGGAGGTGTAGTATATTACAGGTGTGCTATATGGAGGTGTATATTACAGGTGTACTATATGGGGGTGTACTATATTACAGGTGTAGTATATGGGGTGTAGTGATGTAGTATATTACAGGTGTGCTATATGGAGGTGTAGTATATTACAGGTGTACTATATGGAGGTGTAGTATTACAGGTGTACTATATGGAGGTGTAGTATATTACAGGTGTGCTATATAGGGGTGTAGTGATGTAGTATATTACAGGTGTGCTATATGGAGATGTAGTATATTACAGGTGTGCTATATGGAGGTGTAGTATATTACAGGTGTGCTATATGGAGGTGTAGTATATTACAGGTGTGCTATATGGAGGTGTAGTATATTACAGGTGTGCTATATGGAGGTGTAGTATATTACAGGTGTGCTATATGGAGGTGTAGTATATTACAGGTGTGCTATATGGAGGTGTAGTATATTACAGGTGTGCTATATGGAGGTGTAGTATATTACAGGTGTGCTATATGGAGGTGTAGTATATTACAGGTGCTATATGGAGGTGTAGTATATTACATGTGCTATATGGAGGTGTAGTATATTACAGGTGTGCTATATGGAGGTGTAGTATATTACAGGTGTGCTATATAGGGGTGTAGTGATGTAGTATATTACAGGTGTGCTATATGGAGGTGTAGTATATTACAGGTGTGCTATATGGAGGTGTAGTATATTACAGGTGTGCTATATGGAGGTGTAGTATATTACAGGTGCTATATGGAGGTGTAGTATATTACAGGTGCTATATGGAGGTGTAGTATATTACAGGTGTACTATATGGAGGTGTAGTATATTACAGGTGTACTATATGGAGGTGTAGTATATTACAGGTGTACTATATGGGGGTGTACTATATTACAGGTGTAGTATATGGGGTGTAGTGATGTAGTATATTACAGGTGTGCTATATGGAGGTGTAGTATATTACAGGTGTGCTATATGGAGGTGTAGTATATTACAGGTGTGCTATATGGAGGTGTAGTATATTACAGGAGTGCTATATGGAGGTGTAGTATATTACAGGTGCTATATGGAGGTGTAGTATATTACAGGTGCTATATGGAGGTGTAGTATATTACAGGTGTACTATATGGAGTTGTAGTATATTACAGGTGTGCTATATGGAGGTGTAGTATATTACAGGTGTGCTATATGGAGGTGTATATTACAGGTGTACTATATGGGGGTGTACTATATTACAGGTGTAGTATATGGGGTGTAGTGATGTAGTATATTACAGGTGTGCTATATGGAGGTGTAGTATATTACAGGTGTACTATATGGAGGTGTAGTATTACAGGTGTACTATATGGAGGTGTAGTATATTACAGGTGTGCTATATAGGGGTGTAGTGATGTAGTATATTACAGGTGTGCTATATGGAGATGTAGTATATTACAGGTGTGCTATATGGAGGTGTAGTATATTACAGGTGTGCTATATGGAGGTGTAGTATATTACAGGTGTGCTATATGGAGGTGTAGTATATTACAGGTGTGCTATATGGAGGTGTAGTATATTACAGGTGTGCTATATGGAGGTGTAGTATATTACAGGTGTGCTATATGGAGGTGTAGTATATTACAGGTGTACTATATGGAGTTGTAGTAGATTACAGGTGTACTATATGGAGTTGTAGTAGATTACAGGTGTGCTATATGGGGGTGTACTATATTACAGGTGTAGTATATGGGGTGTAGTATATTACAGGTGTACTATATAGAGGTGTAGTATATTACAGGTGTGCTATATTACAGGTGCTATATGGAGGTGTAGTATATTACAGGTGTACTATATGGAGGTGTAGTATATTACAGGTGTACTATATGGAGGTGTAGTATATTACAGGTGTACTATATGGAGGTGTAGTATATTACAGGTGTGCTATATGGAGGTGTAGTATATTACAGGTGTACTATATGGAGTTGTAGTAGATTATAGGTGTGCTATATGGGGGTGTACTATATTACAGGTGTAGTATATGGGGTGTAGTGATGTAGTATATTACAGGTGTGCTATATGGAGGTGTAGTATATTACAGGTGTGCTATATGGAGGTGTAGTATATTACAGGTGTACTATATGGAGTTGTAGTAGATTACAGGTGTGCTATATGGGGGTGTACTATATTACAGGTGTAGTATATGGGGTGTAGTATATTACAGGTGTACTATATAGAGGTGTAGTATATTACAGGTGTGCTATATTACAGGTGCTATATGGGAGTGTAGTATATTACAGGTGTACTATATGGAGGTGTAGTATATTACAGGTGTACTATATGGAGGTGTAGTATATTACAGGTGTACTATATGGAGGTGTAGTATATTACAGGTGTGCTATATGGAGGTGTAGTATATTACAGGTGCTATATGGAGGTGTAGTATATTACAGGTGCTATATGGAGGTGTAGTATATTACATGTGCTATATGGAGGTGTAGTATATTACAGGTGTGCTATATGGAGGTGTAGTATATTACAGGTGTGCTATATAGGGGTGTAGTGATGTAGTATATTACAGGTGTGCTATATGGAGATGTAGTATATTACAGGTGTGCTATATGGAGATGTAGTATATTACAGGTGTGCTATATGGAGGTGTAGTATATTACAGGTGTGCTATATGGAGGTGTAGTATATTACAGGTGTGCTATATGGAGGTGTAGTATATTACAGGTGTGCTATATGGAGGTGTAGTATATTACAGGTGTGCTATATGGAGGTGTAGTATATTACAGGTGTGCTATATGGAGATGTAGTATATTACAGGTGTACTATATGGAGGTGTAGTATATTACAGGTGTGCTATATGGAGGTGTAGTATATTACAGGTGTGCTATATGGAGGTGTAGTATATTACAGGTGTACTATATGGAGTTGTAGTAGATTACAGGTGTGCTATATGGGGGTGTACTATATTACAGGTGTAGTATATGGGGTGTAGTGATGTAGTATATTACAGGTGTACTATATAGAGGTGTAGTATATTACAGGTGTGCTATATTACAGGTGCTATATGGAGGTGTAGTATATTACAGGTGTACTATATGGAGGTGTAGTATATTACAGGTGTACTATATGGAGGTGTAGTATATTACAGGTGTGCTATATGGAGGTGTAGTATATTACAGGTGTGCTATATAGTGGTGTAGTGATGTAGTATATTACAGGTGTGCTATATGGAGGTGTAGTATATTACAGGTGTAGTATATGGGGTGTAGTGATGTAGTATATTACAGGTGTATATAGGGGTGTAGTGATGTAGTATATTACAGGTGTACTATATGGAGCTGTAGTATATTACAGGTGTGCTATATAGTGGTGTAGTGATGTAGTATATTACAGGTGTGCTATATGGAGGTGTACTATATTACAGGTGTAGTATATGGGGTGTAATGATGTAGTATATTGGAGGTGTATTATATAGTGGTGTAGTATAATACAGGTGCATATGGGGGTGTAGTATATTACAGGTATATGGAGGGAGTGTAGTATAATACAGGTGTAGTATATGAGGGTGTAGTGGTGTAGTATATTACAGGTGTAGTATATGGAGGGGGTGTAGTGATGTAGTATATTGGGTAGAATTGAGGTAATTATATTAGTCCGGCCCTCTAAATCAATCCCAATTTCTCATGCGGCCCCATGGGAAAATTAATTGCCCACCCCTGCTCAAAGGTGTCCAAAAGGTGACAAACAACTCACAACACAACACAAACACATGGGAAAGTGACAAGGACAAATACTCATGCGAAAACAGAAGAGCTGGACAAGGAAAAAGAGGAGGAGACACAGATATAGGCATGGCATGCCCTTCTAAAATGATGTAAAACACCGCAAGGTGACTCAAAGCGAAGTCCCCCTTTTTTCCAAAAATTGGGCCACGGAGACACCCCTTCAGTGGCAGCACTTGTGCCCCAGTTGTACACTTTACAGGTAGATTTGCATCAAGCACATTCAAAAATACGCCATCCTTAACCGTCCCCAGGATGGCACCGGGGTAGGTAGCAAAGTCTTTGCTGATCCCAGATCTGTTCATCTTGGATCATTTTTAGAAACACTGCAAGCAGGGGTTACTCCAAGCGAGTCTCCCTTTTTCCAAAAATTGGGCCACACAGATAACCCCTTCAGTGGCAGCACTTGTGCCACAGTTGTACACTTCACAGGTAGATTTGCATCAAGCACATTCCAAATCCACAAGCATTTAGGGTGGCTTTACACACTGCGATATCCGGCGCGATATCGCTAGCATGAGACCCGCCCCCATCGTTTGTGCGAAACGGGCATATCGCTGCCTGTCGCGCACAAAATCGCGCACCCGCGTCACACATACTTACCTGCATAACGACGTCGCTGTGACCGGCGTACCGCCTCCTTTCTAAGGGGGCGGTCCGCTCGGCGTCACAGCGACGTCAATAAGCGGCCACCCAATGAAAGCGGAGGGGCGGAAATGAGCGGGACGAACATCCCACCCACCTCCTTCTTTCCGCATTATGGCCGGCGGCAGGTAGGAGATGTTCCTTGTTCCTACGGGGGTCACACACAGCGATGTGCACTGCCGCAGGAACGAGGAAACAACGGGAAAGCGATAGTATCGATAATTGGGAGCGGACCCCCATGTCAACGAGGAGCGATTTTGGACGTTTTTGCAACGATCCAAAATCGCTCCTTGGAGTCACACACTACGAGATCGCAACAGCGACCGGATGTGCGTCACAAATTCCGTGACCCCAACGAGATCGCTGTAGCAAAATCGTAGCGTGTAAAGCCTGCTTTACTCTCCCCAGGATGACACCGGGGTAGGTAGCAAAGTCTTTGCTGAACCATGACTTGTTCATCTTGGCTCCTTTTTAAAAACAATGTAAGCAAGGGTTACTCCAAGCGGAGTCTCCCTTTTTTCCAAAAATTGGGCCACACAGACACCCCTTCAGTGGCAGCACTTGTGCCCCAGTTGTACACTTCACAGGTAGATATGCACCAAGCACATTCCAAATCCACAAGCATTTACTCTCCCCAGGATGACACAGGGGTAGGTAGCAAAGTCTTTGCTGAACCATGACTTGTTCATCTTGGCTCCTTTTTAAAAAAACAGCAAGAGTTACTCCAAGCGGAGTCTCCCTTTTTTCCAAAAATTGGGCCACACAGACACCCACCCATTCAGTGGCAGCACTTGTGCCCCAGTTGAACACTTCACAGGTAGATTTGCATCAAGCACATTCAAAATACACAAGCATTTACTCTCCCCAGGATGACACAGGGGTAGTAAATTCCTTGTGGATCCATGACTTGTTCATTTTGATGAACGTCAGTCTGTCCAAATTGTCACTGGACAGACGCATGCGCTTATCTGTCAGCACACACCCAGCAGCAGTGAAGACACAGTCAGAGACAAAGCTGGCAGCTGGACACGACCAGATCTCCAAGGCGTAAGTGGAGAGCTCTGGCCATTTTTCAAGATTTGAAGCCCAAAATGAGCAAGGCTCAATTTGCAAAGTCATGGCATCGATGTTCATTTGGAGATACTCCTGTATCATCCTCTCCAGCCGTTGACTATGTGTCAGACTTGTTGTCTCTGGTGGCCTTGCAAAGGAGGGTCTAAAAAAATTATGAAAATATTCAATAAAATTGCTGTTACCAGCACCAGAAACGGTGCTGCTGGTACAGGTAGATTGTTGAAGATGACGAGACCGTCCCATGCTTGGCAAGTTACAACTGGGAGATTTACTTCGTGCACCACGGTTGTTTGGTGGAAAAGCCGAGCTAAGATCGAGTAACAGCTTCTGCTGATACTCCTGCATACGTGCGTCCCTTTCTATGGCTGGAATTATGTCACAAAATTTGGACTTGTACCGGGGATCTAATAGTGTGGCAAGCCAGTACTCATCATCACTTCTAATTTTGACAATACGAGGGTCATGTTGGAGGTAGTGCAGTAAGAAGGCACTCATGTGTCTTGCGCAGCCATGCGGACCAAGTCCACGCTGTGTTTGTGGCATAGAGGTGCTAACCGTTCTTTCTTCCTATGACATCTCCCCCCAACCTCTTTCAACTGAAATTTGACCAAGGTCTCCCTCATCCGCTGAGTCTTCCATGTCCATGGACAGTTCTTCCTCCATTTCTTCATGTTCTCCTGCACCTTCCTCAACATTTTGCCTGCTACCATGCGCCCTTGTTGATCCCTATCCCCCATGGTCCCATGCCTGCCGCCTTGGTGATAATGAATGTCTGGACCTTGGTGATGTTGTTGTCCCTTGCGCATATGAATCCTCCTGTAGTTCCTCCCCTTCCTGTTGTCCCACCCCCTGACTCCGAATAGTGTTTAGCGTGTGCTCCAGCATGTAAATGACTGGAATTGTCATGCTGATAATGGCATTGTCAGCGCTAAACATATTCGTCGCCATGTCGAAACTGTGCAGAAGGGTGCATAGGTCCTTGATCTGAGACCACTCCATCAGGGTGATCTTCCCCACCTCTGCATCTTGTTGGCCCAGGCTATGCGTCATGACATATTGCACTAGGGCTCGGCGGTGCTGCCACAGTCGCTGTAACATGTGGAGAGTCGAATTCCAGCGTGTCGGCACATCGCATTTCAGGCGATGAACCGGCAGGCCGAAAGACTTCTGGAGCGATGCAAGTCGCTCAGCTGCGGTGGTTGAACGGCAGAAGTGAGCAGCCAGTTTTCGTGCCCTGTTCAGAAGGCCATCTAGGCCGGGATAGTGTGTTTAAAAATTGCTGGACAACAAGGTTCAACACGTGAGCCATACAAGGCACGTGTGTCACCTTGCCTAGGCGAAGGGCCGCACCCAGGTTTGCAGCATTGTCGCACACGGCCTTACCAGGCTGCAGGTTGAATGGAGACAACCATTTACCAAACTCAGTCTCCAGAGCTGCCCACAACTCAGCCGCTGTGTGACTCTTATTTCCAAGACATTTCAAGATAAAGACCGCCTGATGCCGTTGCGCTCTGCTGCCAGCATAGTAATGAGGGGTGCGTGATTCCTTCTGCGCAGTTACAACACTGGTGGCCTGACCAGGCAGGCTTGGGGTGGGGGTGGAGGACCCAGACGAGGTTGAGGAGGCAGAAGCAGTGGAGGAACTTGGACAGACAGAGGATTGACACACAAGTCGTGGGGACGGCAAGACTTGTGCAGCAGACCCTTCACCATCTATCACAATAGTTACCCAGTGCCCAGTCAGCGACATATAACGTCCCTGTCCATGCTTACTGGTCCAAGTATCGGTGGTGAAATGCACCTGTTCACAGACAGAGTTTCTCAAAGAAGCGGTGATGTTGTGTGCGACATGCTGGTGTAGCGCAAGCACACCTTTCTTAGAGAAGTAGTGGCGACTGGGCATCTGGTACTGGGGCACAGCAACAGACATAAGGTCTCTAAAATCCTGTGTGTCCACCAGGCGGAAAGGCAGCAATTCGGTAGCCAAGAGCTTACACAGGGATAAAGTCAACCTCTTAGCTTTGTCATGGGTCGCAGGAAATGGCCTTTTATTTGTCCACATCTGAGGGACAGAGATCTGGCTGCTGTGTGTAGATGGTGGTGAGTAGGGTGTCCCTGAAAAAATGCAGGTTTGTGAGGAAAGTGCAGGCGTAGACATGATGTTGCCTTCATCCAACGTTGATGCTATCGATGTCTGAGAGAGCTGTACACAAGCACTTGTTTCCCCTTCCAAACCAACTGACGACCTACCAAGCAAACTGCCTGTTGCGGTTACAGTGGTGGAAGTTGTGCATGGAAAACCAGGTGTGACAGCTGTCCCCACAGTCCTAGAAGATGAAGAGCGTGCGGATGCACTGGAAGGGGCAGGCAGTGGATGGTCTGCTCCGCTAGGCCGCATTGCAGCACGGTGAGCTTCCCAGTGGGACATATGATATTTATTCATGTGACGATTCATGGAAGAAGTTGTCAAACTGCTGAGGTTTTTACCTCTACTAACAGATTCCCGACAAATTTTACAGATCACATGATTTGGGCGATCCTTTGCAAGGTCAAAAAAGGACCAGGCTAGGCAAGGCTTAGAGGACATGCGACCTGCTGAGCCACCCCGACTAGTGCTCAGAGGCAGAGTGGTGGCTGAGGATGCAGTTGTAGACGTGCTGCCAGTACTCCTCCTCTGTCCAGGAAGGCGCAAGGTAACTTCGTCGTCAGTTGCATCCTCCTCCACTGCCTCTGTTGACCTCCTCGAGTGCTTGACTGTGGGTTAACAGTAGGTGGGATTTAGAACTTCCTCATCAAGCGTTGAGTTTGCATTCCCCTCACCCTCAGACCGAGCCTCTTCCTGCCCTGAACGAATATTTAAGTTGTCATCCCAATCTAATATCTGCGTCTCATCGTCATCAGCATGTTCCTCATTGTCTATTACAACAGGTGTTACAGTTTGTGAATAAGGGTCAACATTATGCTCAGAAACTTGGTCATCGGCCTGAATCTGAGTCACAAAGGTTCTGGGCATCACTGCAGACCATTTCCTGGTCTGTACTCACTGTAGCTTGGGAGCAGACCTCTGATTCCCAGGCTATAGTGTGACTGAACAGCTCTGCAGACTCAACCATCTCTGTTCCACCATACTGTGCAGGGCGGATGGAGACATGAGAGCTGGGAGAAAGCAAGTGTGATTGGGATGACAACTCAGAGGACTGTTTTTTTTTGGATGTGGTAGTTGAGGTGGAGGAGATGGCACTTGTTTGACCACTTGAGATCCATTTAAGCATGTTCTTTTTTTGGGCATCATCTACCTTTGTTCCAGTTGTTCGAGTCCGTAAAAAAGGGAACACATCGGATTGTCCACGGAAAGTAGTAGACATCTTACTTTTGCTGGAAGATGGCCTATCTTCAGCCGATGTTAATGGAGCTTTGCCACCTTCCCCACGGACACAAACTTTTTTTTCCTTTTCCAACACGCCTGTTCCCCTTTCCACCAGCATCTGTCATTTGGCCACTCATTTTGATTGCGACAAGATTGTGCACTTAAAATGTGGTATTAAAAATTGAGAGGTGGTGTAGATCGCAGAGGTGGTCTAGCTTTATTGACAGCAGAAGAAACAACACAGACTATCCCTGACAATGCAACTATGGCCCTTCAACTGGCAGCACCACAGTTTGCAATTATAATAGCTTAGTAAAAATGAGCTTGAGGGTGCAAATCAGAGGTGCTGGAAATAGCTTGGCACTAGTGGGACACTAATGAAGTCCAACAGCCACTTTTAGGATGCCACTAAGTTTTCTCAGCGTTTGCTATTATAATGGCTTAGTAAAAATGAGCTTGAGGGTGCAATGCAGAGGTGCTGGAAATAGCTTTGCACCAGTGGGACACTAATGAAGTCCAACAGCTACTTTTAGGATGCCACTAACTGGCAGCACTCTTTTCAATTAAAATGGCTTTGCAAAAATGTGCAGGAGGGGAGAATGCAGAGGTGGTGGGACTTGCTTGGCACAAGTGCCACAATAATGGAGGACAGCAGCCACTGTTTGGATGGCACTAACTGGCAGCACTCTGCAATTAAAATGGCTTTGCTAAAAAGGGTAGGAGGGTACAGTGGCAGGGTTGTGGGTCAGTGTAGAGGAAAGGAAGCCTCACTTTCTATCCCTCCTAATGGTGAAATGCATCAAGGAAGTCCCTGAGCTTAGCTACACAGACGCTGTTATCTGTAGTTGTTAAAAACTGTTTCCACGGACCTGACTGTCACCTATGGCTCTGAGCCGGATGAAATTAGCCCTGAAAAGGGCTGAATTAAACTTCTATCCCTAATCTGTAGAGCGCTGTTTGTAGAGCGTGCACAGCAGGATCGGCGGCAGGAGCTGCGTCAGCGGTGACTGTCACCCAGACGCAGAAGGCAGATAATGGCGTCCAGACGGGAAAATTGCCGTATTTATAATGCAAGGACATGTAACATGGACAGCCTATGACACATGCCCTTGCTTGTCTGGCAAAAAGTCCACTTAGCTGTGTGTGTCTGGGATTGGCTGACATGCTGGGCTGCCCCACTACACGCGCGCTTAGGGAAGGAAGAAAAGAAAAAGAAAAAAAAATGGCGATCACCATTATCCCAGCAGCAGTGATCTGAATGCGCAGTCCCCGCACACCATACGCTGAAATTTCATAATAGTGTGAATCACAGAGTGACACACTATTAGAGCGAAAAGCCAGCTAGTAATTAGCTTGGCTTTTTGCTGATAAAAACGTTCTCGAACGTAACTCGAGCTAACGAACTATTAGCAAAAAGCTTGAGTTCTAGTTCGATCTAGAACACCCCCCAAAATCACTCGAACCGCGAACTGGAGAACCACGAACCACGAACCGCGCTCAACTTTACTTAGGAACCACTACTGTGCAGAGCCAAGGGTAGATTTATTAACAGATAGGAATTTAACGTTATTCAAGTGAACAGTAGACATTAAACTGGAAACAGGTAGGCTTTGACACACAAACTCCTAGCTGGGACCCACAACAGATCTGTCACCGCCACTATTACACAGACTACGGCATCCACAAACTCAGCAGATAAAATAGATTAGTAACTATGTGACGCCCTGGGCAAGCCAGGGGTCACAGGTCATCACACCACCACACCCTACATCCCAGTTAGGAACACCAAAGCTACTAAAATCCTTGTTGCCCTCCTCCAGGGGCTGATGTTCACACCAGGGGGTGGGCCAGGTGGTTGGCTCCGCCCACCGAGGAGTACACAGCCCTGGAGGCGGGAGGAACCAGGCAGTTCAGTTAGGGGAGGAAAGTAGAAGGAAGTGGTAGAGGAGCTAAGTGAAGTGAAAGTGAAGTAGTAGTGGAGCAAAGAAGAAAAGAGTAAAAGTGAGAGTAGAAAAGCCTGAAGTTGGTCCAGCTGTGTGCAGGACAGAGTCAGCAAGGTCAGCAACGGCGGTGACAGTCTGGAGGGCGACTGCTCGGAGGTTGCTGGAAGGACTGTGGACGGGTAGTGGCCCGGCGGTCTGGAGCAGTATACGAAGAACAGTCAGCACCAGGGCAGGGGCCTCTCAGACCCCGGCAAGGCTAGGAGTCGCCATAATTTGCCAAATCCGTCAGTGAAGGGGACGTCTGTCTCCAAACAACTAAGTCCCGATTGAAGGCAACAGTCCGACCGTAACGGAGAGACACCGCCACCGCCAGGGCACCAGTCTCTCAGGGCCAGCGCCTGCGGGCAAAGTAGGGCTCCTCTGGCCCATATCCAAGCCGGGGAGCGGGTTACTGGTGGGAACCCATCGCTACCAACAAAGAAACATTAGGTGCAGGACAAAGGGACATCACCGTCACCTACTGGGAGAGCAAGTGCAGCCGTCCGTGGGAACCGTCTTTCCAGCCGTGTGGTTTACCGAAAAACTGTGTCAACGTCTCAGGCTGAGTGAGTACCACAGTGCCGCAAGGCACAGCGCTGCCCCCGCGTCCCTGCGCCCACCAAGCCCTGCATCTCCCACCTCATCACTGGGCCCCGGAATCACCAACCCCTACCCACGGAGGGGCAACACAACAACTGGCTGCTCCACATCACCACTCCCGGGTTCCCCATATCGAGCAGCGGTGGTGCTAACAAATCACCACAACCGTGGGTGGCGTCACGGACAATAAACAATCCCCACACCCAAAACACCCCTTTCACTCACGGGCGAGGAGCGCCGCTAGAGTCCCCGGGATCCGGCCCACCGCTCGAGCCACCGAGCAGCAGCAGGCCGCAGCAGCCGCGGCAGCCGGACCCGAGCAGCAGTGGGAGAGCGCGGCGTCCCCTCCTCCGCCCGCGACAACTATACTGCAATAGCAAACTAACTGGCCTTTTCTACTCCGGCTGCATGGCTACTATGCCCTTACTACAGAGTCCTAAATTATGCCCTACCAAGTGCGCACACCATTACAGACTAACGGTCCAGTTGGGACGACATGGGTTCATTCCTGGAAGTTAGAGGCTGTGGTCCTTGTCAGTGAGCACTTCACCTTACTTGGCAGGTTGGACTCTTCCTCTTCCTCTGAATTGCCGCCCTCAGTAAGGTCCCGATCCAGTACTCGCTCCTTTGTCTTCAGGGCTCTCTCATCGTCTGCCTCACAGTATCTCTAGGAGCTGGCACCACACCTTGTCCCAAACCGCCACTCTCTCACAGAACACAGGAACACGTCTCCTCTCTCACACTCACAGGCAACCCGACTTTTCCTGTTCTCACCTAAACTCTTCTTCTGCTCTTTCCCTCTTTCTCACATTTTTTGGGATGAGTTAGTCCAACATAATAGTTCAGAGGGCGGCAACGGACAATCTCTAACATGTAGAACAACAGGGGAGCACAGTCTCTTAAAGTCATAGTACCATTCAACCATATTGTAGGGGTGATACTATGCGAGTACCAAAGTGACTATTGGCTCGCAAACCAAACCTATGGTGCCACTATAGGTTTTTGAGTGGCAACTCCATTTCTTGTGTCTGCTATAACAATAAGCAACTCCTAAAGTTGCATAAGTTACCAAGTATGCAAAACACTCTAAGCCTTTATGACTAATTGTGGTAGCAGGTGAAAGAGAAATTGGCAATAAATTGCCTGAATCCAGTAATTTAAACTTAAATAGAATCAATACTAAGACATGGTGCACAAAAACCACTGATAGTTTCCATCATAGTCATTTTCTTGTTCATCTAGAATGGCCCATTAATCTTTCTTGACCTTCTCACTCGCTTTAACGGGATTGTTCACCCCTTATAATCGTTTTTAAAATAGACTAATGTGGTAAATGTAAAAAGAAAGATATACCGAACTACCCCTCCCCCGTTCCACATCATTCCTCCATATTAATGCCAAGGTGTCCAGCTAGTCTTCTTGCTTCCTCTTCTGCAGAATCAGGCGGATCTGTAGGTGAGTATATATCAAATATATAAAGCTGAGTGTATGTATGTGTGTGTGTGTGTGTGTATGTCCGCTAAAGAAATCCACACCGTCACATTTACAATAACGAAATTTTGCACAGACGCCTCATGTGACTCAGGGAACATCATAGACTATGTTTTGACGGGAAAATTTAACCCCACGCTTTACAGTTACTCTGCAAAAAATCTGCCTCCATTAAAGTCAGTGGAGCTGCGAGCCACAGGTTATTAATAGCAGCTCTGATTGGTTGCTATAGCAACAAAAGACATTCATAGTATAAGAAGCTTATGTGTGAGGTAATATGATGTTGGTGGGGAGACGGATAGAGACAGACAGACATAGGCACAGACAGAGTAAGAGGCAGACAGGGAAAGAGACAGAGGCAGACAGACACAGACAGGGAAAGAGACAGGCATAGACATACAGGGAAAGAGACGGACTGAAAGGGAAAGAGACAGAGACAGGGAAAGAGACAGAGACAAGGCAAAAGACATGGAAAGACACAGAGATGGGGAAAGAGACAGGGAAAGAGACAGACAGACAAGGAAAGAGACAGGAAAAGAGACAGGGAAAGAGACAGGGAAAGAGACAGGGAGAGAGACAGGGAGAGAGACAGGGAGAGACAGGGAAAGAGAGAGACAGAGACAGATGGGGAAAGAGACAGAAGGGAAAGAGACAGACCTGGAAAGAGACAGAAGGGAAAGAGTCAGACCTGGAAAGAGACAGACCTGGAAAGAGACAAACCTGGAAAGAGACAGACACGGAAAGAGACAGGCAAGGAAAGAGATAAGCAGACAGGGAAAGAAAAAAGGAAAAAAAGCCTACATCAAAATTCTCAAGATTAAAAACTTTTCTTTATTTCTTTATTTTAAAAAAGAGTGTGCAAATGTGGAATAAAAAATATAGCATACCCTTACATGTTTCAGACCTCACAGGGTCCTTAGTCCTTAGACCCTGTGAAACATGTAAGGGTACGCTGTGTTTTTTATTCCACTTTTGCACACTCTTTTTTTTAAAATGAAGAACTAAAGAAACATTTTTCATTTTTGAGAATTTTAGTGCTGGCTGTTTTTCCTTTTTTCTTGCCATTGTCCGGATGTTATCTCCGTTTTCAGGCCGTGCATCAGTGGAGCTGTGGACAAACTAAGGGGTAGGCTGAATTCAACTTTTTTCTTTTCACGGACAAGGAAAGAGACAGACAGAAAAAGAGAAAGACAGAGATACAGACAAATACAGACAGGTAAAGAGAAAGTGAAAGAGACAGGGAAAGAGACAGACGGGGCAAGAGACAGACCTGGAAAGAGAGAGACCTGGAAAGAGACAAACGGAAAAAGAGACAGACCTGGAAAGAGACAGACCTGGAAAGAGACAGACAGAGACAGGCAGACAGGGAAAGAGACAGACAGCAAAAGAGAAAGACAGAGATACAGACAAATGCAAACAGGTAAAGAAAAAGGGAAAGAGATGGAGAAAGAGACAGACAGTGAAAGAGAAAGACCTGGAAAGAGACAGGCAGAAAGGCAAAGAGACAGACAGACAAACACAGATGGGGAAAGAGACAGACGGGGAAAAAGACAGATGGGAAAAGAGACAGACCTGGGCAAGAGACAGACCTGGGCAAGAGACAGACCTGGGCAAGAGACAGACCTGGGCAAGAGACAGACCTGGGCAAGAGACAGACCTGGGAAAGAGACAGACGGGGAAAGAGACAGGTGGGGAAAGAGAGAGACCTGGGAAAGAGACAGAGCTGGGAAAGAGACAAACCGGGAAAGAGACAGACGGGAAAGAGACAGACGAGGAAAGAGTAAGAGAGAGACAGACAAAGATAGAGAGAGACACACAGAGATAGAGACAGACACAGACAGACACAGAGATAGAGAAAGACAGAGAGACTGATACAGAGACAGACAGAGAGATAGACACAAAGACAGGCACAGACAGACACACAGAGATAGACAGGGAAAGAGACAGTCAGACTGAGGCAGACAGACAGAGTCTGGGAGAGAGATAGTGACAGTTACTATGCCGGGCAACGCTGGGTACTACAGCTAGTGTATATGTATATATATATATATATATATATATATATATATATATATATATATATATATATATATATATATATATATATATATGTTTTAATTTTAAGATCACACTAGGCTTTAGTATAAAGGGATGGACAAAGCTTTTTATCTTCGTGTCAGTCATCACTGTGCATACAGCATTCTATTCATGAAACAAAAAAATTAGCATGAATGGGGCTAAATAAAATTGCACAAATAAAAAGTGAATTTAAATAAAATCTGCGGATTTTTAGCATAAGATCTAAGGCTACTTTCACACCTCCGGTTTTTGCAATGCGGCACACTCGGCACTTTGCAGGAAAATCGCAACCGTTTTTTTTTGCTGCCGGTTGCGATTGTCCTGCATAGACTTTAATTAGTGCCGCATTGTGCCGCATGGGCTCCCGTTCGGTCCGGTTTTTGCCGCATGCGGCAGATTTAGCCGATGCGGCGGCCGGATGGAACGTTGCCTGGCACGTTTTTTCGTGCGGCCAAAAAAAACGCATCGCGCCGCATTCGGCCGATGCGGCGCATTTTTCAGTGCATGCTTATGGCGGCCGGATGCGGCGCGATGCGGCAATAACTGCATCCGGCGCCGCATGCGGTTTTTGCCACTGTGCATGCTCAGTAGCATGCCGCAAGCGGCAAAAACCGGACTGGCCGCAAAGGAAAAACTTATGCAAAGGATGCGGTGTGTTCACCGCATCCGTTGCATAGCTTTCACAGCCGGATTGAGCCGCAGAGCTCAAGCCGGATGTGTGAAAGTAGCCTTAAGGCCCTGTCACACACAGAGATAAATCTTTGGCAGATCTGTGGTTGCAGTGAAATCATGGACATATTGTTCCATTTGTACACAGCCACAAACCTGGCACTGATTGTCCACAATATCACTGCAACCACAGATCTGCCGCAGATTTCTCTCTGTGTGTGACAGGGCCTTAAGAATAGTCAGGGCCCGGCTCTCGTCTCTGCGATCTATGAGACCGCATAGAATAATTGGGAGCATTTTGTAAACCTTTCAGCCCAGTGACTCAGTGACAGAAGCCATAATGCAATGTTAAATATAATCTAATGGAAAACAATATTCTTTGCTGAATTGTACAATGTTTATTAAGTCATAAGTCACGAGTGAGCGAGATTCACATGGCGATTTATGACACCAAACTCGCAGGTAATTGTGATAGGAAGCTACAAAATCCAAACACTGAGGCCTTTGTCTTGTGTGAAAAATTGTTTTACATTAAAAATGTGTTTTAGACGGGAGTTTGCTGTCAGCGTCGACGCTGCAAAGAGTAACAGACGGCCGCACGGCAAAGGATATCAATCCAAGCCGAGATCCCATTCTCTTATGTGTCGGTGCTTAACATTCTGATCAGGTTGTTAGGATCGTTATTTACATTTTTAGAATTGCTCTGTTGCATTAACTACAAGGAGCAATTACTTTCTATCACTCAGGTTCAGAGTCCTGGCCTGGCATTTTGTCTCAATTCTGCTTCTTTTAATTATTGAGAGGACCAGAGGAAAGATGACACAGACGAATATCAAACAGCATTCCTGTACTTGGGACATTTTGTCCAATAATTTATGTGGACAATACAGTGACAACAATATAATTACTATTATACTGCTCCTATGTACAAGAAAACAACTACTATAATACTGCCCCTATGTACAAAAATATAACTACTATAATACTGCCCCTATGTACAAGAAAACAACCACTATAATACTGCCCCCAATGTACAAGAATATAACTACTATGATACTGTCCCAATGTACAAGAATGTAACTACTATACATCATCAGCATCATCACCTTCAAATGCACTG
Source organism: Anomaloglossus baeobatrachus (assembly GCF_048569485.1). NCBI lineage: Eukaryota > Metazoa > Chordata > Amphibia > Anura > Aromobatidae > Anomaloglossus > Anomaloglossus baeobatrachus. The sequence goes on along the minus strand of NC_134357.1, from coordinate 459,401,425 downwards.
GTATCTCTGTGATCAGGCCTGAGGGACAGTTTAGGAGCCCTGGTTATCTCATCACACCCGTGACAATTAGCTGGAAAAAAAAAAACCTGGTGACAACTTCCATTGTAATGAGTTTTAATATTCCTTTTTTTTAAATTATTTTAAACTATACACCTACAAGAGGTAATTGACATTTATAGCCTGCATCTGCTACCACTGGCCGGAAGGATGGTGCCAAAAGTACTGCTGCTGTTACTTGCGATACCACCTCCCACATTCTTACTGGCAGATTATCTGGCATGGGGGTTTCTTTTTGTTACCCTGTCCATTGTATTAACCAGACATTTTTAAATGAGGCACTGTTGTGCCTGTGCTGGTTATGAAGTCCTTTGATTCATTAAACTGACAAACTAATTTATAATAACCAGTGGTGTGGTGTTTATACTGTATGCTATTAACGCAACGCAGAAGATACTGCAATATTGAGTGCGATAAAAGCAGTTTTTATTTCTAATAGTGTCAGTGACTCCTCTCACCCTACACATCACTTTCCTGTAATTAAATGTATTTAGTCTCATCTTCTAACACACTGTACTATATCTCTCTGACTGAGCTGTGAGGTTTTCTCAACTATTCTCACGCCCTAGAAAATGGCAGCAGCTTCTTCTGCTTTGGCTTTTATAGTGGCTTCTTCATCATCAGTGACCAATGGCTTACAATCTCTGATGACTGGTTGTGCTATAGGGTGGGGTTTCGTCAAGGCTTTAGGGAGAAGTTCACCGGGCTGCACCTGTGGTGATGTGATTCTTTTTCTTAGGCTGGTGTCACACTTGCGAGCGCCTCGCGTGTATCTCGCGGGAGTCTTGCGTTGCATCACCCGGCACGGACTCACACTCTCCTCACAGGAGCGTGTCGGCTGCATGTATTTCTATACAGCTAAGACACTCCTTTCCAGAGAGCGTGTGGCCGTGCCGGGTGATGCAACCCAAGACTCCCGCGAGATACACGCGAGGCAGTCGCAAGTGTGACATCGGCCTAAAGGCCCCATCACACACAGAGATAAATCTTTGGCAGATCTGTGGTTGCAGTGAAATCATGGAAATATTGTTCCATTTGTACACAGCCACAAACCTCGCACTGATTGTCCACAATTTCACTGCAACCACAGATCTGCCGCAGATTTATCTGTGTGTGTGACAGGGCCTTTAGTCTTGTTTTAACTGTAAGACAGCAGGAGCCATTCCAGGCAATTAATTCAAAGGTAAAAGCAAATTTTTACTAATTTTGAAAAATTTGTGTCGTAATAGAAAGGTAAAGAATTGATGTTCTAATCTCTAAGAGTAAAGCGGGCTTTACACGCTACGACATCGCTAGCAATTGCTAGCGATATCAACTGTGTAAGCACCCGCCCCCATCGTGTGTGCGATCGCTGCCGCAGCGAACATTATCGCTGCGGCAGCATCACACGCACTTACCTGGTCGGCGTCGTCGCTGTGGACTGCCGAACAATCCCTCCCTCAAGGGGGAAGGACGCTCGGCATCACAGAGACGTCACCGCAACGTCACTAAGCGGCCGGCCAATCAAAGCGGAGGGGCGGAGATGAGTGGGACATAACATCCCGCCCACCTCCTTCCTTCCGCATTGCGGCCGGCGGCAGGTAAGGAGACGATCCTCGCTCCTGCGGTGTCACACATAGCGATGTGTGCTGCCGCAGGAACGAGGAACAACATCGATAATCAACCATTACCGATTTTTGGTTTTGGGACGAACTCTCCATGGTGAACGATTTTCACCATTTTTGAGGTCGCTTAAGGTCGCTGGTAAGTGTTACACGCTGCGATATCGCTAATGACGCCGGATGTGCGTCACTAACTACGTGACCCCGAATAAAAAACATTAACAATATCGTAGCGCATAAAGCCTCATTAATACTTCATGTTTTTACAAGAAATGATGTACAGTATCTGACTAGAGATGGTTATCAGTTGTGTTTTTCTTGTGTTTCTGGAGACATTCGGTATATCACATTCGACTTGTTTGGATCGTCTTCTCCTTGGCTTTGTCTTCGGGAGGTTTTGCTGAGAAATCAGTAATTCATTGAAAATGTTTTGCCCTCAGACGCTTTACCAGACTTTTTTTTCCCGGTTGAAGACAACTAATTGGGATCTAACAGGGGCTTCTCTCGTCCACTCCCGGCAGGTGACTGATGGTTGTCGCAGGTGGGGTTTTTGATGATTTGGTAGCTGGAGTGCTGCAGTGTACTGTCACGGGGCTGTGTGTAGGTGGATGAAAGATGCTGCAGAACAGAAGTAAAGTCTATTATGTAAGTGAATTGTGCCACTCTATTTAGAGGAAGCACAAAATAAAAGTGGCAAGAATTTACATTCTGTCTGTAATGTTTGCAGAAGAAAAATCTAACAATCAAGACTGCAGGATCTGGCCGTGGAAAAGCATTTTATTCTTCAATGTAAGCACAGTTGTGTCAACTTAAAGGAGCCCCTCTCAATATACAATTTAGAGGTTGTTTAGGATTAGAAAAACAGGTTTGCATTTTTTTTTCTGAGAATATCGCCTGTTCTGTTTATTTTTGGCTGACTCTGAACTACCACGAAAAACTACAGTGGCACTGTTGTTAAAAATTTGTTTTTTTCTAGTACTTGTGAGATGGTACTTGGTAACCTTGGACGTGGCCGATGTGTGTCGCAGAGAGCCTCGGCCATGAACTTGGATTCCTCGCTGGGACTTGTAGTTCCACGAGTCTTTTGGTAGCATGTTTCAGGGCTAGATGCATGGGATAGTCCCAGAAAGCAATGGGCGGGACTGACCATCCACATGCCTCCCACCCAGGGGTGTGTGTCTATCATGTGTCTGGTGGTGATCACATGGGAGTCTACCAGGGGCCTGGAAAGACATGGCCCTGCTAGAGCACATGGTGAGACCATGTGGGGAGTGTGGGAGGCTGTGTGTAAGAAGCGTCTGAGAGCAGGGCACCACTGACCGGAGTCAATGTATGGGGAGACGGCTAAATCTCCTGGGTGGAATAAATTTAGATTCCATGGAGTGAACCGGACCGGGTCAGTGAGTAAAGGTATGTGATGCCGGCACAAAGACCCTGCGTGTGTAAGAAGCCTTGTGGATCTACTCCCGGTTGGGATGGACTGGGGATAGTGGCATGTTGCTGAAATATGTTTATTGGAACTGTAACAGCAGCTTATGACAGGCTTGAATAAGCCGCATGGACATTTTAAGTGATAAGTGCTCTTGTGTGACTCAATCCCGCTACCTGACGCATGGTCCCCCATACGCTTGGGGCCCGAGTCGTCACATACTAAAGAAGCATTTAAAAAAGGCCTTTTCCCAAATTTTTTAATATTTTCATGTTGAACTGGACACACGATGTAATAGTGGACGCAGAACGGAATAAAACTTTTCACTGGGGGAAGGGGGGTATTTTCCTTTGTGGTTCTATTTGCCCTTCCACTCATGCCGTACTTTTATTGTATTTTTCTATTGCGTTTTTTTTTCTGTTTTTTGAGTCCGGTTCGAAATGATACCTGGCTGTGCTGTTATGTGGTATCTAATTATGTGGGATGTCCCTGCCATGGTGTAGGCCTTTTTTACCTATATGGGCGTCAGAGGTCTTGTACCCTGATGCAGCTGCTAGACTTTGTAAACGCCTGGCTATGTTTTGTATTATTACCGGGTGTACTTCCGGTTTTGTCTTCTGCACTATAGCTTGCGTTCCAGGCATGCTTTGATGACGTAGGCGGCGCATCCTTGATAATGCGGCCGCTGTCATCGTTGTGGCTTCCGGCATGGAGCATGCTGGGTTGACACGTCATGGTGTATGGTGGACTTACTGCGCATGCGCGGTCGCTATAAATAAGCGCGGTTTTCAATTAGCCAGCGCGGCACACACAGCTTGGCGTTCGTCCATGCTGGACCTATTTGGTAAGCAGGCTGGACTTTGGATGCTTATTTATACATGTTTTTCTGGTATAGGTTGTAATGTATGACTGTTTTTTCTATAGTCCGTCCTTGGGGCAATTTTTTTGGTTGTCAGTCTTGATGTGATTACTGACATGATGTTGATCATCTTATGAAGACTCCCCTGAAGATTAATTTATGAAACGCGTCGGGACGTTACATACTGTCGTTTCCCTTTGAGCCAACGAATGGTATTTATGCAGGCCTTGTGAAGGGTCACCTACGATTGAGCTCTACTATGTTTATTTATTGACATGCCCATTGAAGCACGGTAAGACCGTTTCCTTACTCTTTTGGATTCACTGTTGCAGCAAGTCTGAGGTGGCAATTGTGTATACTGTGTCCTTCTGAATGCAGAATTTTCTTGTGTGATTTGGTTTCACACTTTCTGCATTCTGTGCCTGGTGTTCAGTTTGAGGCTGTACGAATCAATTGTGTGGCCCAACTGCACATCTTTTATTATTTTATAGTGGCAGTCCCCTTTTTAATGTATACCTAATAAAGGTTATGTTTTAGGAGTATTTTCTCTGGCTATTGCCCCCCGCTGCTATTTACTACCCTATGATTATGTGCAAATATTACCCTATTACTTTTAGCACTTCAGGATTTAGGTTGTTTTTTCAAACATTTTACATTGAAGCATGTTGATGGCCATTTTTTGCTTCCTATTTTCTGTCACATAAAGGCTTGTTTTCTTTAAATGTCACCAATTGGTAATATACATAATTTATAGTGATGAGCGAGTACTAAAAAGCTCGGGTGCTCGAAGCTCGGGCCGAGCCTCCCAAGATACTCGTGTACTCGGCCCGAGCAACGAGCCCAATGTTATCCTATGGGAGACCCGAGTATTTTTGTGAAATGACCCCCCGGCAGCATGTAGAAACCCTAAAAATGTCACAAAAGTCTCAGAAGAGTGCTCAAATGACATGGCAACAGCATGGGGAAGACCCCTTGAAGCATTTATCACTCAAAAGTCACAGCTGTGAACAATTTTGTCCGCGTTTCACGCCATTTTTACGGACTCACCAGAAAACCTTCCAAAATGACCCCAAAATGATTTTTCATGGCAGAAATGTTAAGGGCACATACCCAATAGTGAGATAGAGCTGGTGTATGTTACTTTTTGAGATTAATACATGAAAGATTTTACGTGAAAACATTGTGAGGCACTCCGATGTCCCTGAGAAGAGACGTACATGAAGGCCTCTTGAGTCTAATGTGCCCATTTTGAGGAAGTGAGTCTTTGTAGTATTTTCCTTTGCCAGGGCAGTCCAAAATTGTGAGGTTCACCAATGCCCCTGCATACAGACGTGCATGAGGGCCTGTAAACCTGAAGTGCCCATTGTAAGGAAGTGGGTCTATTGTAGTATAGCCCTTAGGCAGGGCAGCCAAAAATTGGGAGGCTCCACATTGTCCCTGGATAGAGACGTGCATGATGGCCTGTAAACCTGAAGTGCCCATTGTCAGGAAGTGGGTGTATTATAGTATAGCCCTTAGGCAGGGCAGCCAAAAATTGGGAGGCTCCACGTTGTCCCTGGATAGAGACGTGCATGATGGCCTGTAAACCTGAAGTGCCCATTGTAAGGAAGTGGGTCTATTGTAGTATAGCCCTTAGGCAGGGCAGCCAAAAATTGGGAGGCTCCACGTTGTCCCTGGATAGAGACGTGCATGAGGGCCTGTAAACCTGAAGTGCCCATTGGAAGGAAGTGGGTCTATTGTAGTATAGCCCTTAGGCAGGGCAGCCAAAAATTGGGAGGCTCCACGTTGTCCCTGGATAGAGACCTGTTAGGTTCTTAGTGCCTCCGTGCTTGCATTTAAAAACCGCACGTGTGTGCCTGTTGGTGGCAGCTTTCTGCTGCATTTGTGTGAGTTTTGCAAAAACTTGGATATAACGCACAAGTCTAGTGAATACACATCAGCACAGCATTGCAAAATGCGCAAGGGCGTTGTCAACGAACAAGGAAGTGGACGTGATGGTGGTGCAGGCAGAGACCGAGGTTGTGTGCAAGCTCTAATTTCGCCACAACAAAGGGCCACATCTAGTCGCTCGCACGTCCTGTCCCAAATTCTTGGGGACCGCAGCAGTACACCGCTCTTGAACCAAGACCAGTGTCAACAGGTTGTTAGTTGGATAGCGGATAATGCTTCCAGTCAGATTGGCACCACCACAAACACTCTGTCTTCCACACGGTCAAGTGTCAGTAGCCGTGATACTGCACCGCACATTTCAGAACCTGATCCTCCTTCCTACCACCAGGCCGAGTACACGTCCACGGACATTACTGATCCCACACTTGGACACTCGGAAGAGCTGTTCGTTCACGTTTCCATTCACAAATTCTGGCCTCTCGCCAGCTCCTGTTGAAGTGGGCCATGACGAGATTGTATGTACAGATGCCCAAATATTTGAGCAGCCACGTTCTCACGAAGTTGGCAACGTGTCTCAACAAGGGGTGGACGATGATGAGACACAATTGTCAGGAAGTCAGGAGGAGGAGCAGGGTGCGGAAGAGGAAGACGACGTGGTGGATGATCCAGTAACTGACCCAACCTGGCAGGAGGATATGCAGAGCGAGGACAGCAGTGCACAGGGGGAGGGAGGCGTAGCATCCCAACAGGCAGTAAGAAGCAGAGTGGTGGCCACAGGCAGACGTCAGGCAACTGTTCCCCGGAACAACACGACACAAGGTGCCTGTACAAATGTTAGGTCTTCCCGAGTCTGGCTGTAATACTATTGTATGTATTGAGGATTTCGATTGCGTTAGGGCAATGACAACCAGAGACGAGTTCTTGGTGCAAGACGTTTATAATATGCAACCAGCAAATATGTACATAAACGGAACAAAAACACAGTAGAACATAAATACAGGAAATACCTTCCAGGGACGGAGCGAAAGGGAATTCCCGGGACCGCGCACCGGACTCCCCCAGGGAGACCACCAAGAGCGAACCCCTATACAGGGACTGTCTGGCAATCACCCCAGAAGCCCTAAATGCGCAGCAGCCGGGACACAAAAGGGCAATAGGTAAGTCCAAAAATGTCCGTACGTGATGTGAGTCCAGAGTGGTATTAAACGGAAGGAACCGGGCAGAAGTGCCGACCAAAGACGGCAAACGGAGTCCGGGCACAGCTAGATGATACCAGATGAAGTCCAGAGTCGGTGTCGGTTGTTTTCCAAGAGGATCCGAATAACAATCAGGAACCAAAAGCAGCAGGGCAGGAGCACACAGGAAGCAGTATACTCAGGCACTGGACTAAGCTTTAGGGGCGGCTTTTAAACAGATGGACAGGAAGTAGGGCAACAGAACAGAAAACTCCATGTTAACAAAGGGCAAGCTCTTTCAAAAGAAAACTGGAAAACCCGGAACTCTGACACTGGCAGTTTTTTAAGTTGGCTCCAGATGATTCTAAAAAGGCCATTTGCAACACCTGCCATGCCAGCATCAGCAGGGGTACCAAAACTAGCAGCCTGACCACCACCAGCATGATCAGGCACATGTCAGCCAAGCACCCGACTTTGTGGGAAGTACAACAGAGTCGAGGAGCAGTGCTTGCTGATGTCACTGCTACGTCTTCGCTGGTTGTGCATGCGAGCCAATCCCCTGTCCATGCTGCCTGCGAACAAGCCTCCTCCACTCCTGCACCTGCAGTTGCCTACGCAGAAAGAACACCATCATCAAGCACGTCCTTGTCCCAGCGCAGCGTTCAGTTATCCATTCAGCAAACCTTTGAACGCAGGCGCAAATACACTGCCAACACCCCACATGCCACAGTTCTAAATGCTAACATTTCGCGACTGCTTGCGCTGGAAATGTTGCCTTTTAGGCTGGTTGAGACAGAAGCATTCCGCGACCTGATGGTGGCAGCTGTCCCACGTTACTCGGTCCACAGCCGCCACTATTTCTCCCGGTGTGCCGTCCCCGCATTGCATAACCACGTGTCACAAAACATCACACGTGCCCTGAACAACGCTGTTTCAGCCAAAGTCCACCTAACCACAGACACGTGGACAAGTGCATGTGCGCAAGGCCGCTACATCTCGTTGACGGCACACTGGGTTAATATTGTGCAAGCTGGGACCCAGTCTGAGCGAGGGACGGAACACGTCCTTCACACACCAAGTTTTGCAGGCCCTACCTCAGTCAGGGTTTCACACACACTCTACAGCTCCGGAATGTCATGCTCCTCAGCCTCCTCCTCCTCCTGCGCATCCTGATCCACTTTACGCTCCACACCAGTCCCAAGCTGGAAGTGTCGCGGGCGGAGGAGGGGACGGTGCGCTCTCCCACTGCTCGGGTCCGGCTGACGCTGCTCTACGGCTGCTGCTGCTCGTTGGCTCGAGCGATGGCCGGATCCCGGGGACTCGAGTGGCGCTACTCGCCCGTGAGTGAAAAGGGGTGGTTTGGGTTTTGGGGATATTGTCCGTGACGCCACCCACGGTTGTGGAGATTGTGTGGACACCACCGCTGCTCTGGACGGGGATCCCGGGAGCCTGTGACAGGGAGCAGCTTTGTTGTTATTTCTCCCCTCCGTGGGTAGGGGGGTTGGTTGTCCCGGGGCCTGGTGATGGGGTAGAGATGGATGACAGGCGGGTTGCGGGGCCTGATGAGGTGCAGGGTCGCAGGGGCAGCGCTGTGCCGCACGGCACGGAGGTACTCACTCAGCCCAATGATGATGACACAGTTCACGGTAAAACAAGTGGCTGGATGGACGGGTCACTCGGACGGCTGCGGTTGTTCCTCCCTGCAGGTTAGTGATGACTGTCTCTCCCTGCACCTAAGTTAAGTGTTGGTAGTGATGGTTTCCCAACGGTAACCCGCTCCCCGACCTGGATATGGGCCGGAGGAGCCCCTTTTGCCCACAGGCGCTGGCCCTGGGAGACGGTTGCCCTTGGCGGTGGCGGTGTCTCCCCTTCACAGTAGTACGGTTGCCTTCTATCTGGACTTGGCTGTTTGGAAACCCTGAGGTTCCCTTCACTAACGGATTTGGCAAATTCACGGCGACACCAAGCCTTGCCGGGATCCGAAAGTCCTCTGCCAATGGTGCTGGCTTCTCTTTGTATACCGGTCCGGTACGGCCGGGTCACCACCCGTCCACGGTCCTTACGGCAGACTCCAATCGGCCTCCACTGCAGACGGTCACCACATCCTGCCAACCTTGCTGTCCTGTCCGGGCCACACACCCGGACCAACTTCAGGCTCTTTGCTGTCACTTTTCTCCTCTCTACTACTTTCCTCCTTCCACTTCCTTAGCTTAACTCTCACTGCCTGTGTTTTCCCTCCTCCTCGGTGGGTGGAGACCAACCGCCTGGCTCCACACCCTGGTGTGGACAACAGCCCCTGGGGAAGGCAACAAGGATTTTGTGTTTTGACTATGATATGCCTGCAGGGAGTGTGGGGTGTTTAAGTGTTGTGCTCTGTGGCCCCTGGCTTGTCCAGGGCGACACAGAAGCACTGCAGCACTGCCTCGGCGAAGCGGCAACAGGCAGTGCTGAAGCTAATCTGCATAGGTGACAAACCCCACAATGCAGAAGAGGTGTGGACAGCTCTGAAACAGCAGGCAGATCACTGGCTCACAACTCTGAACCTAAAGCCAGGAAAGGTCGTGTGTGACAATGGCCGGAACCTGGTGGCGGCTTTGAGGCGAGGCCAGCTGACACATGTTCCATGCGTGGCCCATGTGCTCAACCTCGTGGTTCAGCGGTTTATAAAGTCATACTCAGAGCTGTCTGATCTGCTGGTAAAAGTTCGCCGCCTGTCTGCACATTTTCGAAAGTCACCTACTGCTTCAGCCGGCCTTGCCGGCTTAAGACGCCGTTTGCATCTTCCGGCACACAGACTGGTGTGTGATGTCCCCACGCGTTGGAATTCAACTCTGCACAAGTTGGTCAGGATATGTGAGCAGAAGAGGGCAGTTGTTGAGTACCTGCATCACCTAAGCCGTCGGGAAATGGGTCAAACTCCACACATAACACCTGAGGAGTGGAGATGGATGTCCGACCTATGCACCATCCGCCAAAACTTTGAGGACTCCACCAAGATGGTGAGCGGCGATGACGACATTATTAGCGTCACCATACCGCTTCTCTGCCTTCTAAAATGGTCTCTGCTCAAAAAACAACCATGATGCATTGCAGGCGGAGCGCGATGAGTTTGAGCAAGAAACAGTAGTGGGTGTGGGTGATGATAACACACAGCCCAGCCTCGTCTCATCACAACGTGCAGTGGAGGACTATGACGAGGAGGAGGATGAAGACATGGAGCAACTCTCTGGCCAAATTGAGGATATGACATGCAGTCATATCCTCGGTTCAGCGTGGCTGGCCAGAGGACAGGGTAGATGATGAGGAGGAGGAGGAGGAGGAGGACAGCATGTTCAGTCATCGTGTTGGTCAGGATACTGAAGTGATGGCTGTTAAGAGTCTGGCACACATGGCTGACTTTATGGTAAGCTGCCTGTCTCGTGACCCTCGCGTTAAGAACATCTTGGCCGACAATCATTACTGGTTGGTAACACTGTTAGACCCACGCTAAAAGGAGAACTTTATGTCTCTTATTCCCGAGGCGGAGAGGTCAGGCAAAATGCAGCAGTTCCAGAAGGCCATAGTCACGGAAGTAGGCAAAGCATTCCCCTCACAAAACGCTAGCGGCATAGGTCAGGAATCAGTGGACAACCAAGGCGTACAGCCGAGAGGGGCACAAGTCCAATCCGCCAGAGGTAGGGGAACAGTCTTTAAGATGTGGGACAGTTTTCTCAGCCCCTCACATACCACAGCCCCTGAGGTGAGGGGTAGTGCCACAAGAAATCCTAAGTTTGCCCAGATGCTCAAGGAGTACCTTGCAGATCAAACAACTGTACTCCGACATTCCTCTGTGCCTTACAATTAATGTGTATCCAAGCTGGACACGTGGCATGAATTGGCTCTCTACGCCTTGGAAGTCCTGGCCTGCCCTGCCGCTAGCGTTTTGTCAGAGCGTGTTTTTAGTGCCGCAGGTGGAATCATTACAGATAAACGCACCCGCCTGTCAACTGTAAATGCTGACAGGCTGACTCTGATCAAGATGAACAAGGGTTGGATTTGGCCAGACTTCACCACACACACCAACAGCAAATTACAGCGGAATTTAAAGTTTGTAACGGGAATTTGCCATGTACCTCCACTCACCCATGGTAACACACTTCTGGACTTTGGCTAATCGCTGGACTGCTCCTCCTTCTCCTCATGCGCCATCATGGTGACCGTTACAATAGTTAAGCCGTTGTTTCAGGTATACCCCCAGTGGTAAATTTTTTCGCCCATTCTTTCTGAATGGGCATTACAACGACAGGAGACCCGCTCCTTTGCAATGGGAACAATGTTTTGAGGCCCTCATGCACATCTCTATCCAGGGACAATGTGGAGCCTCCAAATTTTTGGCTGCCCTGCCTAAGGGCTATACTACAATAGACCCACTTCCTTACAATGGGCACTTCATGTTTACAGGCCATCATGCACGTCTCTATCCAGGGACAATATGGAGCCTGACGCTGCCACCGACTGCCACACACATGCTGTTTTTAAATGCAAGCACGGACGCAATAAGAACCTAACTGGTTTTTAGGAGCGACAATTACTGAGAAGTCTGACACTATCAGACACTGCTGACTGACGTGTATTATACACTAGACTTGTGCGTTATATAATAGTTTGTGCAAAACGCGCACCTGTACGCTGCCACCGACAGACACACACGTGCTGTTTTTAAATGCAAGCACGGACGCAATAAGAACCTAACTGGTTTTTAGGAGCGACAATTACTGAGAAGTCTGACACTATCTGGACTGTTTTAGACTGTGTACACCAGCCCCAGATATGATGAAGGCTGGTATACGGTCACCACTAGGAATGGCTATATACCCTGCCTGCCTGCCTGCCTGCCTGTATACTGCTACAATAGTCCTGACAAGGACTCTTCTGGTCACTAGCCTGTATTCCGACCTGGCTATACCCTGCCTGTATATAGCAACAATAGTCCTGAGAAGGACTCTGCTACTGTACTCCGACCTGGCTATACCCTGCCTGCCTGTATACAACTAGAATAGTCCTGAGAAGTACTTTTGGTCACACTGTTTGCAGCCCTGCAACTGAAAAAGCTATAAAGGGCCGCAAAGCTTTCCCTGAATCAGCGACACTCTCCCTGCACTGACTGTCTGGATAGCTGTGAGCAGAGCACAGCGCGCCGGCCGGTATAAAGGCTCGGTCACGCTGTGCAGGCCGGCCAATCACTGCAATTCCACAACTAACAGGACTGTGGCATTGCAGTGGTCTGCCAGCCAATCCCTGCATGAGGGCTGGCTCTCAAAAGAGCGCCAACATGCAGAAATGAAGACCACGAGTACAGCACGAGTATTGCGAGATTACTCGGTCCCCGACGAGCAGCCCGAGTACAGCGATACTCGTGCGAGTACCGAGTAGTTACAAGCATGCTCGCTCATCACTAATAATTTATTGATAGACCTTTGTAATTTTTCTTGAGGGGGAGTGGGAAAAAACTGTATATATACTACTATGGGTTTTTTTTCTTTTTTTTCTTTATTTCTTTGTGACATAGGGTTTAAATACAGTGCCTTGCAAAAGTATTCGGCCCCTTTGAATTTTTCAACCTTTTCCCACATTTCAGGCTTCAAACATAAAGATAAAAATTTTAATGTTATGGTGAATAATCAACAACAAGTGGGACACAATTGTGAAGTTGAACAATATTTATTGCTTATTTTAAACTTTTATAAAAAAAAATAAACCGAAAATTGGGGTGTGCAATATTATTAGTCCCCTCTAAGTTAATACTTTGTAGTGCTACCTTTTGCTGCGATTACAGCTGCAGGTCGCTTGGAGTTTGTCTCTATGAGTTTTGCACATCGAGAGACTGAAATTCTTGCCTATTCTTCCTTTGCAAACAGCTCGAGCTGAGTGAGGTTGGATGGAGAGCGTTTGTGAACAGCAGTTTTCAGCTCTTTCCACAGATTCTCGATTGGATTCAGGTCTGGACTTTGACTTGGCCATTCTAAAACCTGGATACATTATTTGTGAACCATTCCATTGTAGATTTTGTTTTATGTTTTGGATCATTGTCTTCTTGAAAGACAAATCTCCATCCCAGTCTCAGGTCTTTTGCAGACTCCAACAGGTATTCTTCAAGAATGGTCCTGTATTTGGCTCCATCCATCTTTCCATCAATTTTAACCATCTTCACTGTCCGTGCTGAAGAAAACCATGCCACCACCATGTTTGACAGGGAGGATGGTGTGTTCAGGGTGATGAGCTGTGTTGCTTTTACGCCAAACATATCGTTTGGTATTGTGCCCAAAAAGTTGGATTTTGATTTAATCTGACCAGAGCACCTTCTTCCACATGTTTAGTGTGCCTCCCAGGTGGCTTGTGGGAAACTTTAAACAACACCTTTTATGGATATCTTTGAGAAATCGCTTTCTTCTTGCCACTCTTCCTTAAAGGCCAGGTTTGTGCAGTATATGACTGATTGTTGTCCTATGGACAGACTCTCCCACCTCAGCTGTAGATCTCTGCAGTTCATCCAGAGTGATCATGGGCCTGTTGGCTGCATCTCTGATCAGTCTTCTCCTTGTTTGACATGACATTTTTGAGGGACGGCCAGGTCTTGGCAGATTTGCAGTGGTATGATACTCCTTCCATTTCAATATGATTGCTTGCACAGTGCTTCTTGGGATGTTTAAAGTTGTGGAAATCTTTTTGTAACCAAATACGGCTTTAAACGTCTCCACAACAGTATCATGGACCTGCCTGTTATGTTCCTTGGTCTTCATAATGCTATCTGCGCTATAAACAGAACACTGAGACTATCACAGAGCAGGTGCATTTATACGGAGACTTGATTACACACAGGGGATTATATTTATCATCATCAGTCATTTAGGACAACATTGGATCATTCAGAGATCCTCAATGAACTTGTGGAGTGAGTTTACTGCACTGAAAGTAAAGGGGATGAATAGTATTGCACGCCCCAATTTTCAGTTTATTCTTTTTTACAAAAGTTTAAAATAAGCAATAAATTTCATTCAACTTCACAATTGTGTCCCACTTGTTGTTGATTCTTCACCATAATGTTAAAATTTTTATCTTTATGTTTGAAGCCTGAAATGTGGGAAAAGGTTGAAAAATTCAAGGGGGCCGAATACTTTCGCAAGACACTGTAATTTAACAACTTATCAATGGGATAGGTGATAACTTGCCGTTTGCTAGGGGTCCAACCTGATCGGACCCCCACCAATCTTGAAAATGATGTGAATGAAGGGGTGGCTGATGATGTGCACAGCTGCTCTGCTCTAAGATGGGGTAGCAAAAACCTGGTGACAGATTCCCTTTAAGGCGGTAAAGGGTTAAAGTTCATGTTATATTTGATTTTAATCAAAAGATCTTGGAATAATAATAAGTTCCACAATTGGATGTGCTGCAAAAAAATGTTCCTGTGCGGAGATAATCTTATCTATGTGAGCAGTCATTTACAAACCTAGCCACTAGATGGGTAAAGTGTACACTAAAACACCATATCACGTTACTTTACAAAACAGTGGATTGCAGTGTAGGGGCAGTCAAGCCTTACACTCCCATACACCTGTAGAGGCAGAGATAAGTATAAAACTTTTTTTTATTTAAACACATGAAATTGTGGAATATTAATATTATTCCAAGATTTGTTGATTAAAATGAACTTTGTTCGTATTACAACCTCTTTAAAGGGAATCTGTTACCAGGTTTTTGCTCCACCATCTGAGAGCAGCATAATGTAGAGACAGAGACCCTGATTCCAGCAATGTGTGACTTATTGAGCTGTTTACTGTCATTTTGATAAAATTAATGTTTTCTCTGCTGCAGATCTAGCAGTTATACAGAGCTCCTGAATATGCTGGACTACCTGCAGCACGTCAAGTAGTCCTGTAATGATAATCTACTGCTGAATAAATTTTGATTTTATCAAAACTACATTAAGCAGCCCAGTAAGTGACACATCACTGGAGTCAGGGTCTCTGTCCCTACGTTATGCTGCTTTCAGATTAGGTGTCAAAAACCTGCTGACAGATTCCCTTTAAGGGGATATCAAAGACCAGCAGAGCACAGTGTTCACCTGGTCTTCAGCACTCACATTAAAAATGAATGGAATGACAGTTCACAATGTCGACCACCTCTCCATTCACATGGGGCTCTGCAGAGTCATAGTTCTAAGGGGCACTTTGCACACTACGACATCGCAGGTGCGATGTCGGTGGGGTCAAATCGAAAGTGACGAACATCCGGCGTCGCTGTCGACATCGTAGTGTGTAAAGCATTTTTGATACGATTAACGAGCACAAAAGCGTCGTAATAGTATCATCGGAGTAGCATCAGACATTCCCATGATTTGGGAAAGACCGATGTTACTATGTTGTTCCTCGTTCCTGCGGCAGCACATATCGCTGTGTGTGAAGCCGCAGGAACGAGGAACATCTCCTACCTGCATCCCGGCCAGCTATGCGAAAGGAAGGAGGTAGGCGGGATGTTTACGTCCCGCTCATCTCCGCCCCTCCACTTCTATTGGCTGCCTGCCGTGTGACGTCGCTATGACGCCGCACGACCCGCCCCCTTAGGAAGGAGGCGGTTCGCCGGCCAGAGCAAAGTCGCAGGGCAGGTGAGTGCATGTGAAGCTGCAGAAGCGATAATGTTCGCTACGGCAGCTATCACCATGATATCGCAGCTGCGACGGGGGCTATCGCGCACGGCATCGCAGCATCGGCTTGCGATGTCATAGTGTGCAAAGGGCCCCTAAGGGTCAGTGGGGTCCCATTAGTTGAACCCCCAGTGATTGGGATTTAATCCACTATCCCATGGATAGCGGATAACTCACAAACGTAAGTTTAGCCCTTTAAATACAGTGATACCAAATATGCCTACTTTATTTCATATTTTCTCATGTGGCGCCCCTGACCTGGTCAGGCACCACTGAGTACTGCACCCATGCTGGGGACAGTACAATACAGGTAATCCAGAAGGCTGACCGAGGTGTGACTACACAGGCGCATAGTGATCAGGTCTCACACATGTACCTATGAGAGGACCCCTGGGGATCCCAGGAGGGGGAAAAGCCTTCACCTCCACTGGAATAGTGGAGGGGGCCAAAAGCCTCCATCTCCTCTCAAGGGGTGTGGTAAGAGAGCCTGGTTGCTAGGTGGCGTAGGCAAGAACAGGAGAGGAGGAGCAGTGAGCCGGTTCAGGGCAGAGTCCAGGGAGCTCCGAGGAGAGCTGACCCCTTCCCCTGGGCTGTTGCAGTCTGACAGCGTCCGCGCAGTGGCTACCGACGGGGGAGAACGGTCACCTAGGAGTGCTACCCGAAACCCATCTCCAGCTAGAGAGAGAGCACAGAGTGGGAAGTAAGGAGACTGCTAGGGAGTACCAGGCCCAAACGGGCGGCAGATCCCGGAGTGGGGATAGATCCACCTTTCCTTGCTAAACCTGCCGGTGTGGGGCCCTCAAAGCCCACACCACAACACCTAAAAGCCGCAGCCACGTAGCCACAGTTAGGGCCCACAGTTCACAGGAGGCAAGCAGCTGGAGTGATCTGGCCCAGGCGACAAGCAAACGGCATCCAAACGAAGGGGAGAGAGGCTTCAGCAACTTCCCTGGGTGACCCCCATAGGGACTAAAAGTCGGGGTTACCCCAAACTACCAAGGGCTAAGGAAGGCGAGTTGGTAGTCACCATCAGAAGTCAGCCTGAAGGATACCTGGTTCCCGCCTGGTTCATCCCAGCTACGCCCGGGTTACTCACCCTGCCACCTGAAGTGAGTAAAACCCCTGAAAGACATCCTGCGTGTGTGGAGTTATTCTGCGCCTTGTGGTACTACGCACCTACACAGGGCCCTGGGGCTTGCCTCACTCTCAGGAGGCTATTCCAACTAACTGCACTCTCACCATCAGCCCCAGGTGTCCCTCAACCTGCAGTGGCGGTCCCCACTGACCGCAATACTGAGAGTGGCGTCACGACAAATAGAAGATTCCCTACCTGTGACGAGATCCAGCCGAGTGGAGTCCCTGAAGGTAATGCACCGACACAACACCTGTGGGGCTTCACACTCACTTCTATAATAAAAACATTTAGGGCTCATGCGCACATCTGCTGAATATTCTGCAGCGATTTCACAGCACATGTGCTCGTCAAATCGCTGCAGAAACACTGCATAATAGATGCAGTTTTTTTGTAGAAAAAAAGCCAAATTCATGCTCTATGGCTGCTGCTCCCACCATAGACAGAGTGGGAGCTGCATCCAAAGCGCAAGAATTAATTGACATGCTGCTTTTATGAACGCACAGATTTGAGTCAGAATTTTAGAACCCAAATCGCTGCGTTCATAAAAGCATCGTGTGCACTTGTCATGCACAATCTACACAGATTGTGCAGGGGACGCAGGACGCATGCATTTACACTGCAGTGCAATACACAGCGTAAATGCATGCAATTACGCAACGTGCACATGAGCCCTAAATCTGCCCGCAATCAGTTTTTAGTTAGTTTTTTACGTATTTTTGCTGCTTCAAAAAAGTTCCAGCAAATTGGATGGGGTTTATAAAAAATGCAACAAA
Source organism: Anomaloglossus baeobatrachus (assembly GCF_048569485.1). Taxonomy (NCBI): domain Eukaryota; kingdom Metazoa; phylum Chordata; class Amphibia; order Anura; family Aromobatidae; genus Anomaloglossus; species Anomaloglossus baeobatrachus. The sequence goes on along the minus strand of NC_134357.1, from coordinate 459,383,826 downwards.
CCTATTTACATAACAGAAATAGTGCAGAAATTCTGCAACATCAAAAACTGACCAAAAGCTCATAAAGGGAGCGTAGCCCTAATCTGTAAAAATGTTTATGTTGCCGGATTTGAAAAGTGATAACTTTTTCTGTTTATCATTTTGGGGTTCATATAATATATTGATTGACTTTTATGACACTTCTATACTCACACCTTCACTGAGACATTATCATGCAGTATTTTGCAGGAACGACACGCAAATTGTGACAACTATGTCAGTGTAGTATATGGACACTGCTGGTAACTGAAATGATTTAATTTGCAGAGATCGTCCAATAATTACCTGAAATTTGAAGGAAACCTCCTACAGAAAACAGTTGTAATCTGCAAGGACCCTTCCAAACAGAAGTAATCTGCATATGTAATACCATATCTCCTGCCACCACCATTGCCAACAGTCTGAAGCTGAAGAAACTTATACAGATCATTTGACTGTAATTATCATTTTATAATTTGCAGTGACTACAGCTAATGTCTTCATATCAGAGTTATGGGTTGTAGACATTTATCAGTTAATAACATAATGATTTATTATGGTTTTCCAATGTTTCAGTAAAAAAATGTCTGCTTGTAATTTTTGATAAGTTGTCCAGAAAAAAATTAAAAGTCTGTTAAGGGGGGACTGGCCGATCAGGATAAGGTGGTGTATATCCCAATCGCCAGTCGGGGCCCACCGTGCTCCAGATGACAAAAAAAGCTGCTGGCAAGCCGAAGGTTAGGCTTAAGCTAGTTTCACACTTGTGTTGTTTTCCTTCAGTCGCAATCCGCCGTTTTGGAAAACAACGGAATCCGTTAACGGATTCCGCTGCTTCCCATAGACTCGTATGGACGACGCATTGCGACTAATGGTCCTGTGTTGCATCTGCCGGCCGACGCTGCATTGCATCCGCCGGGCGGAGAGAACGCAGCATGTAGCATTTATTTGCGCTTTCCAGAGCGTCAAAAAACACAATGTGCTGTATTCCGTCAGCATCCGGCATTTTTATAATGGAAGTCCATGGTGGCGGAATCCGGCAGAATCCGATTCCTGTGACGCATCCGTTTTTACACAACTGCGCATGCTCAGTTGAGTAATTATTGAAAAAAAGGCTACAATGGATTTCGTTGTTTTGCAGCATCCATCGCATCGGTTGTGCCACTATATCCAATGCATACGTTACATCTGTCACACAACGCAATGCAAAGGATGCCACACAACGCAAGTGTTAGACTAGCCTTAGAATACAGAGCTGGGTGGCTCTGAGATAACCCAGGAGACCTAGGAACTGGTCACGTGTGAAGGGACTTGTCAGACCGGACGACAACCCACTTAGCGTTTCGGTGTACCTGGCGCTACACCAACCATGTCGGGCCAGGTTGTGACCAGGTAGCGTTGACCGGAAGACCGCCGTGAAAGTGCCCTGTCGGCCACGTGTGTACAACCCATCAGACCGAGCGGTCCCCCGATTAGCATTTCTGGTCAACTCTCAACTGGCCACGTATGTGAAGGACACATCAGGCCAGGTGGTCACATCGGTAGCGTTGACTGGGAAGCCGAAGAGGATAACAGGTGGCGCAGCAGCCGCAGCCCAGTTGACTCTACTGGGCTGCACTAGCAGGACAAGACGGTAGGATTTGGAAGCCCGGCGCCTGACCTAAGTGTGCTGAGCCACGGTTGTCTTGTCGTGACAAGCACCGGACACCTAACCCTACCTACCGCTTCCAATCTACACAGGCTGTTGCCGCAATGGGCTTTACATATGGAGGAGTGCTCTAGCCAAGCAAATTTGAAGACTGCGCGCTTCCATGTTGTCTCCAGCCCCTTTTATCACCTAGGTCCGAGGTATTTATCCTTTCTATATGATATATTGCTCTTGGTATCCTATCACCATTTCTATTCAATTTACTGTATATGCAGAAACTATTTTCAGGAAGGCTGGTCTTGCCGAAAAAGAAGAAGGAATCAAAATTGCTGGCCAAATAATCAACAATCTTAATTTCACAGATGATACAACATTGATGACAACAAGCGTAGATGGAGTGAAGGACTTAATACGGAGTGTCATGATGGAAAGCTCGAACATGGGACTCCTACTCAATACAAAGAAAACAAAGATATAGACTATGGCCAGATACGACCAGGACACATTTGAAATGGACGATAGCAAACTGGAAGTTGTAAAGGACTTGGACCTATTTGGATCAATGATCACTCAGGTTGCAGCAATGACATCTGAAGACAATAGAATAGCTATGGGCAAATCAACAAAGAAGTCCCTGGACAAGGTCCTCAAATGAAGGAATATTTCACTGATGGCGAAGACATGGCTCATACATAATCTGGTCTTTTCTGTAGTCACATATGGAAGAGAAACCTGGACGATAAAGAAAGAAGAGAATTAGAATCAACAGATTTGAAATGTAGTGCTGGAGAAGGATGTTATTAATACCGTGGATGGCAAAAAGAACAAACAAATCAATTTTGGAGCAAATCAAGCCAGACCTGTTACTTGGAGCAACGATAACCAAGCTACGGCTTGTCTACTTTGGACACATCATATGAAGAGTAGAGTTGAGCGTGGTTCGTGGTTCGAGGTTCGCCAGTTCTAGGTTCGAGTGATTTTGGGGGGTGTTCTAGATAGAACTAGAACTCGAGCTTTTTGCTAAAAGTTCGGCAGCTCGAGTTACGTTCGAGAACGGTTCTATCAGCAAAAAGCCTAGCTAATTACTAGCTGGCTTTCGCTGTAATAGTGTAAGTCACTCTGTGACTCACACTATTATGAAATTTCAGCGTATAGTGTGCGGGGGGGATGGGTTTTAGATCTGTAGTGCTGAGAAAATGCCGATCACCTTTTTTTTTTTTTTTTTTCCTAAGCGCGCGTGTAGTGGGGCGGGCCAGCATGTCAGCCAATCCCAGACACACACACAGCTAAGTGGACTTTTTGCCAGACAAGCAAGGGCATGTGTCATAGGCTGTGAATGTCACATGTCCTTGCATTATAAATAGAGCCATTTTCCCTCAGGACGCCATTATCTGCCTTCTGCATCTGGGTGACAGTCACCGCTCACGCAGCTCCTGTCACCGGTCCTGCTGTGTACGCTATACACACAGCACTCTCCAGATTATGGACAGAAGTTTATTTCAGCCCTTTTGAGGGCTCATTTCCTCAGCCTCAGAGCCATAGGTGACAGTCAGGTCCGTGGAAACGCTGTATACAGCTTCAGATAACAGCGTCTGTGTACCTTAAGTCATGGACTTCCTTGCTGCATTTCACCATTAGGAGGGATAGAAAGTGAGGCTTCCTTTCCTCTACACTGACCCACAACGATGCCACTGTATCCTCCTGCCCTTTTTTGCAAAGCCATTTTAATTGCAGAGTGCTGCCAGTTAGTGCCATCCAAAAAGTGGCTGCTGTACTCCATTAGTGTGCCACTTGTGCCAAGCAAGTCCCACCACCTCTGCATTCTACCCTCCTGCCCTTTTTTGCAAAGCCATTTTAATTGCAAAAAGTGCTACCAGTTAGTGCCATCTATTAGTGTCCCACTGGTGCCAAGCAATTTCCAGCACCTCTGCATTCCACCCCCTGCACATTTTTACTAAGCTATTTTAATAGCAAACACTGCTGAAACTTAGTGGCATCCAAAAAGTGGCTTCTGCTGTACTCCATTAGTGCCATCCATTAGTGTCCCACTGGTGCCAAGCAATTTTCAGCACCTCAGCATTCTACCCTCCTGCACATTTTGCTATGCTAATTTTATAGCAAACTCAGGGAATTCCTTGCTGCATTTCATCATTAGGAGGGATAGAAAGTGAGGCTTCCTTTACTGTCCTGGTACCCACAGAACACGGCCACTGTACCCACCTGCCCACTTTTGCCACACTATTTAATTTGCCCAAAGAGCTGACTCTTTTTCTGCCATCCTAAAATTGTCTGGAATACTAAGTTAGTGTTCCTTTGCTGCCAAGCAAGGTACAACACATGTGCATTCTACACTCCTTTCCATTAGTGGTACGCAATTTTAATTTACAAAAGTGCTGACGCTTTTAGGGGCATACAACAATTGTCTGGGATATTACCTTAGTGTTCCTTTGCTGCCAAGCAAGGTTCAACACTTGTGCATTCTACACTCCTTTCCATTTCTGGAACGCAATTATTAACTGCAGGTAGTCCAGCCAATCTGTGACGAAGGTGCAGGCGTGGATATAATGTTGCCTTCATCCAATGGTGGTTCTCTCGATGACTGACAGCTCAACAATACCATCTGTTTCCACTTCCAAAACAAGTGACGACCTGCCAATCACACTCCCTCTTACGGGTAAAGGGGTGGAAGTTCAGTGTGAAAAAGCATGTGTGACTGCTGTCCCCACAGTCACAGATGATGAAGAGCACGCAGATGCACTTGATGGGGCAGGCGGTGGTTGCACAGGCACGCTAGGCCACATTGTAGCACAGTGAAATTCCCATTGCGACTTATGCTTCATTTTAAGTCGTGTACAGGGTGGGCTCCCCAGTATGCAGCAAAACCATGCAACAGGAAAAGGACTCTAGGCAGTTGGGTTGATAAATGATTGTTTAACTTTCCCAAAACAAACAATAAGAACCATGCATACAATTGAAATAATAGAACAATCTATTCTGTTGCCTACTACCTGATAATCCCTCTGCGTAGCAGCAGTAATTGTGTGCGTGTGTGTGTGTGTGTGTGTGTGTGTGTGTGCGAACACGACTTACCAGTGGCGCATCACAAGAGCTTCCAAGTTATCTACCTAAACATAGACAAAACACATTACCCCCCCTGAATACCCTTGTTAGCTGAAGCCTCACAGATAAGGCAGATGATAACAGTGTGAATGCAAACCACACAACTCTGCAACACAGTCATGGAAATCATGAAAAGCAACAGTCAATGCAAACATGTGTCACTGTCCCTCTATGATTTAAACTGTACGTGACAATTTGACAGTGCAGAGGCAGCAAGTCTTATTGTCTATATAGTCGGCCTACCCAAAACAGATATGTGTTGTGATAATAAAACAAAGTGTTGCGTGCACGCATTACTGTCTGGGCACAGCCTACCGTACCCAGGTACTGTGTACTGTGATGTCCAGTTGCCAGAAATACAGACTTTACACTCCTCTCACGGTAAACAGTATAGACAGCACCGGAAGAATGTTGGTCTGTGGCACAGGATGCTGCTCACTGGTGTTACGGTGCTCCTCATCAAAGTACAAGACGACTCCCCTCACAATTGAACGAAGTGTTTCCGCGGTGGTTCCTTGCTGTAACACACCTTTTAGCGTTTCCTTCTGTTCATAGACAGCATCTCCAAGTCCACACCCGAAGACCAATTTGCTATTGCTATAGTGACCAAACAGAGAAAGGCAGATCCAAAAAAACAGCAGCCCCTTGTGTGTAGTCTGCAACAATGGATGCAATGAACGGCAAATAAGCATGTTGCATTGACAGTAGCTAAAGCTGAGCAATACACCTTCACGCTATCAATTCATATCCATGTGACACTTCATGGAGGAAGTACTCAAAGGTGTGAGTTTTTGCCTTCTACTTAGAGATTGTTGACAAATCTTACAGATTCCATGACTTGGGTGATCCTTTGCGATGCCCAAAAAGTCCCAGGCTAGGCAAGGCTTACAGCCCATGTAACCTGCATAGCCAACACGACTTCTGCTCAGAGGCAAAGTTGTGGCCGAGGATTCCAGTTGACGTGCTTCCAGTACTTTTTCTGGCCAGGAAGACGCAACGTAACCTCGTCGTCAGTAGCATCCTCCTCCACCTCCTCTGCTGACCTCATCGACTGGCTGACTTTGGTTTGACAGTAAGTGGGGTCTCCAACCTCATCAATCACCCTGTGTGTTTTCATTCCCCTCGTCCTGAGTCTTCCGAGAAAACCTCTTCCTGCCCTGACCGAATAGTAAAGTTGTCGTTCCAATCAGGTATCTGTGTCTCCTCATCATGTTCCCCATTGTCTCCACCAGGAGGATTTACAGTTTGGAAATGAGGGTGTAGATTAGGCTCAGCACCTTCTTAATCGGGGCCTGGATCCGACTCACTGAGCTTCTGGCCATCTATGCAGATCATTTTCCCTGTCTCCTGGAACTCGCTACCTCAACACGTCAGATTATCTGCTACACCCGCAAGCTTCAAACGGAATCTGAAAACTCATCTGTTCAGAAATGACTATAACTTTCAATGACACCACCACCGTGCGTACCTGACGCCCAACCTACACCACACCTACTGTCTCCTCCCCAAAATCCTTTAGAATGTAATCCCACAAGGGCAGGGCCCTCTTCCCTCTGTACCAGTCTGTCTATTTTTCCTTGTATATGTTTTCTGTATGTAACCCCCTTATCATGTACAGCACCATAGAATCAATGGTGCTCGCTAAATAAATAATAATAATAATTATAAAACTAATAATAATTTCCGTCTCTGTACTCACTGCAGCTTTGGAGCACACCTCTGATTACCAGGCTATAGTGTGACTGAACAGCTCTGCAGACTCAACAATCTTTGTTACCCCATACTCAGCAGGGCTGGTGGAAACTTGAGAGCTGTTAGGAAGCAAGTGCGATTGGGTTGACACCACAGAGGAATGGAGTATTTGGGATCTTGAACTTGAGGTGGAGGAGAGGCCACTTTATGGAGCACTTGAGACCCATTGAAGCAGCTGCTGTTTTGGTGCCTCATCTACATTTGTTAGCGATGGTCGTGTCCGTGAAAAAAGGGATCATATCAGATTATCCATGGGAAGAAGTACACCTGTTCTTTTGGCTGGTATTTGTTGTTACGAAACGGTGCCGCCTTAAACGCAAGCAGCCTGCTGCGGTTCCAGTTGCATCCAGGCGTCAGCTGCCATTTAGGGCTGTGCCTCGGGTTATCCAGCTGGCTGCTTTCTCCTCCATGTGTAAGTGTGGACACAGGCGGCTAGTGCGTATGCGTGTGCCGATTTACCCCAGCCGCAGACTAAGTACGGTGTTTCGCCTACTGAGTATGGTCAGCCTGACTGTGCCATTCCTGACGCTAAGTCTTCATTTCGGGCTACAGCGCATGCTCCCACACTTAGTGCGAAAAGCCTCTTTGCACAGGTACTTGCACTCTGTCCCGGGGCTAAGTCCTGTGTTGTGCCTAGACAGCTAGACAGCTGATAGCCTTTTTTCGGAGACTGTATTTCATGCTATTGAGCATGCTCAGGCACTTACTGCATCAGAGGCTAGGTCCGGTAATGAAGTCTTTGGCCCTGCCCCTGATGTGGGGGGCCCATATAGACCACAGGGCATCAGGTGTCCTGACGATGTGGCCAGGCCACTCCCAACTGGCTTGCAGAGGCCCGCCCCTATGACTTGTCAACTCATTATTCTTGGCCAGACGTTGACTGGTGAGGTCTTTGGGTCGTGGCTGCCATGAGGTCAACATTGAAGTGGCGGTTCCGAATAGGACGCTGGTTATGCCACTCATGATGTGTCACTCTGCTTTAGTCTCTAGGAGGTGCATTGTGGTCCACCCTGGTTTGGGGCGGACCCAGGTTATAAAAGGGGCTGGAGCCAACAAGGAGGTGCGCAGTCTTCTTCTATGCTCCGAAAGAGCACACCTCCATGTGTTGAACCCATTGCGGCTTTAGGCCAGAGGTAGGCAGGAATAGGGCATCGATGCAGGCCACCACCACAGTTGGTAACGCAGAACGGTTAAGACCAGCTCCTGTCCTACCAGTCCTGCTAGTGCAGCCCAGTGGCATTAACAGGCCTGCTGCTGCTGATGCGCTTGCTGTCCACAAGTGTGGCCTCTACGCACACAGACAGCGTACTCAATGGCCCCTGTGTTGTTAACAGGGAGTTCCGGGGCTGGGTGGGCGTGTGGACCCTGTGACGCTAACAGGGTTCCCAGTCTCCAGATCAGAGTGTCGTGTAACTCGGTTCAGGATACTATTAGTTTCATAGCCACACAGCTCTGTATCCTCCACCTAACCTTCCAGTTGCCAACCTCTCCTTTTCCATCTGGGAGGACGGTGGACACCAACTGCCGATGGGGATATATACCTTTCTCTTTCTTTTCTTATTAATTTTTGTTATATAGCGGTAACATAGTATATACCACCTTATCCAAATCTGCCAGTCCCACCGTAACAGATGGTGTTTCTTCAGCAAATGTTACTGTTGCTTAACTACCAAACCCACAGACAAAAACTTTTTTCCCCTTTCCAACACACCTGTTCCCCTTTCCACCAGCATCTGTCCTTTTTCAACTCATTTTGTATATGACCAAAAGTGCAACTCTGCAGGGACACCATACTCAACACCGTCTCAGCACAGCAGCCAGCCCTCGGTCCCTCAGATGTGTTCAAGTAAAAGACCATTTCCTCCTATCCATGACAAAGCGTTGAGATTCACTCTGTGCAGCACTGGTGTTTAGTGGAAAAGCAGATCTAAGATTGCGTACCACCTTCTGCTGATACTCCTGCATTCGTGCGTCCCTTTCTATGGCAGGAATTATTTCGCCAAATTTTATGTCTTGTACTGGGGATCTAACTGTGTGGCAACCCAGTAGTCAGCATTACTTGGAATTCGTACAATCCGAGGGTCATGTTGTAGGTAGTGCAGCAAGAAGGCGCTCATGTGTCTTGTGCATCCAGGAGGACAAAGTCCTTGGTGTGTTGGTGGTGGAGAGGTGAGAATCGTGCCTCCATCCTCTGCCCTCTCCCCTCAACCTCGCACAACCGAAATCTGAGCAAGCGCTCACTCATCTTCTGAGTCTTTCATGCCCATCGCTAGTTTGTACTCCATTTCTTCATGGGCTCCTGCACCTTCCTCAACAGTTTTGCTGATTCTATGTGCCCTTGTTAATCCCTCTCCCCCACCGTCCCATGACATGACGGAGATCTTGTTATCCCTTCTGCATATGACTCCTCCAGTACTTCCTCCCCTTCCTCTTGTCCCAACACCTGACTCTGAATAATGCTTACAGTGTACTCCATCATGTAGATGACCAGAATTGTCACGCTGAGAATGGAATGGCCAGTGCTAAACATCTTCGTCGACATTTGTAAACTGTGTAGAAGGGTGCATAGGTCCTTGATCTGACACCACTCCAGCAGCGTGATCTGCACCACCTCTGGATCAAGTTAGACCAGAGTATACGTCATACCGTATTTCAGCAGGGCTCGGCGGTGCTGCCACAGACGCTGCAACATGTGCTGCTTCAAATTCCTGTGTGTCGGCACATCGCATTTCAGGCGTTCAACCGCCAGAGCAAAAGACTTCTGGAGCGATGAAAGTTGTTGAGCTGCAGGATGCGAATGATGGAAGTGAGCACATAGCGAGCGTGCCCGCTGCACAAGGCCATGTAGGCCGGGATGGTGGTTTAAAAATTGCTGGAGAATCAGATTCCACATGTGAGCCATACAAGGCACGTGTGTCACATTGCCCTGACGAAGGCCCGCAGCCAGGTTTGCATCATTGCCGCACACGGCTGTTAAGTCACCACCGGAGTCCGCTCCATCAATTTGTACTCCGGGCGCCAGGTGACGTGTTCCTTTCATGCATAGTGCTGATGATGGTTGAGGAGTCGATGCCAGCGGTGCAGCTGGACGCAGGTTATGCTTACCCACTGGGCTGCGTTACCTTGACAGATGCAGAACCACTGGCTGAATGTAGGTGGTGGGTAACTCACAGATGAAGTACCATCATTCAGCTACAACCAATGGGACGACACCACACCCTTTATTAGGCCCATCCTGTCTGCTGACCACTGCCACACATAGCCATGAACCTCTGGTTACTGTTACCCCCAGTTCTGTTTTGTGATTTTTTTTGTGTTTGTTTCCTGACTACTTTTCCTGCCTGATGTTTATGTACCTCGTTGGCCAATCCACATTTCACCTGTGCTTGTTTTCTGATTAAATCCTGGCCGTCATATTCTGTTCATCTTCCTCAATTAATGTTTTGACCCTGCATGACTACTACTCTCTCGGACTGCAGAATTCCACAGGTATTGATCACCTTGGGCCCTGGGTAATTCCAAATCCCTGTATTGGGGTTAAAGGGTTTAAGGTTCCTGGGGGTCCTGCTTGGTGAGTGGCTTCCCTCTAGCCTATCGTTTACAGCCCGTCTGAGTGTGTCGATCCAGGCAGGCATTACACCGTGCCCTCTGCAGAAGGCCATGTAGGCCGGGATAGTGGTTTAAAAATTGCTGGACAACCAGGTTCAACACGTGAGCCACAAAAGGCACGTGTGTCACATTGCCCTGAAGAAGGGCCGCAGACTGGTTTGCATCATTGTCGCACCCGGCCTTCCCTGGCTGCTGGTTGAGTGGAGACAACCATTGATGAAACTTGGTCTCACTCTCCAGAGCTTACCGTTCACAACTCCTCAGCGGTAAAGAGTCGACCGCATCATGCTGTTGAGCTCTGCTGCCAGCATAGTAAGGAGGTGTCTGGGATTCCTTGTGCGCAGTTACAATGCGTGTCGCCTGACCACATAGGGTTTGGGCCGAGGTGGAGGACCCACACGAGGTTGAGGAGGCAGAAGCAGTGGAGGAACTTCTACATACAGAGGAAGGATTGACACACAACTCGTGGGGACGGCAAGACTTGTACAGCAGACCCTTCTCCATCTCTCACCATAGTTACCCAGTGCCCAGTCAGCGACATGTAACTCCCCTGTCCATGCTTACTGGTCCAAGTATCTGTGGTGAAATGCACCCTGTCACACACAGAGTTTCTCAAGGAATCGGTGATGTTGTGTGCGACCTGCTGTGGTAGCGCGGACACGCCTTTCTTGGAGAAGGAGTGGCGACTGGCCATCGGCTCTTGGGGCACTGCGATGGGCATAAGGTCTCGAAATTCCTCGGTCTCAAAAGGGTGTAAAGGCAGCCTTTCTGTAGCCAACAAGTTGCAGATGCTGAAACTCAACCTCTTAGGCATGTCATGCCCTTCGAAAATCATGTAAAACACAGCGAGGGGACTCCAACCACAGTCTCCCTCGTTTCCACTAATTGGGCCACACACACACACACACACACACACACACACACACCCTACTTGTCTGGCATCAGTTGACCCCCATTTTCAAAATGAAAAAGATGCTTTGCATGAAGCACTCTCAAAAATACACGTGCCTTTCGCCTCCCCTGGATGACCCAGGGGAAGAAAAGTCCTCTGTGACCAATGACTTGTTCAACTTGGTTCTTTTTTCAAAAGCGAGGGGACTCCAACCACAGTCTCCCTCGTTTCCACTAATTGGGCCACACACACCCCACTTGACTGGCATCAGTTGACCCCCATTTTCAAGATGAAAAAGATGCTTTGCATGAAGCACTCTCAAAAATACACGTGCCTTTCGCCTCCCCTGAATGACCCAGGGGAAGAAAAGTCCTCTGTGATCCATGACTTCCTCATTTTGGTGAACGTTAGTATGTCCACATTGTCAGTGGACAGACGCGTGTGCTTATCTGTCAGCACACCCCCAGCAGCACTGAAGACAGGTTCCGAGAGAACGCTGGCTACGGGACACGACAAGATCCCCAAGGCGTACGTGGCGAGCTCAGGCAATTTATCCAGATTGGAAGCCTAAAATGAGCAAGGCTCAAGTTGCACAGTAATGGCATCGATGTTCCCTTGCATATACTCAAATATCTGTGTCTCCTCCTCTTTTTCCTTGTCCAGCTGTTTTGTTTTCGCATGAGTATATGTCCTTGTCACTTTCCCATGTGTTTGTGTTGTGTTGTGAGTTGTTTGTCACCTTTTGGACACCTTTGAGGGTGTTTTCTAGGTGTTTTTATGTGTTTGTGATTGCCTCCTATTGTTTCCTATGGGGTTTGAATGGTTCGCCGAACTGGTTCGCCGAACCGAACTCGAACGCGACCTCCGTTCGACGAACCAAGATCGAGCCAAACCACGACCGGTTCGCTCATCTCTAATGAAGAGAGCAATCACTGGAGAAGGACATTATGGTTGGAAGAATAGAAGGAAGAAGGCAAAGAGGAAGACCAGCAACCTAATGGCTTTATTATTATCAAGATAAAGAGAAGATCCTGGTGGACCTATCTAGGCTTGCGCAAGTTCGATCTCCCTATAGAGCGTTCATCCATCAAGTTGCCATGGCTCAAGATCGAGCTGAAGGCCATTAAAAGAAAGAAAGAAATGCTAGATTTTGTTCAGTAATAGGATGTTGATTGTATTCAGACTTTGTGTGGTGGTAATATATGGTCATCGTGTGATGGCATTATTTTGCCCTTATATTGTGGTATTATTCATTCATTATTAGGTATGATGGTAATCTGTTGTCACGGTGTTGTAGTAGTGGTATGGTAGCATTATTAGCAATACTGGTCTTAGTATAGTGGACTTAACTCAGTAAAAGTATAGTGATAATATTTGTTATTTGGTAACTGTATATCTGTATTTTTTAAAAATATTAATTTTATTTTTCCTTTTTTGTTTTATATGTGCTTTATATACTATATTTGTAATTTTTTGCGGAGTCTGAACATTAGTCGTGAAAGACTCTTGCAACACAACTGGGGCTTACATCTCTGAGCTCAAGCTAGTAGTGAGGAGGGGGGGGATCTAGCTGTAAATTTTGCCCTGGTTCACATACGACGCTAAGCCTCTGATAGAAAACCCCAGTGACTAAATGTAATTCATAGATGTGTCGAGTGATCAACTCTAATCTGAACGGTATATCTCAGTTATCAGCAATAATCTGCAGGGACCCCAAGTAATTCCCTTTTTTTTAGAGACCCACAGTAACAAGCAGTAATCTGTAAGAATCCCGAGTGAGTACCGTAAATTTGATGTGGAGGGACCCTTCCCCCAATGATTAGTCTGCAAGGAGCCGTAGTTATCAGCAGTAATCTGCAGAGAACCCATACAAAATTAATTTCTCTGCAGTGCCGCCATGTACAATTTTCAAAGTTATTTTTGAAATGTAATTTTGTTTTTCATTTTTTAGGATCCAATAAACAGTATTTAAGTGTGATAATAAATTTCATTTTTTACTTTTTCCTTAATGTTTAAGACCAAAAAATAATTGATAACGCTTAAGAGTTTCCTTTTTAATGATGTTCCAGGACACTCAAGGTGAAGAGAATGTTTCATTTTTAGGTCCAGTACAAGGGGAAGATTTGGCACCAGATAAGTCATCTGTAATTAAAGCTGGAACGCCGAAACCCTCAGGACTCATTTCCACAAGTGTATTGGGTTTGTGATGAGTAGCTGCTTTGTAAGATCTCACTGGTTCATTTGCATCAAGTTGTCTCTTTTGGGCAGAAAGAAATTATTTTTTGCGACTTTTTAAAAAGTTTGTCAAAGTGTACTGATAATATTTATTTTAGGAGTGCTTTTAGCTAATATGACTGTGGCCTTACATAAAGATTTTGACGGTAAGGCCAAGTTTCAACTGCTCTATAATTGTCGGTTGCCGCATTTTGTAGGATTCCTGTGGACTACTAAACAGACAGAACTAGGAAAATAAACATTAGTAGAAAGTTTCAGGACTGTTTGACAGCATTCAAAGCAACTTACAAGTGCCCTACACTTTGGTCATGATTAGTGATGAGTGCATACTAATGATTTGGGTTTGGATAATTCGTAACGAATCCCAAAGTACTGGTCTGGTATTGTCACGAATAATGAACCAAATGCATGTCAATGGGGAACTAAAAGCATGTTTCTTGAAGATTTCCCAGAAAAATACTCGGGTTTCCTATTGCCTTGCATTAGGTTAAATATTTGTGATGAATATGGGAATAGTACTTTGAGATTCATTACGAATAATCCGAACCCAATTAGTTAGTATTCGCTCATCACGAATAATGATGTGAAGGAGAGTATGAGTTGTTTTGTGTAATGTCATTGAGATCCTATCAGTTCCAAATGTCGAAACAACAAGGAATTAAAGAGTGGAAAAGGTGACATAAAATAGACAAGATGGCAACTTTGAGGGTAACTATTAATAGGAAAGTTTTGAAGATGGAAGAAAATGGTTCACTCACAGGCAAACTGTTGCTGGGAAATAATAGAGCAAAATAACAAAATGGAGCTGTAGGAGGGTAACATGTGCCCTGTAACCCCCCCCCTAAAAACGTCATGGTCGATGTATATTTATATATGGGAAATGTTGTTTTTATATGGGTGTACTCTCGGGTGCACTGTATTCAGGCACCATTAGGTGTCACTGATCCCTGGTACCTTAGCTTGAGGTTAGGCTACTTTCACACATCCGGTTTGAGCCGTGCGGCTCAATCCGGCTGTGAAACCTATGCAACGGATGCGGTGAAAACACCGCATCCTTTGCATAAGTTTTTACATGCGGCCGGTCCGTTTTTTTCCGGTTGCGGCACGCTACTGAGCATGCGCAGTGGAAAAAAACGCATGCGGCGGCCGGATGCGGTTTTTTTCTGCATCGCGCCGCATCCGGCATCCATAGGCATGCATTGAAAATGTGCCGCAGCGGCCGGATGCGGCGCGATGCGTTTTTTTTTTCCGGAGCAAAAAACGTTGCAGGGAACGTTCTATCCGGCCGCCGCATTTATTAATTTTGCCGCATCCGGAAAAAAACGGATGCACCGCAAAGCCATCAGGTACAATCCGGTTACAATGCAAGTCTATGGGGATAAACCGGATGCGATACCGGATCCGGTTTACCCGTTTTTTTCCGGATTGTACCTGATGGGAAAAAACTGATGTGTGAAAGTAGCCTAAGGATGGAAATACAGGGCTGAAGGAGTTAAAAGGTTAAATCTGCCCAGGAACAGTGAGTTGACAGTTGGGATTAATCAGATAGGGACATCGTTGAGTAGAGAAAAGAAGCTGTATCTGAGGGAGGTATAGTTAGAGAAGCCCAGAGTAATTTGGCCAGAACCTCAGGGTCACCCCAGGAAACCCAGATCAAGTGAACAAAGGAAACTCTATGGTAGCTGGGTGCAATAATAGGCACAGACCAACCCTGAAGTTATGGTCCTTGATTCTACTGGAATTTCTGGGAAGCAATATCTTATCTAAATCGATGGTACAATAATTTTATATAGAACAAAGGCAGGCTAAATACTTGAGCAGCACATGATGACTCCTTGAAGCAGGGTTGCCAAACATCCAGAAATTCTAGGACAGTCTGTTAAAGTATAGCACTTTTTTACCTTGTCCGTAATTTTTCTTTAAGGCGTCTAGGATTTTTTTTAAGCTGAAAAAACGTATACAGATTTATCATTTTACAGTTCACAATGAATGCAGCTAATGTCTTCATATCAGAATTCTGGGCTACAGACATATACAGTGGCATGCAAATGTTTGGGCATCCCTGGTCAAAATTATTGTTATTGTGAACAGTAGCACCCCCCCGTGGCAAGTATCACAAAGTATCACAGCTTGTAAGCAGTTTTTGAAGCAGCCATGAGTCTTTCAATTCCTGTTTGCGAGATTTTCATCCATTCTTCCTTGGAAAAAAATTCTGGTTCTGTAAGATTCCTGAGTTTTCTTGCATGCACTGCTCTTTTCAGGTCTAGCCACAGATTTGCAATGATGTTCAGATCAGGGGACTGTGAAGATCATTGTAAAACCTTCAGCTTGTGCCATTTGAGGTAGTCTATTGTGGATTTTGACATGTGTTTAAGATCATTATCTATTTGTAGAAGCCATCCTCTTTTTAGCTTCAGATTTTTTTACAGATAGTGTTATGTTTGCATTAAGAATTTATTGAAATTTAATTGAATTCATTCTTACCTCAACCCGTGAAATGTTACTAGTGCCATTGGCTGCAACACAATCCCAAAGCATGATTGATCCACCTCCATGCTTAATGGTTGGTGAGATATTCTTTTCCTCAATTTCTGTGCCCTTTTCTTTGTGGCCAAAGAGTTCTACTTTAACCTCATCGGTCCACTGGACTTGTTTCCAAAATGTGTCTTGATGGTTTAGTTGTTCTTTTGCATACTTCTGACGATGAATTTTATGGTGAGGACTGAGAAGAGGTTTTCTTCTGATGACTCTTCGATGAAAGTCATATTTGTGCAGGTGTCTCTGAACAGTAGAACAATGTTCCACAACTCCAAAGTCTGCTAAATCTTCCTGAAGGTCTTTAGCAGTCAATCAGGGGTTCTGATTGTCTTTGTAGCAATCCTATGAGTAGCTCTCACAGAACATTTGCCTGGATTTCCAGACCTCATCTTTACCTTCACTGTTCCTGTTAATTGCCATTTCTTAATTACATTTTGAACTGAGGAAAGGGCAACTTGAAAACGCTTTGCTATCTAATTATAGTTATTATTATGCTCCTGCTTTGTAGTCTTCACTATTTTCATTTTCAGAGTGCTAGGCAGCTAGTTAGAAGAATACATTGCTGTTGTTTTTTGGCACAAGGTTAGAGGAGGCTGGATTTTTGTAAAGCTGTAAAATTGGCATCACCGGGCCTTTCCTAACAATGATAGTGGACAAGCCATAATCATAACAGGCTAATTAAGGCTTGAAACCTTGGTCAAAATTATCTAAGCACACAAATCTCCAAGGGTGTCCAAAATATTGCATCAACCCATTTTCCTTTTTGTAATTTATCAAGTGTAAAGGATGAATATTTTTTTTTTGTTGAAAATACAAAGTTAATGTATCATCTTTAACTTTATGCCTTTTAGAGATCAGTTCATCTTCAACTTGCTCTCTGTTCACAATAACAGTAATGTTTTACCAGGGGTGCTCAAACCTTTGCATGTATTACATAACAGTAATGATTTATTATGGTTTTCCAACGTGTCCGTAAACAATATTGTTTGTTGGCGATTTTTTTTTATAAACTGTCCAGAAAAAATAAAATGTCAAGTTGGCAACCCTGCCTCGAAGGTAAATCCTTGGCTGGCACTGAACATTACTGAGTCTTGTAGCCCCTAAATTCTAGAAACTCAGAATTCTCGGCTACAAGTATGTGGACCTTAATTATCTGCACCCATTTGTGTCAAAGTTAGGAGGAAAAATACATAATTTTTCAGAATTTTCTCAAATTTACTTACAACTAATTGGAGGTTGTGTTCTGAACTGATAATTTCGTGGACGCTTTTTTTCTGTTTGCTCTGATTCCCACTTTTTCTAAAACATGCTGCTCCGACTACTTGATTGACGACTGTAATAAATGAGTATTTTCTGCTACTTTTGGCTGCTAATGCTGCGATGTAAATGAGTCTTTTGCTTTTCTACTTCATCATTTGCTCTGTCAGGTGTTCTCCAAAATAGGGCTCGGTACCGTCTCACAGCAAAAACGCTTCTTTGTATTCTAGCCAAAAGCTCCGACTTGGATATCCATCAAATCTTTTCCATTTGTATTATATAATACACTAAGTTCTGAGAAGAGAAAATGTCTGGTATGATTCAATGTTGGTTTTTTATTAGTATGCAATCAATTACAGCAGGATGGAGAGAGTATGAGCCGCATATAAAAGGTAGTATGAAAACACGAGAGCCCAGAGCCTGAGCCGCGATGTTCCACACCGGACAGAGAATAATGGATTCTGGAAATGAAAATCCCCCTCCCTCCCTTTTTGTTACAAATTCTTAACAGCTACATTTTCCCCCTCCACTAAGAATAAGGCAATGAGATGCGTAGTCTCTGTCCGCTTTAGGATTACCATGAAAATTAGGCAAATTTTCTACGCCATTGGAAAATTTTATTATGAGACAGAAAATATTTTTTGTCATTGACATGTGAAGAATAGAGTAAGAAATATAATAAGATCCTTCAAATAATGGAGCTAGTGGTTGTTAGCTTTCGACTTTGATAGGTGTAGACTTCCATTGCAGAAAACAAGTTTATATGGTGTGGTAGGAATAAATGGAGGGGAGGTGGATCCATCATAATGCATCTCAACAGTGATAAGAAGAAATTCCTTAAAAAAAGAAACAGCTGACAGATAAAAGTCTTTTTTTTGCCAAAGATTTTCATGCACCCTAAGAAACTAACAGCTTGCCCAGCTGCAATCTATATTCCTCTCAGTAGGAGATGGAAACAAGCTATATACCTCTATTGTCAACTTGTCTCTCTGACAATGTAAGGGTTGGTCATTTTGTAATCCAATATGCCCAATCCTTCATTTGTATGATATTTGCTGTTGAAGAGCATTGGGGCAAAAATTGTCATGTGATGTTTGGCTCTACACACACCTGCTGGCTCAGTAGCGTCAGACTCTATTCACACCACAGAGTCTGACGAGCAATCTGAGGCTTCTGGATTGTTCAGCCAGAGCCGAGCGTTGGCTGGTTCAGGTTCACTGGTCTTCAGCTCGGCAGCAGTTAATTCCTGGAGACTGGTGAGCAGTACCTAACTGCTCAGGTTGCTGATTGCCAAGTACAGCGGTCTCCTCCCTATTTAACTATGGGGAGATAAGGTATGCACACCAGTGACTATGGAAGGGGAATACATGGAATAGCAGAAACTGCTGTGTGAATACTGACATGAAAAATTCAATAGCTATTTGTAAGAATGAAATGTGAAAAAGGGAATCTGCATTACTGCCATGAATATATGAATAAAGAGAAATTTAGCTACTGAATTGATCAATGCAATAGAGCCCCAACACTACGCCAAAGTATTTCTCTACGTTGGGGTCCCTAGCTTGTGTGTGTCCTCTCATGCAGTTAAAAAAAAACTTACCGTGTATGGGAGGCTGAGACCCAGGCTATATATACGATGTGGATTGGCAATAGGTGTGTATGGGGAGGGTTCACAAACGAAAAACTACTAACATTAAAGAATAACGTTTGGAACTCCATTCTATGTCTGAACTGGGTTTGCACCCAGTTCAGACATAGAATGGAGTTCCAAACGTTATTCCTTAATCCTCCCTATTTAATGCATGGCTTCCTTCCTGTATGTGCCAATGATAGCTTCAGCATAAGCTCCAGCAATCCCAGTCTTGGTCGTTATCCCGTTATTGGTGATCTGTGTTGTGCTTTTGAGTGGTGTAAGCGCGACCCTGTTGTGTGGTATGTCCTTCCCTTTTTCATCACTTCCCAGTATACATATTGTCTCTCCTGTGTGTTTTGAGTGCCGTGTGTACAAGTTTATATTCTCCCTAGTGGAAAGTGCCAGGGAGGGGCAGTCGTGGGTGAGTCATGGTGGTACAGACAGGGGGGGTAGAGTGGAGTAGGTGGTATGTGGTGCGGAGGTGATACCTTTCAGCTGCCGTTCATCTAGGTCCTGTTCACTTCTATGGGCCTTGCCCTGCTCGGTCTGGAAGGAGACAGACACCTGGTAAGATTTGCTTCACTTTACTAAGCAGCTTGCAGACAGTTTCAGACGGTTTACAGCAGACTTGTCATCATCATTATCTTCCAAGTACATTAACTCCAAGATCCAGCTGAGCTTTGCAGGGATGACCGTCATGGGGCAACTTAACCTTCCGCTTTGGACTCCCCCAGCATGGTGGTGGATCAGACAGCTTCGCTTCCAGACAGTTGGATTCACTTGATGCCCACCGCCGCAACTGCTTTCCCTCAGGTAGCGGCAGATAACACGTAAGGTAGGAGCGTTTTCTCCTTATGTCTCCATGACAATCTGGACTTATGTCCTGCTGCAATATAGCCACTTTTAACAGCTTAATTTCTCTTCTTCTCTTTCTGTCCCGTCTCTGTAGTAGAGACCAGGGGATGGTGAAGGTTTTGGCTTCCTTCACCCTTGAATTCTGTCCCTGTGACCTCCACCCTTCTGTACTCCACTCTGCTTCTTCTCTCCCTCTTGGATTTCTCTCTCTTGTTCTTCTCTGTCTCACAGTATTTCCCAATCTCCATTGAATCAGAAAGTTCCTTCCCCTATATCTCTTCCTGTGCTGATGAGCCATCCTTTCAATTAACTTCTGCTGCCCCGTCATCTCCCAGTCCATCCCTTCTATCTGAAGGACCCGGGACCTATGATCTCTGGGGGCAGCTGGCTGTATTTCACAGAGGGAGGAAAAATACACATTAATACAAAGTAGTTAATACAAATACAATACAGTGTCATTCTAACAATCACCACAGGGACGTTGGGGCGATAGGGCACTGGTCACCCTATTACACATGGCAGCCTCCATGCGGCGGTGGACACCACGCTGAACTCCTCTTCACGAATGTGCTTACTGAGGAAGGTCTATGGACCGAAAACGTTCTGTTGTTGTTATGCACATTAAATAAATTACACGTTGCAGCCAATCTTGGGAGTGCCTTGTATTCTTCTATTACATTAGTCCGTTGCATTTTGCAGTTTGTTATGGGTTTTTTTCCAGCCTGTCCCTAGGGTGTGGGAGAGAGGGGGGGGAGATCAGGGCCCGGACAGGAGTTAGGGTCACGCTGGGGGCTCATACCTGGTTACCATCAAACCTACCTCCAAGATAAGGGACAGCGCAGGATCGCAAGTAGGAGGGCCAGTTTAGGAGCCCCTGTCCTGTCTCTACATACCCTGTGACAAAACCACATTCATTGGATGACCATCTGGTGTAGCAAAAATCTTCCCAAATCAAATATTTATGCCCAACTTGATACAATTTTCTTCTACTTTGAGGAGGTTATTTCCTTTTAGGGATTGACCATTTTACTGAAACAAACAGAATATCAATTCCTAGTGGCTCATACACTTTCCACATACTTGTCTCATCAAGTGGATGGCAGAGTCCTTTATTTACTGTAGTGGTGCAGTAGTCTTTCCAGCTTACTTGACCCATCCATACATTACGATTAGGGATGAGCAAACTTGATTGGTAAAGTTCTGTAATTCGTACCGGATTGGGTGTCCTGGGATCAAAAATGAGCACAATCTTTTTAAAAAAAGTGTGTGTCCGACTCCTGACTTTGGGTGCTGTTGGTATGCTAGTAAAGTTTGTTGAAAAGAAAAGCTGCAATGTAGCCAATCAATAAGCTTTATTGCATGCGGAAGATTGGCCCAGATTGGGGACATATATACACCAGAATGAGAACATACATACCAGTATAGGCCCAGGATGAGGGACATATAAACCAGAATGGGGCCCAAGATGAAGACATATATACAGGGATGGGGCCTAGGATGAGGACATATATACCAGGATGGGGGACATACATACCATGATGGGTGTAGGATGAGGGACAAATATACGAAGATGGGCCCAGGATGGGGACATACTTACCAGGATGGGTCCAAGATGAGGAATTATATACTGAGATGTGGGCATAGATACCAAGATGGGTCCAGGATGAGTGGCATATACACCAGGATGGGCTCAGAATGAGTGTATATATACTAGAATGAGGACATTCATACCAGAATGGGGGACATACATACCAGAATAGGTCCAGGATGAGGGACATTTAAACCAGGATGGGGCCCAAAAAGAGGACATATATAGAAGGATGGGGCCTAGGATGAGGACACATATACAAAGATGGGGATATTTATACCAGGATGGGGGGCATACATACCAGGATGAGGGACAAATATATGAGGATAGGCCCAGGATGGGGACATATATACCAGGATGTGGCCCAGGATGAGGATATATTTTCTAGGATGAGGACATATATACCAGGATGGGGGACATACATACCAGGATGGGTGAAAGATAAGGACATATATATCAGGATGAGGACATATATACAAGAATGGGGCTCAGAATGGAGACATATGTACCAGGATGGGCTCAGGATGAGGACATGTATACCAGGATGGGTCCAGGATGGAGATAGATATACCAGGATGGGGGCCATATTTACCAGGATGGAGGTCATATTTACCAGGAAGTTGCCAAGGATGGAAGACATTAGTACAGGAAGGGGGACATTTCTACATAATGAAGGGGGAGAGGAGGAAACTCGTATGTCTTGATAGGACTCAGTGATGGGCAATTCCGAACTGTAAAAATCGGGGATCGTACCAATCACATAGTGATCGTGTACATGATCCCGATCACGAGCTTTCCTGGGAAGCTCGTGTTACACATAGGGTCCAGATTGAGTCCAGGGGCTGTAAAAAAAAGCACATTATTAAAAAACATTATGATCATACTTACAGGTCCCACGACACGTCCTGCAGACCTATCTCCCGGCCGCTGCTTCCGCGTCCGATTATTGCTGTGCCCCCGTTAAGCACCACTGCCTAAGGGTATGTGCGCACGTTGCTTTTTACCTGCTTTTTACCTGCTTTTTTGCTGCTTTTTCTTCTGCGCTGTTTAATGCCAAAATGGATGTGTTCTTCTATTCAAGCAAAGTCTATGGGAATTTGGGTATCTTGTTCACACTATGTTGTTCAAAATGCTGCCTTTTTGTGGCAGAACTTTGGTCAAAAACTCAGCTTTGCAGTGCAAAACCCAAATGGCAAAAACAATTGACATGTTGCTTCTTTGAAAAGCTGAGTTTTTGACCAAAGTTCTGCCACAAAAAGGCAGCATTTTGAACAACATAGTGTGAACAAGAAACCCAAATTCCCATAGACTTTGCTTGAATAGAAGAACACATCCATGTTGGCATTAAACAGCGCAGAAGAAAAAGCAGCAAAAAAGCAGGTAAAAAGCAGGTAAAAAGCAACGTGCGCACATACCCTTAAGGACCTTGCATGACATCATAGCCATGTGACCAGTCTGGTGTGAATGTTGTACAGACATTGGCTTACAGATTGGTCACATGACTATGACATCATCGAAGGTCCTGGAATCAGGGAGGTGGAATCATACCCTCACTGTCAACCTGCGTCTCGCTCTGTACAGAGCGATGTAGCAGAGCTGACATGGCTCTCTCTGCTTCTAACTTTGTATAGACTATGCCTGTACAGAGTGATGAATCTGACATTGCTGTCCCTGTGGATTACGTCGGATTTAGGATTTTTTTTATAATAAAGATGGAGTCTCTAATTTTATTTTTGTTTCATTACTAAAAAAAAAAATTCTCTGTGTTGTGTTTTTTTTTTTTACTGTTTACTAAAAATTCATGATGGCCATGTTAATTTAGCGTGACACCATGAATTTCGGGCTTAGCACCATCTGAGAATACAAAGCTGGTATTAACCCCTTTATTACCCAGCGTGTCAGCACCACCAGGGCTACTGGATTTTTTTGAATGATTAAAAAAAAAAAAAAAAAATGACTAATGGGCTTCCTTGTATTTCGATTACCAGCCAAGGTAACACCAGGCAGATGGGAATGGCAGGCCGTCCGCTTTAAATGCGCCGGGACTCAAAAATTACTGCAGTGCTACATAATTTTTTTTCATATATAGAATACATATACAGTACAGACCAAAAGTTTGGACACACCTTCTCATTCAAAGAGTTTTCTTTATTTTCATAACTCTTTGAAAATTGTAGATTAACTTTAAAGGCATCAAAACTATGATTTTGGAATTCATGTGGAATGTGGAATGAAATACTTATCAAAAAAGTGTAAAACAACTGAAAATATGTCTTATATTCTAGGTTCTTCAAAGTAGCCACCTTTTGCTTTGATTACTGCTTTGCACACTCTTTGCATTCTCTTGATGAGCTTCAAGAGGTAGTCACCGGAAATGGTCTTCTAATAGTCTTGAAGGAGTTCCCAGAGATGCTCAGCACTTGTTGGCCCTTTTGCCTTTACTCTGCGATCCAGCTCACCCCAAACCATCTCGATTGTGTTCAGGTCTGGAGGTGTGTTTGGGGTCATTGTCCTGTTAAAAAATAAATGATTGTCAAACTAAGCGTGAACTGGATGGAATAGCATGCCACTGCAAGATGCTGTGGTAGCCATGCTGGTTCAGTATGCCTTCAATTTTGAATAAATCCCAAACAGTGTCACCAGCAAAGCACCCCCACACCATCACACCACATCCTCCATGTTTCATGGTGGTAACCAGGCATGTAGAGTCCATCCGTTCACCTTTTCTGCGTCGCACAAAGACATGGTGGTTGAATCCAAAGATCTCGAATTTGAACTCATCAGACCAAAGCACAGATTTCCACTGGTCTAATGTCCATTCCTTGTGTTCTTTAGCCCAAACAAGTCTCTTCTGCTTGTTGCCTGTCCTTAGCAGTGGTTTCCTAGCAGCTAGTTTACCATGAAGGCCAGCTGCACAAAGTCTCCTCTTAACAGTTGTTCTAGACATGTGTGTGCTGCTAGAACTCTGTGTGGCATTGACCTGGTCTATAATCTGAGCTGCTTTTAACCTGCGATTTCTGAGGCTGGTGACTTGGATAAACTTATCCTCCGCAGCAGAGGTGACTAATAGTCTTCCTTTCCTGGGGCAGTCTTCATATGAGCCAATTTCTTTGTAGCGTTTGATGGTTTTTGCCACTGCACTTGGGGACACTTTCAAAGTTTTCCCAATTTTTCGGATTGACTGACCTTTATTTCTTAAAGTAATGATGGCCACTCGTTTTTCTTTACTTAGCTGCTTTTTTCTTTCCATAATACAAATTCTAACAGTCTATTCAGTAGGACTATCAGCTGTGTATCCACCAGACTTCAGCACAACACAACTGATGGTCCCAACCCCATTTATAAGGCAAGAAATCCCACTTATTAAACCTGACAGGGCACACCTGTGAAGTGAAAGCCATTTCCAGTGACTACCTCTTGAAGCTCATCAAGAGAATGCCAAGTGTGTGCAAAGCAGTAATCAAAGCAGAAGGTGGCTACTTTGAATAACCTAGAATATAAGACATATTTTCAGTTTCACACTTTTTTGTTAAGTAATAAGTATTCCATTCCACATGTGTTAATTCAATGTTTTGATGCCGTCAATGTGAATCTACAATTTTCAGAGTCATGAAAATATAGAAAAGTCTTTGAATGAGAAGGTGTGTCCAAACGTTTGGTCTGTACTGTGTATATATAACAGTATATACCAGGCCTTCTTTCCCCTGAAGAAGCCACTTACACAGTGGCGATATGCGTGGGGTTACCATGCCAGGAACCCTTCCTCTCCTTACTTCACCCACACACCTGGTATACCAGTTAACCCTTTATGGTAATGAGTATAGATCTGGTTAGTTTTACCCTCTGAACATGGACGCTGCATTAGCCTGGTTCTATGTATTCCAACCAGAATAACTGTTTGATTTAGGGCCAGTGCAGCTATACCATAGTGTTAGTTACTTGTACAGAGCCTAGGACTCTGACTATGGGCTTTATATCCTGATTGGGTTGCTTACACCTGCCCTCACTATTAACTATCAGTCCAGATTGAATAATTCTGTGGGTACATGTATTATATATGTTTCGTCTGGTATAAGATTATCCATATATTTGAAATAATAGAGTTTCTTTGGTAATAATTGTGCTGATCCTCTGATCTGATTTGTATCTTAGCCTCCTTGGCACATTATATCTATTCATATAAGTTTGAGGACTCTACTGTTGATTTGTATTTGAACCACGTCACAAAAATATGTGTGGCCTATGATATCTTTAGAGCTGTACATTTCCTCTATAAAATTAAGCTTTGTGTTCAGACGTCTATCCAAAACATAAGAGTTTTTTGTATTGTATATTTATATTGATCATTTACTGTATTGGGTTCTGGTGTGTTGGGGATATGATGCCTTTGGCCTTTTAAGTGTTCTTAATTAGTGTTCCAATGTGTGCCTTACTCCCAGTGTGGAGAAATGTGGTTCTACTTCTGTAATAAAGATTTTTCTAATTGTCTAAATATTTGATGTTTTGGTGATCGCTGTGTGGTATACTCTTTTCTTCTTTGAAATTGTGCTGTGTTTTTATACCAGGAGATCCCACTGGGTGGTGCCCTTCTCCTCCATGTGTTGGCCTCAGTACTTTTGATTCTCAGCGCAGATAAAGCGGATGGCTTCGAGCTGCCACCCCTATCTGCCTGGCTTTACCTTGGCTGGCAATCAAAATACATGGAAGCCCATTCATTTTTTTTATTTACAACGATAATTAAAAAAAAAATAATGCATGGGCTCCCGCTGAATTTTAATCGCCTGTCAGGTAAAACCGGCAGCTTGGGGCTGCGATTTTCTGCAGCCTGCAGCCGCTCCTGGAAATGGCGCATTGTTTCTTAGCACCATTTCCAGGTGCTTTACCCTGCTCATCCAGTGGCCCTGATAGCGGTGGCACACTGGGTAATAAAGAGGTTAATACCAGCTTTGTATTCTCAGATGGTACTAAGCCCGAAATTCATGGTGTCACACCAAACTAGACATGGCCACCATGAATTTGTAGTAAACAGGAAAAAAAAACACAACACATTTTTTTTCTCTATTAGAAATAAAAGAAACAAAACATTTAGAGACTCCATCTTTATTATAAAAAATTCCTCAGTCTGACGTAATTCACAGAGACAGCAATGTTAACTTTGCTTCATCACTTTGTACAGACACATGCTAAACAAAGTGAGAAGCAGAGAGAGCATTGTCAGCTGTGCTACATAGCTCTGTACAGAGCAAGAAACATGCTGACAGTGAGGGTATGATTTCACTTGTGTCTCGCATTGTATCACCCTGCAAAGCCTGACACTCTCCGGACAGGATCGCCTCATCCGCATGGAAATATATGCAGCTGACCTGCTCCTGTTAGGAGAATGTGCGCCGTGATGCAATGCAACACTCGCACAGTGACAATCAAAGTTCAGTTAACAGGACAGGCCCTTTGATGATGTCACAGTCATATGACCAGTCTGTAACCAACGAGGTAATACAAAATTCACACTTGACTGGTCACATGACGTCATGGAAGGTCCTTTAGTCAGTGCTGGTTACCGGATCGGACTCGGAAGCAGAAGCGGCCGGGAGACAGAGTCAGCAGAACACGTCGCGGGGACCTGTAAGTATAATGACAATGTTTATTATTAACTATATTTTTTATTTTACAGCCCCCCCGCCCCATCCCATAACTGTAAAACCCGAGATCGGTGATCGTGTTATCCCGATCCCGATCTTTACAAAACGATTGGGCGAGGCTCCCGATCCCGACTATCGGGGGGATCGCCCATCACTATTTAGAGTGCTACATGACCCATACATCTGACCAACACGCTCCCAAATTTTGCACCAGGGCCCATCTGACTCTAGCTACGCCACTGAACCTGATGCTACTTCTACATTCCATATAGTCTATAAACAGTAGCGTAACTAGATGCTTGTGGCCCCCAATGAAAAATCTTCAAAAGAGCCTCTATCAATCATGGGTCTTTAATAGTATTGGTTCCCTCATATGGGTCAAAAGGAACTTTTGGGGCGCCCTGGTTTTCTGGCCTGGGTGTAACTTTGAGCAGCTAAGTTCTGGTTTATATCCGATGTCTTTTATATATTTTCTGCAAGTTTTCTTCACTAACCCCTTGTGTGCTCTTGCTACACTTGTTGGAACGTCTTTTCCTCCTGTAATCCCTGTGCAATATAAACAGTGCATAGTCTTGATACAGTTGGCTACACTTCCAGTCTCCCTAGATTGTGTCTATCTTGCTTTATGTTCTATTATCTTTGTGTTTTTACTATTGTGTTCTCAATTGTTAGGTGTAACGGTTCATTACTTCGCACTGAGCAGGAGGTTTATTAGGGCGAGGGCAGTATTTCTATGCTCGAGTGCGTCTCTTGACCCACTCTCTCATTTGCCTTCTTTATTAGCTCTGCATAGGACATTGCTGCTCAGCAGGTTAAGGAGGCAAAATCCAGGCACGATATGAATGTTGGCAGCTGGTAGAAGACCTGTTGTAATTTGTAGGAACAGATGCAGAAACACCAGATGTTCCCTCATCCTCTGCGTTCAAGAAGCTCATTATATTATCCAGGGAATTCATGGTAACAGGATATTAATATAAACATGACTATCTCATAATTCCGCCTTAATGAACTGAAAATGAACAAATTTTGTTGGTTTTATACGCGATGCATTTTAAAACTGGTTAAGAGTCCATTATAAAAAATTACATTCATGTGGATGCCTAAAGGTCAATAATTAATTAATCCCAGCTGGAGGAATTAGGACTATGTCAGAAACGTGTTGGTGCAGAAAACGAGATTATTAACGTGCACATGCCCTGTGCAGAATAAAACGGCTTCCTTGTATGAACCCCAGAAGTACTGACGCAAAGGCTAAGCGAAAGGTCACTGGTTCAAATTGAGGAGCAACCATGAACAAGATTTCCCAAGAATAGAGAAACAGCATCATCCAGCTCATTGACAGCCGTCTCCTAGCCAAGAAAATTGCCAAACTGAATCATGTGAGTGCCATGACGGTTCGAAGGATATGAAATTAAGTATGACGCCCCTGGACTAGTCAGGTCGTCACAGGGTACTGCACGCTGTTTACTCTCAGTGCAGGACTCAACTCCCCATGGTTCTGGGTTCCCATCTTGCGGTACTGCCTCCACCAGCATCCACAAATCCTAGTGACACCTCGCACCACAACCTGTCAGGCACACCAGTGGGCTGCTAAGCTAGAATGGGGCCATCCACCTAGGGGTCAGGCAGGGAGGTGGGAGGTGACAAGTCAGTTGTGTGGAGCCCTCGAGCTGTGAGGAGCTCAGAGGAAGCTGGGAGTTGGAGCTCCCAGGGGAGAAACAGACTGGGTCGCAGACGGTGGTCTGGACCCGGAGGAGTCGGAGACCCGGTCGCGGGAGATTGGAACTGGGTGCTTGGCTAGTCTTGGAGGATAGCCAGCAGCTGCAGTTCAATAGCCGGGCTGGGACTAAAGGCACGTCGGGGTACATGGACCCTAGGTTGGGGAGAAGCTTCAAGCGACCCGGCAATTAACCTGCGGAGGACAGGGCCTACATGGACTGTTCCCATGAAGCTCAAAGATCGGGGGCACCAGCGCAACGAGGGGGATAGGGCTTTCCAAGCAAAGCAGCCCACTGAAATCCCAAGCGTGAGCTCCTGAGGGCAAACTCCTCTGCTACTCCTAGTAGGGAGCGGGGCCCAGAAAGCTCCAAGCTGATGGGCCAATTGAACACTCTAAAATACTGTGCCAGAAGGCAGGCCACAGACCACCAGGCAGTGCTGCAGGTGACAGAACCCCTACGAGCTCCCCCAATAGGGCAGCGGCACCCAGAGACTTGGTTTACCACGTTGTCAGAGTCTGCTTTCGTGCTGAGTGAGTACCTGATTAACCCCTGCAACCAGCAAGCCTGCGCTCCCCCTGCGCCCCATTCCACCATCTGGGGTCCCGGGGCCTTTCCCTACCCGTGGAGGGTAACGTCATCTAGCTGCCCCACTCCACACCCCGGGTACTCCCATTGGCAGAGGCGGTACTCCCTGTTACCGCACACCACGGGTGATGTCACAAACTATTGTGATGCCCTGGACTAGTGAGGTTGTCCCAGGTAGTCCCACGCACACACACACCCCCCTTAGTAAGGTGACAGCAGCCAAACTACAAAACCTTTGTCACCCCCTCCAGGTTTGATGTTCACACCAGGGGGGGTGGAACCAGGCGGTTAGCTCCGCCCACGGAGGAGTTCACAGGCCCAGAGGCGGGAAAAACTCTAGTCTAGTCTAGTCTTGACAGTGGAGTGAAGTGGAGTCAAGTTCAAGAGCAGACCTGTGCTCAGGCCTGCCAAAGTCTACACCAGGTGTCTGGGTTGGAGCCCAGTCACCTCTGGCAAGGAGGCAGACGGTGGTGGCGCCTGCAGGAGTTGGGATTACAGCCGGTGGAACCGTAGGGACCGGGGACGGGCGGTGGCGCGCCAGTACCGAACTGGGGAACCGATTGGAAACCGGAGCACCAGGAGGGGTACTCAGACCCATTACGAG
Source organism: Anomaloglossus baeobatrachus (assembly GCF_048569485.1). Lineage (NCBI taxonomy): Eukaryota > Metazoa > Chordata > Amphibia > Anura > Aromobatidae > Anomaloglossus > Anomaloglossus baeobatrachus. The sequence goes on along the minus strand of NC_134357.1, from coordinate 459,354,135 downwards.
GCCCAGAAACAACTGGGCCGAGTCAAATCAAGTGATTGAGGACTGGACTTTAGGACCTTTCCCACATAAGACCCGACTGAAGACAACAGCCAAACCATAGGGGTAAAGCCACCGCCCAGGCATACAGACCCGAGGGGCCAGCGTCTGCAGGCAAAGAGTGCTCTCCCGACACATAGCAAGCCGGGGAGCGGACTACCGGTGTAATACGAGTGCAGTGCAATGGTTCTCTCGCCCCATAGACTTAAATGGGTGCGAGAGAAAAAGAATCGCACTGCATCCGCAGCATGCTGCGACTGTTTTCTCGGTCCGATTAGGGCTGAGAAAATAATCGCTCATGGGTGCTGGCACATAGATTAATATTGCTCCGAGTGACCATGGTGACTGTCCCTGTGACTGGCGTTGCTGGGGTTTCCTTGTTCCAGTTAGGTCAGCTGTGGGACAAGGCAGATGCGATCGCATATTGTATTTGACTTGGCAATCAGGCATGCATTTAGTTTGGGGGCGCCGATGGTATATCTTATACCCATTATTCAGCAATATGGCAAAATTGGACACTTATTATTTCAGTCATACACTTTGGTCCACTTACTGGCTCACAAGTTCAGAATATTGCTCTAAATTGTCAATCTTATTTTATTGTCATGATCATACATACATGTATATGCTCACATTGTTTGATAGTATGCAGCTTCTCCTCTATTCTAACTTTTACTTCTTAGGCTACTTTCACGCTTGCGTTGAACGGCATCCGTCACAATGCGTTGTGTGACGCATGTGACGGATGCGTTGCAAATAGTGTGATATATAGGCAACGGATTCCTGTAAAATAACGCGTTGCACACACTGGCACTACCGCCCCCATCATCACTGCACACACACCGGAACTACCGCCCCCATCATCACCGCACACATGCATGCACTACCGCACCCATCATCACCGCACACACCCCGGCACTACCTCAGTGACGTCCCCGCTGACAGCGCGACTCACTTTTATCGCATTCCACTCGCTCTGATTTTCGTGCCGTGTGTCTTAGGCCTAAAAGTCAGTACTTTGTAGAGACTCCTTTTACAGTAATTACAGCTGTAAGTTGCTTTTGAGCTTTTGAGCTTTCCGCATCTTGCCAGTGGCATTTTTGACCATTCCTCAAGGCAAAACTGCTCTAGCTCCTTCAAGTTTGATGGTTTCCTCTGGTGACCAGCAATCATCAAGCCTGACCACAGATTCTCACTTGGATTAAGGTCTGGCCAGTGACTAGGCCCCTCCAGTACAATTACACACTTTTTCTTAAACCTCTCGAGCGTTGCTTTAGCAGTATGCTTTGGGTAATTGTCTTGTTGGAAGATGAACCTCCGTCCCAATCTCCTATTACTGACAGACTGAAACAGGTTTTGCTCAAGAATATCCCTTAATTTAGGTCACTCCTCAACCTCATTGAAAGTGCCAGAACACCACTATACAATTTTATACACACAGAAAATGTGGTATGAATCCTTTTAAATAGAATTAATCTTTATTATAATTGCATTAAAATTAATACAGCAAGTGAGTCCTCGAGGGGTTAACTGAACTGCTAGAATAGGTCAATAACAGTAATTGTGGACACTTTACAATATGGAATACATACAAAGGGATCACAGTATTTTGATCATAACAATCAAGGATGTAATACAGTGGATTATACGTAAACACACACTGAAATTTCCTATTAATACTGTTTGATGGTAATGTACCCAACCTCAAACACTGCCAGTTGTGATCACTTATCTATGTGTCATATCCATATAGTCGTTGTGGTATAACCAGAGCCTTGCTCACATGGCTAAGGGCAATCAACTAGTTATAAACGGCATAACCACAGCCTACACTTTATTCACAGTTATAGTAATAAGCACTACTGACCACTTCACAGCAAGTCCAGGTAACCGCCAGTCCCTACGCACGTTTCACCTCTTCTTCAGGGGATGTATGAAGAAGAATATCCCTGTATTTTGCACCATCCATCTTTCCCTCAACTCAGACCATATTGACTGTCCCTCTTGCCAAAACACATCCCCACAACATGATGCTGCCACCGCCATGCCTCACTTTGGGCATGATGTTTTTGGGGTGATAACCTGTGCTTGTTTGGTGCCAAACATAGTATTTACCTTGGTGGCCAAAAAGTAAAATTTTTGTCTCATCTGACCACAGCACCTTCCTGCAGACATTAGGGGAGTCTCCCACATGTCCTTTAGCAAATTCAAAACAAGCCTTCCAATTTTTGTCTGTAAATAAAGGCTTTTTTTCTGGCCACTGTTCCATAAAGGCAAGCTGCCAGACTTATTGTGGTCGGATGGACAGATATTCCAGTCTTTGCGTGGGAACTCTGCAGCTCATTCATGTTAACCTTTGTTCTTTGTGCTGTCTCTCTGATTAATATCCTCCTTGTCCAGGTTGAGAGTTTTGGTGGGTGACTTTGTGTTGGCAGGTTTCTTGTTGTATCATGTTTCTTTTTTCCATTTGACGATAACACACTGCTAAAAAAAAAATAAAAGGAACACATACAACACAATGTAACTTCAAGTCAATCACACTTCTGTTAATTCAACCTGTCCAGTTATGACTAAAACACTGAATGTGAATCAATTTCTCCTACTGTTATGCAAATGGAACAGATAACAGGTAGAAATGATCAGCAATTATCAAGACAATCCCTATAAAGGAGTGTTTCTGCAGGTGGTAACCACAGATCATTTCTCTATTCTCATCCTTTTTGGCTGTTGTTTTGGTCACTTTTGCATTTTGTCATTGCTCTCACCCCTAGAGTTAGCATGAGGCGGTGTTTACAACCCACAGAAGCTGCTCAGGTAGTGTAGCTCATCCAGGATGGCACAACAATGCAAGCTGTGGGAAGATGGTTAGCTGTGTCTGTCATTACAGTGTTCAGAGCATGGAGCAGATATCAGGAGACAGGCCAGTAGATCAGGAGACCTGGAGGAGGTCGTAAGAGGGCAACAACCCAGCAGCAGGACCACTACCTCATCCTTTATGCTAGGATGAACAGGAGGAGCATTACCAAAGCCTGCAAAATGACCTTCACCAGGCCACTAATATCTGTGTTTGCTCAAACTGTCAGAAACAGACGCCATCTGGTTGGTATGCGGGCCCAACGTTTTCAAGTGGGTGTTGTGCTTACAGCACAACACTATGCAGGGAAATTGGCATTTGCCAGAGAACACAAAGGGTGGCAGATTCGACTTTGGCGCCCTGTGCTCTTCAGCAGGCTCACACTGAGCACATGTGACAGACATGACAGTCTGGAGACACTGTGGAGAATGGCCTGCAGCCTGCAGCATCCTCCAGCATGACCGGTTTGGCTGTTGGTTAGTAATAGTGTAGCAAGGCAATTCTTTGGAGGGCTGCACAGCCCTCCATGTGCTAGCCATTAGGTACTGGGATAAGATCCTCAGGCTCATTGTGAGGTCGTTGCACAGACCTGAATCCAATCAAGAACATCTGGGACATCATGTCTTGTTCCATCCACAATGCCACATTGCACCATAGATTGTTGAGGACTGATGCTTTAATCCAGGTCTGGGAGGAGATCCCTCAGGAGAACATTCACCACCTCATCAGGAGCATGCCCAGGCATTGTAGGGAGGTCATACAGACACATGGAGACCATACACAATACTGAGCCTCATTTCCTTGTCTTAAGGCTCTTCCACTGAAGTTGCATCGGCCTCTAATTTGACTTTCCACTTTTATTTTGAGTATCAATCCAAATCCAGACCTCCATGGGATATTAATTTTGATTTACATTGATCATTCTTAATGTTTTATTGTTCCACTATGTAATGAGTAAAGATAGGCAACTGGAATATTTCATTAATTGAGATCTAGGATATGGAATTTTAGTGTTCCCTTTATTTTTTTGAGCAGTATAGATTTGATAGTGCTTCGCGGGATCATCAAAAATTAGGATATTTTTTTTGGAACCCAACCTTGACTTGTCCTAAACAACTTTGTCTCTGACTTTTTTGGAGATCTCCTTGGTCCTCGTGGTGTTGTTTGGTTAGTGGTGCCTCTTGCTTAATGGTGTTGCAACCTCTGTGGCATTTTAGAACAGCTGTGTATATACAGACAAACCAAGGGGCACTTAGATTGCTCACAGGCGGACTTCTCTTCACTAAGCGTGTGGCTTATGAAAGTAATGTCTTTCACCAGAAATTTATAGGGCTTCATAGCAAAACGGATGAATACATATGCACATGGTAATTTTTATTTATTTTATCCCATAAATTAAATTTATGCCTATATTTTTCTCACTTCACTTCCCCAACTTATACTATTCAGTGCTGATGCGTCACATATAAATCGGAGTACAAAAATATTTCAACACAGGTTGTAACGTAACAAAATAGATAAAAACCCAAGGGGGTGAATACTTTTCCAAGGCACTGTATATGAGATATAGTTATATACCTCATATACACAGGTTATAAAAGTATAATTCATATCACTATATACCAGAAGATGTACACCTTATACACCTTATACACCTTATACCTGTTGTACATACAAAGTTAGATACAAAGGCTGCCCAGGTTGTATCGGCAGTATACGCTCAGACTATAAAGAATTAGACTTCTGTTGCTCAGAATGTATTAGAAGTAGATAAGTTATGGGGATCATGTTCGCTCCTGCTGCTCATCAGAGTGTTTCTTCTCCTGGAGGGTTCAGTAGAAGACTCTGAAGACTTTGAGGTTAGATGAAGAGATGTTCTGCTATGGGGAGGTAAAAGATCGTCAATAATATTTTTCTCTCCAGATTGTTTATTTCGACATTCTTCTTTATTTTTGTTTGTCTCAAGTGTTTTGCATATTTATCATAAAAAGTTCTGAAAAAGTTGAAAAGAATGTTAATATGTTCTGTGCATTGTAGAGAAGTAGTAGTTTCTTTATATTTACTCACCAAAGCTGGGATATATAACTTTGTATTCTGATTGGCTGTTACCTATCAGAGCACGAGGGGAAGAACAGTTGTCTCGGGGGCACAGACCTTCTTCTGGGGTTTAAGTATACGATTTCAATACTCCATAAAAGAATAGATATTTAGAAAAATGTTTGGACCTCTATAAGCGGGGTTAATTTGGGATCTTCATATTGCTACCAGTTTTGCTCACCAGATAAGAGATCCCAGTATAATTATACATAGTGACTCCCAGGTGACGTCCATTCGGATGAGAGTCATTCATTTTTCCCGTTTTACCATCTGGCTAAGACCATCCTGAAAACTCCCCCTTTCAGCCATGACTTGTCTGCAGAGTGGGCAACACCGACTCATTTCACTTCTCACATTTCCATTACTGGCCCCTCCTATTCCCAACCTACACAAGTTAACCATCCTAATAATTCCTCCTAGAAAACATTATTGCCGCCTGTGTGTACACTAAAGTAATAGTGCCTTACTTTTTGAATCTAGACAGTTATAATGTCTAGAATACCCTCTGAACAAGTACTAATGCCAGGAGTAATAATGCCCTCTTAAAGAGCATCTGCCAGCAGATTTTTGCTACTTCATCTGAGAACAGCATGATGGAGGCAAGGAGATTCTGAATCCAACAGCATATTACTTAGATTACTGGGTGCAGCCATTCTAACACAATCTGAATTATTATGTTTAGTCATGTAGATGAGTCCAGGGAGCTGTCCCGGTCTACACCAGGCTCTCTATAGAAATTATACATTGACTGTGAGGTGTCAGCACGGGGCGTGTCGGACGTCTCTGCACCTTAGTTTCTAGTCGTTAAAGGGAACCTGTCACCAGAATTTTCGCTATGAAACTAAAAGAATCCCCTTCTGCAGCTCCTGGGCTGCATGCTATAAAGATTCCTCTTGCTATGGGTCCCTCTTTCAGACCTAAATAACAACTTTATAAAATATTACCTTTTGCTATGGTAATAAGGTTTGCTGGCCCCGTGGGTGGGCTGTATTTTGTCTGTTATCCCTCCTCCTGCCGCTGTTTGCCATCCCCCAGTGTTCATTTACATAGATGAGGCCGCCTCCCTCATGTTCCTAGGTGCTCCTGAAGTCTGGCGTATGCGTAGTGGCACTATCGCGGAACTGAGCAGTTTTCAAATCGTGAGCGCCGGTGATGTTATTGCGCAGGCGCGAGATTATGGGCGGCGCTGTGAATGTCATCACCAGCGTCATCCAAGTACCCACTCATAATCTTGCGCCTGCGCAATAACATCACCGGCGCTCGCGATTTGAAAACTGCTCAGTCCCGCGATAGTGCCACTGCGCATGCACGAGACTTCAGGAGCACCTAGGAACATGAGGGCGGTGGCTTCATCTATGTAAATGAACACTGGGGGACGGCAAACAGCGGCAGGATGGGGGATAACAGACAAAATACAGCCCGCCCACGGGGCCCCCAAACTTGATTACCATAGCAAAAGGTAATATTTTATAAAGTTGTTATTTAGGTCTGAAAAGGGGCCAGTAGCAAGATGAACCTTTATTGAATGCAGCCCAGGAGCTGCAGAAGGGGATTATTTTAGTTTAATAGCAGAATATCTGGTGACACGTTCCCTTTAATGATACAGGTCCTGCTGCTTAAACAAACATAGCAAATAAACAAAAGATCGGACTGTGACAAAACATGCATGCCTTAACTCTCTGTGTTAACGCTTGCAGCATGATGGCTTTAGCTTACATTGCAAAATCCTGCTGACAGATTCCCTTTAATAAGTAGTAACTACTTGGCACCCCTCAAACAGTAATAATGCCTAACGTGTCACTTTAAAAATTGTTAATGCTTACTTAAAAGTAGCATTACCCCTCAAGTGCCTTCAAAACTAATACAGCCTTGAGTGACCCCAAAAAGTAATCTTGCCCAATCAGTGCTTTAAAAAAGTATTCATGCCCCTTTAATTGCCCCAGAAACAAACCTGATGTCCAGTCAATTCTCAGCCACAAATAGTAATGTTCTCTCATTGTCTATTTAAAAGTAGTATTGCCCAGGTAAAATAAATAGTTACCGGAATTGACAACTGTCATTACTTATTAAAGAGGCCACACTGCGACCCATAGAGAGAGGTAGAAAGAGGAGCTCATGGCACCCTCTTATACTATAGGTTTTAATGGTATCTGAGTCCATAGTATCCCAACAGTGTTGAGAGTTGGACTCGCATAGGGTCACAGGTGGGCATTACAGTGTCAGTGGGCCCGGGGCAACTGATCCTGTTTGCTATGCTTCTGATAACTGCTCTCCATGAAATCAGTATAATTTGTTATTTGTATATTAGAAATTGCAAGACAGAGACATACCAGCATGTTCTCTATCTAGCTCATGCACACAACTGTGCCGCCCCCGCATCAGCAGCCGGGCTGCTCGGATCCGGGTCTACGGTGGCTCAAGGGATTTCCGGACATGGGGGTCGTGCGACCATTCAAATAAAGGAGGGCTATGTACAGGGGATGGTGTGGAAAGTTCGTGACGCCACCTGTGGTGTGTGGTATGGGTAAAGTACCACCACTGCGGCTGGGAGTACCCGGTGGCGATGGTGTGGGCAGCCAGGTGTTTAACCCCTCCACGGGTAGGGGTGATGCCCCGGGACTCGGTGATGGTTTCGGGAAGGTGCCGTCGGGCCGGTAAGGGTTAATTGCGTACTCACTCAGTTCAATAACACTAACGCTGACAACCGTGGTAAACCAAAGTTCTTGATGTCACTGCAGCGGGGAGGGAGCACGCCTGGATCCCGTGCCCGTTGGTGTTGCTTGTTAGCGTGTGATCTTGACCTTGGCACCTCTTTCTGCAGTTGGTCCCTTTTAGCTTAAAATTAAATGGGTCCAGCTCACCTGTATGGCTAACGGAGTGAGCTTGCTCTCAGAGTTCACGCTTGGGATTTTCTAGACTATGCAGTGGGAAAGTCCTATCCCCCTCGTTGCGCTAGTACCCCGATTTTGGAGCGGGTGGAGAACGGATCTTGAAGGCTCCGTCCTCGTTGGGTGAATTACCAGGACGCCTGAAGCTACTTCCTGGCCTGGGGTCCACGTACCCCGTTGTGCCCTGTCCCCTGCCCGGTGATGACACAAGGCCGCCAGCTGTCCTCCTCGACAGTCCATGCCCCTGCGACCGGGGCCCAGACCAACGTCTTCCACCTTGTTCTTAGCAACATCAAAGGTCAAGGCCCCGTAACCAAGGAGGAGGTGGATATCATGCAGAAGGGCAGATTGTACAATACCCTGTGACGACCTGATAGGCCAGGGCGTCACACAACCATATTACAGATGGGTACAGAACTCCTACTTTGCTCATAATCATACATTGCTATGGGATCATATAGATGGGAGGGACATAACAGTTTTCTCTTTCTCACAAATCATGTTTCCCCTTGCAGATATGAATCGTGTTGTTGTAAACTATAATGTGACAAGTATTGGTAATGTACAATATTAATTGTGACATGTATAATGTTGAATTGTGTTATGTAGACAGAAAGGCAAGGAACAGTTAATATTTAGACTAGCCCAGAGTGGGAGGGGCTTGAGTGCAGGGACAGTGACAGTTTCCTGTGAGAAGATCAGGTAGGGCTCAGCCTGAAACAGGAGCAGACCTAGGGTCTGCCTAGCAGTTAGCTGCTTAACATGGGTGTCCCTTGAGAGACAGCGAGAGAGAAAGAAAAGTCTGAAACGGGGACAGCAAGATTCCACGTAGAGGAGACCGAGACAGAGGGAAGCAAGTTGCTTTTAAGAGACAGAGAGAGTCAACTGTAGTACAGAGTGAACAACTGGACACGGGTCCAGAGAGAGGACACCTAGAGTTTATAGCTCAGGTGAATATAACTTTCACGGACTATGCTGTCATGCCAAGCTGGGTTGTGAAGGTTAAGAAGTAGTGATGGGCGAACCTAAACTGTAAATTTTGGGGTCCGTACCCAACACATGGTGTTCGTGCACATAACCCCGAACACGAGCTTTCTGGGACGTTCGTGTTACAGTTCGTGTTACAGTTCGGGTCCAGGGGCTGTTAAAAAAAGCACATTATTAAAAAAACATTATGATCATACTTACATATCCTGCGACGTGTGCTGCAGACTCTGTCTCCCAGCGCTTCTGCTTCCGCGTCCGACCGATTATTGCTGTTCCCCCCAGTAAGCACCTCTGACTAAAAGGACTCATACCGTGACATCATACCCATGTGACCAGTCACATGTGAATGTTGTATTACCTCATTGGCTACACACTTGTCACGTGAGTATGATGTCATCAAAGGTCCTGGTGCACCGTGATGCGAGTGTCATTGCATCATCACGCACAATCACCTGACAGCAGCGGGTCAGCTGTGTTTATTTACATGCAGCTGGGGCGCTGCTGTCGGGAGAGTGGGGTGATGCAATGCGAGACACAAGTGCAATCATCCCCTCACTGTCAGCCTGCTACATCGCTCTGTCCAGAGTGATGAAGCAGACCTGACATGGCTCTGTGCTTCTCACTATGTATAGACACCAGGCGGAGTCTCAGAATGTGCAATGTGAACAGTGTCCAATGCTGCCATGACAGTCAGCGAAGTTTGAGCAAAACGCTGTGTGACACCAATCTTCTGGTTTGTAGAGTCAGCTTTCTGAGTAGTGTTCTCTCCTCTTTTGTCTCGCTTGATGTTCACAAGGTTTTATTTCCAGAACTTCATATTCCAAAAGTTTTACCACTCCCATCTTTAACTTTCCTAATTATTTTGCTTTTTTTCAGCTAAAATGTGCAATTACAGCACTTTAAATGAGAACATTGAAGATGGATAATTTTTTTAATTAGTTTGCAAATATCTTTGATACATGAATGAATGTCCCCACGTCTCTCCAAATTACCTCACCTCAGTATTTGTCACATGCACAAATCCCAATCAGGCACCTTTGTTCTTGCGTGACAACGATCGCGGCAAGTAATTAAACAACCAATGCGTTGCCTGCCTGAAATGAAGACGTTATGATCTTGACAATTACAGTCATTACTTCGCCCCTGTTTCTTATTTTCAGTGAAAATTGATGACTGAGTACGATTGGGAATAAAAAATAACTTCATTGACGGAATCTCAGGAGAAGAGGATCAAAGATGAATAAGATGTGGCTAATCAGTGCCACCGCTAGCCCATTGTTCAGATTTTGTTAAGTGTGGAGTAGATGTTTCTTAGAAATTGGAGTTAATTGGATGACAAAAATTAATAATGAAAAGCTAAAAATGTGATTATTGCTCCTCAGAGAAGAACCTCGGAAGAGAGATCCCCACAGTAGAAGATCTGCAAATGCAGGACATAATTAAGTCAAATTGGAAAAGCTTAACAGGGAATTGAATAAAAGCTTGGGGTCCAATTCAGGATAATAAATCACAATGTCTTTCATGTTCAACAAATCACCACCCGGGAGCAACATTTTTCTTTAATTGCGTCTATGCGCTCAGTCACATCGCTATGTTCATGCACAGGTCATACAAGTCCCATTGAAAACAATGTATGCTAATTTTCATATTGTGCATGAGGGATGTGAATACTTACAGTAGTTATCAAAACGCTTTCATCTTTGTCACCAGCAGTCATCAAAATAGCTGTAATACCGGCTGTCACGGTAGGGATCATAACTAAAAATGAGTCAAGAAACTGTTTAAATGTTGTAATGACTTCAACAAGTCCTGGGAGTCCTGCGTCCGCCACAGAAAAATAATAATTGACAGCTCCTCCTGTAGACAAAGTCATGCAAAAATATACAGTAAAACCGTGTGTGGCCAGTATAAGTAAGACTCGCAGGCTTTATGTATGAATTAGTGGGACAATCATGACTTTAAAGGCCACTTTACATGCAACGATATCGCTAACGAGATGTCGTTGGGGTCACGGAATTCGTGACGCACATCCGGCCTCGTTAGCGACGTTGCTGCGTCTGACATGTACGAGTGACCGCTAACAATGCAAAATACTCACCAAATCGTTGATCGTTGACACGTTGTGACACGTCGTTCGTTTCCCAAATATCGTTGCTGATTTTGGACGCAGGTTGTTCGTCGTTTCTGAGGCAGCACACATCGCCACGTGTGACACCCCGGGAATGACAAGCAACACCATACCTGCGTCCTGCGGCAACGAGGTGGGCGTGTCCTTAATTTGGCTGCTCTCCGCCCCTCCTCTTCTATTGCACGCCTGCCGTGTGACGTGGCTGTGACGCTGCACAAACCGCCCCCTTAGAAAAGACGCTGTTTGCCGGCTACAGCGACGTCGCTAGGAAGGTAAGTATGTGTGACGGGTACTAGCGATTTTGTACGCCATGGGCAGTGATTTACCCATAATGCACAAACGACGGGGGCGGGTGCGATCAGCAGCGACATCGCTAGCGATGTCGCTGCGTGTAAAGTGGTCTTTAGGCTGTCTTTGTGTATGATTGAATAGTGTAACAAAGGAGTCAGACACTCTCTCCAGTGGTGTATCTAGTCGGGGTAGAGGGGACATACTGGGAGTTATAGATTATTGCGATACAATTGTATATAGGGCTGAGCTGACATCACAAATCACTGTACTAAGCTTGTGTCACACAGAGTTTTGCTCTAAACTTGCCGAGTGTCATCATGCCATCAGACACTATTCACACTACAGATTCTGCCACTGCACACTATAGTTTCTCTGGTGTTTCTGAGTTACAAAGGCAGGGTCAGGCATTAAGCTCTGCTACCCTGCTGGTTACCCTTGGGATCACATGTTCTTGAAAATCACATTTTCTTTGTGCCTTTTTAAGATGGTGGAATCTGTCTTTCAACGCCAACTATAGTTTATTGCTGTGTTGGTCTGTGTGCTGTTGTGTCTCAGTCATGCTGGTGATTTATATTGTGTGGTGTTTGGAGTTGTTATGGAATTCTCTCGTCATCATGTTGTTTCCTCCCTGCTCTTGTTTTCCTCCTTACTTCTTATTGTCTTATACCTTTGTGTGAGATAGAGGGTTGGTTTCCTATGTTTGTCTAGCTCTGTTGGTTTTATCCCACTCCTGTCCTGGCCCATCCCTGTGGTAGGGTAATAAGATCAGGGCAGCTCAGGAGCAGGGTCAGGAAGGCAGCTCAGACATCCTTCAGAGGTAACTTTGAGATAATTGATAGGGTCCCTCTAGTCTGAGGGCCAGCCTAGGAGCCCCTGTCCCCTGCTCTCTCCGATCATCATGACAGCTTGGTGATGTATTTCTGTACTGATGTTAGTTCCGGTGATATATTTATGTACTGTTGGTGGTTCTGGTGATGTATTCTTGTACTGATAATCGTTAAGGTTTTGTCTTTTTGTACTGTTGGTGCTTCTGTTGATCTATTCATGTTGTGAAGGTGTTTGTGATGCTGTATTCCTTTAATAATGGTGGTTCTGGTGATGTATTTCTGTAGTGTTGATGATTCTGATGATTATGTCTGTGCTGATGGTGGATCTAGTGATGTATTCCATTATTGATGATGGTTCTAGTGCTGTATTTGTGGACTTGTGATGCTGTATTTCTGTACTGTTAATGGTTCTGGTGATGTATTCCCGTACTGTTGGTGGTTCTGGTGCTGCATTTCTGTACTGATAGTGGTTGTGATGCTGAATTTCTGTTCTGAAAACCTAATGCATGGCTATGTTAATAAAAATTGTGCCGTCTGACAAGTTAAGGGTTTTTATGTATTTATGTTTGGTGCAGTAATAATAAAATTGAGGACTATAGCATACCATATCCTAAGTGTGCACAATATACTCATTGTGAGGATTTGGCTCTACTTGCCAGCTCCAGCAGTCATTGTATGACCACTTATATGCTTTTTTTTTAATACTTATGGTCATGTGCCAACTAGCTTCTTTTCCTGTTTCTCTCAATGAAGCCAGGCCAATTATTCACTGAACACTATGAAAATTAAAAATAGTAGCCAGTTGGTACATGGCTGTATGTGTACGAATCGCACGTCATGCCTCAAAACTTGATCTGGTGACCTTGCGCTGCGTGGTCAGTTTGGGATAGGTGGGATAATCAGGATTCACAGGCTTTCTCTATGAGTAGGCGTGGAAGCAGGGCTCATTGGCTTTTTTATGAGTTTGAGAGGGAAATAGGACTCACAGGCTTTCTTTTGCTGCTGTCAGTTAAGACACATAGCTGAGCCCCTTTAATTAAAAGAATTGTCCTTTTTGGCCCATTAGTTCATATGTGCAATAGAGAGCAGAAGATCCTCATAAGAGAGAGTCTTGAAAGTGCTTTGTTGTGACACTGTTGGGTCATCCATGTATTATATGGCCAACAGGTGAAATGTATGTCCTCCAAAGGACTCTCTTTATGAAACAACATATCTATAATTTGTAAAAGTTCAGAAATATTACATATTTGTTTCTTATGTACAGTGCCTACAAGTAGTATTCAACCCCCTACAGATTTAGCAGGTTTGATAAGATGTAAATACGTTAGAGCCTGCAAACTTCAAACAAGTGCAGGATTTATTAACAGATGCATAAATCTTACAAACCAAGAAGTTATGTTGCTCAGTTAAATTTTAATAAATTTTCAACATAAAAGTGTGGGTCAATTATTATTCAACCCCTAGGTTTAATATTTTGTGGAATAACCCTTGTTTGCAATTACAGCTAATAATCGTCTTTTATAAGACCTGATCAGGCCGGCACAGGTCTCTGGAGTTATTTTGGCCCACTCCTCCATGCAGATCTTCTCCAAGTTATCTAGGTTCTTTGGGTGTCTCATGTGGACTTTAATCTTGAGCTCCTTCCACAAGTTTTCAATTGGGTTAAAGTCAGGAGACTGACTAGGCCACTGCAACACCTTGATTTTTTTCCCTCTTGAACCAGGCCTTGGTTTTTTTGGCTGTGTGCTTTGGGTTGTTGTCTTGTTGGAAAATGAAATGACGACCCATCTTAAGATCCTTGATGGAGGAGCGGAGGTTCTTGGCCAAAATCTCTAGGTAGGCCGTGCTATCCATCTTCCCATGGATGCGGACCAGATGGCCAGGCCCCTTGGCTGAGAAACAGCCCCACAGCATGATGCTGCCACCACCATGCTTGACTGTAGGGATGGTATTCTTGGGGTCGTATGCAGTGCCATCCAGTCTCCAAACGTCACGTGTGTGGTTGGCACCAAAGATCTCGATCTTGGTCTCCTCAGACCAGAGAACCTTGAACCAGTCTGTCTCAGAGTCCTCCAAGTGATCATGAGCAAACTGTAGACGAGCCTTGACATGACGCTTTGAAAGTAAAGGTACCTTACGGGCTCGTCTGGAACGGAGACCATTGCGGTGGAGTACGTTACTTATGGTATTGACTGAAACCAATGTCCCCACTGCCATGAGATCTTCCCAGAGCTCCTTCCTTGTTGTCCTTGGGTTAGCCTTGACTCTTCGGACAAGCCTGGCCTCGGCATGGGTGGAAACTTTCAAAGGTTGTCCAGGCCGTGGAAGGCTAACAGTAGTTCCATAAGCCTTCCACTTCCGGATGATGCTCCCAACAGTGAAGACAGGTAGGCCCAACTCCTTGGAAAGGGTTTTGTACCCCTTGCCAGCCTTGTGACCCTCCACGATCTTGTCTCTGATGGCCTTGGAATTCTCCTTTGTCTTTCCCATGTTGACCGAGTATGAGTGCTGTTCACAAGTTTGGGGAGGGTCTTAATTAGTCAGAAAAGGCTGGAAAAAGAGATAATTAATCCAAACATGTGAAGCTCATTGTTCTTTGTGCCTGAAATACTTCTTAATACTTTAGGGGAACCAAACAGAATTCTGGTGGTTTGAGGGGTTGAATAATAAATGATCCTCTGAATAAACTTTTCACAATTTAAAAAAAAAAAAAAAAAAAAAGAAATAACATTCTTTTTTGCTGCAGTGCATTTCACACTTCCAGGCTGATCTACAGTCCAAATGTCACAATGCCAAGTTAATTCCGAATGTGTAAACCTGCTAAATCTGCAGGGGGTTGAATAGTACTTGTAGGCACTGTACATGGGTAAATATAGGGCATGTGTATGTGTTTCTTTCTGCAGAAAAATGCAAATAGTTGAGTGTTGTCAGAAAAACATGCTGCATAAAATATGTACTTTTTTAATAAATTTGTGTTTTTTTCCCATTTATTTTAAGAGAACTGTCTTGTGGTCCAACATTAACGTTCTCCCTTTCATAAAGATTTAATAAAGAAGTCTCCTTTAAGGAGAACAATAAGTTCTAATAATGAAATGATTATTTGAGTCCCTGGCCGATCGGGGGCGAGTGGCCGGCTTCACTCATTTTCCTTATCTTATTACGCCATTGTATAATAGAACTGATTGCTTTAAAGACATGATCATAGATAGCGGGAGCAGACGGCTGACATTTCTGTTCTCATAATAAGTAATTTGTGTAATAAAGCTTGGAGGAAATTGAACTTGTCACTATGTTAAGTGCATTTCTCTCATCGAGCCGAGTCTATGAAACGGGGAAGAAATTGCGTCTGAATTCCCTGTGATTTCTAATCTAATTTGTCACACATTTCTCTGTTTAATAAAACAAACAACAAAACAGACAATTTCATTTGCTTCGCATTCGTTCTGGGTTGTTCTTCCTCATCTCGGCACGGACTCCCACGTTCAGCTACCATTGGGCAATTGTTTTGTGTTACGGCTGAAAGCTCCGAAATTGTTCACTTGTTTGTTTGATCAGATATCAAAGTTTCTTTGTCTAAAGAAAAAAAAACAAGACATAAAAAATAACCAAAGAAAACAAGATAAAACAAAATTTAGCAAAAGCTGCATAATGAGAAATAAAGCGCATCAAAGGAATCCGGCTTTGTTTCCACTAGTAGGAAGTCGGGTGCCGTTTCCTACAGATGTACATTTTGTCAACACAACTGAATTCCAGGCTGTGCCAAACTTTGGAAATCTTTTTGGAAAACTTGCTTACGTTTCTGGTTGAAAACCGGGCAGGGATTACATAAACTTCTGTTGCACTACCCATGGGGAAGCGCGGTAGTGAACCACAGGACCACAGAGGACTGTGGCAGCTGACTCTAGAGAAAGACTCAGACAAAGCTTGAGGGAATGAAAGGATTTTAATGATCAGAGCGCGACTAGCGCTAAAAAAACAAAAGGTCAAAGGGTAGAGTCCAGAGTGCAAGAACAGTCAGCACAGGAACTGTCCTAATACCCATAGGTAGGCAGAGTAGCAATGCACAGAAGGTACGACCTGAGCACCAGCGAAGTCCAATCCAAAGTGGAGGTAGATGGTAACACCGAGCCAGGCCTAGATCCAGTAGTAGGAAAGATGTTGACACAGGTGACCTCCTCTATCGGTGCTTGTTCTGGTCTGGTCATGGTCGGACAGGTATAGACTCAGTGGAGCACAGGGGCCCAGATAAAGACTGGAGCAGCAGACGGGCACGGCTGGCTCTGAGCAGAGACCGATCTGAGAGAGTACCCTGTATGGAAGGAAGGACAGCGAGATAGGCAGACCTTACAAGCTGCGTGCTGGGCGCCGATCCCCTGTCCCTCCTGTGGTGGCCGTTCCGTTCCCGTCCCATACTGCTTTCTCCCAGAGGTTGCATTCTCATGGTAGACTTCCTGCATCTGCTCTAGGGGATCGCGTGTGGCCACGCCCCTTTTCTTAAAGGGCCAGCAAACCCTTAACCTGGAAGTACCTCGCAGGTCATCTGAGAGGCTACAGATAATTAAGGAACCTTGCCCTATGGGAGGTGTCTGGGCAACGAGTCTAATACGTTGCTAGTTCTCAGGTCCCCTAGCACTGTGCTGCTGCTGTTGTTACATTGTGCTAGTTCTGTTGCTGATATTTGTTTACATTCCAGTGTGCTACTTCTGTTCTGAGTCACACCAACCACGATACCCGCTGTCACGAAGTATCGCCACCAGTTACTGCTGCCGCATGCATCCATCCGTCCATTCATCTATCCTGGATGGAACCCTCGACACTGGCTGCTGCTGTAGTCTATCCAAGAGACTGTCGCTTCTGTGCCTCTGGGGCCAGCCGTCGGAGCATCAGTCTTCCTAAGAGGTTCCCGGACTCACACCTGCAGCGGAACACCCTCACCACCAGGGGCTCTAGAGAAAACCAGGTGTAGGTTCGTAGTTAAGCCCCTCTGGGTTTTCTGTGTGCTGCGGCCCAATGGGTTCAGTGCGAGCACAACAGAATCTTAGAACCCCACCAGTCTCTACCTTCTGTTGCAGTTATCATGTCCTGACAGGGACAGGTGACTTCCTTTCTGTCATCAGGAAGCAGGAAGAAGAGACCGGTGAGGAATCTGCAGTTCTACATTTGTTTTTATGCCATTGTGAGCTGGCACGAGCGGTGAGGTGACCCCATCTCTACTCAGAATGAATTTTGAATACCAACTATCAATAAACAACTCCAGTGATAGTCCTGTAGCTTGTCCATATCTGAAGTTACATTGATGATTGCTTTAAATATTTCCTACTCATTATTGATCAGATTTCAAGGATGTAATTTAAAGGGACGCTCACATTTTTTGACAGATCCCCTACACATATCTTCAAACATGTTCTATTGCTTTTATTGATAATGCTATTATGGTGACATGTCATTCCCTGCTCTGTCCCAATCATCCATCAAGCTAATTCAGTGCAGTTAATATAATTTATGGGGAATGCGCAATGTTCCCAAAACAGCTGAGAAGATGTGAAAACTATAAAACAGGAAGGAAATATGACAGAGGCGTCACACTGAATGTGGAAGCCGGGCAGCTGCTGGCATTTGTGAGTAATTACCTCAATTAATAACATATTGGATGACAATGTTGTGTCTCCTGCAGCTGAAGATGTCCAGGACGCTCACTAATATTGCGCAATAGACGGAGCTGCGCAGCCCTTATTGACATCTGTACAAGACTAATGACTTTATGCCTGTGGAAAGTCATTTAACGGATCGTGCCAATAAATCAAAAATAAATGTCAGGTGCTGAGATATGAGCTGTGAAGAGAGGAGGAGGGGGTTTACTGGCTCATAAGGGCTGTGTAGCCTTTTATTTATACTGCTTTCTTATGATCTCTTACCTTACAATTTAGTTAAAAGCTTTCAGTTTTATTATAACTTTTAATTCTAAGCTGCCTGTTTTATGAACAGAATGTCAGAGTCACTGTGAAGACTGACACACTTGCAGGAAAATAAAGGAACCATAGTCTTTAGTACCTAGTAGAGCACCTTTTGGCTGTTATGAGCTGCTACAGATCTGATCCATAGCAAGACACCAGTTTCTGGCAGTGTTCCTGAGGAAACAGAGTTCATCTGAACATTGACCTCTAATTCACTAATATTCCTAGGTTTCTGTGCTGCAACCGTGGCGCCCTGGACAAGCCAGGTCGTCACAGTTACTACACCAACACACCCCACACCCCGGCTAGGCACACCAAAGCCAAACAAAATCCTTGTTGCCTTCCTCCAGGGGCTGATGTCCACACCAGGGGGTTGCCCAGGCGGTTGGCCCCGCCCACCGAGGAGTTCACAGTCCTGGAGGCGGGAAAAGGAGTCAGATTAGTTTTTGGAGAGGAGTTGAGGAGGGGAGAAGTGAAGTGGTAGCAGAGGAGACTGAAGACGTTCGGGTGTGTGGCCCGGACGGAACAGCAAGGTTGGCAAACGGTGGTGACCGTCTGCAGGAGAGGCCGATTGAAGCGAACCGTAAGGACCGTGGATGGGCGGTGGCCCGGCGGTACTGGATCGGAGAGCAAAGAGAAGCCAGCACCATCCGGCAGGGCTTACAGACCCCGACCAGGCTAGGAGTCGCCGTAAAACTGGTCAAATCCGTTAGCGAAGGGAACGTCCGGGGTTTCCCAGCAATCAAGACCCGATTGAAGGCAACAGCTCACACCGTAAAGGGAAACACAGTCACCGCCAAGGCTACAGTTCCCAGGGCCAGAGCCTGCGGGAAAAAGGGGCTCCTTCAGCACCCATCCAAGCTGGGGAGCGGGATACCGGTGGGAAGCCATTGGAACCGTAAACACAACACAGGTGCAGGGAAAGGCAGTCACCATCAACCTACCGGGTGAACAACCGCAGCCATCTGTGGGACCCGTCCATCCAGCCGTTTGTTTGACCAGAGACCGTGTGAATTACTGGCTGAGTGAGTACCACCGTGCCATGCGGCACAGCGCTGTCCCTGTGACCCTGCACCTCACCAGGCCCCGTAACCCGCCTGCCATCCATCCCTACCCCATCACCGGGCCCCGGGACAACCAACCCCCCTACCAACGGAGGGGAGAAAACAACATCCAAGCTGCTCCCTGTCACCTCTCCCGGGATCCCCGTCCAGAGCAGCGGTGGTGTCACAACCTCCCCACAACCGTGGGTGGCGTCACGGACAATATCCCTAAACCATAAACATTCCCCCTTTTCACTCACGGGCGAGGAACGACGCTCAAGTCCCCGGGATCCGGCCCACCGCTCGAGCCACCACCGGGCAGCAGCAGCAGCTGGACCCAAGCAGTGGGTGAGCGCAGCGTCCCCTCCTCCGCCCGCGACACAACCATCTTCAAGTCAGGAGTTAAGCGGTTCAAGTCAGGAGACTGATGGCCACACCAGAATCTTAAAGGACGTCTTCTAAAATCAAGCCTTGGTGGACTGTCAAGTATGCCTGGGATCATTATCCTGTTAGGCTAATTATACCAAAGCTTCACCTTCCTCACTGAACACATGTCACTTTTTCCTAGGATTTCCTGATAGTTGATTGAGCCACCACCATGCTTTGCTATTGGCATCACAGAGTCCCTGCCATGCTTCACTGTAGGTGTGGCGCCCCTGAGGCTTCCGTCGCCACAGGTCATTGCACCCCATCAGCGATGTGATGCCCCATTCTGGGAGAGGAAGAGAGTGAACTCCGGTCCCCTGGTAAATTCACACTACACCCATTGCTAGGGACACACAGGACCAGGGAAAGTGGCAGGCAACCCTCCCATGCTGCATGCTGAGAGGGGCTGTAAGACCCATCCCTGCTTCCATAGGGTGGTAGCTTAGCAACTGGGGAGGTGGGAGGAGCCACCAGAGAGCAGATAGAGAAAGGAAGGTCGAGTTAGTTTCAGTTTACCTCAGGGAGTGAAAGAGTGAGGAGCCAGCATGTAGTTGGGGAAGAAGAACGAGAGCAAGGAGGGAGGAGGAGGCCTGCTGGAGGCAGGCAAGGAGGAAAGAAAGAAAGAAAGAAAGAAGGAAAGAAAGGCTCCAAGTCAGTCAGGAGCAGAGGAACTGAAGGAGACGCTTCCTGGTGAAGAACCTGGGACCCAGAGGTCCAGGTGACACCACGCAGAGAAGGAAAGAAAGGGTCGCAGGGCCGCGGGTAGTCCTGTAGGTACCACGAGCAGTCCTTGTTGGGTACCGAAGCCGAGGGCCCAGAGGCGCTACGAGTAGTTGCAGGCTGCGGTGGCCTGGTCCACAGTGACATCGGTGGAGTGATTAGCTGCGACAGGGGACGGTCCCTAGAGACTGGAGGAGTGAAAAGACAATCTCCAAACAGTAAAAACCGAGGCCCAGGGACGTTGCAAGCTCCCAGGGCCAGAACCCAGAGCAGACCTTCAGAAAGGGGGTAATCAGCCGACAGGTGACCCCCCAGCCTGGAGGCTGTAATGGAGGCCAAGCCAGGTCCATCCTAACTAAGGCAAGGCTAGTGAAGACAGCAGAGAAGGAGACACTAAGAGGAGGGTACCGGATTTCACGCTCTGAATCACCCAGAAGGCGGAGGTCCCTGACAGTGGTCCCAGCAGTCCGAGGGTCCTGCTACCCTGACAAGAACTGTGAGTAAAGAACTTGAACTGCACCCTTGGAGTTGCCTCTGTTATTCCATCTGCATAGACACTCACAAGCACCAACTGTGCCCCGGGCATTGCTCCACCTGTGGGGAGCAGTACTACCATTGCTGCTATAACATCATCCCGGAGGCCTCACACAGCAGCGGCGGCTTAATAGCCGCATACCACAGGTGGCGTCACGAACACAACCATTAACAAGCGAGCCACATAAACTACTGACACCCACCAGGGCCACGGAGCCGGGCCCAGCCACCACTGACTACCACCGGACTAGTCCGGCCCGGCACCGGGTGTCCCACAGCCCTGGGGTGGGCGAGTCAAACTTGGCGTCACGAACAGGATTTCGTGCCCGGTCTAACCGGGTACTGTGCGCCTGAAGAACCGTGTGACAGACTGTGTACTTTACTGAGAAACCACCGCCATTAGCGCTGCTGAGAGCGGGAAGAAGGGGGGCGTGCAAGAAGAAAGGGCGCGAAGAGAAGCCCCGCCCCCTTGTCCAAGAAAAGCGCGCGAAGCGGTGCCCGCCATAGAAGGCGGAGGAAGAAAAGATGGCGCGTGAAGAAGCTAAAAGGATGGACGCCGAGCAACGAGCGGCCAGAGGAGGAGTGGCCGAGCCGGGACACGCACCTCAGAACCGGGTTGTGTCCTGCGTCCTGGGGAGCCGGAGAAGAATCCCTACATGTAAAGAAGTAAGGAGTTGCTGAACTGTATATAGCCCCTGTCTGCCCCTTATTCTTTTCGAAGATGACACCCTTTCCTGCTGTACTGCCCCTGATGCTTTTTGAAGACGTCACCCCCATGTTATGTGCTACCGGGCCACTGAACTGGAATGTGGGCCCCGGTGGAAGTGTATGTGTTATGTCCTACCAGGCCTCTGGACTTAGTGGCTGGTATGTTGTGTATGTGTCTTATGTAACCAGGCCATTGGACTTAATGGCTGGTCGATTGTCCCATTATTGTTTGATTGAAAGAAACGAACTGCCGGGCTACTGGGCTTGTTGTAGCCGAAACTGTATATATTTGCACCCATTGTGCCCCCTACCAGAATTATGGGGGAAGTGCCCAAACCGTGCAATGAACTGGAAGTGCACACATAGTTTCTTTATAAGAAGTTCGTAACGTTTACTGATATGTGCCTCCCATAAAGGGAAGAAATGTTTTATTGTTTTGTGTTTTGCATACAAAAATGTTTTGCAGTTTCTTCACATGTTTTTGTTGTTTTTCAGCCCGAGGACGTGCTGGGATTTGCTGTGGGGGAGTGTGGCGCCCCTGAGGCTTCCGTCGCCACAGGTCATTGCACCCCATCAGCGGTGTGATGCCCCATTCTGGGAGAGGAAGAGAGTGAACTCCGGTCCCCTGGTAAATTCACACTACACCCATTGCTAGGGACACACAGGACCAGGGAAAGTGGCAGGCAACCCTCCCATGCTGCATGCTGAGAGGGGCTGTAAGACCCATCCCTGCTTCCATAGGGTGGTAGCTTAGCAACTGGGGAGGTGGGAGGAGCCACCAGAGAGCAGATAGAGAAAGGAAGGTCGAGTTAGTTTCAGTTTACCTCAGGGAGTGAAAGAGTGAGGAGCCAGCATGTAGTTGGGGAAGAAGAACGAGAGCAAGGAGGGAGGAGGAGGCCTGCTGGAGGCAGGCAAGGAGGAAAGAAAGAAAGAAAGAAAGAAAGAAGGAAAGAAAGGCTCCAAGTCAGTCAGGAGCAGAGGAACTGAAGGAGACGCTTCCTGGTGAAGAACCTGGGACCCAGAGGTCCAGGTGACACCACGCAGAGAAGGAAAGAAAGGGTCGCAGGGCCGCGGGTAGTCCTGTAGGTACCACGAGCAGTCCTTGTTGGGTACCGAAGCCGAGGGCCCAGAGGCGCTACGAGTAGTTGCAGGCTGCGGTGGCCTGGTCCACAGTGACATCGGTGGAGTGATTAGCTGCGACAGGGGACGGTCCCTAGAGACTGGAGGAGTGAAAAGACAATCTCCAAACAGTAAAAACCGAGGCCCAGGGACGTTGCAAGCTCCCAGGGCCAGAACCCAGAGCAGACCTTCAGAAAGGGGGTAATCAGCCGACAGGTGACCCCCCAGCCTGGAGGCTGTAATGGAGGCCAAGCCAGGTCCATCCTAACTAAGGCAAGGCTAGTGAAGACAGCAGAGAAGGAGACACTAAGAGGAGGGTACCGGATTTCACGCTCTGAATCACCCAGAAGGCGGAGGTCCCTGACAGTGGTCCCAGCAGTCCGAGGGTCCTGCTACCCTGACAAGAACTGTGAGTAAAGAACTTGAACTGCACCCTTGGAGTTGCCTCTGTTATTCCATCTGCATAGACACTCACAAGCACCAACTGTGCCCCGGGCATTGCTCCACCTGTGGGGAGCAGTACTACCATTGCTGCTATAACATCAT
This sequence comes from Anomaloglossus baeobatrachus, assembly GCF_048569485.1. Lineage (NCBI taxonomy): Eukaryota > Metazoa > Chordata > Amphibia > Anura > Aromobatidae > Anomaloglossus > Anomaloglossus baeobatrachus. Next base: position 459,330,977 of record NC_134357.1, on the reverse strand, counting down.
CCCGGAGGCCTCACACAGCAGCGGCGGCTTAATAGCCGCATACCACAGGTGGCGTCACGAACACAACCATTAACAAGCGAGCCACATAAACTACTGACACCCACCAGGGCCACGGAGCCGGGCCCAGCCACCACTGACTACCACCGGACTAGTCCGGCCCGGCACCGGGTGTCCCACAGCCCTGGGGTGGGCGAGTCATAGGCATCACCGAGTCCCCACCATGCTTCACTGTAGGCACCAACGAGTCCCTGCAATGCTTCACTGTAGACATCACTGTGTCCCTGCCATGCTCACTGTAGGCATCACCGAGTCCCCGTCATGTTTCACTGTAGAATCATCGCGTCTCTGCCATGCTTCACTGTAAAATCACCGAGTCCTTGCCATGCTTCATTTTAGGCATCACAAAGCCTCTGCCATGCTTCTCTGTAAGCATCAGTAAGCCACCAACATGTTTCACTGCAGGCATCACGAAGCAACCACCATTGTTCACTATAGACTGGATGCTCTATTCAGCATATGCTTTATTCTTCCTCCTCTAGAAATATTGCTGATCCAGAGCCCTAAAAAAATTCCAGCTTTGTTTCAACTCTTCACAGGACAGAATCTCAATACTTCTGTGTCTTATCTATTTGGTTCTCAGCATATTGAAGCCAAAGGTGACTTTTCGTGTGCCTTTGGGTCAGTAGAGGTGAAAATCTTGCATTTTGCTCATGGAGACCTTCAGCACTTAATGTGCACCTTTCTGTGCAAATTGAAAGCTGATCCAATTGTATCTCTAGGGACATTCAGTGTCTTTGAATCTTTTTGCATTCTTTTTCTTGTTTGTACAAGGTGATGAATCTTCTCTTAAATGTTTGGACCTCTCTCTTAACAACACCTGAATATGAAACCTAATCAAAAGGCCAGTGAACATAACGATGCACAGCCAATAGTCCCAATTCTGGGATAGCAAAGAAACAATGTCCATTAGGCCTCTTTCACACGTCAGTATTTTGCATCAGTGTTTCATCAGTATTTGGATGCTAAAACCAGGAGTGTCTCCAAAACACAGAATAGGTGTCAGTCTTTCAATTATAGTTCTTCTCTATAAAGTTCCACTCCAGGTTTTGGCTTCCAAACACTGATGACACACTGACACAAAATACTGACGTGTGAAAGAGGCCTAAAAAAGATAAGTGGCACTCACTGTTCTGTTCCCACTTAAGGGCGATTGAAGGTATGTATTTAGGCAATGGTGTGAGAAGTCCTTTGTATCCAAGAAGTGGGACAGACAGGACCAGAGTGCTCCAGAGTGCATGGATTCACACGTGCACATTGTGAAATGAAATGACGGTGGTTTATTTGATCCATAATAATAATATTTATTAATTTTTATAGCACTGTTAATTCCACACCACATTACATACATTAGCAACACTTTCCCCATTAGGGCTCACAATCTAAATTCCCTATCAATATGTCTTTGTAGCGTGGGAGGAAACTGGAGAGTTCGCCCACGCAAACACGGTGACAACGTACAAACTCCTTGCAGATGTTGTCCTTGGTGGGATTTGAACCCAGGACCCCAGCACTGCGAGGCAGCAGTGTTAACCACCGAGCCACCGTGCTGCCCATCCATAAGCCAAAGACATGCAGTAGTACAATACTGGATTGGTCCAAGCAGCTGGTACTGTGGTTGTCTTGTAGGTATTTGCCCTGGAGCTACTAATGGTCAAAAAACGTTGGCCTTCTGTAACCCAAAAAAGATACATGTACTTCTCACATGGTGGCTAAATGTAAAAATGGATGCCAGGAAGTGAAGTCACACGCAGGGCTGCAAACCACTCCCACAGACTAGGAAAATATCTAAAGGAACAAACAAGGAAGCAGCAAGGCCTGACCAGTAGGTGGCGGCAGTGGACAAGCATAACATACGTTAACGATAACAGCAGATATAAATATTAAAGGATCAGCCCACTCACCACATTAAATGAAATAGCTTTATTGGTATCCTTTAAAACATGCAGGCAGGAAGAGGATAAGCAGGTGCGACCACACAATGGCCATTTTGTGTATGAGTATGCTTACGGGTCTGAATCGGGGGATGATGCTACAGCAGTTCAGGGGGTCAGTTGAGAAACCCAGTGTGGATGATAGCAAAGGGTGATAGCCAGAGAAGAAAGAAAAGTGGCCTGTTTCTGGAGCCAAGACATGTACCGGAACAATAAAAAAATGGCTGTTAAGGTGCATTGCATCACTCCAATAATATCATTATAATAGGTAATTGCTATTCATGCTGTCCTTATATAATATTTACACTGCCCCCCGAGCAGAGTTTTCCTTTACCTTCCGCACATACTCTGGTAGTCACTTGCTTAGTGCACTGTGTTCCTGTTCGCTGGCAGAGAGTAATGCAGCCGTGCTTCTCTAGAGATTTGTACCAGCTCTTTAATTAATTCCTTTCCCCCGTATGGCGCAAATCACACTGGCTTTCTTCCATGTCTGGAAACGGAGGCAGAGGTATACGCATCCCCCCATGATGATTACATTGCCATAGACCGTAGCTTCTAACGCCATAGCATTTTTAATCACACGGTAAAACAATGTGCCACTTTTTTGGCAGCTTTCTATATTGGTCAATGGGGAAGAAAGTATATACCTGTGCCAAGATACAAAAGGGCAAAAACTCTCTAAACTCTGAGCTATATATAAAGAAGACATCTAGGTGTAAAATGATCTAACATCTTACATTTTCTATGGGGAAAAGGGAAGTCCTCCTAACTGCTGTACAGTAATCTGGCTCTCCATTTTAGGTCGCTGCAAGAAATATGAGAGGTGTTACGAATCGGCACCGCCATAGCCGCAAGCAGCCTGTTGCGGTTCTTGTTGCGCCCAGGCGCCGGCTGCCGTTTTTGGCCGTTCCTCGGGTCGTCCAGCTGGCTGCTTCTTCCTTCACGTCTAAGTGTGGAGAGGTGGCTAGTGCGCATGCGTGCCCTGATTTACCCCAGCCAGAGTCTAAGTCCAGTGTTTCGCCTAGTGAGCATGCTCAGCCTGATAGTGCCATTTCTGAGACTAAGTCCTCGGTTCAGGCTACTGAGCATGCTCCTACACTGAATGCGAAAAGCCTCTTTGTACAGGTACTTGGACATTGTGCCGTGGCTAAGTCCTGTGTTGTGCCTACTGAGCATGCTCAGGCAGATAGTCTGATTTCTGAGACTGTTGTTCAGGCTACTGAGCATGCTCAGGCACTTAGTGCATTAGAAATTAGGTCCGGTAAGGACCTCACTGAGCATGTCCGTGAGGTGGAAAGTCCTGATAGGGCAGAGGGTGTAAGGTGTCCTGATGATGTGGCCACTCCGGACTGGCTCGCAGAGGCCCGCCCCTATGATCTGGCACCTCACCATTGGTCGTCAGACGATGACTGGTGAAGTGTTTGGGGTGTGGCTGCCATGAGGTCATCAATGACATGGTGGTTCCGGATAGGCCGCTGGTGACGTCACTGATGACATGGCACTCTGCTATTGGACCTTGGTGGTTCCACCCTGGATTTGGGGCGGACCCAGGTTATAAAAGGGGCTGGAGACAACATGGAGGCGCGCAGTCTTCATTTAGAGTTCATGATGGCATAAGCCTTATTGGAAGTGGTAGGTAGGGCTAGGCGAACGGTGCCTGTCACGCTAAGATTCGTGGCTCAGCACATCAGGGTCAGGCACTGTGCTTTCTTGCTGCCATTCCAGTAGTGCTAAAGCAGTCCAGTGGCATTAACTGGACTGCGGTTGCTGCGTTACTTGTCCGTTTGTGCCTCCTACGCACACGGACAGCATACCTGCTGCGTCACCTGTCCAAGAGTGCCCTCTACGCACACGGACAGCATACCTGCTGCACCACCAGTTCGGTTGTGCCCTCTACGTGCACGGACAGCGTATTCCAGGACACCTGTGAAGTTAATAGTGTGTTCCTGGATTGAGTATGTGAACCCTATTTCCCTCCATGGCTTCCCAGTCAAATGCTACTGGTGTGACTACCTGGTCTGACGTGTCCTTCACACATGTGGCCAGTCGAGTGGTGACCAGAAACGCTAATCGGAGGACCGCTCGGCCTGACATGTCTTACACACGTGTCCGACAGGGCGCTGTCGCAGCGGTCTTCTCGGTCAATGCTACCTGGTCACCACCCGGCGTGACGTGTTCCGTTCACACGTGGTCGGAGTAGCGCCCGCTCCACCGAAACGCTAACTGGGTTGTCGTCCGGTCTGACGTGTCCTTACACACGTGACCGGTTTCCTGGGTTATCTCTGAGTCATCAGCTCTTTTGTCTCCGCCTAACCCACAGAGTGCCAGCAGCACCATTACCATCTGGAGCATGGTGGGCCCCGACTGGCGATTGGGATATATACCCCCTGGTCCCAATCTGCCGGTCCCCCCGTAACAAGAGGATTTGCACAAAAAATCAGGCAGCTTTGGATTAAAAAAAACACACAAAAAAATCAGGACAGTGGAAAAAAGATTCAGAAATCAGCAATATTGTAATTTACAAGTTATGAAAAGTTAGAAATGGATTATACATAATATTACTATGTCGGGCATAATAATGCAGAGGTTATATGGTAAAGACAATTTGTAAAAAATAGATTACTAACTCCTCTACATGTTCTTCTATCATGGATTAGGAGAGAGCACAGATGGCCTAATCTGTGATCGGTGGGAGGAGCTATCTCCAGCGCTCAATATCACTCCCTGCAGCTGAGTATTGGATTCAATCAACAAAAGTTTGGGAAAAGAAGTGTTAACTGCTATTCTCTTATTTCTAGGCCATGGGAAAATGCCTTGTTGAGTTTCCTATTCTCACCATTATCCTTTAGTCCAGGGGTGGGCCCATGACTTTTTATGCGGCCCCTCGGCACATTCCTGGGGACCGCAGTGCTCAGGCATAGGCCGCGGTCTTGTCGGCTGCTGGCCCTTTAGATCACAATGTGTGATGTGATGCCAGGACGCACACAGCATAGCATACTATCAGATCATCAGCATGCAGGCCTGTGTCAATGTGACGCCCTGGACTAGCCAGGTAGTCACAGACACAACACCACACACACCCCTTCCCCGGATAGGTGAGAACAGTCACACTAAAATCCTTGTTGCCACCCTCCAGGGTCTGATGTCCACACCAGGTGGGGCGGAGCCAGGTGGTTGACTCCGCCCACCAAGGAGTTCACAGGCCTGGAGGCGGGAAAACAAGTCAGTTCAGTTCAGTCAGAGAGTTGAGGAGGAGAGAGACACACACCAGCGGACCTGAGTCCAGGCCCGCCAGTGGAACTGCAAGTGTCTGGGTCGGAGCCACCGCCAAAGGCAAGAGATCCAAAGGGCCAGCGTCTTTGGGCAAATGGGCTCCCCCGACACTTACACGCCGGGAAGCAGACTACCGGTGTCCAGGCACAGGAGTCAAAAGCTACATAACATTGGTGCAGGGAAACGACAGCCATCACCAACCTGTCCAGGGAGAACACTGCAGCTGGCTGTGGGCCCCGTCCATCCTGCCATTTGGTTTACCAGAGATTCCGTTATCTTTTGTCAGATTGAGTACACCAGTGCCGTCAGGCACCGCACCGCGCTGCACCGCAACACTGCGCCCTGCACCCGGCCCTCACCTTCCCACGGGCCCCTTTGACCATCACCCCTGCCCATGGAGGGGTTAACACCAAGCTGCATAACGCCATCCCCGGGAGGCCTAGTCAATGGCAGCGGTGGTATCCACCATACAATCACCACAACCTGTGCGTGGCGTCACAAATTTTATCAATTCCATCAAACAATCACCCAAACCCCTGTGTGCACCGCCACTACTCCTTTCAGAGCGACGTGACCCCCGGGTCCGTGAGAGGCTTGAGCCACCACTGCAGTACATGAGAGTGGATCCGAGCGGCTCGGCGGCCGCAGCTGACACCGCGGGCGGTACATCAGCGTCCAGAGAACATACTTTGTGGGCGGAGTAAGCATGAGGTGTGTGCTCCCGTCCCTCAGAAGAAGAACAACAACAGGTTTACTGGCCTCCCTGCTGTACATGCCTCGCAGTGCTGTCTGACCTCCATCCAGTGCTGTGAGCCCTCCAACCAGTGCTGTGAGCCCTCCCCCCTCTTGTGATGTATATATGAGCCTTCCACTAAATGCTGTGAGCCCTCCATCCAGTGCTGTGAGCCCAGCCTCCTGTGATGTATATGTGAGCCCTCCATCCAGTGCTGTGAGCCCTTCCCCCCTCTTTTGATGTATATGTGAGCCCTCCACTCCCTTCTGTGATGTATATGTGAGCCCTCCACTCCCTTCTGTGATGTATATGTGAGCCCTACAACCCGCCTGTGATGTATATGTGAGCCCTCCACCCCCTCCTGTGATGTATATATGAGCCCTCCAGCACCTCCTGTGATGTATATATCAGTCCTCTAGCATCTCCTATATGATTATATGATTTACCAATCTGTTGACTGCACTCTAGACTGAGACAAACCTGGAAAAGCAGTTGTGAGAAGCCACATGATCAATATCACCGAACATCGCAGCTGCACCAAAGAGATGCCGCTCCAACCACCATAGTAGGGGTGAGTTAATTGTTAAACCAAACATTAGGGTAATTTTCAAGCTGATAATTTTTTGCGGCCTCCGAAGATTGGTAGAAATTTCCAAATGGCCCCCGGCAGAAAAAAAGGTTCCCCACCCCTGCTTTAGTCTTTACACTCTTGAACACTTGTATTCCATATGTTTCTTGCAATAAAACCTTAACGCTGGTCCATTTGCTTAATTTCTCCGTCATGTATGGGGTGCAGCTTTATGTTTCTTATTCAAAGCTTTACATACTTGAACATGGCAGGAAATTTACTAAAGGAGTGTCCGGTCTTCTAATAAAAGTCTGCAGTGACTCTGTGTGACTACAGACATCTGAATCCTTGCAGTGCGCACACTACACAATGTTAGGATTCTCTGTTATTGCTGTCGAGAATGGGCGGTCATGTGACAGCAAGTATTCAATTTGCATACTTCCAGCCACTTTCTGACTAGGCAAGCTTGGTCTTGCTCAATTTACTTATATTAAAGCACCACTCGAGTGATTTTGTTCTATTTTAACACTAGAGTGGTGCTTGTAATCTAAGTGTCCTGCCCCTACACTGTACTTACCTGCCGCATCTTCACCTTCTATCCTTGCCGCTCCAGTTGGTCTCCAGAGTGTGATCTGACGGCTACTCCAGTGTTTCATGGATCGTGCCGGAGATCACCGTTCAATACAAATCTATGAGAGCCTCGTTCTGGCCTCATTCTGGCTCTCATAGATTTGCATTGACAGCTCATAATGTAATTTCTAACTCACAGCCAGTTAAAAGTTGCAGACACAAGATGGCGCCGCAGGACTGTAATGGCGTTGAAAAAAGGTGAAGACACCGGAAGGTGAGTATATAACAGGGGGCTAGGGGCCTTAGGGGTACTTTGCACGTTGCAACATCGCTACTGCGATATCGTCGGGGTCAAATCGAAAGTGCCGCATATCCAGCCCCGGTAACGACGTCGCAACGTGAAAAAACCAAGGAGAGAAGATGAACGAGTGTGAAACAGTCAAAAATCGCTGATCTGTGTCACGTCGTTCATTTTCATAATGTCGGTGCGTCCGCAGGTACGATGTTGTTTGTCGTTCCTACAGCTCCACACTTCGCTGTGTGTGAAGACGCAGGACCGACAAACATCTCCTTACCTGCGCCCGCCGTCCACCGGCAATGCGGAAGAGAGAAGGTGGGCAGGATGTTTACATCCCGCTCATCTCCGCTCCTCCGCTTCTATTGGCCGGCCGCTTAGTGACGTCGCTGTGACTGCCGAAGAATCCCTCCTTCAAGGAGGCGGTGCGTTCGGCGTCACAGCGATGTCGCCAACCAGGTATGTGCGTGTGAAGCTGCCGTAGCGATAATGTTCGCTACAGCAGCTCGCACTACATATCGCATGTGCAACGGGGGAGGGGGCTATCACGCTCGGCATCGTTAGCATTTGCTAGCGATGTCGCAACGTGCAAAGTACCCCTAAAGGCCGCTTTACACGCTGCGATATCGTAACCGATATCGCTAGTGTGCGTACCCACCCCCATCGGTTGTGCGACACGGGCAAATCGCTGCTCGTGGCGCACAACATCGCGCGGACGTCACACTACTTACTTGCCTAGCAACGTCGCTGTGACTGGCGAACCGCCTCTTTTCTAAGGGGGCGGTTCGTTCAGCGTCACTGCAGCATCACTGAATCGCCGCTCAATAGAAGCGGATGGGCGGAGATGAGCGGGACGTAACATTTTGCCCACCTGCTTCCTTCCTCATTGCCGGCAGCCGCAGGTAAGGTGAGGTTCATCGTTACTGCAGTGTCACACGTAGCGATGTGTGCTGCCGCAGCAACGACGAACTACATCGCTAGCTGCAGCAGCAGCGATATTCGAGAATAGGGGGGCATGTCACCGATGAGCGATTTTGAACGTTTTTGCGACGATTCAAAATCGCTCATAGGTGTCACACGCAACGACATCGATAAAGCGGCCGGATGTGCGTCACAAATTCCGTGACCCCAACGAGATCGCTTGAGCGATGTCGCAGCGTGTAAAGCGGCCTTAAGATTTAAAGCACCACTTCAATAACAGCGGAGACATCCGTTCGCATTCTGTAAGGAATCAGAAGTCTGTGGTCACATAGAGTTTAAAGCGGGCTTTACACGCTACGAGATCGCTACAGCGATCTCGTTGGGGTCACGGATTTTGTGACGCACATCCGGTCGCTGTAGCTCAATCGCTCATCGGCGACATGGGGGTCCTTTCTCAAATATTGTTACTGCAGCAGTAACGAAGTTGTTCCTCGTTCCTGTGGCAGCACACATCGCTCCGTGTGACGCCGCAGGAACGAGGAACCTCTCCTTACCTGCCTCCTGGTCACAATGCGGAAGGAAGGAGGTGGGCGGGATGTTCGTCCCGCTCATCTCCGCCCCTCCGCTTCTATTGGGCGGCGGTTCAGTGACGCAGCTGTGACATCGCGGTGACGCTGAACGAACTGCCCCCTTAGAAAGGAGGTGGTTCGCCGGTCACAGCGACGTCGCAGGGCAGATAAGTAGTGTGACGGGTCTGGGCGATGTTGTGCGACACGGGCAGCGATTTGCCCGTGTCGCACAACAGATGGGGGCGGGTACGCACGATGGCGATATCGGTACCGATATCGCAGTGTGTAAAGCGGCCTTTAGACTGGCTTATTAAAATCAGACAGGAATGGAGCAAATTTAGTTCAGGGTGAAAAAGTGAAAAAAGTCATAAATTATTGATGAACATGTTTGGGATTGATTTTAAATAAATAAAACCAAAGCAATAAAAACATGAAAACAGTGCTGCCATGTTCTAGCCCTGCCCCAAACAAAATGAAAAAAATGTGTTTGAAAAAAATAATAACTTCATTCTAAGTGTTTATTGGCAAAAGAAAAACTTTGAAAAGTTGCAATTTTATTGTTCAACGTGAAGTTGCCCCAAAGTTTTGTGACTTTTGATTATTTCATGCCAGTCTGAGCCAGCATCACCAAACTGGCAGTGCCTTTACTGCTGAATCCTGAAAAGTTACTCCACCTTACTGTATCTCGTGTTACAGTATGTTATATCAGTTACTGACAAGATTGACATTTCTGGCAAGGCGCACAGGGGGCCCAAATTCATTACGTGTTGTGCGCGTCTTATTGAGTTCTGCAAATCATATTACAAAATGCCCCTTTATTAAGACTGTTAAAAATGCTGGAAGAGTCAGTAAGCGCAAATAGGGCCTTATCCTAAAACACTGTCAGCAAGGGTGCTGTAAGGGTACTCACCTAGTGTGTATGTGACAGTCACAACCACTGTAACGGTGTAAATACGGCTGCAGCAGAACCCACATGCAGACGCAGTTCAAATTTGGAGAGAAAAGGGTTAATAGACCGCGCTGCCGTAGAAAGGAGGATCCATGTAGAAGGATCCTTCTACATGGATCCTCTTTTCTACGGCAGCGCGGTCTATTAACCATTTTCTCTCCAAATTTGAACTGCCCTTATTAAGACTGGCTTGTATAACATCGGTCTTAATGAATCGAGCCTTTTCTGTTCTTATAAAGTAATAGTAAAAATGTGGACTCACGTTTCCTTTTTATTTAGATTTCTACAACTTAAAAATGCCATAAATAGATGATTAAATTGCTTACGATATACATTTTAATGTTATGCAGCCACCACTAGGGGGAGCCCACTGCAGACTGTTTACATGTTGAACACAATCATAAAACAATACCCCATGGGCTCCTCCTAGTGGTGACTTTTTTACCCTTCCTTTTAGCCTGACATTTCCCGAGATGTGAGGCTCATGAAGACGAGCTTTAAAAAAAAAATAAATGTTTTTGCCATACTATAAATGCTTATGCTATATGTGGCCACCTAGTGGTTGTGATGTGAATTACACCCTGTCAATTCAAGGTTTTAATTAGCACAACATTTGGGATACAGAAACAATGTAATGATGATTGTAGGTGCAGGATGACGTTAAAGGTTTAATCCCGTCTTCATAGATGGGTATTATTAGATAGTGCTTGTAAATACAAGTAATTTGCTTTGGAGTCCGACTGCTGCTACTAGACAGAATAACTTGCCCAGTACTTACAAGCTCTTTTCTGTTGAGCTTGCAAGCATTCTTTTTAGGCTATGTGCGCACACTGCGTTTTTTTGACGCTGCGTTTTTGTGCGTTTTTGGCCGCTAAAAACGCACAAACGCACCTGCGTCGAAAAAACGCGGCAAAAACCGCACGCGTTTTGCTGCGATTTGGTGCGTTTTTTGCTGCGTTTTGCTGCGTTTTTGCTCACTGCGTCTTTATGCGTTTTTTATCAATGAACAAAAAAAAAAAGGTCTGATGTCATTTCCTTCATCAATGTGTTCTTCATTCTCCACTAGTGTATGCAGAAGAGCAGAAAGCTGCAGAACTACAAGGCTCAGCATACTCCATCCAATAGTGTATGCAGGAGAGCAGACAGAAGCTGCAGAACTACAAGGCTCAGCATCCTCCATCCAGGACTGTATGCTTGAGGGAGAGTCAGGGGGAGCAGACCTACAAGGCTCAGCATCCTCCATCCAATAGTGTATGCAGGAGAGCAGACAGCAGCTGTCGAACTACAAGGCTCAGCATCCTCCTTCCAGGACTGTATGCAGGATTTCTTTGCCCCCCAAACAAAAAAAATGACGTGGGCTTCGCCATATTTTTGTATGCTAGCCGGGTACAGCAGGCAGGTACGGGCTGCCTTAAACCCCCAGCTGCCTATTTGTACCCGGCTGGGAACCAAAAATATAGGGAAGCCCTTTTTTTTAAATTATTTCATGAATTTCATGAAATAATTTAAAACAAAAATGACGTGAGCTTCGCCCAATTTTTGAGTCCAGCCGGGTACAACTAGGCAGCTGGGGATTGGAATCCACAGTGCAGGGTGCCCATGCTTTCTGGGCACCCCCGCTGTGAATTGCAGTCCCGCAGCCACCCCAGAAAATGGCGCTTTCATAGAAGCGCCATCTTCTGGCGCTGTATCCAACTCTTCCAGCTGCCCTGAAGCCGGGTGGCTAGCTGGGTAATAATGGAGTTAGGGCTAGCTGTATATTATCAGCTAGCCCTAAGCCCGAAATTCATGGTGTCACGCCAATATTAGACATGGCCACCATGAATTTCTAGTAAAGATAAAAAAAAAACACAACACAGAAAAATATTTTTATTAGAAATAAAACACAACACAATTAGTGACTCCATCTTTATTGAAATAAAGAACCTCCCCCTCCACAGTAATCCTGGGTCAGGGTCCCGCGCCGTCCAATCCGGATCCAATATCATCTGATCGGTTTGCTGGAAGGCAAAGCGATCAGATGATGTGTCAGGATCAAGTGCCTGAATCCCATCACACATCAGCTGATTGTATAAAAGCCGATTATACAATCAGCAGATGCATCGGTGCAAAACAAAATAAAAAAAATAATACTCACTTATGTGCTGATTACCGGCAGCTCCTGCAGCGATGGGGCGGGAGTCTGATCCCGTCCGATCGCTGCTGCAGCTGCCGGTAATCAGGGATGAAGTCTCCTGACGCATCCGCTGATACCGGCCGGGCGATACTTACGATCACCTGATGCGTCAGGTGACTGCATCAGGTGATCCATCGCCAGGTCCTGCATCCATCGGAGGTTTCCCGGCCGTCTGCACACAGCCGGAGCGGGGGTGGCGATACCGTGAGAGGAGATGGGAGCGGGCATGGCACCGGGAGTCTGCAGACAGGTGAGTATAACTTTTTTTTTTTCTACTGTTAACTTTTGTTTTCGCAGCCGCTTCCACCTCCTGCCTGTACATGGCGCCGCACGGCAGCATACATGCACAGGACGGGAGGTGGACGCAGCGGTGACGGTACCTGGAGAATTCACGCTTCTGTATATACTGACAGAAGGAATCCTCTTCCTGTACACGTCACTTTACTACCCACCTCCTGCGTTTATAGCTGCGTTTTTGGTCTTCAAAACGCACCAAAACGCAGCTATTTGCGTTTCTCATTGCGTCTTTCAGCATCCCATTGAACTCAATGGATGAAAAGCGCAGTGAAAAACGCGGGAATTATTGACATGCTGCGTTTTTGTGGCACCACAAAAACGCAGCTGAAAAAAAACAGATGTGTGCGGACAGCAAAAATTAAAACTCATAGACTTTGCTGGGGAAGCAAAGTCCTGCAGTTTTGAGGCCAAAAACGCACCCGAAAAACGCGCAAAAACGCACTGTGCGCACATAGCCATAAGCTGCACTGGATCACTGGAATGCACTGTTATCTACTAATCCTGGCCAGTTTCAGCACAGTGCTTAAGCTGGGGTCACACATAACGACGACGACAACGACGTCGCTGCAACGACACCATATTCTGTGACGTAGCAGCGACCATAGATGATCGTTAGTAAGCTGTCAAACATGGTATAAAAAGCAGCGACGGAGCAGCGATCATAGCGACGTCGACGGTCGTTGTGTGGTTTCAGACGTAGCGTAGCGTCCCTGCTGCGGTGTCAAACAAAAGGATTATCAGCTTATCAGCATGGCGCAGCGGGATAGCAGCGTTCAAAAAATGACCTGGAGCATTTAGGAGCGAGCAGCGATTTCGCAGCAGGGGTCTGATCGTTGTTATGTGTCACACATAGCGACGTCGCTGTTGAGGTCGCTGCAACGTCACAGAATATGGTGACGTTGCAGCGACGTCGTTGTCGTCGTCGTTATGTGTGACACCAGCTTTACAAGCTGAAGTGGTCCTAGACAATGAACTTTAAACAAGAGTGTTAATATCTTAACAATGGCTGCACATTGTAATAAGCAGTGAATTGCAAAATTGCTTTTTTTAGAAGGTTTAGAAGTTTAGACAATATCCATCTATGAAGATGGGAATAAGTCTTTAAAGGGAATCTGTCACGAGGTTTTTCCCTTATAAGCTGCGGCCACCACCAGTAACACTTATATACAGCATTCTAGAATACTGTATATAAGAGCCAGGCTGCACTGTATAACATAAAAAATACCTTTATAATACTCACCTAGGGGGCGTTCCCATCCAATGGGTGTTGCTGCTCTTGGTCTGGCACCTCTTCCATCTTATGCAGTTGCCGTCCTCCTGTCTAGCCCCATGTACATTACACGTCCTGCTTCATTCACAGAGAGGCCTCCATTGCGCTCCTGCGCATGCGCACTCTGGTCAGCCCAACTGAGGGCAGATCAAAGTACTATAGATCGCATGTGTGGCGCCCCTGGGCTTCAGGCACCGCAGGGTATTACACCACTTTTAAGGGGTAATATCCATCCTTCGTCAGGAGGGGGTTAACTGCCGGTGCTTTCCCAAAACCACACACACAAAACAATAAGGTGCTTCCCACAGGGGGGTGGACTAGGGCAGATGGGGTAGTTACCCTTCACGAAGCATGGACTTCCCCAGTCGCTAAGACAACCACTGGGGGCGGGCACTACTTGGGTTAAGAAGTAGGCACAAGCATCTCCCTAGAGCAGTCTTTCCCAGGCAAAGCTTGGGCTAACATCTGATACAGACAACAGGAGTTGAGCGTTCCTCTCTCTACTTGGGCCTGTGGCTTGGAGCTGGAGACTCAGCCCGGATTCTGGGTAGCAACCGAGGAACACTTCACTAGAAAGACTTTCACGGGCATTGGGGGTGACCACCGACTATCCGGGATCGGCTGGAGCCCATCGTGGCAGAGATCGGTACTTTGGGGCAGCATCTGAACTACCTGTGAGTAAAAGACCTAGAACCGCAGCCCCTGCCTCGGCCTCTCATTTGCCGTCTCCGTCGCCCAGCAGCACCAATGGGGACTACCACCATCCCCATCCGTCCTCCATCATCCTCCCCGGTGTAATCCCGCTCCGGCTGTGGTGAGGGACACCATCCCGGCTGCGACCATTACCATCAGCCCTGGAGAGCAGCACCTGCAGCGGCGGCCCATCCCTGGCTGCAGACCATAGGTGGCGTCACGATCTAAAAAGACTTTCCTAACCATCACTACCACTCCCATCCTTCATCCTTCCTCCCGTACACTGACTTCCTTCCCCTCCTGTACGTCTCGGGGTCACGAAACCGGGTCAGGCCTGCCCATGACAACGCAGAGGATCTGCACACCCGGCGTGGTGATGTGTTGGGTGAAAAACCCTCGACCCCGAGGTGTTACACATGGGCGGTCTTTGATTTTTTCTCGCGCCTGAGCATTATATTACCAAAACAGATCAAAGTACACATGCGCAGGAGCACAATGGAGGCCTCTCTGTGAATGAAGCAGGATGCGTCATGCACATGGGGATGGGCAGGAGGATGGTGACTGCACAAGATGGAGAGCAGCAACACTCACTGGACCGGTCTGCTCCCTAGGTGAGAATTATAAAGCTATTTTTTACGTTATACAGAGAGGTCTGGGCTCTTATATACAGTATTCTGGAACGTTGCATATAAGAGCTCACTGGTGGTGGCCGCAGCTCATAAGGGAAAAACAATGACAGGTTCCCTTTAAGGCAGTTTGCCCTATAGAAGTGGATTTATTATTTGCTTGTGTCATGGTTGGGTTGAGAGGGAGAATATGTAAGTTTGTGCACCTCACATGCTTGGTGGTTAAGATGGAGCTGACGTGTCCTATTACTTATGTGACCTATAGGTATGTTAGGAGCACAGTCAGCTGATTTCCCTGTTGGTTGCATTGTTAAAGGGGATGTATCAGTCTTATTTATCTAGTAATGAACAATATCAATATTAGAATTTTTTTCTAATCTTTTTTCTTTTGCTTTCAGACTTTTCTTGACTTTTGTACTTTAATTGTACTTTAAGCACAAGCTTCATTAGCGCGCTTCATCCTGTGACCTTGAATCTCGGCATTGTCATTTAGTTCGTTCTCTTGCAGATTCTATTAAAGCCCCAAACAATGAACCTGTTGGAGTGCGGTAGATGAAAAAAAAAGAATATTCTTAGAGCACAATGTAATTTTTCTTTTTTTTTTCCGGATCGCTTAAAGTAACAAAAAAAAATCCACTTTAAAACTTTGCAATGTTCATAGGTCCATAAAATAAGGATGATTGTTCTGAGGTTTCGTGGTAAGACCGAAGAATTAATTTAAGAGTTATGTTACTTTCTAGATGGCCGCTGTTTAATTGATCTATGTAACCCCCAGCAGGACTGCCGAGTGATTTCAGAAAATTATGCCGCTCGTAAGATATCAATTTTGCCTTGAATTGACGGAACAAATTAGATTTTAGCTGATTTATTTCTAATATCTAGCTGTGGTTTCAGCCTGGGGGACTAGGATGGAGAAAATTGGCGACATAAAAGAATGTTAAATAATAGTCTTTTAGAACAGCGTGTAACCGGAGTGATTGCGTCAGTAAGACGCTCGCTCTAAGAGGGACTGACGTTGGAGAGCAGCAACTGGGCATCTGTACTAGAAACCCAAAGACATTTTCTGGAGAAAAGAGTGGTGACTGTGGAGAAGCTAAAGCTCATACTTGGCATGTCTCCCCTGTAATAAGGGCAAACCTCCTGGACCCCCAGAAGAGTCAGCAAATGCTCTGCTGAAAGGGCTGGAAACCTCTTAGAAGCCTGTGACTCCTGGAGGTATCTTTAGAGAAGAGGGAAACAGGGTGTGGAGAACCAGGGTCGTGACATGGTGAGGAATGGGCACCTAGGAGCGTGGCTAGAGGCAAAAGTTGCCTGCTCTTCATGGGCTACAGATGGACTTTTCTCCCACATGATTGCCTTCAAAAAGTTGGAAGTTACCCTATAGGTATAACTTCCAGGAGCTTCATGTCATCTCAAATTCTTGGTAGCTTGGTCATGGACCAAGTTCATGACTGCTTTCTGGGAACAGAAGCATGTGGTTATACTCCTGAAGCCCAAAATCTGTTACAAGTCCCTATCTTCTGTCACTATTCATAACACTTGGGTTTTCTAGTAGATTATTTTTTTTTTACTTTCATAATTTTATGTCTCCTCTTGATCCCTATTGTTTATAGTACTTAGTTACAGGTACTACACAGCATTAACAGTAAAGATGAGAGAACCTTTAGGCCCCATTACACACAACGACATCGCTAACGAGATGTCGTTGGAGGTCACTGAATTCGTGACACACATCCGGCCTCGTTAGCAACGTTGTTGTGCTGTGGCACATACAAGCGACCGCTAACGATGCAAAATACTCACCAAATCGTTGATTGTTGACACGTCGTCCATTTACCAAATGTCGTTCCTTGTTCTGGACGCAGGTTGTTCGTCGTTCCTGAGGCAGCACACATCGCTACGCGTGACACCCCAGGAATGACGAACAACACCGTACCTGCGTCCTCCGGCAACGAGGTGGGCGTGTCTTTCATGCGGCTGCTTTCTGCCCCTCCGCTTCTATTGGATGCCTACCATGTGATGTCGCTGTGACGCTGCACAAACCACTGTGTCACCCACCACTGCGGCGGTGGCCCCGGGGACACTGCTCCACCTCCAGGGACGCTGCAGGGACCTCTCTTGGGGATTTTCTCTGGCGACAGGTAAGTCAGGTTTACTTGCCTAGGAGTCGTGACGCTACTCTCGGTTTGCGGTCAGGGTTGTGGGTGACCGCCACTGCAGTTTTAATGAGCGTCTGGGGCTGATGGAATCTGCAGCCGGATGGTGTAGCCTCTCGAGAGTGAGGCTGGCCCCAGGGGCTCGGGTGTATGTGTGTAGAACAATGGGTTGCAGAATAATTCAGTCTCAGTCCAGAGTGCCTTGCAACTGGTTTTTACTCACTTTCAAGTGCTTCAAGTGGTACCCGGGCGATGCTGAGATACACCAAGAGAGAACCAGGTATAGTTCAGGCTGGTATAAGGGTAACCGTTAACTCGCCTTCCTAGCACTGTTTGTTTCGGATAACCCCTGACTTGAAGTACCGTGGGATTCATCCAGGGAAGTCGCAACTGCCTTTTCTCCCCTTACTGGCCCGTTTGCTGGCAGCGTGGACCAAGGTGGATAGCTTCAGGCTCAATCCTCCTTATGGGCCCCCTCGTTGCTGCGGATGCTCGGACTCTAGTTGGTTGGTGTGGGAGTTGTGGTCCCCACACCGGCAGGTTTAGTAGATAGTTAAACTTGAGCCTACTTCGGGAACCTATTTTCCCCTGCGTGCATAGCTACCAGTAGTCTCCGTATTCGTCCAGCTGACTCCCTCAGTGTCTTCCTGACCAACTGGCTTCCTCAGTGGCTTTCTGACCGACTGGCTGGCAACCGTTCTCCCCCGCCAACGGTGACTACACGGGGCAGGGTCTGACTAGCGTGTCAGCGCCCTCACTCCTCTGCGACCACACTCTGGGCTCTCCACTAGCAGACTGACTATCTCCTCCTATTTTCCTTACAGCCTCTGCCACTTTAGCTTCCAGCCTCTCTACCGCACCCGTTGATTGGATGTGGAGGCACGCCCCCTCCTGGATCTGCCCAGGGGTCCCCTCAATGGTGTGTGAGACCTGGTCACTATGTGTCTGTGCGTACACAGCCTATTCATCCTTTGGACTGCCTGAAGGTACCGACCCAGCATGGGTGCAGTACCCAGTGGCGCCTGACCAGGTTAGGGGCGCCACACCACCCCATTAGAAAAAAGACTGTTCGCCGCCACATCGACGTCGCTAGGAAAGTAAGTCCGTGTGATGGTCACTAGCGATATTGTACGACACGGGCAGCGATTTGCCCGTGACGCACAAACGACGGGGGCGGGTGCTTTCACGAGTGACATCGCTAGCGTGTAAAGCGCCCTTTTGGAAGTTCGATTCACCAGGTACATTTGAACCTTAAAAAGTTTGGTTTTGACCCCAACTTGATCCGAACTTTAATGGAAGTCTGTAATTGGGCATGTCATGTTTCTGCCCATATTCTGCCAGTGATAAGCAGAACACTTCCAGGGGAAGGTGGGTGGGGTTTTTCAATTTTTTTTGTTTATTTGTGTGCACACTACATCTGATTACACTGATTTTACCTCAAGTGCCGATCAAACATTGCAAGCATGTCACAAAGGGCTGAGCATCACTCATACCCAGGCACAGCGCTGCTCGCTTGAGTGGTTTGCGCTTGTAAGTCACTTGAACTTCGAACTCGAGCTTTGTTTTTTGGGTAGTCTGTTTCCAAACCCAAACCTCGAACCTTAGGTTCGATCATCTCCAATTAAAAGCACTTCCGTAAAAATTTAGCAAGTTACAAAAAACTACAGCAAGGCTGAGAATAAGATTTTCAATGAATTGTCCCGAAGGTAAAATATTTTTATCATTAGATCAGAATAAGGTAAAATACTAACAGAAGCAATCATCTAACCAATACTCAGGCTCTGCCTGTTATTCTTACCTCCTGGTCCTGTCTTGACACATAAGAAATGCTAGCAAATTCTGTTCAGCCAATCACTGGCAGAGTTGGTTCCTTGCTGTAACCAGTAGAGTTGAGCGCGGTTTGTGGTTCGTGGTTCTCCAGTTCGCGGTTCGAGTGATTTTGGGGGCTGTTCTAGATCGAACTAGAACTCGAGCTTTTTGCTAAAAGCTCGATAGTTCTAGTTACATTCGAGAACGGTTCTAGCAACAAAAAGCCAAGCTAATTACTAGCTGGCTTTCCGCTGTAATAGTGTAAGTCACTCTGTGACTCACACTATTATGAAATTTCAGCGTATAGTGTGCGGGAACAGCGCATTCAGATCACTGCTGCTGGGATAATGGCGATCGCCATTTTGGTTTTTTTTTCTGTTCTTCCTTCCCTCCCAAGCGCGCGTGTACTGCGGCGGGCCAGCATGTCAGCCAATCCCAGACACACACACACAGCTAAGTGGACTTTTAGCCAGAGAAGCAACGGCATGTGTGATAGGATGTCCATGTCACATGTCCCTGCATTATAAAAACGGACATCATTTTGTTCCAGCACGGCATTGTCTGCCTTCTGCGTCTGGGTGTCAGTCACCTCTCACGCAGCTTCTGTCACCGATACTGCTGTGTACGCTCTACACACAGCGCTATACAGAATAGGGATAGAAGTTTCTTTCAGCCCTTGTAAGGGATTTTTACAGCAGGCTCAGAGCCATAGGTGATAGTCAGGTCCGTGGAAACCGTTGTTTAACAGCTACAGATAAAAGCGTCTGTGTAGCTAAGGTCAGGGAGTTCCTTGCTGCATTTCACCATTAGGAGGGATAGAAAGTGAGGCTTCCTTTCCTCTACACTGACCCACAACCCGGCCACTGTACCCTCCTGCCCTTTGCACACTCAAACTCATTGTTACTAAGCCATTATACTAGCAAACACTGAGGAAACTTAGTGGCATCCTAAAAGTGGCTGTTGGACTTCATTAGTGTCCCACTAGTGCAAAGATATTTGCAGCACCTCTGCATTGCACACTCAAACTCATTTTTACTAAGCTATTATACTAGCAAACTGTGCTGCCATTTTAAGGGCCATAGTTTCATTGTCCGGGATAGTTATTGTTGTTTATTCTGCTGTCAATAAAGGTAGACCACCGCTGAAATCTACACCACCTCTCAATTTTTACTACCACATTTTAAGTGGACAATCTTGTCGCTAGCAAAATGAGTGGCAAAATGACAGATGCTGGTGGAAAGGGGAACAGGCGTGTTGGAAAAGGAAAAAATGTTTGTGTCCGTGGGGAAGGTGGCAAAGCTCCATTAACATCTGCTGAAGATAGGCCATCTTCCAGCAAAAGTAAGATGTCTACTACTTTCCGTGGACAATCAGATGTGCTCCCTTTTTTTACGAACACGAACAACTGGAACAAAGGTAGATGTTGCCCAAAAAAAGAAAATGCTTGAATGGATCTCAAGTGGTCCAACAAGTGCACTCTCCTCCACTTCAACTACCGCATCCAAAAAACACCAGTCCTCTGAGTTGTCATCCCAATCACACTTGCTTTCTCCCAGCTCTGAAGTCTCCATCCGCCCTGCACAGTATGGTGGAACAGAGATGGCTGAGTCTGCAGAGCTGTTCAGTCACACTATAGCCTGGGAATCAGAGGTCTGCTCCCAAGCTACAGTGAGTACAGACCAGGAAATAGTCTGCAGTGATGCCCAGAACCTTTGTGACTCAGATTCAGGCCGTGATGACCAAGTTTCTGAGCATAATGTTGACTCTTATTCACAAACTGAAACACCTGTTGTAATAGACAATGAGGAACATACTGATGACGATGAGACGCAGATACCAGATTGGGATGTCAAATTAAATATTCGTTCAGGGCAGGAAGAGGCTCGGTCTGAGGGTGAGGGGAGTGCAAACACAACGCTTGATGAGGAACTTCTAGATCCCACCTACTGTCAACCCACAGTCAGGCACTCGAGGAAGTCAACAGAGGTGGTGGAGGAGGATGCAACTGACGACGAAGTTACCTTGCGCCTTCCTGGACAGAGGAGGAGTACTGGTAACACGTCTACAACTGCATCCTCAGCCACCACTCTGCCTCTGAGCACTAGTCGGGGTGGCTCAGCAGGTCACATGCCCTCTAAGCCTTGCCTAGCTTGGTCCTTTTCTGACATAGCAAAAGATCTCCTAAATCATGTGATATGTAAAATTTGTCGTGATTTTGTTAGTAGAGGGCAAAACCTCAGCAGTTTGACAACTTCTTCCATGAATCGTCACATGAATAAATATCATATGTCCCAGTGGGAAGCTCACCGTGCTGCAATGCGGCCTAGCGGAGCGGACCATCCACCGCCTGCCTTTTCCAGTGCATCCGTGCGCTCTTCATCTTCTAGGACTGTGGGGACAGCTGTCACACCTGGTTTTCCACACACAACTTCCACCACTGTAACCGCAACAGGCAGTTTGCTTGGTAGGTCATCAGTTGGTTTGGAAGGGGAAACTAGTGCGTGTGTGCAGCTCTCTCAGACATCGATAGCACCAACGTTGGATGAAGGCAACATCATGTCTACGCCTGCACTTTCCTCACAAACCTGCATTTTTTCAGGGACACCCTACTCACCACCGTCTACACACAGCAGCCAGATCTCTGTCCCTCAGATGTGGACAAATAAAAGGCCATTTCCTGCGACCCATGACAAAGCTAAGAGGTTGACTTTATCCCTCTGTAAGCTCTTGGCTACCGAAATGCTGCCTTTCCGCCTGGTGGACACACAGGATTTTAGAGACCTTATGTCTGTCGCTGTGCACCAGTACCAGATGCCTAGTCTCCACTACTTCTCTAAAGCCAGCTTTACACCTTACAATTAAGTGTGCAATCTCGTATGCGATGTGACACGCCCAGGTTGCATATGGGATCTTATGAGATTGCACGTAGGTCGTTCATTTGCTGTCACACATGCGTTAGTAGTCTATGTTAAATTGATCAATTTTGTGTGCGATCATTTAGATCATGTGTTCTGTGACGTATGCATTGGGCACCCTTTTTTTTTTTATTTATTGACTTGCCAAGCATGTGTAATGTGTAGGGATGCGTTTTTACTATGTCATCTGCCATTCAGCTGTGCTACATGGCCGCTGACAGCAGACACAGACAGCCATGTAGCAGAGCTGAATGGCAGATGACAGCAGACACAGAAAGAGCCGCACGATCAGAATGAACTCGGGTTAACTTCACCCGACTTCATTGTCATGCTGCGGCTCTGTCTGTGTCGCGTCCTGATTAGCGGTCACCGGTGAAGGACTGAAGGACTCACCGGTGACCGCTAAACTCCTGAGTAACTGAATTGAGCAGCCCTCTCTCATATACTCACCGATCCCCGATCACCGGCGCGGCGCTGCACGGCTTTCTCACTGCTCCGGCGGCTTTTACTATTTTGAAAAAGCCGGCCGCTCATTAAACAATCTTGTATTCCCTGCTTTCCCCGCCCACTGGCGCCTATGATTGGTTGCAGTGAGACACGCCCCAACGCTGAGTGACAGGTGTCTCACTGCACCCAATCACAGCAGCCGGTGGGCGTGTCTATACTGTGCAGTGAAATAAATAATTAAATAATTAAAAAAAACAGCGTGCGGTCCCCCCCAATTTTAAAACCAGCCAGATAAAGCCATACGGCTGAAGGCTGGTATTCTCAGGATGGGGAGCTCCACGTTATGGGGAGCCCCCCAGCCTAACAATATCAGTCAGCAGCCGCCCAGAATTGCCGCATACATTAGATGCGACAGTTCTGGGACTGTACCCGGCTCTTCCCAATTTGCCCTGGTGCGTTGGCAAATCGGGGTAATAAGGAGTTATTGGCAGCCCATAGCTGCCAATAAGTCCTAGATTAATCATGTCAGGTGTCTCCCCGAGATACCTTCCATGATTAATCTGTAAGTGACAGTAAATAAACACACACACCCGAAAAAATCCTTTATTAGAAATAAAAAACACAAACATATACCCTGGTTCACCACTTTAATAAGCCCGAAAAAGCCCTCCATGTCCGGCGTAATCCAGGATGCTCCAGCGTCGCTTCCAGCTCTTCTGCATGGAGGTGACCGGAGCTGCAGCAGACACCGCCGCTCCTGTCACCTCCACACAGCAAATGAAGACAGCCGCGCGATCAGCTGGATCCGGTCACCTTCATGCAGCAGAGCTGGAAGCGACGCTGGAGCATCCTGGATTACGCCGGACATGGAGGGCTTTTTCGGGCTTATTAAAGTGGTGAACCAGGGTATATGTTTGTGTTTTTTATTTCTAATAAAGGATTTTTTCGGGTGTGTGTGTTTATTTACTGTCACTTACAGATTAATCATGGAAGGCATCTCGGGGAGACGCCTGACATGATTAATCTAGGACTTATTGGCAGCTATGGGCTGCCAATAACTCCTTATTACCCCGATTTGCCAACGCACCAGGGCAAATCGGGAAGAGCCGGGTACAGTCCCAGAACTGTCGCATCTAATTTATGCGGCAATTCTGGGCGGCTGCTGACTGATATTGTTAGGCTGGGGGGCTCCCCATAACGTGGAGCTCCCCATCCTGAGAATACCAGCCTTCAGCCATATGGCTTTATCTGGCTGGTTTTAAAATTGGGGGGGACCGCACGCCGTTTTTTTTAATTATTTAATTATTTATTTCACTGCACAGTATAGACACGCCCACCAGCTGCTGTGATTGGGTGCAGTGAGACACCTGTCACTCAGCGTGGGGGCGTGTCTCACTGCAACCAATCATAGGCGCTGGTGGGCGGGGAAAGCAGGGAATACGAGATTGTTTAATGAGCGGCTGGCTTTTTCAAAATAATAAAAGCCGCCGGAGCAGTGAGAAAGCCGTGCAGTGCCGCGCCGGTGATCGGGGATCGGTGAGTATGAGAGAGGGGGTAAGAGGGATAGACTGACATGGACAGAGAGAGAGGGACAGAGATAGTGACCGACTGACAGAGATTAGTGAATGACAGACATTGTGAGGCGCTTCAGAACGCAGCTTTTCAGCTGTGCTCTGAAGCGGACCTTTTTTAAGCTGCGGTGCAGAGCGCACACCTGCGCACATAGCCTCAGACATCACAATCGTATGAGGGATGTCACACGTTTCAATTGACTAGGTTCATACAACAAAACGTCCAGTGTATGAGGAATAAACGACGTGTATGCGATCACCGTATTTTCGTTCAATCTTGATTGCACGTAGGTGTCACACGCAAATATGTCACGAACAATGCAGGATGTGCGTCACTTACAACTTGACCCCGACGGCGGATTGAAAGATTTATTGAAGCGTGTAAAGCAGGCATAAGAAAGGTGTGCTTGCGCTACACCAGCATATCGCACACAACATCACCGCTTCCTTGAGAAACTCTGTGTGTGAACGGGTGCATTTCACCACCGATACTTGGACCAGTAAGCATGGACAGGGACGTTACATGTCATTGACTGGGCACTGGCTAACTATGGTGATTGATGGTGAAGGGTCTGCTGCACAAGTCTTGCCGTCCCCACGACTTGTGTGTCAATCCTCTGTCTGTCCAAGTTCCTCCACTGCTTCTGCCTCCTCAACCTCGTCTGGGTCCTCCACCTCCGCCCCAAGCCTGCCTGGTCAGGCCACCAGCGTTATAACTGCGCAGAAGGAATCATGCACCCCTCATTACTATGCTGGCAGCAGAGTGCAACGGCATCAGGCGGTCTTTGTCTTGAAATGTCTTGGAACTAAGAGTCACACAGCGGCTGAGTTGTGGGCAGCTCTGGAGACTGAGTTTGGTAAATGGTTGTCTCCACTCAACCTGCAGCCTGGTAAGGCCGTGTGCGACAATGCTGAAAACCTGGGTGCGGCCCTTCGCCTGGGCAAGGTGACACACGTGCCTTGTATGGCTCACGTGTTGAACCTTGTTGTCCAGCAATTTTACCACACTATCCCGGCCTAGATGGCCTTCTGAACAGGGCACGAAAACTGTCTGCTCACTTCCGCCGTTCAACTGCCGCAGCTGAGCGACTTGCATCACTCCAGAAGTCTTTCGGCCTGCCGGTTCATCGCCTGAAATGCGATGTGCCGACACGCTGGAATTCGACTCTCCACATGTTACAGCGACTGTGGCAGCACCGCCGAGCCCTGGTGCAATACGTCATGATACAATACGTATAGCCAACGAGATGCAGAGGTGGGGCAGATTACCCAGATGGAGTGGTCTCAGATCAAGGACCTATGCATCCTTCTGCACAGTTTCGACATGCCGACGAATATGTTTAGCGCTGACAATGCCATTATCAGCATGACAATTCCAGTCATTTATATGCTGGAGCACACGCTAAACACTATTCGGAGTCAGGGGGTGGGACAACGGGAAGGGGAGGACCTACAGGAGGATTCATATGCGCAAGAGACAACAACATCACCAAGGTCCAGACGTTCATCATCACCAAGGCGGCAGGCATGGGATCATGGGGGACAGGGATCAACAAGGGCGCATGGTAGCAGGCGAAATGTTGAGGAAGGTGCAGGAGAACATGAAGAAATGGAGGACGAACTGTCCATGGACATGGAAGACTCCTCAGCGGATGAGGGAGACCTTGGTCAAATTTCAGTTGAAAGAGGTTGGGGGGAGATGTCAGAGGAAGAAAGAAGGGTTAGCACCTCTATGCCACAAACACAGCGTGGACTTGGTCCGCATGGCTGCGCCAGACACATGAGCGCCTTCTTGCTGCACTACCTCCAACATGACCCTCGTATTGTCAAAATTAGAAGTGATGATGAGTACTGGCTTGCCACACTATTAGATCCCCGGTACAAGTCCAAATTTTGTGACATAATTCCAGCCATAGAAAGGGACGCACGTATGCAGGAGTATCAGCAGAAGCTGGTACTCGATCTTAGCTCGGCTTTTCCACCAAACAAATGTGCAGGTGCAGGAAGTGAATCTCCCAGTTGTAACTCGACAAACATGGGACGGTCTCGTCATCTTCAACAGTCTAACCGTACCAGCAGCACCATATCTGGTGCTGGTAACAGCAATTTTATTGAATCTTTTCATAATTTTTTTAGACCATCCTTTGCAAGGCCACCAGAGACAACAAGTCTGACACATAGTCAACGGCTGGAGAGGATGATACAGGAGTATCTCCAAATGAACATCGATGCCATGACTTTTCAACTGGAGCCTTGCTCATTTTGGGCTTCAAATCTTGAAAAATGGCCAGAGCTCTCCACTGTGTGCTGACAGATAAGCGCACGCGTCTGTCCAGTGACAATGTGGACAGACTAACGTTCATCAAGATGAACAAGTCATGGATCCGCAAGGACTTTACTACCCCTGTATCATCCTGGGGAGAGTAAATGCTTGTGGATTTTGAATGTGCTTGATGCAAATCTACCTGTGAAGTGTACAACTGGGGCACAAGTGCTGCCACTGAAGGGGTGGGTGTCTGTGTGGCCCAATTTTTGGAAAAAAGGGAGACTCTGCTTGGAGTAACCCTTGCTTGCTGTGTTTTTAAAAAGGAGCCAAGATGAACAAGTCATGTTTCAGCAAAGACTTAGCTACCTACCCCGGTGCCATCCTGGGGACGGTTAAGGATGGCGTATTTTTGAATGTGCTTGATGCAAATCTGTTACACCTCGTGGCTCTCCTGTGGCAAGGAATGAGACAGTCTCCTTGCCTGCCACGAGCGCTCCTGCTCCGCAGCGCCAAAGGTCTGCCAGGCTGCGCAGAGTGCAGGAGAAACCTCCTCAGAGAGGCAGCACAAGGGTGACACCTAGTGGTACTCCTGTTGCAAGAAATGAGGCGGTCTCCCATTCCTTGCCTGCCACAGCTCCTCCTGCTCAGCAGCCTCGAAGGTCTGTGAGGTTGCGCAATGTGCAGAGATTTGCTGCTCAGGGAAGCAGTGAGACTCCCGTTATCTCTACACATTGTGAGACCGAGGATCCCGCCTCTATTTCCCAGAGGCAGGAGGGTGAGCATGTGCTATGCTTGGTGGATCCTGATTCGCCCACTGACGTCACACGGCTTGATGACAAGGCTGGTGACGTGGTGAATCCTGACTGGCCAGGCTGGGATGTCGTGGATCCTGATTGGGTCAAGTCCGTCATCTCCGCCTCGCGCCCGCCCTTGGCTGGAGCTACACCTCCTTAAAAGCTCCTCCTGCCATCATGGCGGCGCGCGACCGTCCTTCTATGTTTGGATGTCTGGCAGTGTGCTGCCACGCCACTGCTCAGGCATTATCTTCTTCTGTGGGCTTGGCCCTTGCTGCTTAGGCAGCACCTGGTTTGCAGGCCGTGTCCCTGCCTTGCTGCTCCGGCAGTAGCTCCTTCTACAGGCCGTGTTCCTGTCCCAGGTGAGCTCCTCAAGTCTCCACTGGACTCACCTGGTTATTGAAAGCACACGTGCGTGGGCACCTCTGTGCTACCCTCGTGCCATATTCTCGTGACTTCCACTGGCACACGAGCGTGGGCACCTCTGTGCTTCCCCGTGCAACAGGTACACCGAGCCGTGTGATCCCTGCCATACAACCCACACGGGTTAGGGCAGATCGGTGTACATAGATCGTCTGTGACATTCCAGACGATCGCTAGCAGCAACCCGCTCACTCTTCACCCACCATAGCGGCGGTCCCTTACACCGCACAGTGGACCTTGACCGGCGGAAGCTGTCCATTCCCCATCTTGGCACGCTTCCCCGGGTCCCCCTTGTAACATTACGGTCGCGCCAAAGGTCTGGCTATGGCTGAAGAGCAGCAGCAGTTGCTGCGTTATGTGCAGCAGTTGGAATCATGTTTGGCAGCAGTGGAGCAGTCTTCCTCCGACAAGACTGCTCTGACGACAGTCGCCACCCAGGCGGCTACCCAGGCTGTGCTATTGGGCGGAAGGTCTCCTCGCCTTGCGTTTCCAGAGCGCTTTAGCGGGGACAGCTCCGAGTGCCGTGGGTTTATAAACCAAGTTACCACCTACTTAGAGCTGTCCGCGACTCTTTACGCTACCGAGAAGGCGAAGGTAGCCTTCATCCAGTCCCTGCTCACAGGGAGAGAGCTGAAGTGGTCCACGCCGTTGTGGGAGCGCGGAGATCGGGTGGTGACTAACTTAGCATCTTATCTTGGGGCCATGAGAATGGTGTTCCTCGGGCCTCAAGTCACCCACGACTCCGCGCTGCGCCTCCTACGACTTCGGCAAGGGTCCGCTTCAGTCGGGGACTTTGCCGTACACTTTAGGACACTTGCCGCAGAGCTGGACTGGCCCGATAAGGTCCTTGTCCCTGTGTTCTGGGAGGGCCTGGCAGGGTTCGTCAAAGACGCACTGGCCACGCGTGAGGTGCCTGCTACTTTAGAGTCCTTGATTGTGGTTGCCTCTCGCATAGACATCCGCCAGGCGGAGCGGAGGCTCGAGGTCTCTTCAGCACCCACGTCCTCACGGCCTAAAAAGCGTCTGGCTCCCGTATTCCACCAGACAGGTCTCCCAGCCAGCTCTGTAGGCGACTCCGTGGAGTCAATGGAGGTGTCCAAGGCGGTCTCCTCTACCCCAGGTTCTCGGTCTGGTGTCATCTGCTTTTCCTGTGGGCAGAGGGGACACATAGCTACCCGATGTCCCAAACCGTCGGGAAAAGACAGCGTCTAGTTTCCATCAGAGGGGGGTTACTAGACGCTGCTTCTCCCTCTAGGTTGACTATCAGCGCCCAGTTGCAGTTTGGCACTACTCTCTTCTCTGCTCTGGCCTGCCTGGACTCAGGCGCTGATGGCAATTTCATTTCGACCTCCCTGGCAACCCGATACTCAGTTCCCCTGGTTCTCTTACCCAAGCCACTCAGGGTTCGGGTAGTCAACGGGTCCCTACTAGTCGATCCCATCACCCAGATCACCATCCCTCTCAGGATGGAAGTACCACCAGGACACCATGAGCAGGTGTCCTTCCTGGTGCTTCCAGGGGGGACGGATGAGATCCTACTGGGCCTCCCCTGGTTGAGACAGCATGCTCCTATACTCAACTGGGCAACAGGGGAGATCTCATCATGGGCAGGATCCTGTAGGGAGCACCTCGTGACTACCGAACCACCCGCTACCATTAGGTCGGTTGGGTCCTCAGGGAATACAGGGGAGCCAGGTTTACCGACACCTTATGAGGCCTACAGGGACGTCTTCTCCAAGAGGGCCGCAGATACCCTTCTGTTACATCTCGTGGCTCTCTTCTTGCAAGGAATGAGGTGGTCCCCCATTCCTTGTCTGCCGCGAGCCCTCTTGCTCAGCAGCGCCAAAGGCCTGGGAGACTGCAGGAGTTTCCTCCTCCTAGATGCAGCAGAAGGGTGACACCTAGTGGTTTACTCCTTGTAAGGAATGGAGTGGTCTCCCATCCCTTGCCTGCCACGTGTCGTCCTGCTCAGCATCGCAGAGGGTCGGAGTGGTTGCACAGTGTGCAAAGGATAGATGCTCAGGGAAGCAGCAAGACTTCCCTTAGCTCTGCACATTGTGAAACTGAAGATCCCGCCTTTATGACCCAGAGGCAGGAGGTTGAGCATGTGCCCCACGTGACGTCTTCTGATTCGCTCACTGGTATCACACGGCCAGATAACCAGGCTGGTGATGTGCTGAATCCTGACTGGCCGGGCCAGGACGTCACAGATCATGATTGGGTCACATCCGTCTCGCGCCCGCCCTTGGCTGGAGCTACATCTCCATAAAAACCCCTCCTGCCATCATGGCTGCGCGCGTCCGTCCTTCTATGTTTGGATGTCTGGCAGCGTGCTGCCACGCCACTGTACAGACATTGTATTTTGCAGGTCTTGCCCCTGCCTTGCTGCTCCGGCAGTATTCCGTTTAACAGGCTGTGTTCCTGTCCCAGGTGAGCTCCTTGAATCTCTGTCGGACTCACCTGGTTTCTGAAGCACACGTGCGTGGGCACCTCTGTGCTACCCTCGTGCCATATTCCTGTGACTCCCGCTGGCACACGTGCGTTGGCACCTCTGTGCGTCCCCGTGCAACAGGTACACTGAGTTGTGAGCCCCGTGCCATACAACCCTCACGGGTTAGGGCGGACAGGTGTACGCAGATCGTCTGTGACATTCCAGACGATCGCTAGCAGCAACCAGCTCACTCTTCTCCCACCATAGCAGCGGTCCCTTACACCGCACAGTGGACCTTGACCGGCGGAAGCTGTCCATATACCATCTTGGCACGCTTCCCCGGGTCCCCCTCGTAACACCCTTCCTCCCCACCGGCCATACGATTGCCGAATAGACCTGAAGCCAGGCTCCGAGCCCCCTAGGGGCAGAGTGTATCCCCTCTCTGCTCCAGAGACGGAGGCTATGTCCAAATATATTCAGGACAGCCTGGCAAAAGGGTTCATTCGCAAGTCTATTTCACCGGCCGGTGCGGGGTTCTTCTTCGTGCAAAAGAAGGAAGGGGATCTACGCCCCTGTATCGATTACAGGGGATTAAATGCAATCACGATCAAAAACAAATACCCTTTGCCCCTCATTACGGCGTTATTTGATCGATTCCGCGGGGCAAAGATCTTCACGAAGCTGGATCTACGCGGGGCGTATAATCTAGTGCGAGTCCGAGAGGGCGATGAGTGGAAGACCGCCTTCAACACCAGGGACGGTCACTACGAGTATCTCGTAATGCCCTTCGGACTCTGCAATGCCCCCGCCGTATTTCAAGACTTTGTGAATGATGTTTTCCGGGATTTGTATCTTTCCGTGGTTGCATACCTGGATGATATCCTTATCTTCTCCCCCGATCTTGCCACCCATCGGAGGGATGTCATCCGAGTACTTAAGAGGCTCCGCACTCATTCGTTATATGCTAAGCTAGAAAAGTGCGTTTTTGAACGTGAATCCTTGCCGTTCCTGGGGTATATCGTGTCCAGTCAGGGGTTAGCAATGGATCCGGGGAAGTTGGAGACAGTGATGAAATGGCCTGAGCCCCGCTCGCTGAAAGCGATCCAGCGATTCTTGGGGTTTATCAATTATTATCGCCAGTTCATTCCCAACTTCTCGACGGTGGCAGCACCCATCATTGCCCTTACCCGCAAGGGCGCTAATCCCAAAGCATGGACACGGGAAACGGTAGAGGCATTTCACACTCTCAAAACTTACTTCTCCAGAGCTCCCATCCTTCATCGTCCAGACATCTCCAAACCCTTTCTACTAGAGGTAGACGCCTCTTCGGTCGGTGCTGGTGCAGTCCTGTACCAGAAAGACGAACGAGGAAGGAAGCATCCTTGTTTCTTTTTCTCCAAGACCTTTTCTCCGGCCGAGAGGAACTACTCCATAGGGGATAGGGAGTTACTGGCGATGAAACTAGCATTCCAGGAATGGCGGCATCTCCTGGAGGGTGCGAAGCATCCATTTGAAGTATTTTCCGACCATAAAAATCTCACATACCTCCAGACAGCACAACGCCTGAACCCAAGGCAGGCCCGTTGGTCCTTGTTCTTCTCCCGGTTCCGCTTTATTATCCGCCACCTGGCCGGTGAGAAGAACGTACGGGCCGATGCCTTGTCACGTTGTATGGTTGTGTTGGAGGAGGACGAGGAGGAGCCTCGTCTTATACTACCCCCGGGCAGCTTGAGGATGGTCACTCACACTTCTTTGGACCAGGTGCCACCTGGCAAGACCCTCGTTCCCCCTGAACTACGGAATGAGGTGCTATCGTGGGCCCATGCCTCCAAGGTCGGGGGTCACTTTGGGGTCAAAAGGACCAGAGACCTTGTGACTAGGCACTATTGGTGGCCGAGACTACCCCAGGACATACAGGAGTATGTGGGAGCCTGTATGTCGTGTGCACGGAATAAGCCGTCCCGGCAGAGACCGGCAGGTCTTCTTCACCCACTGCCAGTGCCGGATCGTCCCTGGGAAGTGGTGGGAATGGACTTCCTGGGAGATCTGCCCAAGTCAGCAGGTCACAAGGTCGTATGGGTCATCACGGATCACTTCTCTAAAATGGTCCACTTGGTGCCTCTCACACGACTCCCGACGTCACGTGCTCTCGCCACCTTATTCATTAGGCATGTATTTAGGCTGCATGGCATGCCTGACAAGGTGGTGAGCGACCGGGGTCCCCAGTTCGCGTCTCGCTTCTGGAGAGAGCTCTGTAAGCTCCTGCAGATAGAGCTGAACATCTCCTCCGCATACCATCCCGAAACCAATGGACTGGTAGAGAGGACCAATCAGACCTTGGTAACTTACCTCCGCCATTTTATCTCCGCGCACCACGACAACTGGGCTAACCTCCTTCCTTGGGCCGAATTTGCCATTAATAATTCGGTCCATGAATCCTCTGGTCAGACTCCGTTCCTGCTCAATAACGGACAACATCCCAGAATCCCGGTTCCGATGCCCATTACGTCACCCGATCCTAGAGTGGAGGATTGGGCGACCGAGGCCCGGGAGATCTGGGATAACACCCAAGAGGCCCTTAAGAGGGCTAAAGACCGGATGGTGACAACGGCTGATGAGCGCCGCCGCCCTGCACCATCCTTCGCCCCTGGTGACCTAGTGTGGCTGTCCTCTAAGAATGTTAACCTACGGGTACAGGCAGCCAAGTTCGCCCCTAGGTACCTGGGTCCGTTTAAAGTGCTAGAGCAGGTGAACCCGGTGGCATACCGACTCCAGCTCCCTCCACGCTGGGCTATAGCCAACACCTTTCACGTGTCCCTCCTGAAACCCGTACGACTTAATAGGTTCTCGGGGTCCCTGACGCCTCAAACTGACTCCCCGCCCGACGACTCTGAGGTGGCGAAGCTTGTGGAGACAAAAGTTATACGGGGCAGGAGGTACTACCTCGTGGAGTGGGTCGGCCGTGGTCCGGAGCATAGATCCTGGGAATTGGAGGATCATATCCACGCACCGGGTTTGATAGCGGCCTTCGAGCACGGGCAGGGGGGGGGCCTAGACGGAGGGGTAATGTTACACCTCGTGGCTCTCCTGTGGCAAGGAATGAGACCGTCTCCTTGCCTGCCACGAGCGCTCCTGCTCCGCAGCGCCGAAGGTCTGCCAGACTGCGCAGAGTGCAGGAGAAACCTCCTCAGAGAGGCAGCACAAGGGTGACACCTAGTGGTACTCCTGTTGCAAGAAATGAGGTGGTCTCCCATTCCTTGCCTGCCACAGCTCCTCCTGCTCAGCAGCCTCGAAGGTCTGTGAGGTTGCGCAATGTGCAGAGATTTGCTGCTCAGGGAAGCAGTGAGACTCCCGTTATCTCTACACATTGTGAGACCGAGGATCCCGCCTCTATTTCCCAGAGGCAGGAGGGTGAGCATGTGCTATGCTTGGTGGATCCTGATTCGCCCACTGACGTCACACGGCTTGATGACAAGGCTGGTGACGTGGTGAATCCTGACTGGCCAGGCTGGGATGTCGTGGATCCTGATTGGGTCAAGTCCGTCATCTCCGCCTCGCGCCCGCCCTTGGCTGGAGCTACACCTCCTTAAAAGCTCCTCCTGCCATCATGGCGGCGCGCGACCGTCCTTCTATGTTTGGATGTCTGGCAGCGTGCTGCCACGCCACTGCTCAGGCATTATCTTCTTCTGTGGGCTTGGCCCTTGCTGCTTAGGCAGCACCTGGTTTGCAGGCCGTGTCCCTGCCTTGCTGCTCCGGCAGTAGCTCCTTCTACAGGCCGTGTTCCTGTCCCAGGTGAGCTCCTCAAGTCTCCACTGGACTCACCTGGTTATTGAAAGCACACGTGCGTGGGCACCTCTGTGCTACCCTCGTGCCATATTCTCGTGACTTCCACTGGCACACGTGCGTGGGCACCTCTGTGCTTCCCCGTGCAACAGGTACACCGAGCCGTGTGATCCCTGCCATACAACCCACACGGGTTAGGGCAGATCGGTGTACATAGATCGTCTGTGACATTCCAGACGATCGCTAGCAGCAACCCGCTCACTCTTCACCCACCATAGCGGCGGTCCCTTACACCGCACAGTGGACCTTGACCGGCGGAAGCTGTCCATTCCCCATCTTGGCACGCTTCCCCGGGTCCCCCTCGTAACACAAATCTACCTGTTAAGTGTATGACTGGGGCACAAGTGCTGCCACTGAATGGGTGTCTGTGTGGCCCAATTTTTGGAAAAAAGGGAGACTCCGCTTTCAGTCACCTTGCGGTGTTTTACATCATTTTATAAGGGCATGCCATGCCTATATCTGTGTCTCCTCCTCTTTTTCATTGTCCAGCTCTTTTGTTTTTGCATGAGTATATGTCCTTGTCACTTTCCCATGTGTTTGTGTTGTGTTGTGAGTTGTTTGTCACCTTTTGGACACCTTTGAGAGCGTTTTCTAGGTGTTTTTATGTGTTTGTGATTGCCTCCCATTGTTTCCTATGCGGTTCGAGTGGCTCGCCGAACCGGTTCGCCGAACCGAACGCGAACCAGACCTTGTTCTGCGAACCGAACTCGAGCCGAACCACAACCGGTTCTCTCATCTCTAGTAACCAGTGATTGGCTAAGAGGGGATTTCCTTGCATCAACTTTGTTTTTGAAAAGAGACTAAGAAGTAGAAACTGGAACAGGAACAGTGGGGGGAACGGTGAGGTCATTGGTAAAGAAATATTTACCTGACAGACAATCCCTATCAGTTTCCAAAGCATTTATTTTTTGGATCCAAGGGTCCAAAGGGATTCACCAAAGGCCAATGTATCTTTTGGCCTTTTTTTTGTAAGCATACATTGTGGTTTCTTTTTATTTTGGGTTGTAGGAATAAATATAAAAATGTAAGGTTTACGTTGGGAGATCTTGTCTATGAAAACATTGGATCAAGAATGCCATAGATACATCAATATAGGTTAACATTGTCAATGATAGATCACCAAAGATATATAATAGATATGTAGTGACCCACGGGGCAGGGGGTTAGCCTATTCGTAGCCAGGCCATCGAGGGTCAGGTCTGGAGGTGTTACGGGTGGCCTTGCCTGGTTCCATTGCCCTGAGGCGTACAGAAATGGAGGGGAAAGTTGGGGGATGGGGGATGGTTTGTCGTGACGCCACCTGTGGTATGCGGCCAGGTATTTGGCCACCGCTGCAGGGATCCTCGCTTGGGCCGGTGTTAATGCAGCCGAGGTGTTGTTGCTCCCCACAGGTGGAGCGGGCCCCAGGAGGACGATGGGGATGGCAGTCCCTGGGAGCGCCGAAATGCAAGGCGACGGCGTCGGTAATCAGAGTCTCAGTCAGCAGATGCGGTTCCAGGTTTCTTTACTCACTGATTGCATGGTGCACCACAGGTACTGGCCTCTGCCCTCATGGGCTCTGGTTAATCCCAGGCGAATTGGAAAGTCACCACCAGTGTTTGAGAAAGAGAGAGTGTCCTTCCGGCAGGGTGTCCCCGTTAGAAGTGAGAAACCCAGGCTGACCTCCCACTCCAAGACTCGGGCTCCGTGGAGAAAAAGAAGAGCGCCAAGTGGTTTGTGTTGCCAGAACTGTGGTCCCGACTAGACTAAAGTTTGTGTGATGGTTGCGCCTACCTCTACCCCAAGTGGAACCCGGCACCCAGGTGGTTGTCTTGGCGACTGGAAAGTCCCATGTCTCGTGATGGCCACCCCCGTCTGTCCCAAGCCAACTCCCCGTGAGAAGGCACCTAACTGTATGTAAGATGAAATGTGACAACACCGATGGTTAACCCCCTCCTCACCTGAGATGGGCACAGCACCTTAACTGAGGCGCAGTAGTCAAAGATATATAGTCATAGATATTTTATCGTAGCTTCATCATTATATAAACAATATTATATTAATACATTATATAACAAATGCTGCCAAATAATTGTATTTGAGATGAATAAATTCCTAAAATTGAATGTTCCTTATTATGTTCTGGGGTCTCTCAGACCCCAGAACATAAATCTAACATATAAAAACAAAGAAACAAATACTTATCTCATCTCTCACCTTTCCGGCCGCCCCACTGCTCATTGTGCCTCCCACCTTCTTTCAGCAATTGCATGCCGAATCTCTGTCCTCTTCAGGAGAGTCCAGAATATCCAGCCCTGTCACTGAGCGTTGTAAGGTTGTGCGTATATCATGATGTTACAACGTTGTTGTGTAGCCATGTGCCCCGTTACCTTCAGGTTGCCTCAGAGTCTTCAGGGACTCCACGTACAGGATTCCTCTGGTCACAGGTAGGTTGACTTCTATGGGATTCGTGACACCACTGTCGGTATTGCGGTCAGGGCGACCGCCACTGCAATTTTAAGGGGCACCTGGGGCTGATGGTAGGCGCAGTTAGATGTGATAGCCTCCCGAGAGTGAGGCTGGCCCCAGGGCCTGGTGTAGGTGGGTGGTACCACAGGTCGCAGAAGAACTCACACACACAGCAGGAATGTCTTTCAGGGTTTTTACTCACTTCAGGTGGCAGGGGTGAATTAACTCGGGCGATGATGTGATGCTCCAAGTGGGGAACCAGGCTCCTTCAGGATGACTTAGGGGGTGGCTACTGACTCGCCTTCCTAGCCCTCTTGTTTTTGTGGTGACCCAGACTCGAAGTCCTACGGGGTCACCCAGGGAGGTTACTTCCGCCTGTTCTCCCCTTTTCGGCCCGTTTTCTTGTAGCCTGGACCAGGTAACTCCGGCTGCTGTCACCTATGGGCCCTCTCGTTGCTACGTGGCTGTGGACTCTGTGTTGGTGAGGTGAAGGGCATGAAGTGCCCTCACCAGCAGGTTGAGCAAGCCAACTGAATGGGCCCCTGCTCTGGGGACCTGTAACCCCCTGGTTGACCTGGCAGTCCCCGTACTCAGCCACCTTTCTGCACTCTGGCCTCAGGTGGTTTTCAGGTGGCACTACAAGGTGACCGTTCTCCCCCGCCAGCAACCACTGCACCTGCGGTGTCTGACTAGTGACAGCCTCCAGGTTCTTCCTCTGCGACTGCTCTCTCTCCCTGAGCTTCACTAACTGACTCGGCTCACTATTCCCTCCCCTCTGTGCCTGCCTACGCAACCCTAGCAACCAGGCTCTCTACCACACCCCTTGAGTGGAGATGGAGGCCACCCCCCCTCCTGGATTCCCCAGGGGTCCCTTCAAAGATCAATGTGGGAGACCTGGTTACTATGTGCCTGTGTGTCCACACCCCGGTCAGCCTTCTGGATTACCTGTGTTGTATTGACCCAGCATTGGTGCAGTACTGAGTGGTGCCTGACCAGGTCAGGGGCGCCACATTGGGACTATACGATTCACAATGACTTCCAAAGCCAGGATGATATTCCTCTCCATCCACTACACCAGTGCATCTACCCTGTGTCAGTCATTGCACTGGTTACCCATCCACTACAGAGTCCTATATAAACTTATCATTTTCATTCACAAAACTCTCCACAGTTCTGCACTGCTCTACGTCTTCTCGCTCATCTCTATCACCCTACCCATGCTCTTTGTTCAATAAATCACCTAAGACTGACATATTTAATAATGCAAACCTCCCGCTTGTGTCTCTAAGACTTAATGAGAGCTGCACCAATTCTTTAGAATGCGCTACCTGGGACAATTTGATTATTACTGTCACAATGACTTTGTGATAGTGAGGAACCCTGGCTCCTAAGCTGTCCCTCAAGCTAGGTGGCCCTTATTACTGATAATCACAGAAAGAGCGTGTTATGTGAGGAGAAAGCAGGGTGAAAAATTATTACGTCTTTTTTCTATTTTAGACAGATGTAAGTGTCAGTTGAATGTTTTTCCTGTTTTTGTTTTTCTTCATTATTCTGTGTTCTTTAAGGGTCTTATTTAGGCCTCTTTCACACGTCTGTGAAAATCACACACGTTTTTCACGAACGTGTAAAAGGCGCGTATGGCCCTCCGTGTGCCATGTTTATGGCACACGTGTGTTCTCTGTGTGCTATCTGTGATAACACACAGAGAACAGGAACTTTCTGCTCGCCTGTCCCTGTCGCTGCTGTCCGTGGTGCTGATCTACAGTGTCCGACCCTGCCGACTTCCCGCTGCTGCTGCCTCCGGCCCGCAGTGCAGTGAATATACGATGAGCATAATGAGCGGGGTCGGAAGTGTGCCGCCCCCGTGTCAGCAGCCGGGCTGGTCGGATCAGGATCCGCCGTAGCTCGAGGGGTCTCCGGACCCGGGGGTCGTGCGGTCACTCAAATGAACGGGGTATTTACAGAGGATTGTGTTAGAGTTCGTGACGCCCCCGTGGTTTGTGGTAATTTGGAGTACCACTGCAGTCGGGAGTACCCGGGGGGTAATGAAATGGGGCAGCCAGGTGTTAGAACCCTCCATGGGTAGGGGGAATGCCCCGGGACTTGGCGATGGTGTTTGGGGAGTGCCGTGGGGAGCGAAGAGGTCACTTGCTTACTCACTGAGTTCATTAAGCTGACACTGACAACTGGATAAATCAAGGTTCTGGACATCGCAGCCACTGAGGGGAGCTAGTTCGGGTCCCGTCCCCAATGGTGCTGCCTGGTGATCTGTGACCTTCCTCCTGGTACAAAGTTTACTTCTCTGTTCGTCCCGGTAGTATGGAACTAGTCTGGTCCCGCTCGCCACTATGGCTAAGTGTGGGAGCTTGCTCTCAGGGTTCACGCTTGGGATTTTCTGGACCTTTTTCAGTGGAAAGTCCTATCCCCCTCGTTGCGCTAGTACCCTGATTTTGGAGCTGGTGGAGAGTGGATCTTGAAGGCTCTGTTCTCGTCGGGTAAATTGTCAGGTTGCCTGAAGCTACTCCCTGACCTAGGGTCCACGTACCCCGTCGAGCCCTGGTCCCAGCCCGGTGATGGTGCAAGGCAGTTCCGTGTTCCTTGCCACGATCCCCTGCGACCGGGGGTCCAGCTCCTCTAGGCCCAGACCACCGTCTGCTACCTAGATGGCTTCCTAGGAGCCCTGCTCCTGACCGCCTCTCTCCTTCACTTCCAACACACTTCTCTCTTCTACTGACACTCCTGACACTACTGACCTCCCCTAACCAACCCCCCAAGTGGACGACCCTATTCCACTCAGGCCGTCTGCTGGTGTGTTTGGTGGGTGTGGTGCAGAGTGTACCTAGGATTTTAATTAGCTGTTGTAGGTAACACCATGTAGTTGGGGACCCATAACCAAGGAGGAGGTGGATATTGCATGGGAGGGCAGATTGTACAATACACTGTGACGACCTGATAGGCCAGGGGCGTCACAGAAGCAAGTGCCAGCAGCGGCAGAGACAGCAGGGCTGGAGAAGGTGAGTATAGAAATTCATTTTCATTCACTGACACGTGTTTTCTCCGGTGCATGTCACACAGATCACATGTCTACATGTCATATGTCTACGTGTGGAGCACATGAGCACACATATGCCCCACAGGGTCCATGGCAAAACACCCACGTGACCGCAGGCCCATTGATTTTAATGGGTCTACGTGTGCCCGTGTCTCCGGCACATGAGGAAATGGACCAAACATGTACCGGAGACACAGACGTGTGAAGGAGGCCTTACAGGTACGTATAATACATCTCATAATACATTGACTGCTGAGACCCCAAAAAACCCACAACCAATCGTCCCATGTAATGAAGAATCAGACTCAGGTATATAAAATCAGAACTCTTTATTATGGAGATTTAATAATCAAATCTCATCTTTTAGTGGATGGTGGTCGGTCACAGCCCAAAATATATAACAAACCATTGAAATAAATCACAGTAAACCAGTACAAAGCGTTGTGCCGCAGCCGGACTCCCGGCGGGGGTAACTTTTGTACCAAAAAACCACCAACGTTGTTGAATTGACCGCTGCTGTGACTTAATCAAATATTATGAAAAACAAAAATAGTACAACTCATTGTGACACAGCCGGACTACCGGCACAAGTAAGCCAAACCAGTCAAAATAATTGTATTGAAGCCGGACTCCCGGCGCACGTAGCTTTTACCATACCAATCATTGTCTCATAGCCGGACTCCCGGCACAGGTAGCTTTTACAGTACCACTCATTGTCTCACAGCCGGACTTCGGGCGCAGGTAAGCGTCCACACTGAAACCATCAACGATGACAAAGGGAGGGAGGGTGGGACAGCTGCCTCCGGGTCCCACAGAGTGGGGAGAGACCGGAAAAAGAAAGGATTGAAATTATAAAGGGGGAAGCAGGAGGAGGAGGAGAGAAGAATCATTGGCTGCAACAAACTGGGAGGAGGCAGAAAATTACATGGGACGACCAGATTAACCCCTTATTACGGGGCACAGCAGTCAGGGGGCCCCAGTCAAATACTGGAATGCTCCACAGACTGCTGAGACCCCAAAAAACCCACAACCAATCGTCCCATGTAATGAAGAATCAGACTCAGGTATATAAAATCAGAACTCTTTATTATGGAGATTTAATAATCAAATCTCATCTTTTAGTGGATGGTGGTCAGTCACAGCCCAAAATATATAACAAACCATTGAAATAAATCACAGTAAACCAGTACAAAGCGTTGTGCCGCAGCCGGACTCCCGGCGGGAGTAACTTTTGTACCAAAAAACCACCAACGTTGTTGAATTGACCGCCAAGGAGGAGCAAAGTGCCAACTGTGCTCCGACCCCCACCCAGAAACTAAGGCATGCTAAATACCAACCTGCAAACCAAAGAAATATCAACCCTAAGTCATGTTAAACGTATACCAGTGGGAAACAGAAGCTCTGAATCGTACGCCTCAAATAAATGTGGCACTCCAGCATGAAGTGTACCCAACAATCCATCAATAGCCGCCCTGTCATACCACGCGATGAATGACCTTTGACTAAATCAATACAAGATCACGAGGAATGACCTGACTAAACCAGTATTAGCTCCTAAATCAACCTGGAACTCGTCATAGTGAGAATCTACGAGGAAGAGGCAGAGGTCATCCCAAAAAGTAACATGTAAAAATGCGTCCAGTAAGATCATAACTCTTTTGGCAGATCGTTACTGCCAAAACCGGTCTCTGATGCCTCTCCAATGAACGTCCACTTCCACCTGCATAGCTCTCCATTCTCCGGGCTGCTCATGGTGAGCAGCCAAAAAATCCATAGCACAGATCTGACACCATCTGAAAAGAGAAAATTGTTACCAAAGCAATAAACTGGTCTAAAGCTGGTGTCACACATAACGACGACGACAACGACGTCGCTGCTACGTCACCATTTTCTGTGACGTTGCAGCGACGTCCCGTCGCTGTCGCTGTGTGTGACATCCAGCAACGACCTGGCCCCTGCTGTGAGGTCGCCGGTCGTTGCTGAATGTCCAGCTTCATTTTTTGGTCGTCACTCTCCCGCTGTGACACACACATCGCTGTGTGTGACAGCGAGAGAGCGACGAAATGAAGCGATCAGGAGCCGGCGTCTGGCAGCTGCGGTAAGCTGTAACCAGCGTAAACATCGGGTAACCAAGGGAAGGCCTTTCCCTGGTTACCCGATGTTTACGCTGGTTACCAGCCTCCGCTCTTGCTGCCAGCGCCGGCTCCTGCACTGTGACATGTGGCTGCAGTATGCATCGGGTAATTAACCCGATGCATACTGTAGCAAGGAGAGCAAGGAGCCAGCGCTAAGCAGTGCGCGCGGCTCCCTGCTCTCTGCACTGTGACATGTAGCTGCAGCACACATCGGGTTAATTAACCCGATGTGTGCTGCAGGAGAGCAAGGAGCCAGCGCTAAGCGCGGCTCCCTGCTCTCTGAACTGTGACATGTAGCTGCAGCACACATCGGGTTAATTAACCCGATGTGTGCTGCAGGAGAGCAAGGAGCCAGCGCTAAGCGCGGCTCCCTGCTCTCTGAACATGTAGCACAGCGACCTTATGATCGCTGCTTCTGCTGTGTTTGACAGCTAAGCAGCGATCATAACAGCGACTTACAAGGTCGCTGTTACGTCACCGAAAATGGTGACGTAACAGCGACGTCGTTGTCGCTGTCGTTTAGTGTGACACCAGCTTAATATACCTGAGGAAACAATCAGTACATAAAGGCTCTGTGATTTGACCTTGGAATCCGAATTGAAAAGACCAACTGCAAAACTTACGGTATCATAACAAAGATCACCAGGACTTGTCCTGGGGAACAAAATTGTATTATTCCACTTCTCCTCCCATGATCGGGACACTGCAAATCTCCCAGCATGCAAAAGCAGCGTAAAGGCGCTTAACCACACCTACCAGAAGTAGCACCTACCTATTTTTAAGAGCTATTTTTTTTTTTTTTTTTTTTTAGTTTGACCATTCCAATCATTTTTATTTCTTTTTCTCATGATGGCCTTATTTCCTAATTTTTGTTGAAATTGATGTATAGTCAGCACCCTGCGTCATATCTGGTGTGCAAATGTGCAAGCTACCCTATACAGTATATCCTTCGCAATTAAATCACAGCCTTTAGTAATGCAAGAAAGTACTTTTTTTTTTTTACATAAATGAAATTGTATAACTGAAATAGACAATACAGTAAGATCAGTCTAGAAGTCATTTCAAGGCACCTGTACATGATTGAGGATACCCTGTAGAGAGAACCTTTGGCAATGTCTGATTTCATCTTAATAATTCCATCACCTGTACAATAAGGAAATACTGAAAAACACTATATATGTATATATGCGTAAAAGACCAGCTGCCAACCATTACATGGACTGGCGAAAATAAATAAAACTATTGGAAACCTAGATTACGCTCATTTGGATTTTTTTTTTTTTTTTTTTTTTTTTTTTTTTTTTATTAGTTCTCACTACTTTTGGAAGCAATCACTTAACACTTAGCAGTGAATGTATGGAGAAACATTGTTTGCAAAATAAAGGTCAGTAGAAACTAGGGACAGGAGAAAATTGGTCCAAGGATAGAAAACAAGGAACGCAAGAACCAATACCTAAAGGCTCGATGGTGTGAAGAAAGAAAAACACTTAATAGTAAACATATGAAGAAACTGATTGAAAACGAATATCACTCACATCATGTTTTACCGTAAGCTCAACATGTTGTGGAGCCACCAAGGACTTCACCAGCATCAATAAATCGAGCGCATCATGATGGAAATGGATCCCCTCCATTCGGGCATTGGGGCAAAACTTTCAGAGTATAATGAAAGCAAGGAGGAGCGTAATCAACAATACTTCACGGGTATGGGGAAACCAAACACTAAGGAACAATAACCTAACGGGCGATGTACCGGGGGAGGGTAAGGGGTTTAAGAATAGAAATGTTCATGTTTATGAACCAAAAGCAAAAACAAGTCCGGGTGTGGTATCAAGTGTGGTATCAATGGGAAACAACACAGAAATTCTAGGTGATGTATTCAAACCCTAGACCCCATAACGCACAGAACCGACAACATTGAAAAGATAAAATCCCAACCCAGGGACTGCAGAAAGGCAATTATAGGATAAAAGGATGTAGCATTATACAATATTTTTATAGGATACCATGATGGTGAAATGTAAAAATGTCCACGAATGGGACTGAACCCCGAGCTCTATCTGTAACCTGCACACTACCATTGAGCTATGTCGTAATCACGGCAAAAGGCCAAGTCTGAAAAGGAAAAAACCAGATGGGGGGGAAAATGCCACCCGCTGAGGGAATCACTACCCGAAATGAACAAATACCCATCACAAAGGGTGCGGCTCCAAATAAGGAACACTGGACCAAACAAAAAGGAACAAAACGTGGTTAATAAAGTTGAGAAGCATTAAATCATCAAGGTGGCGTATGATGGAAAGACCCCGTCACGTAATTAATGACCATTAAAGGAAAGAAGTAAAATGACTGAATGTAATAACATGAATAAAACAACCCAAAGAAGGAACGTGTCATAAATTAAAGTCTGCAAAGCAACCAAAAATGCAGAAAAAACGGTGACAGTGTGGGACCCGATGTGTGATGATGCATGTTACTGATGTAAACCTGAGAGAGGAGATGGAATCTGATAGCTACAGTA
Source organism: Anomaloglossus baeobatrachus (assembly GCF_048569485.1). Classification (NCBI taxonomy): domain Eukaryota; kingdom Metazoa; phylum Chordata; class Amphibia; order Anura; family Aromobatidae; genus Anomaloglossus; species Anomaloglossus baeobatrachus. Next base: position 459,287,235 of record NC_134357.1, on the reverse strand, counting down.
TAATATATATTTCTATATATATACACATACAAAAACACTTGTGTAAATGTCATTATCGAATATATCGGGGTTAACAATGAACCCTTGTAAGACATTATTAGAAACACCATGGTTAAGGCTGAACACATGGATGCAGACAGCCGCGACATCATCTAATAATGAATGGTTAATAATAATTAGGTAGGTGACCTGGCGATAGGGGGCAGCAGAGGGGTGTCCTAACACAAACTGACCCTGAGCGGGGATGGATCCAGAGACCCCAGTATGGGAGAACAAGTAAAGCATCATGGGCAAACCCCCAAAAGCAAATGGCAACCCGGTAACTTAGCGTCTCTGAGAAACGCGCAGGGATCAAATACTTGACGCCATGTTCTCATCCATTGCACTTTAATTGGTGGATGCCTACCTGCTATAACCCTCACACCAAACCGCTGTACGACAGGCTATATAACTAGTCATAGCGCAACCCTGAACTGGAAACGCCTGTTTGGTTTTTTTTTGTTTTTTTTGTTTTTTTTTTCTTCATCTGCAGGTTCTTTTAGGATACTGTGGTTACTAGCAGGCGTTAGTGTACACTTAATTCCTGGGGATCTGGTTAACTAAAGCATTTTTTTATTTTTACTGACATCATTATAGTTGTTATTATTACTATTATTATAAACTGGGATCATGGAAGACTAATCAATCCAAGGGTACTCACCGCTGTCAGGAGGAACCAGGAGAGTCCGGCTGGCCCGGGCAGATGCTGGAGGGTCGGCGGGAGGACCTGTAACATGCCCTTCTGTGGGGCCTTGCCAATGATTAAGGGATTCTTCAGACAATAAAGGTGAACGCCGTGGCAAACGTCTTGAGCGATGACTCCTTCCTGAAGGCCTGTGGTAATGCAAACGACTGCTCCGGCTATTACAGGCCGGCCAGCAGTGACTGATACCGAGGAGCGTCACCGTGCGGAGCGGGTACCACAGCTGTAATGGCAGCACCGCCATGTCGGGGATCCAGCACCCGCATGCTCAAGGACCAAGGAGGGGGCAGGGAGGGGGTTAAAGAAAGAGCCATGGCAGCAGGAGGCAGCACATGCAGTTTAGAGGTTAATAATGGGGTGGGGGGCAGAAGCAGTAATGCAGCGGTCTTATAGCTGCGGGGAGGGGAACATGCACATCACGTGTGTTTACTATTATGCAGGGCATGGACCCCACTGAATGAGGCGCTGCGCTCGCCCATTATAGAGGCAACTAACGCTGCAGGCTGGGTTTGATAGTGGGGGCGGGATATAGGTGGGATAGATTCTACAATGTGTGGGCTCCATGCCGCCCAACATTTCCAGAGGGAATAAACTTTTTTTTTTTTTTTTGTAAATGTTCTATTTATTTATTGTTACATATAGACTATAATGGGGGTAGGAGGGTGGGAATTATAGTGGACACAAGGAAATATCCCATGTCCATCAACCAAACCAGCCACATCCACCACCTGAAAGGAGCCCATACACTCCAGGACTAACCACCTGGGAAGAGTCCATACATTCCAGGCTCATCCACCCGGAAGGAGCTCATACACTCTAGGACTAACCACCTGGGAAGAGCCCATACACTCCAGGCTCATCCACAGGGAAGAAGCTCATACAAGGTGGGTGCAGGTACTTGAAAATAGTAGCGATGCACTCCCTGTATAGAGGGGGCGTGGCAATCGCTCTGATGGTGGGCGGGGCCAGAATGGAGCGTCCACACAGTCCAACCACGGGTTCAGTGCAGTTACTAGGGCATAGCACAAAGGGTGGGGGCGATGCTACTGTTACTGACAGAGGAGCAGCCAGGGACAGACCATCAAGGCTGGGAGGGAGGAGGGGGGTGAGTGAGGAGGTGCTCGCTGCCTCCACTGGGCCTTAGGCTATGTGCGCACTAGAAATGTGAAGTTTCTCAAGAAAATTTCTTGAGAAACTTCTGCCAGTGAAAGATTTCCGGACCTGCGGAAAAAATCCGCACCAAATCCGCATGCGTTTTTGCCGCGGATTTGCCGCGGATTTGCCGCGAATTTGCCGCGAATTTGCCGCGGATTTACCGCGGATTTACCGCAGGTTTGTCCCTGCAATAAATAATAAAGATAATCGATAGACAGATAATGGATAGAGGGAAAGATGGATAGATGAATAGATAGATAGATAGAGGGATAGATAGATGAATAGATAGATAGATAGAGGGATAGATAGATAGATAGATAGATAGATAGATAGATAGATAGATAGATAGATAGAGGGATAGATAGATGAATAGATAGATAGATAGATAGATAGATAGAGGGATAGATAGATAGATAGATAGAGGGATAGATAGATGAATAGATAGATAGATAGAGGGATAGATAGATAGATGAATAGATAGATAGAGGGATAGATAGATAGATAGATAGAGGGATAGATGGATAGATAGAGGGATAGATAGATAGATAGATAGATAGATAGAGGGATAGATAGATAGATAGAGGGATAGATAGATAGATAGAGGGATAGATAGATAGATAGATAGATAGAGGGATAGATAGATAGAGGGATAGATAGATAGATAGATAGATAGATAGATAGATAGATAGATAGATAGAGGGATAGATGGATAGATGAATAGATAGATAGATAGAGGGATAGATAGATGAATAGATAGATAGATAGAGGGATAGATAGATAGATAGATAGATAGAGGGATAGATGGATAGATAGAGGGATAGATAGATAAATAGATAGATAGATAGATAGAGGGATAGATAGATAGATAGATAGAGGGATAGATAGATAGATGAATAGATAGATAGAGGGATAGATAGATAGATAGATAGATAGATAGATAGATAGATAGATAGATAGATAGATAGAGGGATAGATAGATAGAGGGATAGATAGATAGAGGGATAGATAGATAGATAGAGGGATAGATAGAGGGATAGATAGATAGAGGGATAGATAGATAGATAGATAGATAGATAGAGGGATAGATAGATAGATAGAGGGATAGATAGATAGATAGATAGATAGATAGAGGGATAGATAGATAGATAGATAGATAGAGGGATAGATGGATAGATAGAGGGATAGATAGATAAATAGATAGATAGATAGATAGAGGGATAGATAGATAGAGGGATAGATAGATAGATAGATAGATAGATAGATAGATAGAGGGATAGATAGATAGATAGAGGGATAGATAGATAGATAGATAGATAGATAGATAGATAGATAGATAGAGGGATAGATAGATAGATAGATAGATAGATAGAGGGATAGATGGATAGATAGAGGGATAGATAGATAGATAGATAGATAGATACAGGGATAGATAGATAGAGGGATAGATAGATAGATAGATAGATAGAGGGATAGATAGATAGATAGATAGATAGATAGATAGATAGAGGGATAGATAGATAGATAGATAGATGAGAAAAACCTATATAATGTTCCACCTCCCTGCATTTTCTAAGCTGGCACCCTTTAGTGACTTTCATGTGGCACTTAGGCTGCTTTCACACCTCCGCTTTCTGGAATGCGGCACAATCCGGCACTTTGCATGAAAATCGCAACCGGTTTTTTTTGCTGCCGGTTGCGATTTTCCTGCATAGACTTTAATTAGTGCCGCATTGTGCCGCATGGCCTTGCGTTCCGTCCGTTTTTTGCCGCATGCGGCAGATGTAGCCGATGCGGCGGCCGGATGGAACGTTGCCTGGCACGTTTTTTCGTGCGGCAAAAAAAAACCGCATCGCGCCGCATTCGGCCGATGCGGCACATTTTTCAATACATGCCTATGGCAGCCGGATGCGGCGCAATGCGGCAATAACCGCATCCGGCCGCCGCATGCGGTTTTTGCCACTGCGCATGCTCAGTAGCATGCCACAAGCGGCAAAAACCGGACTGGCCGCAAAGGAAAAACCTATGCAAAGGATGCGGTGTTTTCACCGCATCCGTTGCATAGCTTGCACAGCCGGATTGAGCCGCAGAGCTCAAGCCGGATGTGTGAAAGTAGCCTAAAGGGTGCTTAGCCTTGTATTTAGCCATAAAATAAATAAATAATTAAAAAAAAATGACGTGAGGTCCCCCCATTTTTTGTAGCCAGCTAGGGTAAAGCAGACGGCTGCAGCCTGCAGACCACCGCTGGCAGCTTCACCTTGGCTGATAATCCAAAACAGTGGGCACCCCACGCTGTTATTTTAAATTATATAAATAATTTAAAACAAAAAACGTGGGGTCCCCCCCATATTGGATCACCGGCCAAGGTAAAGCGGACAGCTGGGGTCTGATATTCTCAGACTAGGGAGGTCCACTGTTATTGGACACTCCCCAGCCTAAAAATAGCAGGCCGCAGCCGCCCCAGAAGTGGCGCATCCATTAGACGTGCCAATCCTGGCGCTTTGCCCCAGCTCATCCCGCGCCCTGGTGCGTTGGCAAACGGGGTAATATATGGGGTTGATGCCAGATGTGTAATGTCACCTGGCATCAAGCCCTGGGGTTGGTGAGGTCAGGCGTCTATCAGATACCCGACATCACCAACCCAGTCAGTAATAATTAAAAAATAGACAACAAAAAAAGTTTTATTTGAAAAAACACTCCCCAAAACATTCCCTCTTTAACCAATTTATTGAAAAGAGCACAATCAATTCCACGTCCGGCGTAATCCAATAAGGGGGGGGGGGGGGGCACGGCGATCCATACCATAGTCGCTGTCCCAGTCAATGAAGAACAGAATGTTCCCCATTGGCTGGGAGAGCAATGCAGTGACCTGAGCTAACATCAATAGCCCAGGTCACTGCATGGGATGCCGAGCGCTGCCATCAGGAGCATAGATGAGATCATTACCTTCTGTGATCATCTCCTGTACTGCTGACGTCAGCGCTGTCACTGACTTATCGCGAGAGCCCGTGACGTCACCGCTAGTGACAGTCTCGGGCCGCTCGCGAGACAGGCATAGACAGCAGTGACAGCGCTGACGTCAGGAGGCAGGAGATCGTCACAGCAGGTAATGATCTCACCTCCTGACAGCAGCGATCGTCATCCCCGCGGCTCCCAGCACTGCAGGATGTCAGTGTCTGCCTGCGCTGCCGCGTGACAGGCTGCTGACACTGCGGGCAGACACTGACACCCTGCAGTGCAGGCAGCCGCGAGGCCGGAGCAGGACACAGACTGCACAGACACCTGGAGGTCGCACGGAAGTGCTTCTGTGCGGCGTCCAGGGAGTGCGACGTGTGTTTCCTCTGCTCCTCTTCCTGGCATAATGACATCGCTTCCTGCAAAACCGCAGGCAGCGATGGGCATTACCGCAGGTAAATCGCGGCTATTCCGGGGGTATACCGCACATCATTGCTACCTGCGGAATACCCCCGGAATACCCCCGGTACCTGCGGAAATTAATGGACATGCACATTTTCTCAAGAAAGTTTCTCGAGAAAATTTTCTCAAGAAATTTTCTTGAGAAAAATCCGCACAGTGCGCACAGCTATTTTTTTTTCTCATTGAATTTCATGGGAAATGTCTGCACAAAGATTGCAGACATTTCTCAAGAAATTTCCGGGGCAAATCCGCGGGTAAATCCGCGGGAAAAACGGTCTAGTGCGCACATAGCCTTAGATGCAGGCAGGCACGCTGACCTCCTGCTGGCATGGCTGTGAGCAGGAACAGGGGCTTAACCATCAGGAGGGATGGGACACTGGCCAGAGAACTGGGATGACAGCCATGCATCCCAATCCCTCCTGATAGTCTGGGATGGCAGCGGTTAGATCGACTGCCGTACTCACTCTCTCCAGGTGCACAGCGGGGACAGCTGCCTCCGGGTCCCACAGAGTGGGGAGAGACCGGAAAAAGAAAGGATTGAAATTATAAAGGGGGAAGCAGGAGGAGGAGAAGAGAAGAATCATTGGCTGCAACAAACTGGGAGGAGGCAGAAAATTACATGGGACGACCAGATTAACCCCTTATTACGGGGCACAGCAGTCAGGGGGCCCCAGTCAAATACTGGAATGCTCCACATAAACACTCCCCCTTTCCCATAGAACAATAAATAACATATAAATAAGAGAAAACATATCCCCCTAATTTGGCCATTGTGGGGGATTTTTTAAAGAGCTCATAAAGCTTTTGTTTCCTAATAATCTAGTGCTCAGAGGCAGAAGTCATGGTGATCTATGGAAAAACTTAGAAATGCAAACTTTCTATTCCAGGAAAACTTGTCACCTAATCTGAGAGCAGAATAATGTAGGGGCAGAGACTCTGATTCCAGTGATGTGTCACTTACTGAGCTGTTTACTGTCAAAATCAGTGTTTTATCTGCAGGAAATTATCACTAGATGACTTGTACACCTGCTGTCATGTAGTTCTCCATATTCATTAGCTCTGTATCATCCCACTCCCACCACTGATTTGGCAGATTTCTGCCTATGCACTGTGTACACAGAAAGCTGTCAATCAGTGGTGTGGTCGGGGTTATACAGAGCTCAGTATACAAGGAACTGGTAGATCTGCAGACGATAAAACACTGATTTTATAAAAAATGCAGCAAGCAGCCTAATAAGTGACGCATCGCTGGAATCAGGGTCTCTGCCCCTATATCATGCTGCTCTCAGATGTGGTAGCAAAAATTTGCTGATAGATTCTATTCTAAAATTGTTTTTTTAGGGGCACCCCCTGGTAGCAACTGCGATAAAAATTTAGTGGGGTTTTTTTTGCCTTTTTTATTGAAAAAGTTACTAGGAAATGCAGTGAATATGTCGTGCAAAAATATCTTAATTGTCTAAGCTTTCTTCACACCACCGCTATTAGTATAAGGTGCACCGTCATTTTATGAAAAATGTCCCATTAAAGTTGTTTCTTGTTTCCATGGCAACGGTTAAGAAATAACGTTACCGAGTCTCAGACCCATCAGTGAAAATTGACATTTTTGTATATTCTTATTCCTTTCTAATATAATGTAAATGGGATCTCAATAAAATTTAAAATATAAAAAAGGTCTATATTTTTCCATTCATGCAAGGAAGGCTAAGACTGTCAAAATATACAAAATAATCACTCATGGTAGAAAGGGCACCATAGTTATAGCTTATAAGGCCAATGCTCTTTTTAACAAATGGAAAGCGTGTCATTACGCCAAACCCCTGGTACAGATATTCGTATAATGAATGGGGAGGTGGGAGTTGGATGTCGGTAGAAGGGAACATGTCATTCTGCTTTACTCTCAGTATTTACATGTCATAGTCAATCGGCCATGACAGGCCTGTGGCTCATGGACAAAATTGCAGCACCGCCTCTTACCCGCGTGCAGCCACTGCTCTTCTTTTGATTAGCTGACCTGGCACATGCACATGTGATCTTGTGTCAGATCAGCTAATCAAACGAAGAGCAGTGGAAAAAGGTGGTACTCCCTCTCCCATGCCTTGACAAATGTCCACTGTAGTGGCCAATGGATTGAGACTATTCTTGATAATTCCTGTGGTCTTGAGTGTCACGCATGGACCTGCGTGGGAAAAAACACACAACACACCGGGGTTTCACCATGACAAACATGGGGTAACACCGAGGACACTATAGCAACACAGGGCCCTGATTCTAGTGAAAGGGAAGATGGACACCTCCTCCACTTGCCTGCCATTGTACTGTGCACCCCTAGCCAGTCCCTAAACAGGTTTGTCATCTGTCGCCGAGGAGGAATTTGAAGCCCTAGAGGCCCTACAATAGTCATGGCTAGTGAGTGGGCAGGAACGGGACACTAGCCCCCCCAGGGAAGGAAAACAGACAGGGGGAACACAACAATAAACTGCTGCAGTCAACACCAAAACTGCAGTGAAGCCACCACAGCAACTTCAACAGATGGTTACAGCAGCCCCTTCCACCTCCTGGCTCAGCATCCAAATGACAAAGAATGACCGGCACCCTCTGCTGGTAGCAGAGGGTATATAAAGGGACAGGGAGTGGTCTCAAACCAGAAACCCCTGACAAGGAATCAGAAGCTGCTGGAAAGCAAACTGACATTAAGCCTACAACTGCCAAAGGAAAGGAAATCCAGTTAATATTGAGAATCTAGCATGGAAATGACTAACAATTCCTGATTCTGTCACTAGTGTCATAATGCAGAGAGACAGCCGTGACACTGATTTCCTAATGGTTCCCGTGATGTTGGTTCTGAGCTCCCTGTTCTGCGCTCAATCAAGTCCCTCCCTGGTCCAAGGGTTTTCAGTTCTGGATTTGAACCTTAGCAGCAAAGGGAAAAAAAGAGGATTTACATCCTGTGCTCCCGTTACAAAGTTAGTCCCTAATTTTTGCTGTAATTCCGATCCTAGGTTTCTAATTTCTTAACTAAAGCTGCTGTCTCTAGGTTCCCAGGTTTAACCCCTTAGTGACGAAACCAAATTTCTCAAGTGTGACAAGTTCCCAATTCTTCCTAGGCTTGGTCCTAGGTTTCAAACACAGCAAGAAAAACTGGAGATTAAATGGCTAGGGTAAAAATGATTATTTTATTGATTATTGTATTAAATATAGATAGAAAAAAACACACAATTAAAAACAAGGTGCTGTAGATGTTCAAGGAGAAGAGAGGGGGACGGATAGGGAATGGAGAACCAACCCTATCTTAATCCGACAAGTGGCAGACACATCAGTGTGAATTCAGGGGGTATATGGGGAGTGCAGAAAAAAGAGGATGTCCAGCTCTTCAGGCAAAGAATCACGTCTTTATTTCATCATGCAGACACAGAGAATGACATGACCAGCACAATCCCGGAATCGGGATTGAGCTTTTATACGGTGAGCTGATTCATACAAATTGTATATGGGGAGTACCATATATAACACTCTAAATAAATAAATAGATATAAATAGGGGGCAATAAATAGAGGGAACAGGGCTATTGCACATGTTGGCTTGTTAAGTTCATTATATTGCCCTATGTCCCAGCCATAAATTAGGCAGCATGTAAAAAGGCTATTGCCCAACAAGGCAAAGTTAATAATAGAGTCTCACCCATAAAGTAGTAGCTCCACCGATGTGTCTCTTACTGCCTGGAAACCTCCGACGCGCGTTTCGCGATGTTATAGTAGACCGCTTCGTCCGGGAGAAACACCTGTGCAATATTAAGGAAATCCTAGAAAACTGACTGAGGAAAACCTAAAAACATGATGTGTTGGTTGGTCTTGAGGACTGGAGTTGAGAAACACTGTTTTAGATCTATGGTAAGCTCAAATTCCTGTTTCCAATTCCGAATTTCTGGTTGTTCCTGTCCTCCTGGGGTTTATGATAGTTCTTGTTATTAGGTCCTGGGTTTTGACTTAAGCTCTTGTGTGGTTGGTACGGAGTTCTTTGTTTCTTCTGGTCCTATGTTCTTAGAACAAATACTGGGGCCGATAACTGAGCCTTCTAGTGGCCTCCTTGTGGAAAAACCACCAGTGGCACCATAGAAAATAAATGAGCAACTTCTATGACATACAAGCCCTTGGGAACAACCTAACAATACCTGACAATAAAAAATTGGGCAAAAACTTTTCTTCTGCACTTAGCATTAGCATCAAGCTCCTGTAAAGTGCATCAAGCTCCTGTAAAGTGCCCCATAGGCACAATACACAGAACATTTATAGCGCATCAATAACATTAATATGAAAACTTTTTCTTTATGGGCAGAAGATTGCGTTTTGAGAGACTACAGACTTTGTACAAGTGACTGAGTCTGTTTTATTAAACTAAAAAACTGAGGACATAGTAGGAACGTCAGTTGTGTAATAATGTGAAATGCACAACCTGACAGCAGAGAGCCACGCGCCAAGGTAGTAATAATCTCATTCCAGCGGCAAAGGGAACAAAAAAAGGATTCTCCTGTCTTATTTCAAAGTCTACAAAATCCCAAAAGGGTCAAATCTTAAAATAAAAAATAATAGAAAAAAGAAATATAAAAGAAATTGAAAACAATGAAAAATTCTCACTTTCGGCAAGTAGCTTCTTCTCCTGATTGGCTGCTCTGGAATGGTTGTTGATCTTATGTACCTGCAGCACTGGGAGCTCAGAAATGGGATTTTGAGTGACGCCTTATGCCAGACGTGGTTGTAGATTAAACCCTGCTGTGAAGTCTTATTTCCATTTTATGATTTTGCATGAGTAAATCTCATAACCGGCAGCTGATATCACACTTGGCTCAGTAACACAATGACAAATCTCCTGCCATAATCTAAACATTACCTACTAATACATGGATGACCTCCTGTATTAGGCAAATGATAATGGAGTATAAATACTGCAAAACAAATATTATATTTTTATTTTATTAATGTGTTATAATTAGAATAGAGAGAAAATATATACAAGACTATGGTCCAATGGCCATGTTGGTAGCCAGCCTAGTAGGTCTGACACAACGTCACCTCTGTAGCATGATACATGCATGACATCATGCCTACTATTCTGAATAGGTTACAGGGTTGCCAGCCGGTAGAAGGTTTGGTGGGGCTATGGTCAGGCAGCCATGGACAACCGACTTGGCTTCTGTAACATAAAAATGGGGGACGTAGATGTACAGGCTAGGCCATAATAAGTTCGTGACGCCACCCCCAGTGTGTGGTGAGGTTGGACACCACCGCTGCTGTTACGGGGCACCCGGGGGAGATGTTGTGCAGCAAGTGTGGCGCCTTGGCATAGCCAGGTCGTCACAAATAACACACAAACACTCCCACCCCCATTAGACAGGGACACCAGCCAAACACAAAACCCTTGTTGCCTCCCTCCAGGGTCTGATGTCCACACCAGGTGGGGCGGAGCCAAGCGGTTGGCCCCACCCACCAAAGAGTTCACAGGTCTGGAGGCGGGAAAAGTGTCAGTTAGAAGTTCAGTGTAGTGTTGGAGTTTGAAGTGAGAGGAGCAAGCACTTGGGTGTCTGGGTTTGTGGCCCAGGCACTAACAGCAAGGTTGGCAGACGGTGGTGGCCGTCTGCAAGAGTGGTGGAGCAACCCGGAACCGTAGGACCGTGGTCGGGCGACGACCCGCCGGTACCGACCGGGGAGCGAAGTGAAGCCAGCACACACAGGCAGGGCCATCGGACCCCGACCAGGCTTGGAGCTGCCGACAATAGTCAGATCCGAATGTGACTTTAACCCCAGGGGTTTCACAACAGCAAAAGTCCCGATTGAAGGCAACCGCCCACACCGTGAGGGTATACAGCTACCGCCTAAGGCTAGAGACCCAAGGGCAAACGGGCTCCTCTGGTACCCATACACCGGGGAGCGGACTACCGTTGGGAATCCATAGTAGTCAGAAGGAGAACATCAAGGTGCAGGGAAAGACAGCCGCCATCACCTGTCCGGGGAGAGACACTGCAGCTGGCTGCGGGACTCGTCCATCCAGCCGTTTAGTTTACCAAGGACTTTGTACCTTTCTTGCTGAGTGAGTGCACCCGTGCCATCCAGCATCGTGCCGCGCTGTGCCTGCAACCCTGCACCTCACCAACCCTGCCTCCCCGTCACATCATCGGGCCCCGGGACCACCAACCCCTACCCACGGAGGGGGAAAACAACATCCCAGCTGCTCCCTACCATCGCTCCCGGGATCCCCGTCATCAGCAGCGGTGGTGCCTATCTTTACCACGACCCGTGGGTAGCGTCACGGACTAAATTCCCCAAACCAACCACCCCTTTCACTCACGGGCGAGGAGCGCCGCTCGAGTCCCTGGATCCGGCCCACCGCTCGAACCACCGAGCAGCCATCGCAGCAGTGCCGGACCCAAGCGTTAGCGAGCGCAGCACAGTGGCGTCCTCCCCGCCCGCGACACAAGATGTTAACGCCGTCTTCTCCTGTTGACGGAGACCATCGTCTGCCTCCTAGCCAAGGCACCAGGGCTCCTACCCTGGTACCTATCAGTCAATTTCAGGCCTGACACACAGGCCTGACCTCCTCTGCACTTGACCTCCAAAACTGATCTCACTGCTTTTCCCGCCCTGGGCTGTCTAAACCCCTGGGTGGGCGTGTCCCAACCGCCTGGTCACGCCCACTGGTGTGTCTATCTGTCCCAAAGGGGGGTGACTAGTGTTTAATGGTTGGCTGTGTGTTTCCTAGTGAGGGAAGGTCTTATGCAGGGGCCTATTTGTGACTACATGGTTTTGCCAGGGCGTCACATTTACCCATAATGGTTTTTAAAAATTAAACTTGACAACTGATTTCTGAGCTTTATACCTGTCGGCAAAGGAAATAATTGTGGAGAATGTAGAAACATTATGTAAGTGTTCCTGCCAAAGGCTTCCAGAGACCTCTAGGTCAACGCACTTAAGAATGACTTGCAGCATGGGTGCATTGAAGCAATGGGTCGCTCGCCCTATTGGTGCTCTATTGCTATGACAGTAGTTAGCGCACAGCGCAACACCCTTAAAGTGGTTTCCACTACTTAGACAACCCCTTCTCATTGCCCATGTTTTCCCCTGTTAAAGTAAAAAACCTTATGCTCACCTCTCTTTCTGGCACCATTTCAGCGATATCAGCACTTGCGCTTTCGAGGGTCATGTGAGGCTGTTACATCATACAAACCCTGCACTCAAGCACCATTGGCTTCACTCTTCCCTCCTTCACATATATGATTAATCAAATGAGCGACAGCAGCTCTCACTACCTCTTGATTACTTGTTCGTCCAAAGTTTGGGTTTAGTGAAGCCAGTAGTGACTGGGCGTAGGGCTCACGTGATGTAACAACTTCCCATGAGTGACTGGAGAGTGAGTGCCTATGATGCGCCCACGGGGTCTTGGGTTACCCGGCACCGGGCCGCAGTGCTTCTCCTGGGTTGCCGCGGTGGCCTTGCTCGGTTCCGTGACCCCGGCGGTGTCAATAAAGCTGGGGATGGGGATGATGGGAGAAGTTGGCGCCCACGGGGTCTTGGGTTACCCGTCACAGGGCCGCGGTGCTTCACCTGGGTCGCCGCAGTGGCCTTGCCCCGTTCCACGATCCCGGAGGTGTCAATAATGCTGGGGATGGGGACGATGGGAGTAGTTGTTTGTGATGCCACCTGTGGCGTGCGGCCAATTATTAGCTGCCGCTGCAGGACTTCTCTCTTCTGGGGCGGATGTTAACTCAGCTCGGGTGTCGCAGCTCTCCACAGGTAGAGCTTGGCCCCGGGGAGGATGATAGAGGTGTTAGTAGTCACCTATGGCGATGGGGCGCAATGTTGGAAGCGCCGGCAGTAACGGGACGACACAGAGGGTGCAGTTCAAGGCCTTTACTCACTTGAAGCACACAGCTGTTGGAGCATCGAGCTACACTGTGATGGGATTCAGCCGACACTGGATACTTCGGAGTTCGAGGCCGGTGTTTCCTTCTGTGCCTCTCCTTTCGTCGGTTTCCCTCCACCCCCAGCTCCTCGGCCGTGGAATGGGTCACGGGTGCCTTCTGCAGTCCCCGCGAACCCTGGGATCCCCCTTCTTTCGTAAGAATCTGGGTTGAGCCTCCAGCTCCAGACCACGGGTCCCAAACTGTCCATATCTCTGCTTATCTCCTCCTGAGTGTGACCTGGCGCTTGCTGCACCCGGACAGACTGACTATTGTGTGTAATAGCTCCTAACTACCCCTGTTTTTTATGCCCCGCCTCCCGGGTTTCTGAACTAGTGGGCGAGAGGTCCCATACCTCATGATGGCCACCCCAGCACCTACCCTAGCCCAGTCACAGTGGAAGAGCTCCCGTGTTATGTGTTGCTTGTGTGTATTGCTGCTGGTTTACTTGTGACAACCTCCTCCATATCTGAAATGAATACTGCACCTCTGGTGAGGTGCAGTACTCTGTGGTGCCTGAAGCCGCACGGGCGACACACCTGCACTGCTGGAACAGCGCTAGCTGCCGAGGTAAGTAAATGCTTTTTTATTTTAATGGAGTAAACATGGAGAAAAAGAATGAATTGTTTGATTAGTGTACAACCTCTTTAAGGCTATAAAAAGTTCTGGACCCACTGAGAGGTGCACCATGATGTGGCAGGGGGCTTCATACAGTCTGATCAAAATGTTAAACTAAGAACCTCATATTAAGTTTTTATATTTTTTTTACCTAGTGTCAATAGATCAATGTCTGATTTTTGCATGTGCGGTTTATGTCTTTCTCTACAGCTGTGCTTTACCACAATATGTGTCATCAACAGTTTGTCCTCAGGTAAGCTCCTCTTTCAATATGTATCACCATTAGTGATGAGCGAGTACCAAAAAGCTCGGGTGCTCGAGGCTCGGGCCGAGCATCCCAAGATACTCGTGTACTCGGCCCGAGCACCGAGCCCAATGTTATCCTATGGGAGACCCGAGTATTTTCCTGAAATGACCCCCGGCAGCATGTGGAAACCCTAAAAATGTCACAAAAGTCTCAGAAGAGTGCTCAAATGACATGGCAACAGCATGGGGAAGACCCCTTGAAGCATTTATCACTCAAAAGTCACAGCTGTGAACAATTTTGTCCGAGTTTTACGCCATTTTTACAGACTCACCAGAAAGCCTTCCAAAATGACACCAAAATGAATTTTCATGGCGGAAATGTTAAGGGCACATACCCAATAGTGAGATAGAGCTGGTATATGTTACTTTTGAGATTATTACATGAAAGATTTTACGTAAAAACATTGTGTGGCACTCCGATGTCCAAAACGCACGTTTTGTGTTTTTTACTAGCGATGTCGGTTTGTTCATTCTATCTCCCGTCGGTCGGTCTCACTCTGTCTTGTCTGTCCCCCTCTCACAGTCTGTCGGTCAGTCTCCCCCCTCTCACAGTCTGTCGGTCAGTCTCCCCCCTCTCTCATACTTACCGTTCCCCGATCACTGCCGCGGCGCTGCACAGCTGTTCACTAAACTCCGGCGGCTTTTCCTCTTTTGAAAAAGCCGGCTGCTCATTAATCAATCTCGTATTCCCTGCTTTCCTGCTTTTCGGCGCCTATGATTGGTTGCAGTGAGACACGCCCCCACGCTGAGTGACAGGTGTCTCACTGCACCCAAACACAGCAGCCGGTGGGTGTGTGTATACTGTGCAGTGAAATAAATAATTAAATAATTTAAAAAAACGGCGTGCGGTCCCCCCAATTTTAATACCAGCCAGATAAAGCCATACGGCTGAAGGCTGGTATTCTCAGGATGGGGAGCTCCACGTTATGGGGAGCCCCCCAGCCTAGCAATAGACAGGGACGACACAGGAGGCTGCAGTTCAAAGTTCACTTTATTCACAATTCTTAAGATGCCCCAGAGGTGCCACTCTCCGCCGCGATGGGCCTCAGCCGATCCCGGGTAAATCAGAGGCAATCACAGGTGTCTGTGGAGTATGAGACCTCCATTCCTTGTGCTTGGTTGTGGATCCCCGTGGCTTGAAGCGGCTTGGGGACCCTAGTGTCTCTGTTAACGTTAAGTGTTCCGTCCCGTATGCAGGTGGTGTGGATCCTCGCAGTGGTGCCTGGCTGCAGTCCCACCCCGGATCCTATGTGTCACTGTGCTCTGGGAAAATGGGTGGTGGGCGATGGGAACTGGAATCACGACCCCTGCAGATTCTAGTAGACAACATAGAGTATAATTTGCCCTAGGGCTTCTGCATCCTCTCAGCGCTGGCACTGTAGGAATGGTTAGGCTCGACCTCCAGCTACCATGTTCTCCTCTGTCTTACCATCTCCACCGGTTGCCTCTCGCCCTCTTCCAGTCTGCCCGGTTCTAGCTATAGAAGCTCTTCAGCAATCTCTATAGCAGCCATGGTAATACAAGTCCCATGATGTTCTGGCACTTTCTCCTTTCCTGAGATAGTTCTGCAGCCCACATCCCAGGTGGTCTCCCTGAGGGGAGCTGGGTCGCACACCCCCCATGGACCTGTTGTTGCTTCTCTGTCCCAGACTGATCTGACTAGAAACTGTTTGTGTTTGTTCACTTCCTCAGGCAGTCCCCACCCTTGGGATGACTGGTAACCAGGAATTCCCAAGGCTGTCTGGCATCCTGTGTTGTATAATTAGCTGACTCATGGGTTGGGGATTGTGTAAGTGAAACAAACACCAGTGATTAACCTCCTCTTACCCGGATGAATACTACATCTTAAAAGAGATGCAGTACCCTGTGGCGACTGAGACTCGGGGCACCACAACAGCACAGCATATCCTCAGGTAAACTTCTCCTTCAGTATATAGGAGGGTGACCCATGTCCTGCAAACTCACCAGAATACACCGGCCATTGTATTGAAAATGTATATTTTATCTGTAGACTGTATTGTGCCTTTTAGTGTATTATTATTATTATTATTATTTATTATTATAGCTCCACTTATTCCATGGTGCTTTACAAGTGAAAGAGGGTATATGTACAACAATCATTAACAGTACAAAACAGACTGGTATAGGAGGAGAGAGGACCCTGCCCGCGAGGGCTCACAGTCTACAGGGAATGGGTGATGGTATAATAGGTGAGGACTGGTTGCGCAGTGGTCTACTGGACTGAGGGCTATTGTAGGTTGTAGGCTTGTTGGAAGAGGTGGGTCTTGAGGTTCCTCTTGAAGCTTTCCGTGGTAGGGGAGAGTCTGATATGCTGACGTAGAGCGTTCAAGAGTATGGGGGAGGCACGGGAGAAATCTTGTACGCGATTGTGGGAAGAGGAGAAAAGAGAGGAGTAGAGAAGGAGATCTTGTGAGGATCTGAGGTTGCGTGCAGGTAGGTACTGGGAGACTAGGTCAAAGATGTAAGGTGGAGACAGGTTGTGGATGGCTTTGTATGTCCTGGTTAATGTTTTGAACTGGAGTCGTTGGGCGATGGGAAGCCAGTGAAGGGATTGACAGAGTGGCGAGGCTGGAGAATAGAGGAGGGAGAGGTGGATTAAGCGGGCCTCAGAGTTTAGGATAGATTGGAGGGGTGCAAGACTGTTGGAAGGGAGGCCAGAGAGCAGGAGGTTGCAGTAGTCGAGGCGGGAGATGATGAGGGCATGCACTAATGTTTTTGCTGATTCTTGGTTAAGGAAAGCACGGATCCGGGAGATATTTTTGAGTTGTAGTCTGCATGAGGTGAAAAGGGCTTGGATGTGTGGCTTGAAGGATAGAGCAGAGTCGAGGGTTACTCCAAGGCAACGAGCTTGTGAGACTGGGGAGAGTGAGCAACCATCAAGTTTGATGGAAAGGCTTGTTGGAGGAGATGAGTGAGGAGGAGGAAAGACAATGAACTCTGTTTTGTCCATGTTAAGCTTTAGGAATCGTGCAGAGAAGAAGGATGAAATAGGAGACAGACATTGTGGTTTTTGGTTAGTAGAGAGGTAATGTCAGGTCCAGAGAGGTAGATCTGTGTGTCATCGGCATAGAGATGATACTGAAAGCCGTGGGACTCTATGAGCTGTCCCAGGCCGAAGGTGTAGATGGAGAACAGTAGGGGTCCAAGAACTGAGCCTTGGGGGACACCGACAGATAGGGGGCGAGATGGGGAAGTGGTGCGAGAATGGGAGACGCTGAAAGTTTGGTCGGTTAGGTATGAGGATATCCAAGATAGGGCCAAGTCTGTGATGCCCAGAGATGAGAGAATCTGTAGTAGGAGGGAATGGTCTAATGTGTCAAAGGCAGAGGACAGGTCCAGGAGGAGGAGGATAGAGTAGTGTCGCTTGGCTTTGGCGGTTAGTAGATCATTGGTGACTTTGGTTAGGGCAGTTTCAGTAGAGTGATGTGGTCGGAAGCCAGATTGTAGCCGGTCAAATAGGGAGCAGGAGGAGAGGTATGAGGACAATTCAAGATGGACATGCTGTTCCAGTAGTTTTGAGGCATAGGGGAGAAGGGGTATGGGGTGATAGTTTGACACAGAGGATGGGTCAAGGGAGGGCTTTTTGAGAATGGGTGTAATGGAGGCATGTTTAAAGCATGAGGGGATTATCTGTAAAAGTTCCATGTGGGTTATGTCACAGTCCTGCCAGCTACCACCAGATGGCACTGGACTCTCTAAGTGCTAGGAGGGAGTTCAGATAGAAGGTACAATGGCAGGACTGCAAGGGTTAATGAAGGAAGCCCGGCCCACAGGTTAGGGAGATATAGGAAGTAGGATTTCCTGTTTTAGTAAGTTAAATGTAGACATGAAGTGAGAGAAGTAGTAGAGAGGGAAAGAGCAGTGTGGTGTGCTGAAGAACAGGCAGAAGCATTGCGCAGGAGGAAGACTGAAGTCAGTTATCGCAGGATTGAGATTAAGAGCATGTAGCTCGAAACGCGTACTCCTCTGTCATCCCATCCTGTCTTTATGGGGATTTTTTATACTTTGTGGATATGATCCAATTTTATTATGAAAATTGAATAAATAAAAGAAGCAAATTTTATTACATTTCCTGGACACGAGTGCTGGATTTTTTTCTTTTTCCTGAAGTCAGTTATCGCAGAAGTATGATACAGAGCAGCTTCATATACTGCCCACCATTTTGTTTATTGTCCTAGGACTATGCCCTCAGGTAAGTTTCTTTGTTAATATGTGATATCACCAGCCTATGATCACATACGCCCTTTCCTTCACTATGTGACAACCTGTTCTCAAATAAGCCATCTTCTTCATCATGTGACATCCCTCGAATGTCCTTAAATAAGGCCTCGTCTTTACTATGTGACATCACAGCTTGTTCATAAATAAGCCCCCCATTTGAAATGTGTTATCACTATCACTTATTATACAACCTGACTAGAGCTGAGCGGACTCGCAAAAAACCGGGACCCTGCTCATTTTCTTAAAAAGTCCAGATCCGATCTGGAATCTTGTACCCATATAAGTCTATGGGAACCAGAAACCAGAAATTAAAAATGTTGGTGGAAAAGATAGGGGGATAGGAGCGCTCGCGGTGTACTAACATATGCTCCGTGACATGGCGGTAAGCTGCATCTGGGTCGCGCATTCACTTCCGGAGCTGCGTGGGTCTAGAATCGTGCAAGATGCTAGAATGTATGGGCTCCTTCCAGGTATGCCGTAATTTGTCATGCAGGCCGATATGTGTCCTCTGCTCAGCCTGAGCGGCTTGCTTTATGAAGCAAGAAGCTCAGGATGAGCTGCACCGGTGATGTCTCCGCCTCTCCTCAGCCTGCTTCTACCGGGGCATGAATTGTGCACCAGGAGGCCCAGGATGAGCCGCGCCGCGATGTTTCCTCCTCTACTCAGCCTGCACTTCCCGGTGCATGAATCGTGCACAGGGAGGCCCAGGATGAGTCGCGCCGGTGATGCTTCCTCCTCTACTCAGCCTGCTCCTCCCAGTGCATGAATCGTGCATCGGGAGGCCCAGGGTGAGCCGCACCGGCGATGACCCACAGACAGCATCTGTGAGCAGAAGCAGTCAGACACAAAGGCTGGGGGCACGTCTGACTGCACCAATCACAGATGCCAGGCCAGCCGGTGGGCGGGCGGGGAAAGCCGTGCATATGAAATAAGCGGCACAGGGAGGCAGCAGGTGCAGCCTACAGCAGGCCAGAGCCTGGGTAAGTAGGAAGCTCTTGCTTCATTCTTATTTTCTTTATGCTACCTTTTTATTTTTTTATTTTCTCGAGTGTCGGATCCGGATCAAGCACCTGGAATCCTGGGCCCGGGTCCGGCACCCGGGCAATTTTGACACCGCGCGGATCCGGACTTTAACAATCCGGGTCTCCTCAGTCCTAAACCTGACCCATTCACTATGAGACATTACCAGCCCTTCTCATAAAACCTCATCCCTTCACTATGACATTACAAGTCCTCCTCAAATAATTCTTCCCTTTTCAGTTTATGACATCACTAGCTCATACACTCTGATCTCATTTAGCGTGCAATTACATTGGACCATCTGTGGGCAGTATTTCCAGTGGTATTTTAATAGCCTATTTACACTGGTAGACTCCACTTCAGATATGTACTAAACAACCTGTAATCGAATGCTCAGTGCGCATAGGCTGCCATTGTTCTTGGCAGTGAAAGTCCTGTTTACACAGAATAATGTGATGTCAAGTACGATGATATTTTAGGTAGAAACTTTTTGTGAATCTTTTTGATTAACATCACAAAATTAATGTTTATTGTATGCTGTAACCCAAGATGTTTTTTTCTCCTGCAACTAGATGTCAGCAACATGTAATACTGCAAAACTTCTGTAATGCTGGCTATCGTTCTCACTGACAAGCGGTGAGGAAGAGGAGTCTAGAAGTCTTTGGCCAAATACCAGAAATGTATGTCAAAGGCAGAGGGGCAAAAGAGATAACAGGTCACAGTCCGAGGTCAGAAGTCAAAAACGGATATGGATCGAAACGAAAGGGGCTAGGCAAACAAATAGTAAAAGGCAAGGTTCGCGGTCAAGCAGCAGAACAGTAGAACCTACTGTATCCTCACCTATCCCTTGTAGACTGTGAGCCCTCGCAGGCAGGGACCTCTCTCCTCCTGTACCTGTTTGTGTCTTGTATTGTTTATGATTACGGTATTGTACTTGTCCCTATTATGTACACCCCTTTCACATGTAAAGCGCCATGGAATTGATGGCGCTATAATAATAAATAATAATAATAACAACACAAAAGCACTACGTATAACTATGGCTGGCAATGGTCTGACCACTGCAAGCCAGCAAAATAGCCAGGCACTCAACCTGAAATGATGACACCTGCAGAAAGACCAGCAGGCCCTCCCTGATTGGCTGCTGGGCAATCCTAAATAGCGTGAGGATAGTCAGCAGCACGGCTCAGTCCCTGATTGGGAGGCTGATTTGTTAATTATCAATACCAACAACCTTACATGTCCCTCTGCCAAGTATTGAGCGTCTGAGCTGTCACTCAGTTAGCGACAGATTCATGACAACCTCATGAGTTATTAAGATATGGTATATTTTTTTAACATGGATAGACAAAGACAAAATACTACAGAAACAAAACTTTTCCAAAAATCTAAGAGAAAAATACTTTAGAAAAACAATTTATTTGTATTCTAATGATAGGGTCCCTTTAAATCTCTATTTTCAATAGTTGGTGTCTATTTTCTGTTGATTGCTGCATACACATCTCCTGTTGATTGAGATTTTGTCAGCTGTAAATATATTCCATTCGTATCCTCAGCACCGGCTTTAATATTCAGAGCAGAGACTCTATCATTGTGCAGAATAAAATGCAAAAGGTAAGAAATCAAAATGTAAAAAAATAAATAAATTTAAAACCTGTTAGCGGGTTATCTTCAGCTGCTCGTGACCAATTGCAAAGTGAATCACGACCAAGATAAAGGTTCAGTTCTGAGCAATGCCAACCGTTCAGCATCTTATGATTGGAAACAAAAATGAGGAGCATACAAATGATGGGGGTGGCACTGCTAGGAGCCACTGGATGATCCATTTTTGACCACAGCTCCTGGACCCCAATAGAAGAATCTATAACTAGGGCTTTCATCTGCTATGTGTCAATTACATCTCTTTGGATCCAAGAGGGACTGCAACCTCTGCTCACTGGCTGAAATAGGTATGTGATGCATGAGCTACTTTTTCTTTATGGCTGATAACAGTGGATAAAGGAGTGAGGAGCATGGGAGTGTGGAACAGGTGTGTAAACTAGACATTATTTCCATATACCATGTGACTTACTTTGAGGGACGCACTAATGGGTCTATTATGGTACTGACACTCTTAAAAGCACAAGAATATAGTGTTAGGCTCACCTGTGAGGTGGCTCCTCCAATCCCAAGGTCCAGGTGGGCATTGGTGCAGCAGGCTGTTGAGGCACACAGGAAACAGCAGACATACTGGAAGCCGGAAGCAGACAGGAAACATTCTTGAGACAGCAGACAGGTAGCAGAGGTCATGGAGGACCAAAGCATGTAGCGGAGATACTGGAAGCTGCATGCAGACAGGAGTTGTCTTGGAGACAGCAGCCGGGTAACAGAGATATTTGAAGCTACAGGCAGACAAGAGACATCCTGGGGTCTGCAGACAGGTAGCAGAGGTCCTGGAGGCTGCTGGCGGAGTGGAAGCCAATAGCAGAGAAACTGGAAGCCGCAGGCAGGCAGGAACTCATGAACACTAAAGTCTTAATAAGAAGTGTCAGGGAGACAGCCCGGGAACGTCCCACAGATATCTCACTGGTGACACCAATTTGTCAAGAACAGCACAGCTCACAATTGTCAGTACAATAACCAATTGACCAACAATTGATAAACGAGGCAATGACGGCTTTCATTAGTAGGCCGATTATTGGGGCACTGACTGTGAGCGTATATTATATACCCAACCAATTCCAGCTCATGGAATATATATATAAATTGGTATAGTAACTGCCAACTCCCCAATAACAAAAGGAACTATTGGAGATATCAGTTGGAAAGGAACAGAAGGAACTTCTACTAGCTGCCGCCTCTAAGCCTTTTACAGGATGATTGGACACCCGTTGGTGTGAGGAATGAAGCTATTAAAATGTATATATTTAATCCGAAAGTAGGCAGTGTTTATAAAAATATACAAAAGATGTTACAAATGGGAACAAAAGAATACAGCAAATAGAATTACATAAAACAAAAGTGATAAACAAAAAAAAATTACTAAACCTGAAGACAGTAAATTGCTCAGAGCTTAGACCAGGGAGATGCTCCATAGGAAAAATGGTCTGAACCCACAGCAAGATGTACCTTCCAAGGATTGACAAAGTACCAAACCCAATTTTTGCTTTTTATTAATTTAATGTTATGCCTATGTAACACCCTGGGATCGAGGGGTTTTCACCCGCCTTTTTGCCGGGTTGGGGGTGCAGATCCTCTGCGTCATCACGGGCTGGCCTGGCCCGGTTTCGTGACCCCGAGGCATACAGGAGGGAGGGAAGGTGGTGGACGGGAGGAACGATGGAGGATGGGAGTAGTGACGGTGAGGAAAGTTTTTTTAGATAGTGACACCACCTGTGGTCCGCGGCCAGAGATGTGCCGCCGCTGCAGGTGCTGCTCTCCAGGGCTGATGATGAAGGTCGCAGCCGGGATGGTGTCGCTCCCCACAGGCAGAGAGGGGTTACTGCGGGGAGGATGACGGAGGACGGATGGGGGTGGTGGTAGTCCCCGTTGGCGCTGCAGCGCTGGGCGACGGCACCAGTAAAAAAGAGGCAGGGACTGCGGTTCCAGGTCTTTTACTCACTGGCTGTTCAGGCGCTGCCCCAGAGTACCAGTCTCTGCCACAATGGGCTCCAGCCAATCGCGGATAGTCGGTGGTCACTGCCGGTGCCCGTAGAAGTCTTTCTAGTGAAGTGTCCCCCGTTTGCTATCCCAATCCTGGGCTGAGCCCCCAGCTCCAAACCACGGGCCCCATGAAGAAAGAGAAACACTTGACTCCTGTTGTCTGTGCGAGATGTTATCCCAAGCTGTGCCCGGGAAAGTCTGCTCTAGTGAGATGGTTGCGCCTACTTCTTACCCTAAGTGGTGCCCGCCCCCAGTGGTTGTCCTAGTGACTGGGGAAGTCCCATTCTTTGTGATGGCTAACCACCCTGTCTGCCCTAGTCCAACCCCCTGTGGGAAGCACCTTATTGTTTTGTGTGTTTGGTTTTGTGAAGGCACCAGCTGATAACCCCCTCCTAACCCAGGATGGATATTACCCCTTAAAAGTTGCGTAATACCCTGTGGCGCCTGAAGCCCGGGGGTGCCACACCTACATACCTCCCCTTGATGAGCTCATGTGGAGGTTGTTTGTGGGATATGCGCAGCCCTTCAGAATTTATGAGATCCACAATTTACAAGACATCCTTGCCCCTGGAGGTCTCAGTTGTCATCATGTATCTTATCGCGATTTTATCTTTATATAGAGAGGAAATATGGTATGTATAGCATAATCTATAGGACTGATATTACTTTGGAGCTGATGGGCTGATTGCACACTTATATAAAAATATGCATGTTCTTCCCCTCAAAATTGCCAGGCTGAAAATGTATCTTCCATAAATATTGGATCAATGCAAACTCCCAATATTCATATCTGGACACCAGAGACAGAGTGTCTACAAATAAATGCTGTGATGAGAGGAAGCTTATGCCTGGGATGGCAGCTCTCCTCTGCATAAATGAATCTCAATCAAATGTGATCCCTTTTCCAGCTAATTTCTCTGCTGAAATTACTTGGCCACTGCAGGGGGCTGCTATTTCAATGGAAACAGAGATGTTAGATCTCCTTCTTTCTTTCCCTGCTAAAATTAGTTTTATACAGTACAGACCAAAAGACCAAACGTTTGGACACACCTTCTCATTCAAAGAGTTTTCTTTATTTTCAGGACTCTGAAAATTGTAGATTCCCATTGAAGGCATCAAAACTATGAATTAAAACAAGTGGAATGAAATACTTAACAAAAAAGTGTGAAACAACTGAAAGTATGTATATTCTAGGTTCTTCAAAGTAGCCACCTTTTGCTTTGATTACTGCTTTGCACACTCTTGGCATTCTCTTGATGAGTTTCAAGAGGTAGTCACCGGAAATGGTTTTCACTTCACAAATGTGCCCTGTCAGGTTTAACAAGTGGGTTTTCATGCCTTATAAATGGGGTTGGGACCATCAGTTGTGTTGTGCAGAAGTCTGGTGGATACACAGCTGATAGTCCTACTGAATAGACTGTTAGAATTTGTATTATGGCAAGAAAAAAGCAGGTAAGTAAAGAAAAATGAGTGGCCATCATTACTTTAAGAAATGAAGGTCAGTCAGTCCGAAAAATTGAGAAAACTTTGAAAGTGTCCACAAGTGCAGTGGCAAAAACCATCAAACGCTACAAAGAAACTGGCTCACATGAGGACCGCCCCAGGAAAGGAAGACCAAGAGTCACCTCTGCTGCAGAGGATAAGTTTATCCAAGTCACCAGCCTCAGAAATCGCAGGTTAAACAACTGAAAATATGTCTTATATTCTAGGTTCTTCAAACTAGCCACCTTTTGCTTTCATTACTACTTTGCACTCTCTTGATGAGCTTAAAGAGGTAGTCACCAGAAAAGGTTTTCCAACAGTCTTGAAAGAGTTCCCAGAGATGCTTAGCACTTGTTGGCCGTTTTGCCTTCACTCTGCAGTCCAGCTCACCCGAAACCATCTCGATTGGGTTCAGGTCTGGTGACTGTGGAGACCAGGTCATCTGGCGTAGCACCCCATCACTCTCCTTCTTAGTCAAATAGACCTTACACAGCCTGGAGGTGTGTTTGGGGTCATTGTCCTGTTGAAAAATAAATGATGGTCCAACTAAACGCAAACCGGATGCTAGATGCTGTGGTAGGCATGCTGGTTCTGTATGCCTTCAATATTGAATAAATCCCCAACAGTGTCAGCAGCAAAGCACCCCCACACCATCACACCTCCTCCTCCATGCTTCACGGTGGGAACCAGCCATGTAGAGTCCATCCGTTCACCTTTTCTACAAAGACACGGTGGTTGGATCCAAAGAGCTCAAGTTTGGACTGATCAGACCAAAGCACAGATTTCCACTGGTCTAATGTCCATTTCTTGTGTTCTTTAGCCCAAACAAGTCTCTTCTGCTTGTTGCCTGTCCTTAGCAGTGGTTTCCTAGCAGCTATTTTACCATGAAGTCCTGCTGCACAAAGTCTCCTCTTAATAGTTGTTCTAGAGATGAGAAGGTGTGTCCAAACATTTGGTCTGTACTGTATATTCAGAGAGGGGGGTGGATATGTCCCCTCCAAATTTTTAATTTCTCTCTATTACATCAAAACACATGTGTGAGTCTTTGTGAGCCTTATATAGGCTCAGAAAGATGATCACATGGGATCACGCTGGGCCATATGCAAAGCCCGATGTGGAGCACAACAGAGTTTAACTGACAGGGGCAGAGGAAACAAAGCCCGCATCTGGTACAGGTGCATAGCACATAGCAGAATAGAAACTTATATTGGGCTATTCCTATATTAACTGAAATTTTAAGGACTACTATAAGACTGCACTATGGTAGCTACTATCAAACTGCTAACAGTACTTTGAATAATAGGAACATTTAGTAGGGTAACTGTTTATTGAATATAAGTATTGATAAGCGAATCTAGTGTCCATGTCTTGAACTCAAACATGGGAAGTCCATGTTCAAGTTCGTTGTTCGCATGCAGAACAGTTTGTTTCTTTATTAATATTAAGGGCTGGGGAGGTCAGGGAGATCAGTAAAATGGTAGAAAATAGCCCTCAAGTGAATGGCAACAATAACGAACAGCTATTCACATTTGCTTGGTTCTTACTACAACTCTCATCAGAGATGTTGTGCTGAGGCTCTGATATGAGTTACAGTCAGTACCAGGCAAACGTGAATAGCTGTTTTTTATTGTTCCCATTCATTTGAGAGCTGTTTCCTACCATTCCAGTCATTTCCCTACCCTCACTAATCCTTAATTTAAAGAAAATTAAAAAAAACAAAATGGGACCTCCCCCCGATATCAAGCTGGGTATTGGCCAATATCCAAGGTCCTTCCCTGCCTGATAATACCAGCCCCCAGGTCTCTACTTTACCTTAGCTGTTTATCAAGAATAGAAGGGACCCCACGTCTTAAATAAGTACCGTAATTGAAAAAAATGACTTGAAGTCTCCCATATTTTTAATACCCAGCCAAGGCAGAGGAGACAGCTGAGGTCTGGTATTATCAGGGTGTGAAGGCCCATGGTTATTTGGTCCTTCCCAGCCTAAAAATAGCAGTCCACAGCTGTCCCAGAATTGGCACATCCATTAGATGTGCCAATTGCGGAGATTTAACTGGCTCTTCGCAATTGCCCTGGTGCAGTGGCCATCAAGGTAATACTTTTGGGGTCAATGTCAGCTGCGAAATGACAGCTGGCATCAAGCCGAGGGGTTATTGATGGATAAGTATCTATCAGACACCCCAATTACTAACCCGGCAAGTATAGAGTTTAAAAACACAGACATAAGAAAAAATATTTTAGTTTAAAAAAACCTCCTCGACTCTCTTATTACCGTAACCCATTTCTTTAGAAAATAATAATAAAAAAAACCTTGACGGTCAGAGTCTGAAAATAAATGTTTCATAGCTTTTATTAGAGAATTGAGAAATGTTGTGGGATCACTATTCGCTATGGATTACGTCGGACCTGCGGGATTGTTTTGGGGAGCTAATAAAGGAATGAACGAGGGAATGTACAGTATTTTATTTATATTTCTTTAACCTTTTTCTTTTGATGTCTTTCAGGTTCCCATTATTAGATTACATCTAATTCTGCAGAATACATTTGATCTTCATGGTTTTTTAACAATGACAGGTAACAGCTGATAACACAGAATCCACCAATCACTGCTCAACCTCCTTTCACAAAGACTTTTTCAAACCCACATTAGATGCTTAAATATAACAGATAAGGGCTAAGTCAGTCTATTGCTGCTAATGTACATGTGAATTTTCTGAAACCTGTCATAATTCCGTTGTGCACAACATTCTGTATTGTTCTGCCATGCTCTCCCACAGAGTCAGTATATCTTGCCTATGGTGCAGAGCGTTTTGCAGGATGAATGCTATGCTGGTTGTTTCACAGCACTGGGTTGCACGCTGTCCTGTGAGCTGCTCTTGCAGATGCTTTTCGTTCCCGGTGATTGCTCTGGTTCTTTAGGGAGCATGTTAGCTCAGGAAGCCGCCAGTCATACTTCCTGTTTATAGTTGTGCTGTTGGCTCCCATGGTGCTCATATCTTGGTATCTCGACTCCAGACTGTTGTTGACCTGTCTCTGTCTGTCTTCCCCTGTTTCTATTGTGACTTCCCGGCTTCTGACCTTGGACTTCCTCATGATCACTTCCCCACCTACTCCCTGTATCTTGTATGTACTCTCCTAGAACCCTGACCTTCGGCTTGTATCTCAACCTTATCTCTGTCTGCCCCCCCCCTCCCCCCGTGTACTGTCACACCCTCCTGGTTTATTATCTTGGCCTGTCTTGACTACCTCTCCATTTACTACATGCTAGTAGTGTCTAGCGCCCTCTTCTGACAGTCATCACAAAATCAATGGAAATATGCGTCTAAAGAAGCCTTAATGGCCAGTTTGGAATTGACATGGTGTTTCAAATTGGCGCCGCTATAGCTGCAAGCAGCCTGCTGTGGTTCCTGCTACGTTCAGGTACCAGCCGCCGTTTTTGCAGTGCCTCGGGTCATCCAGCTGGCTGCTTCTTCCTCCACGTCTAAGTGTGGAGAAGCGACTAGGACACATGCGTGTGCCGATTTGCCCCAGCCAGAGCCTAAGTCCAGTCTTTCGCCTAGTGAGCATGCACAGCCTGTAAGTTCCATTCCTAAGGCTAAATCCTCAGTTTAGCCTACTGAGCATGCTCACACACTTAGTGAAAAAAGCCTCTATGCTCAGGTGCTTGGACTGTGTGGTGTCTAAGTCCTGTTTTGTGCCTACTGAGCATGCTCAGCCTGTTAGTGTTATTTCTGAGACTAAGTCGGTCATTCAGGCTACTGAGCATGCTCAGGCACTTAGTGTATCAGAGGCTTAGTCCAGTAAGTACTTTACTGGGCATGTCCGTGAGGTGGCAGGCCCTGATAGGCTGGAGAACGTCAGGTGTCCTGATGATCTGGCCACTTCGGACTGGCTTGTGGGGGCCCGCCCCTATGACCTAGCACCCCATCATTGGTCATCAGACGATGACTGGTAGGGTGTTTGGGGCGGTGCTGCCCTTATGTCATAAGTGATGTGGCGGTTCCGGATAGGCCGCTGGTCACGTCACTGATGATGTGCACTCCACTATTGGCCCCTAGAGGTGCCATTGTGGTTCACACTGGGTTTGGGGAGGACCCTAGGTGTTAAAAGGGCCTGGAGACCGCATCATGGTGCGCAGTCTTCACATGCTCTTCCTCTGTCACATTTATAGAGCCACATTGTGGCTACAGCCACTAGTTCTGGAATCGGTAGGTAGGGTTAGGTATCCGGTGCCTGTCACGCTAAGATTCGTGACTCGGCACATTAGGGTCAAGCGCTGCGCTTCCCCTCCTATCATTCCAGTCCTGTTGTAGCAGCCTAGTGGAGTTAACTGTCCCGGTGTGCCCCCTACGAACATGGACAGTGTACCCCAGGACTCCTGTGGTGCCAACAGGTGAGGTCCTGGTTTGAGTGTGGACCCTGTGGCAGTAACAGGGTTCACAATAGTCCTGGTTCAAGTGACGTTTAACTTGGATAAGATTATTTCAGAGCCACCCAGCTCTGTATTAGCCACCTGACCTACGGATTGCCAGCAGCTCCTTTAACATCTTGGAGCATGGTGGACCGCGACTGGCGATTGGATATTCACCACCTTTATCCTAATCCGCCAGTCCCCTTGTAACACAAGATTTCCAATTTTTATTTTTTAATAAACAGTTTGATTTGAAAAAAAAAGCGTTGCCAAATTTAACAAAAACCCACACATTTAACTCAAAAAGGAATTGAAACAATAGGTAATTTTCTGATGACACTCTTGTTTTAAGTGCTCCTTGGAGGAGGGACATTACTACTGTCTACAATGCATAGCACCTCTGTAGCACATACTTGCCACACTATTTCTAGACATCATACCAAGTGGAATGGAAAACTAACCTAATTTACGATAGAATGGAAAACTAACAAGAAGGAATGTACATGGGATAAGGATAGGGGCTGTCAGTGTAACTCATCCAGACCCATTATGATTGCTGAGGAAGCTCGGCTCTTCAGTGCACGCCCCTGAGTACCATTGAACGCCTTTTTAAAAAAAGTAAGATTTGCATCTTTTAGCTCCCAGTTGTATTGGTTGATGTTCTTACTTCACGATCCACCATAAGTAAAGACGATTTCTTGCATTGCTCTCAGTTTTCCTGGAACTTTTGCAGAAGAAGTGAACCAGACGTAGCAGAGTATAATTGCATGTTAGTGCTTATTACCCATTTAATGCAGCTTATAAACATGATCCATGAGCTGTTTTGTAGTCCCTGACAGAGGTATATACAACCATCTGCCGCTGCTTAGAGAGTCATTAGCACAATGAACATAATGGTACAATGTTGACGGCTGAAACATCCTCATTTTCATTACATCTTTAAAGGGAAAAAAATTGTTGTATGAGACAGAAATTTTAGATCATCTCTTTCAGGAGCCACAGGTTTTTTTTTATAGATATACCGGTATCATTATACAGTATTGCTACATGGTGAAGACCATGCTTTATCCATAATATCCTTATCAGATCTGCAGGGTTGACATGTAATCCACCTGAATGCTAAATTACCAGGCAGGCTATGTGCGCACGTTGCGTACTAGCCTGCAGAAATTTCTGCAGCGATCTGAAGAGCACATGTGCGCTTTAGATCGCTGCAGAAATGTCCGTAGTGAGCGCCGATTCCATGCGCTCTGCCTGCAGCTCCTGCCATAGACAGAGCAGGAGCTGCCGGCAAAGCGCAGGAAAGAAGTGACATGTCACTTCTTTTTGCGCAGCGCTTCGGCAGTAGCCGAAGCGCTGCGCTCTGAGACGCCACGTGCGCACGGCCCCTGCACAATCTCCATAGACTGTGCAGGGGACGCAGGACGCATGCAGTTACGCTGCGCTGCAAAGCGCAGCGTAACTGCATGAATTTACGCAACGTGCGCACATAGCCTTATAGGAGGAAGACCATGCTTTATACATAATATTGTTATCAGATCTGCGGGGTTGAAGTGTTACCTTTCTTAAGTCTAAATTAACACTGTATCATCTGAACCAAAAGTAAGATAAATACTGTATATAAAATGATACAGTGACTCAAGTGATATCCCTCCATAAGGTGATTCTAGTGATAACTAGTAATATACTCACACACTGATATTGTTCCAGCAGGCCAGGGATGCAGCACACAGAGAAGGAAGACACAGTGGTGACTCACACTATAGTTATTATTACACAAACTGGGATAGGGCTGATACAGGGAATTGTTATCACAAGAAAAATTGATCACAGTCTATTCAGATTACACATGCAATAAACATGACACCGTGAAGGAAGTGCATATATCAGGGCCACTGTTTGTAGTCCTAATACCATTATATTCCTAAGTCTTTCTGGATAACAGTCTTTTAGGATCGCTACTTCCAATAGGTGGCGCTGCGCTAGAGTTTGTCTCCTTTCCTGGAGACACAATTTGAATATTTCCCAGTGGGGCATTGCAGCTATAAGTCCCCTTACTGGCAGCCAGACTGGCTTGCAAAGTCTCCTTAAGGAGAATAGTGTTCCTCCGTGGTCCCCACATAGCTTCTCATGAGCCAGATCAGACACCCCATACTTTGCACTGACGAGGGGCAAGCACCCCGAAACACCGTGTCTGCAAATTGGGATTCTGATCTGGCATAAATCCTAAGTCATATGCAAAGGATTGTTAAAAATCCACTTTTGACTTTTAGGATCGTTACTTCCAATAGGTGGCACTGTGCTAGAGTTTGTCTCCTTTCCTGGAGAGACAATTTGGATAACAGTCAGTAACTTGTATAACAGATTAAATCTGCGACACTATCATTACACTCCCCACATTAAGTACCGCATGGCCAAGCAGGAAGCAAAAGCGCACTTGGGTGCTATTTTGGCTATTTTGATGGGCGACGTCTTCGGCTTGACCACGTAGTAAGGATGGGGGTTTTGACAGGCGTCGTCTGTGGTCTGACCTCACAGTCTTGGCTCAGGGTCTCGACAAGTGAAGTCAGTGGCTTGACCTCGCAGCCTGGGCTCAGGGTAATCTGTTGACCCACTCCCAGACAGGGACTGTTTGGGAGCAGCGATCGGGCCACTTGACTCTTCTGCAGGGGAGGCAACCTTCCTCACTCCTATGTGCACGTCTCCCTGCTTCTCTCCATTGGCATCAAAACCGCTCTTTTGGTCACCTCCAGGGCTTTCATCACATGCTACTAAGTCATGGCTCCCTTCTGAACTCACAATTCCCTGAACAACCTCCCTCCAGGAAACTGTTGGCTGGATTTTCATTCCTAGGTGATTTTTCATTCCTAGGCGATTCTTCTTTCCTAGGCGATTCTTCATTTGGGCAGCTGAGGGCAGTGTCCCATTACTAATCTGGTTAAGTTGGTCTGACTGAACAGGCTGTTGTGTCCACCTTCCTACAATATCAGCAGTTCAGGGATTCCAGTGATTTAGAGGCTGCCAGGATTCATTGACTGCAATGATTTACAGTGATTTTTGTGACTTCTATGGTATCCAGTGACTTCCGTGATTTGGTGACTTCATTAATATCTACTGATTCATTGACTCCAGTGATTCAGTCACCCAGCAATATCTAGTAGTTAAGAGACTGCAGTGATTCAGGACTCCAGTGATATCTAGAAATTCAGTGACTCACTGATATCTACTGATTTGTGGCATCCAGTGACTCTGTGATTCCAGTGATTTGGTGCCTCAATTAATACTGATTAAGTGACTCCAGTAATTCAGTCATCGAGCAATGTCTAGTACTTCAGTGACTCTAGTGATTCAGAGACTCCCAGGGTTCAGTGACTCCTCTGATATCTAGCAACTTGGTGACTAATGATATCTAGTGATTTGTGGTACCAGTGGCTCAGTGACTCAAAAGCTTTGGTGTATCCATCGAGATCTACTGATTCTGGGACAAGGCACAGAGATGTGATAACAACTGCTCTGGGAAGAACTACCTAGGCTAAAATAGATTTTTCAAACAGTTCCCCCTAATTTTTGTGCATATGAAGAGGGAAGCCAGATGATGGCCAGCAGCGCTCCCCTGCGCTTCATCAATTGAGTGTAGTGCATGTGTTCCGCTCCATCTGGGGGGGTATGACAATTACTTGCGCCTTCGATGGCTCGTCCACCACCCCATCGCCAGTTACCACCATAGACATTGTACTTGGGCAACACATCACAGAAAACTGATTCTTTTGAACTCAAACTTTAACTTCTTTTATTCAGCATTCGTTCTTCGTAAGAGACATCTTCACAGTAAACTTTCTTAATCTTCATAATAACCAATTTCACAATAACTATCCTAAAACAGACATGCCACTTTCTCCTGTGTTACCGTTCTGCTGCCACTGCTCAATAGAGTAACCTTCTGTCCAGCCCTCACCCTGGGTAATATCCCTCCAGGAGCCGAGTCTGACTTCTATGGTCCCCATTTCTTGCAGCAGTAGGACACAATTGAGGATACAGTATCTCCTAAGGCCTGGGCAAACCGTGATACACAGCTCATGATCCCAGGACCTCCTGTGCAGAAATCTACTATCACTCAACTAAACTAAACTGAACTGACTCATCTGGCCTGATTGCCTTACCAACTCACTCTTTACTCCACCCACTGTGCGCTGTCTCCAAGTCTACCACTGTATTGTGTCACCCACCGCTCCCTGGGACATCTATCCACCTGCAGGGATGCTGCGGGGTCTCCACTTGTTAGTACTTCTGGCCACAGGTATGTCAGGGTTATTTACATGGGAGTCGTGATGCCACTCACGGTTTTGCGCTCAGGGGTATGGGTGACCGCCACTGCAGCTTTAACGAGCGTCTGGGGCTGATGGGGTCTGCAGTCTGATGGTGTGGCCTCCCATGAGTGAGGCTGGCCCCAGGGGCTCGGGTGTGTAGAACAACAGGTCCCAGAATAACTCAGGCACAGTCCAAGATGTCTTTCAACTTGTTTACTCACGTTCAGGTGTTTTTGTGAGGAAGCCCGGGCAATGCTGAGATAAACCAGGTGGAACCAGGTATCCTTCAGGCTGGTCTAAGGGTAACCGTTAACTCGCCTTCCTAGCACTTCTTGTTTCGGATAACTCCTGACTTGAAGTACCGTGGGATTCATCCAGGGAAGTCGCTACTGCCTTTTCTCCCCTTTTTGGCCCGTTTGCTGGCAGCGTGGACCAAGGTGGATAGCTCAGGCTCAATTCTCCTTATGGGCCCCCTCGTTGCTGCGGATGCTCGGACTCTAGTTGGTTGGTGTGGGACTTGTTGTTCCCCCCACCGGCAGGTTTAGCAGACCAAGTAAATGGACATCTGCTCTTGGGACCTGTTCCCCGTACGTGCCTAGTCACCAGCAGTCTCTGTACCCGACCAGCTGACTTCCTCAGCGTCTTTCTGTCCAACTTCTGGTGACCGTTCTCCCCCGCTAACGGCTACTACACATGCAGGGTCTGACTAGCGTGTCCGCGCATGTCTCTCTCCTCTTTCTGCTTGCCACACTTTCTGCGCTTCTTCACTTCAGACTGGCTAACTCCTTCTACTTTCCTGGCAGCCACTGCCACCTTAGCTTCCAGCCCCTCCCCTACACCCATAGCTGAGATGTGGAGGCACGCCCCCTCTTGGGTCTGCCCAAGGGTCCCCTCTAAGGTGTGGGAGACCTGGCTGCTATGTGTCTGTGCGTACACACCCTATTCAGCCTTTGGATTACCTGAAGGTACTGACCCAGCATGGGTGCAGTACCCAGTGATGCCTGACCAGGTCAGGGGCGCCACAGTATCAATATCTAGTCTGCTCAACCTGCACATAGCATTTCCTATAATAACACATTCTATCTACCACTTAGCTCTCTCCTGCACAGTTGTCCCTACGTTGCACTAAACCTTATCTAAAACATTCTTCTACTTCATGTACATTACAATATTTCCTGTAAGGCCTCAGACAGATGGCGAGAAAAGCAGTGCGAGTGGAGTGCGATTAAACATTGCATTCCACTCGGACCAATATTAGCCTATGTGTCAGCGCACATGAGCGAATATTTTCTCCGCCCTAATCGGACCGAGAAACCAATCACAGCATGCTGTGACTGTAATGCGAGACATTCTCTCGCACCCATTCAAGTCTATGGGGCGAGAGAAAAATCGAGTGCAGTGCGAGAATGGCATTAGCCGGCTTCGGAGGAGAAAGGGAGAGAAATCCCTCCCTCCCCTCCTCAGCGCCGGCCCACCCCTCCTCAGAGCCGGCCCTCCCCTCCTCACCACTGGCTTGCCCCTCCTCAGTGCCGGCCCGCCCCCCGCAGCTGAGGTCCGCTCGCACAGTTGGATATCAGTCGCAGGGACACTAGTATTACACTTGGCTCTGCTGTGCTGCCAGCGTGAGCCAAGTGTCATGCGAGGGGATCGCAGGAATCCCCGTGTGGCCCCAGCCTAATAAAAAACCTTATATAAAACATGTTACACTCTATACATTATGTTTCCTATGACTTCCCAAACTGTGCATCCTTCCTGACATAGCTCTTTGAGTCAACACATATTGTATATTACTCTAAAACACACACTAGCAATAAACTTAATATTCAATAAAACACTATAACCTATCGGCTGCTAGATGGCGCCGATTGCTGCGCTGATCCGGCTCTGCTATATTGCAGGCAGCCTTACTAATATAAATTCAAAATTAAGCACATATCACAGTACTGTACAATAGGGGAAACACTGTATGGTAGGAGTAGGAGCGAATCGACCACCTCCTACACATATATAAATGAACATAATGGGTAAAACTCATCAAACCAGAGTTAGTGATAGTAATAATTTTAGGTAGGTCCTATCTCTTTGTCAGAGCATGGAGTGGTTAGAATGTCAAAGTCCACTGTGGAATACTTCATTTCCCGTGAGGTGGTATTGCAGCAGAATTTTAGTATTTCCTGGTTCCTCCCCAAAGTTACAGATGGTCTTCTAGTGAAAATAATTTCCAAAGTTGAAAGCTCCTTGAAGGAAGCTAAAACATTCAAACCTTGTGGAAAGTGCCTGATCTGTCCTACAATCAGGGAAGGCCTGGCGCAAGCGGTGCTCAGGAGAAACAAAAACATTAGTAATAGAAAAATAACTCCGGCACTCAAAATGGGTCAACAAGAGAAAGTAGAATCCAGATGCTTTATGCTCAGTATTAATATTTATTCTTATTTTGATTATTGCTCAAAAATCTTTGTCCATAAGTGATAATGGTGTTAATAGACAGTATAATACATTATCACTTATGGACATAATTTTTTGAGCAATAATCAAAATAAGAATAAATATTAATACTGATCTGTCCTACAGCTGACACAAAGTCATCACTAGACCTTCAAATTTGATGCACTCACAAAGAAGGCTGCTTTTGTGGGCGAAGGCCATTACTGGGAAAACGTGGAGTATTTTCCAATATTACCTATCAGATGTGTTTGGTCTATAGTTTACATGAGCTAGAAGAAACCATGGGTGCACCCCTAAAAGTTGCCTCCATCCTTGATTTGATCTTTTCCAAAGTTGGCTTTAGGTCATCACAAGGATTTCAAGTTGGATGAGCTCAATCTGTATGGTAACATCTGTGGACAAACACCATTGTCGCGGGCGGAGGAGGGGACGCTGCGCTCTCCCACGGCTCGGGTGCAGCTGCTGCTGCTGCTCGGTGGTGGCTCGAGCGGTGTGCTGGATCCCGGGGACTCGAGCGGCGTTCCTTGCCCGTGAGTGAAAAGGGGGTTTTGATTGTGGGGATTTGATATTGTCCGTGACGCCACCCACGGTTGTGGTGAGATTGTGACACCACCGCTGCTCTGGACGGGGATCCCGGGAGCGGTGACAGGGAGCAGCTTTGATGTTAGTTCTCCCCTCCGTGGGTAGGGGGTTG
This sequence comes from Anomaloglossus baeobatrachus, assembly GCF_048569485.1. Classification (NCBI taxonomy): domain Eukaryota; kingdom Metazoa; phylum Chordata; class Amphibia; order Anura; family Aromobatidae; genus Anomaloglossus; species Anomaloglossus baeobatrachus. The sequence continues at coordinate 459,250,809 of NC_134357.1, read as the reverse complement.
GTTGTCCCGGGGCCCGGTGATGGGGTAGGGATGTATGGCAGGCGGGTTACGGGGCCTGGTGAGGTGCAGGGTCGCGGGGGCAGCGCTGTGCCGCCCGGCACGGTGGTACTCACTCAGCCAATGATGAGGACACAGTTCTCGGTAAAACACACGGCTGGATGGACGGGTCCCACAGACGGCTGCGGTGTTGTTTCTCCCGGCAGGTTGATGGTGACTGCCTTTCCCTGCACCTTTGTAGTGTTAACGGTTCCGATGGGTTCCCACCGGTAACCCGCTCCCCAGCTTGGATATGGGCTGGAGGAGCCCCTTTTGCCCGCAGGCTCTGGCCCTGGGAACTTTAGCCTTGGCGGTGACTGTGTTTCCCTCTCTCGGTTGGACTGTTGCCTTCTGTCGGGACTTGACTGCTGGGAAACCCAGGAGGTTCCCTTCGCTAACGGATTTGGCAAATTCACGGCGACTCCTAGCCTTGCCGGGGTCCGCAAGCCCCTGCCGGATGGTGCTGACCTCTCTTTGTGTACCGGTCCGGTACCGCCGGGCCACCGCCCGTCCACGGTCCTTACGGTAAACTCCGATAGGCCACTCCTGCAGACGGTCACCACTGTCTGCCAACCTTGCTGATCCGTCCGGGCCACACACCCGGACCAACTTCAGGCTGCTTAACTGCCACTTTCCTCCTTCCACTTTCACTTCCCTAACTGATCTGCCTGCTTTTCCCGCCTCCAGGACTGTGAACTCCTCGGTGGGTGGGACCAACCACCTGGCCCACCCCCTGGTGTGATCATCAGCCCCTGGAGGAAGGCAACAAGGGTTTTGTGTCTGACTTTGGTGTGCCTGACCGGGAGTGTGGGGTGTGTTGGTGTTGTTCTCTGTGGCCCCTGGCTTGTCCAGGGCGCCACATTCCCCCTTAGTTAAATGCAGACCGTCCACGGGCTGCCCGTCCATCACCGGTTTTCCTTTGCCTGGACTTGTCTCGGCTTGTTTCCTGCCTCAGGCCAGCTAAACTCCTCTGTGGTTGTGCCCATCTGCCTGCCTCCGCCCACCTGGTGTGTCTGTCTGAACCCGAGGAAGAAATCAGGTCTCACTGGGGATGTCTGCTGTGAACTGCTGGGGGTGGGGTGTGAGTGTGTTGTTACCTGTGGCCCCTGGCTTGTCCAGGGCGCCACACCATCACTAGGAAGAATTGGAGCATTTCCCAATATTAGACAACAGATGTGCTTCTCCTACAGTCCACATGAACTTCTATGTTCTGCAAAGTTGGCTAGTCGTCATCATGATTGTCACAAGCTTGATGCATCTTCTCACATTCTCCATTCCTGGGAAGAAAAGAACATTAGTAGAAAGGAAGATTGGTGCATTTGCCAAGATTGGTCTCAGATGTTTAGTTTTTAGCCGACACCATACGAAGAAGATTGGCCCATAGGGGACATTATGATCTACTTTACAGGGTCCTGCTTATCTTTATGGGAACCCTTTATTATTTATACAAATGTAATGAAAAAACATCCATATGCAATGAACTGAAAACTAAGTAATTCTAATAAAACTTTTATAGACTGTGGCATTCAGCCTCAATCAACAAATTCTAATCCCTGCTCTCTTATCAAGGTCTACCTCAAAGACACAAGGTTTTTATTGGCCATTCTACCAAAGAGCGAGAACAACATTTTTTATTGTGTCCTACAAAAAGCCACATAAGTTCATTTTGCTACACAGCGGGTCCATTTATTGTGTTTGTGCAGACAGATAATGCCTTGTTTTATCAGTGTCTGTTCTCAATTAAAAATAGACGTTCGTTGCCTGGAATGAACAGGTGAGGGCAAACAAATGATCTCCCAATATAAATTGAGAAACTATTAATTATTTAAGCAGTTGTGAGACTAATAACACACTTTATTAGTGTAATATTGCATTAGCAGTACGGCTCGAAAAGAGAAAGCCAGGTCATTAATTTTAATGGACTGCACATTTTATCGCCTAGGGAATTTGATCTGATCAACATAAACGCACAAAGTGGAATCACTGCAGCTACCGCCAGGTCCTCAAACCAATTTGTAATGATTTTTTTTTCCAACAACTAATTTAACCTTTTACTTAAAACTCTCTTGGCCATTGTAAACGTTTAGAATGGAGGACAATGGTAAAAAGGAGACCTCTTTCAAGAGCCGCCAAAATAGGGTGCAATTACACACTGGACAATTATCGCGAAATAAAGCTCCTAGAAATACTTTTTTCCTGATAATCTTCCAGTTAATTAGGATCAGTTGTGAAAATTAAAGGTTAACGTGCAGGAACAAAAACTTCAATGGTTCATTAAAGATCAAAAGTGTTTTGTTATTCTACACGTTTCGAAGCAGGAAAGCTCCTTCTTCGGGATTAAATCACAGATACACCACGGTTTACCTCTTGTTAGTTCCTGGCCTCTGCCCTCTAGGAAAAGAGAGTAGTGGACTCGGCACAATTTCCTTAAAAATACCTTAAGTCCTTTATTAGTAATCTTTTAAAATCAGAAAAACGCATGTACAAGGATATCATACAAGAAAAAACTTAATGCGTTTCGGACATGGTAATAAAAACAAGTGAGTCCTTAATCATAAGTTTAAACTTATGATTAAGGACTCACTTGTTTTTCCATGTCCGAAATGCGTTAAGTTTTTTCTTGTATGATATCCTTGTACATGCGTTTTGGCTGATTTTAAAAGATTACTAATAAAGGTCTTAAGATATTTTTAAGGAAATTGTGCCAACTCCACTACTCCCTTTTCCTCCTGCATTATACCGGCGTGGACTGGCCGGGGGACTCTGAGCACCCGACTGACTAACATAGCAGTGGATGACAGGTGAGCTGTTAACCTTTCCCTCTGCCCTCTAGTCCTTGTCTATTAACTGTACCTATGATGTTTGCCCAGTCCTCATACTGTCTGCTCATGTTTCTGGGTTCTGCCTTTCGTCTCTTGCACCCTGACTCTCCATCAAAATGCTGCAGGTCCGGGGACTGCCCTGGAGTGTTACCTAGTGACAACCTGTGGCCCAGCCTATTCTCACCACCAGAGACTCTAGTAAAGAATATGTAGTCGCTTAGTTACACCCCTTCACACAGGGTAAGCCCGGGTCCAATGGTGCAGTGGATCCACTTATCCTGCCCGCCCTCACAGTCTCATACTCAACCTCTAGCAGGTCTTTTATCACCGCTGCTCCAGTTGGTCTAGACGGCAACTCCTGTGTTTCATAGAGCTCGCAGTAGGTCACATCTCAATAAAAGTCTATGAAAGCCTCATTCTGGCTCCCATAGATTCGTATTGAGCATTTGTAACATAACATCTGACTTCTGGCCAGTCAGAAGTTACGGGTACAAGATGGTGCCGTAGGACTGAAGCAACACTGAAAAAAGGTGAAGACGCCGGAGAGTGAGTATAACACAGGGTATTTGGATTTAAAGCACCTTTCAAGCGGTGAAATAAAAAGAACACTGAAGTTGTGCTTTAATGAACAAGCAAATAACTGCTTTTTTATTCTTCACTTCTTCAGGAGAACCTCAATCTTAGCAAAAAGTATATAAGAAGAGTCCAAACCAAATGGTCACAGCATGTTTTGGTAAGCCATGATATCACAGGATTGACGATATCTGATGGTACCAGAATCGCTACTAAGGTCCACTGAGCTTTATGGTTTTTTAGTATAGATTTTCAATTCCATGCTTAAAAAGAAGGGGGAGGGGAGGTTTGTGTTCGAAAAAAAATTCCTACCAGCCAAACATATTCTTGTATTTCATATGTTTTCCTCTGGAATTTATAGACTTCGACTTGCAGACTGTTCACTGAGTTATTCTATGCTCTCAAGAGCTTTGTGATCAGTTAATTAAAAAGTAATAATCCCTGTGATGTCGGAGCTCGGAAAGGTCAAGGTGACCTTATAAAGAAAACGCTGACTCCCATGTCAATCACAGAACCTCTTTTCGGATACTGACATCTAATTGCTGCTGCGCTCTACAAACTTTCATCAACATTGATAAACTCGAATCTATGGCGTTTCATATTTTTTAGAATAGCAGAGAACTACTGCGGTGACTCCACTATGGGCTCTGAAATAATTAGGAAAGGAACCTCCATGATATTGACCTGTTGGCTTTGAACAGTAATTTGCATTCACAGTAATTTCCCTGTTGAACCTAATTTCCATTTCTATATGTATCATGTTGATATTTGCATGCTCAATGACTTAATTCACGCTGTCTCTGACTGCAGCTCACTAAAGGTCCAGTCACACTAAGCAACTTACCAGCGATCCCAACAACGATAGGGATCGCTGGTAAGTTGCTAGGAGGTTGCTGGTGAGATGTCACACTGCGACGCTCCAGCGATCCCACCAGCAACCTGACCTGGCAGGGATCGCTGGAGCGTCGCTACACGAGTTGCTGGTGAGCTCACCAGCAACCAGTGACCAGCCCCCAGCGCCACGTGGAAGATGCTGCGCTTGGTAACTAAGGTAAATATCGGGAAACCAACCCGATATTTACCTTGGTTACCAGCTCACGCAGCTACACGTGCAGAGAGCAGGGAGCAGCGCACACTGAGCGCTGGCTCCTTGCTCTCCTAGTACAGCACACAACGGGTTAATTACCCGATGTGTGCTGCAGCTAAATGTGCAGAGAGCAGGGAGCAGCGCACACTGAGCGCTGGCTCCTTGCTCTCCTAGTTACAGCACACATGGGGTTAATTACCCGATGTGTGCTGCAGCTAAATGTGCACAGAGCAGGGAGCAGCGCACAATGCTTAGCGCTGGCTCCTTGCTCTCCTAGTTACAGCACACATCGGGTTAATTAACCCGATGTGTCCTGCAGCTACATGTGCACAGAGCAGGAGCCGGCACTGACAGTGAGAGCGGGGGAGGCTGGTAACAAAGGTAAATATCGGGTAACGAAGGACAGGGCTTCTTGGTTACCCGATGTTTACATTGGTTACCAGCCTCCGCAGAAGCCGGCTCCTGCTGCCTGCACATTTAGTTGTTGCTGTCTCGATGTCACACACAGCGATCTGAGCTTCACAGCGGGACAGCAACAACTAAAAAATGGCCCAGGACATTCAGCAACAACCAACGACCTCACAGCAGGGGCCAGGTTGTTGCTGGATGTCACACACAGCAACATCGCTAGCAACGTCACAAAAGTTGTTCGTTAGCAGCGATATTGCTAGCGATGTTGCTAGCGATGTTGCTTAGTGTGATGGGGCCTTTAGGCTGTTGTTTAAGTGGCTCATACATCATATAAAAATTTGAGTTTTGGGTGGAAGACTACATAGAGTATATCTTGAAATAAGGCTGACAGACATGTTTACTAGTGATGAGTGAGTACTAAAATGCTTGAGTGCTTGTTACTCGAATTGAGCAAATCAGACGTTTGGACTGGCTCGATTTGAGTAACGAGTACAGTAGAATGGAAGTCAATGGGGAACTCCAGCATTTTTCCAGAAGACACTAACAGGAGGGTTGGGGGGCAGGAAAGTTGCTGAAATTGAACTTTAGTAAATAACCAGCAAAGGTAAAGCAGACAGCTGGGGGCTGATATTATCAAGCTGGGAAGGTCCATGGTTTTTTGCCCTTCCCAACCTAAAAATACCAGCCTGCAGCCATCCCAGAATTGGCTCATCACATTAGATAATATTTATTAGGGTAATGTTTTGGAGGGCTGTGCAGTGTCAGCTGGCATCAAGCCTTGTTGGGGTTAGTAATGGAGGGGCATCTATCAGACAGTCCAATACTAATTTTTGCCGTACGCTACAACTTGACACTCTCTGGTGCTTCTTTGTTTTGAGGAGAGGCAGTGAGGGAAGAATATGTTTGAAGCACAGTATGCTTAGAATTGTATTAATGCAAATCCTAACTGGTGCTTCACAACTCATATGCAGCGCTGAAACCAGCAATCCCGCTGGCGTCATTGTTTAAGACAGGCCCTACTAGTTTAATGGCCCGGTTACAACTATGACTAACATCCACAATACAGTGTCTAATGGAGTAAACCATGATAACTAGTATCTGAGAAAACATCTGGATGTCTGTGTTTGAATCTTGAGGTATATGGAGGTATATTATAGGCTTCCATGGGTACCATTTTATGGATGTGCATGTGTCCATGGAAGAAAACAGGTTAGAGAACTTTATGTCATGGAAACTCAGCTGGGTAAGATTTTTTTGATGTGCAGGACTAAATTTACCTCAGATAAAAATGATAGTCATCGTTACTAACATTGGTACAGGCAATTGGACATTTTTGTTCTACACATGTTCCCACAACAACCCCACTTTGAGACTCCTATGTGTAGTTGGGATTTTGTAAACCAAACCTGGACATGTATGAATTTCTTGGGACTGTTTCTCGAAACATTAGGACTGTTTGTAAGTAACCTGTTTTTCCAAAAATAAGCCCTGCCCCCCAAATAAGCCCTAGCTTGATGTTTAGGGATTTTTGGACTAAACTTTAAATATAAGCCCTACTCCAAAAATAAGCCTGTGTTAGTCAGTGCCTCCAGTGCTAGGTTATGTCACAAACATCACGGAGACATAAACTAACGCTAGAGGCGCTGGAATAGGCATAATGTAGCTCCCAAATCAAAATCATCCTGCTGCTTCCTCCCACCATAGCATGGTAAAATCTGCTCACCTGCTCCTGAGTCCTGCCTCCTGAGTGTTGCCACATAGTTTCTACCTCCTGGCCACTACTGTGCTATGATGTTTGCTTATTTGCTGCTCCCAAGTTCCACCTCCCGAATGCTGCCTCTTGGGTCCCGCTTCCAAGCCACTACTGCGCTATTCCATGGGCTTGGCTGCCACTCCAGGGTTCCACATCCTGCCTCCCGAATGTTGCCTCTTGGATCTCTTGGCCTTGCTCGCTCCCGCAGAAGAAGCCACATGTGATGTCACCACCACTGTTCCTGAGTCCTGCTCCAGACTCTCGTCTTCTGCCCCCTCAGAGCCGCATAAAGTGCCACTGAAACACAAAGCGTTTTGATAGTGCCAGTAAGTGTTACTATAAGAGACCCTGAAACTGCACCAAAATTGTGATTTTAAGTTAGGCTTAAGGGTACTAACCCTAAAGCTGGTCATACACCTTCAAGCTGAAGCTGGACATACACCTTCAAGATGAAGCTGGCCATACACTTTCAAGGTAACTGAAGCATAAATGTGGGATTGTTATTCATGGAAAAAAAATAAGCCCTCCCCAAAAAATAAGCCCTAGCCCTTTTTTGGAAACTAAAATAATATAAGACTCTGTCTTATTTTTATAAAAACACGGGTATATCATATTAGCTTCATACTTGTAACCATAGCGTGAGCCTCAAAGAAGTCCTTACAGTGCCTAAACATAATGTTAGTGCCTTTCTCTCACATAAGAAGACCCCAGTATTTTAAATTGCTCATAGTAGGTGGGGGGTCCTAATATAAATTTGCATTGAGGCTCTGAAGCATTACGAATCACCCTGAAACTAACTATAGAAATGAGAAAAGCTCCACATTGACCAGAGTCAATCTGCTTTTCACACCAACACTAGAGATTCAAGATGAATCACTTTGGACAAGATGCGCTCATCATCATCATCAATAGAAAGAAGAGAGTCTGAGAAATATTGTTACTTTCATATTCTATTAGATTTCATTCATTCTCTGAGGCTTTTAACATTCTCTTGGAAGAAGACTTTTGATACATATTTCAAGGACGCCTTATCTTGAGTGAAGTTCGTGTTCAGAGAATTTGCGGCACAATGCCTTTATTTAAACAATGAAATGAACATGGATAATAAGCTGCTCAGAAACGTAATAAATCCTTTCAGTTCCTCCCGATTGTAACATCCTCGTGTTTCATTACGCACCTGGCATTTTCTTTGACATATCATGTATGGCTTGGCCTCTGTTTGGAATATAAAAGAGCAGAAACTTTCTAATGAAAGAAAAGACAATGGTAAGAATTGACATTTTTAGAGAGAAATACACAGTCTGGAGAAGACGAGAGGTTTACATTCCATAAACCTTCATTGTTTTCTTCAAAATTTTTATTTTTGGTCATGGATTTGGGACCAAATGTGGCCAACATGTGGGTCATCCAACTGTTTAGGGAAGACAAAATTAAGACATCGGGCAGCCTTTTCATACACTCTCTCATTTCTTGTTTATTCCTTAAAGTGGTTCAGTTTAAAATCAATGGGATAGATTTAATAAAAACTTCAAAATTTTAGTCTAAATTGACACTAGTAGCTTATGCAGTTTGATAAATTTGATACAGGCTAAGTTTGCATTTCTCCTTGTGTTAGCGTGGGGGAGCCCCGATGGAGACAATAATGATATTGTAAGTAAAGTGATAGCATGGCACTATATAAGCAAAGCATAATAAGTAATAATTATTGATGGGAACGCATGCTCAGCACTGGCCGGTACTTGATCTAGAATTCTGGTGCTCAAGACACTTGGTACTCAATCGAATATCCAGGTACTCGGGCACCATACTTGATTCCCTGCCCCACATGTTTTGTGGATAATTTTCAGCCACTAAACATGTAGAGAGAGCCTACCAATAACGGTAATACCGTAGATGTGTTAGCTACTGGCATTACTGTGATTGGCATAGTATCATCAAGTCTATATAAAACCCACTGATGCCATGCTCCATGCACTGTATCTGGATATAGTGTAGGGAGAATTTTTTCTGGAGAAGGGACAGTGTGTTACAACGTTTTATAGCCTACAATCCTTGCTGGTGCCGTGTTAAAATAGCAGTCCTTTTCAGGGCTATTTGAAATAGATTCTATTCTCTAAAAATGCCTCGCTTAGCTGAAATTAGTGTAGGGTTAGCTTCTGGAGAAGGGATAGTGTATTAGAAGAATCTAGGAAGGTACTGTTGCCTTTCCATTCATCGCTGCTGTAACGTACAACCAAAAGTCCTTTCAAGTCTAATTGAAATAGATTCTATTGTATAATAATAATGCTGTTAGTCTTCAATTAGTGTAGTGTTGGCCTCTGGAGAAGGCATAGCATATTAGTTGCATCTAGGAACGGATTATTGCCTTAAGCTGGTGTCACACTAAACGACAGCGACAACGACGTCGCTGTTACGTCACCATTTTCGGTGACGTAACAGCGACCTTGTAAGTCGCTGTTATGATCGCTGCTTAGCTGTCAAACACAGCAGAAGCAGCGATCATTAGGTCGCTGTGCTACATGTTCAGAGAGCAGGGAGCCGCGCTTAGCGCTGGCTCCTTGCTCTCCTGCAGCACACATCGGGTTAATTAACCCGATGTGTGCTGCAGCTACATGTCACAGTTCAGAGAGCAGGGAGCCGCGCTTAGCGCTGGCTCCTTGCTCTCCTGCAGCACACATCGGGTTAATTAACCCGATGTGTGCTGCAGCTACATGTCACAGTGCAGAGAGCAAGGAGCCGCGCGCACTGCTTAGCGCTGGCTCCTTGCTCTCCTTGCTACAGTACACATCGGGTTGATTACCCGATGCGTACTGCAGCCACATGTCACAGTGCAGGAGCCGGCGCTGGCAGCAAGAGCGGAGGCTGGTAACCAGCGTAAACATCGGGTAACTAGGGAAAGGTCTTCCCTTGGTTACCCGATGTTTACGCTGGTTACAGCTTACCGCAGCTGCCAGTGCCGGCTCCTGATCGCTTCATTTCGTCGCTCTCTCGCTGTCACACACAGCGATGTGTGTGTCACAGCGGGAGAGTGACGACCAAAAAATGAAGCTGGACATTCAGCAACGACCGGCGACCTCACAGCAGGGGCCAGGTCGTTGCTGGATGTCACACACAGCGACAGCGACGGGACGTCGCTGCAACGTCACAGAAAATGGTGACGTAGCAGCGACGTCGTTGTCGTCGTCGTTATGTGTGACACCAGCTTTACCTTACATTGCTGCCTCCACGTACAAACAAAAGTCCTTTCAGGGCTAATTTAAATAGATTCTATTATCTAATTATACCGCTCTTAGTCTGCAATTAGAGTGGGGTTAGCTTGTGGAGAAGGCATAGCATATAAGAGGCATTTAGTTAGGGAATATTGTCATTCCAAACGTTGCTGCTGACACAACTAACACAAGGCGAATTTAAATAGATTCTATTCTCTAATAATACAGTTCTTAGCTGCATATCTAATTTTAAATGGGCAAGATGTGTGGAAAGGGACAAGGAAGTGTACTTCCTGCTGATGGTGGTGCATGCAGAGGCCGTGGATGTGGGACAGATCAAACTGGGTCTGCTTCTAAAGTACTCCAAACACAGTCCTCATCTAGACCTAGCTTCCTGTCCAAGTTTGCAGTGGGGCAATAAACATCACTGTTGAAGCCAGAACAGTGGAAGCAGGTGATAGGTTGGATGGCAGATAATGCCTTCAGTCTGTTTGCCAGCACCATCACTAGCCAAGAGTCTGGATCACACAATGCTCACCCTGATTCTTCTTCCTCTCACCATGGCAAATCCCAAGAGACAATTGAAACCACACTTGGAAACTTTGAGGAGCTCTTTACCTTTTCTTTCATGGCTTCTTCTCAGCATGCATGTTTCAAGAGGGACATGAGGAGATTATGTGCTGTGATGTCCAAATATTTGAGCAGCCACAGTGCACAAGAGCAATTACTGTCTCAAGAGGTGGAAGATAATGAGACAGTTGCCAAAAACAAGTCATGTTAAGTCAACAACTCAGGAGGAGGCCCTGAGAAGAGGAAATGGAAAATGAGTTGTGAATGTTGATGCCACCTACCCAACCTGGCAGGGTGGCATGCAGAGCAGGAACAACAGCACAGAGTGGCATGGATTCATAGCACCTCAACAGGCAGGAAGAGTCAGTTTGGGTGTCCAGAGGGAGAAGGCGGTCAACTGTTCCCCAGAGTACCCACATACGACCAGATCTCATGCCAAGACTTAGGTATTTCCCAGTCTGGCACTTCTTTACAGAATGTGTGGAAGGCAAGAAAATGGTGATTTGCAATCTGTATCATACCAAGATCAACAGGGACCTTAGCATTACCAGTCTGACCACCACCAGCATGCTCAGGCACATGTCATCTAAGCACCTGAGTAGGTGGGCCAAATGCCTGGGTCCACAATCAGTCTGCGGTTGACACAACTGGCTCTTCCCCTGTGCTATATGCTTGCGAATCCCCTGTCCAGGACGCAGGCATGGATACCTCCCGCATTGTACTTGTCGTTGCACATTTGAAAATACCATCAGCAACCATGTCCGCTTCCTTGCCCCAGTGTAGTGTTCAGCTGTCCTTACCCCAGGCCTTAGAACGTAAGCGGAAATAAGCAGTCACCCACCAACAGGCCAAAACAATAAACGGCCACATTTCCAGACTGCTTGCCCTGAAAATGTTGTCGTTTAGGCTTGTGGACACTGAGACTTCTACATCCTCATGGCAGAGACTGCTCCTTGGTACTTGGTCCCAAGCCGCCACTATTTCTGCCGGTATGCTGTCCCCACCTTACACAAGCATGTGTCCTGTATCTCTCAATTGTCGTCCCTATCAGTCGCAAGCTGGAAGTACTGCAGTACTGCCTTGGTGAAACAGCAACAGGCTCTGCTGAGATTCATATCTTTAGGTGATAAACAGCACACCACTGCAGAGTTGTTAAAAGGTCTGACAGATCTGTGGCTATCGCCACTGAATCTGCAACCAGGCATGGTAGTGTGTGATAATCGCTGCAACACCTGGTCAGCTCTGGAGCTTGGCAAGCTGGCACATGTACCATGCCTGACCCACATGCTTAGCTTAGTGGTATAACGATTTCTAAAAACCTATCCAGATTTGACCAAGCTATTTGTGAAGGTACGCCATGTGTGCACCCATTTCCGCAAGTCACCTACAGCTGCCACCGATCTGCCAGTGCTGCAACAGTGTTTGCAAGTGCTACCTAAGCAACTGGTTTGCAACCTGAATACATGTTGTAACTCAACATTACAAATGTTTACAAAGCTTGTAAGCAGCAGAGGGCAGTAGTTGAATATCAGCTACAACATGCCCATCTGTTTTCCCATCAGCCGCCGCAAATAAGAACCGACAAATGGCCATGGATGTTTGACATCTGTGCACGTCTTGAAAATTTTGAGGCGTCCACCTAACTGGTGAGTGGTGATGATGCCACAATCAGCATACCCATCCCACTTCTTTCTCCACTGAAGCGCTCGCTGCTCACAATTAAAGACAAAGCTTTACATGTGGACCAGGTGGAGATGGAAGAAAAAAGTACACAGGCTGATACTATCCAGCCCCACATAATCTAATTTTCTCAGTACAGATTGGGAGATTATAAAGAGGAGGAGGATGATGGCTGCCTGCACTACAGAGGGTACTCACAATATCAACTTCTCATCTGTTCAGCGTGGATGGCCTGAAGAGGAGAAGCAGGAGAAGGAGGAGGAAGAGATGGAGACTAGTCTTTCTGATGGGGACAGGGACGTCTTGCCTGTTGGGAGTTTGGTATATATGGCACACTTTATACCCCGCTGTATTTCCCATGACCCTCGTGTTATACGCATTTTGGCCAATACCAATTACTGGTCATGCACCTTTCCCGACCCATCTCTTCTTCCTGCAGTGGAGAGGGCTATAAAAATTGTGCAATACCAGATGGCCATAGTTGAAAAACTGGTAAAAAAAAATTCCATCTGACAACACTGCTGCCAGAGGTCAGAGTTCTTTGGACAATCAAGGAACAGAGAGGCAGGAGACACACAGCAGGACCAACAGAGGCAGGGGAACACTATCAAAGGTCTGGAATAGTTTCATTAGAACTGACCTGATATGCGACGTACTCTGACAAGGCAGGAAAAGTTTATGAAGATGGTAACGGAGTACCTAGCCAAGCGTACCAGCATCCTCCGTGATTCCTCTGTGCCATACAGGTATTAAATATCCAAGCAGGACATGTGGCATGAACTGTCCCTCTATGCCTTGGAGGTGCTGGCATGCACTGCCACTAGCGTTTTGTCTGAGTGGGTTTTAAGTGCCGCAAAGAGGATAACTTATAGGTGCATCTGTCTGTCTGTCAACTGAAAATGCTAACAGGTTGATGCTTATCAAAATGAAGAAAGAGTGGATAAGCGCAGACTTCTCAACCCCACCAAATGACAGCAGCCAAAAATTAAGGCAATTGTAATGTTCCTTTTTTTTTTTCCTGTGTATTCCCATACACCACTTCCCACCCAGACAAGGGTATACAATTCTTGTTTTCTTCTGTTTCATGTCCTCCTCCATCATATCAACAGCGTCATGATACGACCCTCGCTCTTAACTTTGCCAGGGTGTGTATGATGCCCCACTACATAATTTTTAGAGGCTATATACCTCCAGCGATAAATGTTTTACAACCCTTGCAATAAGTGCATCGGATTTACCAGTCTAGGAGTCCCACTCCTTCCAAATGGTGCAAATTGTTTTCTCAGGCCCTCCTCTATGTCTCTTCCAGGGTGTATTGGACTCTGTCCTTCAAATTTAAGCAAGGCCTTTCCCATTTATGTCTTCTTGCATGTATTGCAATCTCTCCTTGGAATTTAAGCTAGGCCTTCCACTTTTCACTAAGTGCAAGGTCTTTATCAGGGTATGAGTCATAATATTTTTATAATTGCCCCAAAATGTTGTTAGAGTCCCTCCTCTACCTTTTGCTGCATGCTTTGCAATCTCTCCTTGGAATTTAAGCTTTAAGAATTTAAGGGGGTGGAGTCTGTCTATATATAAAGTCCAGTTTAAAGCCCAGACTAAGAGAAGATATTCAAGAGGGAAATGAAGAGGGGGAGTCTCTATGGGTGGAGATACAAGGTGGGAAAACTAATAAAATCCTCATAGGGGTTTGTTATAAGCCACCAAATATAACAGAAACCACTGAAAATGTATTATTGAAACAAATAGACAAAGCAGCAAATCACAATGAGGTGATTATTATGGGGGACTTCAACTACCCCGATATACACTGGGAAACTGAAACCTGCGTATCTCAGAAAGGAAACCGGTTTCTGTCAGTAACTAAGGATAATTATCTGTCCCAACTTGTGCCGGGCCCAACTAGAGGGTCAGCCCTTCTGGACTTAATTTTAAGCAACAGGCCAGATAGAATAACAGACATACGAGTGGATGGGCACCTAGGGAATAGTGACCACAATATAATACAATTCCACTTGTCCTTCAGTAAGGTGCCTTGGAGGGGGGTTACAAAAACGCTGAATTTCAGGAAAGCAAAGTTTGATCAGCTTAGAGAAGACCTTCACCAAATTGATTGGGACAATGTCCTCAAAAATGGGAGCACAGAAAATAAGTGGGAAATTTTTAAATCGGTATTAAACACCCACTGCGAGCTAGCCATACCATACAGAAATAAAAGGGCTAGGAACAGGAGAAAACCAATGTGGCTAAATAAGGATGTAAAAGGGGCAATGAATAATAAGAAAAAGGCATTTAAAAAGCTAAAACAAGAAGGCAGCGAGGAAGCATTAAAAATATATAGAGAAAAAAATAAAATGTGTAAAAAACAAATATATTTAGCAAAAGTAGAAACTGAGAGACTCATTGCTAAGGAAAGCAAAGCAAATCCCAAACTATTCTTTAATTATATAAACAGAAAAAAGATTAAAATTGATGGTGTTGGCCCTTTAAAGAATAATGAGGGTAAAATCATAGAAAGCGATGTGGGAAAAGCAAATGTTTTAAATACTTTTTTCTCAACTGTGTTCACACAGGAAAAGCATATGCCAGGGGAAATGCAGAGTGATCATGTAAATGCCCCATTAAGTATGACCTGCCTAACCCAGGAAGAAGTGCAGAACCGACTTAGTAACATTAAAATTGACAAATCACCAGGCCCTGATGGCATTCACCCTCGGGTATTAAGGGAGTTAAGTAATGTGATAGACAGGCCTCTATTCCTTTTATTTAAAGACTCTATAGAAACTGGGTCTGTTCCACTGGATTGGCGGCTAGCAAATGTGGTACCAATATTCAAAAAAGGGTGCAAAAGGGAACCTGGAAACTATAGGCCGGTAAGCTTAACATCTGTTGTGGGTAAAATGTTTGAAGGGTTTTTAAGGGATACTATTATGGAATGTCTCAATGTTAATAACTGCTTAACTCCATATCAACATGGATTTATGAAGGATCGCTCCTGTCAAACTAACCTGATCAGCTTCTATGAGGATGTAAGCTCTCACATGGACCGAGGAGAATCATTGGATGTCATTTATCTCGACTTCGGTAAAGCATTTGACACTGTCCCACATAAAAGACTGCTAAGTAAAATGAGAAAGCTTGGGCTCGGGGAAAATGTGTGTAGATGGGTAGGTAGCTGGCTTAGTGGTAGAAAACAAATAGTGGTTATTAATGGTGCATACTCAGATTGGGCCAGGGTTACTAGTGGGGTGCCACAGGGGTCTGTATTGGGCCCCCTACTATTTAATATATTTATTAATGATCTGGTGGATGGTTTACAGAGTAAAATATCAGTATTTGCAGATGATACAAAACTATGTAAGGTAGTTAACACAAAGGAGGACAGTTTGCAACTACAGATGGATTTGAGTAACTTGGAGAATTGGGCTGAAAAATGGCAAATGAGGTTTAACACAGATAAGTGTAAGGTTATGCACATGGGAAGGAGAAACAGATGCTACGATTACTTACTAAATGGGAAACTGCTGGGGAAATCAGACATGGAAAAAGACTTAGGCATCTTAGTGAATAAGAATCTAAATTGGAGTGCCCAGTGTCAGGCAGCAGCCACCAAAGCAAATAGGGTGATGGGATGCATTAGAAGAGGTCTGGGGGCACGAGATGAAAACATCATTCTCCCTCTGTACAAATCACTAGTCAGACCACACTTGGAGTATTGTGTGCAATTTTGGGCGCCGGTGCTGAAGAAAGACATTACTGAACTTGAAAGGGTTCAGAGGCGGGCTACTAAAATAATAAATGGAATGGGTGCATTACAATACACGGAAAGGTTATCAAAATTAGGTCTATTTACTCTAGAAAAGAGAAGACTTAGGGGAGACCTAATAAATATGTACAAATATATCAGAGGGCCATATAGAGATCTCTCCCATGATCTGTTTGTACCAAGGACTATGACAAGAACAAGGGGGCATTCTTTTCGATTGGAGGAAAGAAAATTCCTACATCAGCATAGAAGAGGGTTCTTCACGGTAAGAGCAGTGAGGCTCTGGAACTCTCTTCCTGAGGAAGTGGTGATGGCCAACTCACTGAATGAATTTAAGAGAGGAATGGATGCATTTCTTGTTAGCAAAAGTATAGAAGGTTATAAATAGCATAATCTTACAGGTAGATAGAAGAGCGACCTAGATTATTAGAGGAATGGGGGGGGCTGCAATACCAAGACAGGTTATTAAACTTGGGGTTAGTTAGTTAGGACAAACAAAGGCTTAGGGGGATCTAATCACAATGTATAAATATATGAGGGGACAGTACAGAGACCTTTCCAAAGATCTCTTTACACCTAGGCCTGCGACTGGAACACGGGGGCATCCGCTACGTCTTGAGGAAAGAATGTTTATTCATAATCACAGATGAGGATTCTTTACTGTACGAGCAGTGAGACTATGGAGCTCTCTGCCGTATGATGTTGTAATGAGGGATTCACTAGTAAAATTTAAGCAGAGCCTGAACGCATTTCTTGAAAAATATAATATTACCAGTTATGTATATTAGATTTTATGACAGGGTGTTGATCCAGGGAACTAGTCTGATTGCCATATGTGGAGTCAGGAAGGAATTTTTTTCCCCATTGGAGCTTATTTGACACATTGGTTTTTTTTTGCCTTCCTCTGGATCAACATGTTAGGCTACGGGTTGAACTAGATAGACTTAGAGTCTCCCTTCAACCTTAAAGACTATAAGCTAGGACTTGCACTGTGTGTATAGCCTTTACCACAGTAGGAGTCAGAATCTTTTTAAAATTGTTCCAAAATGTTGTCAGAGGCCCTCCTCTACATGTTTTCCAGGGTATATTGCAGTCTCTGTTTCTATTTTTTTGTCAGGCTTGTAGAGAGTACAAAGACTTTATTAGTCTAGGAGTCCCACTACTTAACAAGTTTAGCAGAATGTGTATGAGGCATTCCTTTATGTCTAATTCAGGGTGTATCAGAGTCCCTTATCCTTCTAACTTTTGGAAGTGCCTGCATTGTCTGCATGGGTTTTGTGAGTTTCAGATTCCCTCCTTCATAAATTAAACAGCATGTGTCTGACCATGTCACACACACCACTTGCCCAGATAAGGTATTAAGTCTATAAAAATGGTATACTGCTCTGAAAACATTGTTCCCAGCAGTGACCTGGGAATCAAAGATATGTTCAGGCGTCTTTCCAGTGCAGTTCCCATTCAATTTGAGTGCTGTTTCCATCCATTTCAGCGATTTTCCTGTCCCCCCATCCCTCCTGGGAGGGTCTTCCAGAAAAAATACTCGAGTTTTCCATTGACTTCCATTATACTTGTTACTTGAGCATCCAAGCAGTCCGATGTGCGCAATTCGAGTAACGAGCACCTGAACATTTTAGTGCTCCCTCATTACTAATAAATATATGCCATCAGTTGTCTTTGTACCAGAAATTTGCCCCCAAATTTCAGTTTAGTTTTGGTGCACGGTTTCACATTTTTGACACCTGTTTTACTGGGATGCACACCCTTGTTGTTGGAGGCACAGAAAGTGTCTAAAGCCCATAATAAATGTGGGGAAAAGAATGTAGGTAGAGTTTTTGGTGCATTTTGCTTAGTAAATCTCCACCATTTGAGGTGTTCCTGATAAAAATGTTGAAATACATAGAACGTTCTAATGTAGGTATATTACCAATGGTGTCCTGATATGTATCAGTCATACAGTCATATGAAAAAGTTTGGGCACCCCTATTAATGTTAACCTTTTTTCTTTATAACAATTTGGGTTTTTGCAACAGGTATTTCAGTTTCATATATCTAATAACTGATGGACTGAGTGATATTTCTGGATTGAAATGAGGTTTATTGTACTAACAGAAAATGTGCAATCTACATTTAAACTAAATTTGACAGGTGCATAAGTATGGGCACCTTAACATAAAAGTGACATTAATATTTTGTAGATCCTCCTTTTGCAAAAATCACAGCCTCTAGTCGCTTCCTGTAGCTTTTAATGAGTTCCTGGATCCTGGATGAAGGTATATTTGACCATTCATGTTTACAAAACAATTCCAGTTCAGTTAAGTTTGATGGTCGCCGAGCATGGACAGCACGCTTCAAATCATCCCACAGATGTTCAATGATATTCAGGTCTGGGGACTGGGATGGCCATTCCAGAACATTGTAATTGTTCCTCTGCATGAATGCCTGAGTAGATTTGGAGCAGTGTTTTGGATCATTGTCTTGCTGAAATATCCATCCCCTGCGTAACTTCAACTTTGTCACTGATTCTTGCACATTATTGTCAAGAATCTGCTGATACTGAGTTGAATCCATGCGACCCTCAACTTTAACAAGATTCCCGGTGCCGGCATTGGCCACACAGCCCCAAAGCATGATGGAATCGCCATAAAATTTTACTGTGGGTAGCAAGTGCTTTTCTTGGAATGCCGTGTTTTTTTGCCTCCATGCATAACGCCTTTTTAAAATTTATATGCCTGACCCAATCAATTAAAGTTTTTTATGTGCAACTATGCGCTTTGGTATTGGTGGTTTTTGGGCCATGGGGTATGGTGTAATATGAGGCAAATTTAAAGACTTCTTGTCTTGCTTTCTCTAATAACGCCTTTTTGTATGACCAAACAACCCAATCTTTGTTTCATCAGTCCACAGGACCTTCTTCCAAAATGTAACTGGCTTGTCCAAATGTGCTTTTGCATACCTCAGGCGACTCTGTTTGTGGTGTGCTTGCAGAAACGGCTTCTTTCGCATCACTCTCCCATACAGCTTCTCCTTGTGCAAAGTGCGCTGTATCGTTGACCGATGCACATTGACACCATCTGCAGCAAGATGATGCTGCAAGTGTTTGGAGGGGGTCTGTGGATTGTCCTTGACTGTTCTCATCATTCTTCTTCTCTGCCTTTCTGATATTTTTCTTGGCCTGCCACTTCTGGGCTTAACAAGAACTGTACCTGTGTTCTTCCATTTCCTTACTATGTTCCTCACAGTGGAAACTGACAGTTTAAATCTCTGAGACAACTTTTTGTATCCTTCCCCTGAACAACTATATTGAATAATCTTTGTTTTCAGATCATTTGAGAGTTGTTTTGAGGAGCCCATGATGCCACTCTTCATAGGAGATTCAAATAGGAGAACAACTTGCAAGTGGCCACCTTAAATACCTTTTCTCATGATTGGATACACCTGCCTATGAAGTTCAAAGCTCAATGAGGTTACAAAACCAAATTAGTGCTTCAGTAAGTCAGTTAAAAGTAGTTAGGAGTGTTCAAAACAAGAAATTGATAAGGGTGCCCATACTTATGCACCGGTCAAATTTAGTTTAAATGCTGATTGCACATTTGCTGTTAGTACAATAAACCTCATTTCAATCCAGAAATATTACTCAGTCCATCAGTTATTAGATATATGAAACTGAAATAGCTGTTGCAAAAACCAAAATTGTTATAAAGAAAAAAGTTTAACATTAATAGGGGTGCCCAAACTTTTTCATATGACTGTATGTCGTGGTGACTCCACTACTGTGTTCACCACAGGAGAGTTTCAGGACATAAGTGCTGGGTGAAGGGAGCTGGCTTCTACTTATCTCAATAGCTATGTCAGACATCTTTGCTAATATTATTATAATTATTATTATTATTATTATTACACCTACTACATATTAGAAACGGATCTTGGAGATAGGAATAAGCCTTTAACTTTTAATGCAGAACAGTGCTGCTCTCCCCCGCAGTTTTGTGAATAAACTAAGTCAATTATGGCAAACACTATTGCTTCATGATGTCCTCACAGAAGACTTATAAAAATTCTAAATAGACTGTTGCATGTTATGGGCTCATATAGGAATAACTCTGGCACTCCAATAATCACAAAATAGTGTTGTGCTCAAAATTAATTTTATTCATAGAAGAAAAAACTCCAATTTTCCAATTTTTTAAAATGTTTGGCTAAATAAAGCCTTTCTCAAAACTAAATCTGAATAAAGCAAAATAAATACAATCTTTTAATGAGCATATTATTTACATATAAGACATAATTCCAATGTCAATGACAATATATAAATTTACAATAATTTATACTAGATAACCACATAGGAAAAAATGAGATATTTCATATATTAGAAAGAAAAAACAAAAGTATCATTTTGTATCATACCTAGGGTGCATGGAGCAAGAGCAAAAGTGTTCAAAAATGCACGGAAAAAGGCTGTAATGAAGAAGGAAAAAAAGGGTTACGACTATAGTGTATAATAGTGACCGGGTGAGGTGGATTCTCTAAGTCATAGCTCAGGGTGAGCATCATGGCCTACAGACAATCATGGAGTGGAGCTGGACTTGCCAGACACCATGGGGATCAGTGAGGAACTTAGTGTACTAGTACACTAAGGTAAGCAAGACAGCGGATGGAAAGCAGAGGTGGAAGCACTAGATGCAGCTGAACCAAAGGTGTACATAGTGTACAGGAACAAAAGCAGAGTTGTTAGGCAACTGCAGGAATGCAGTTATGCACAAGAGGGATAACAGAGATGTATAGGAAAACTGGTATCTTACTTGCAGAAGTACAGTTACACACAGGAATGGCAGAGATGTATAGGTGTAACGTACATCACACCCGGGTAGTAGGTGCAGGAGGCAGTATTAGGCCCAGATGTAGTTGCTGAGCGGTGGTGTGGCTTTTCTGTGGTGTTGTACAGTTTGGGGTGTCACGGTGCCCCTACCTGGTCTTGTGCTCCAAACCCTATCCCGGGGTTTATCTGTATGAGATAGGTAGGTAAGAAAAAGGCAAACCGCACCTTGGTATGAACCGTTCAAATGGTTTACCGGATAACACAATGATGGTTTACATCTTTGGTACCTGACTTTAGCCACCATTGTAACCTGCTCATCACCTCCAGCTCAGCTTGTCTCAATGGCCAACTGTCAATTCTCCCTGGTTACCATAGTGACCAGGCTATAGAGGATATTTGTTCAGACATCCTCCAATACAGTCCCTTGTCAACACATACTACCACCTGGTGGTCTCCAGTGGTATTACAGAGCAACAACTTACAGTAAATTTGACAGAATGATAGCAGGCAATGCATTAAACCATACATTATTCTACAGACTCCTAGGAATACAGAAACGTTTGTAATGGCTCATTCTGTGTCATTACATAGGCTGGTATCTTACTTGTAGTAGCAGAGTTACACACAGGAATAGCAGAGATGTACAGTATAGGCAGACTGGTAACTTGCTTGCAGAGATGTGGTTATTCACAGAATAGTAGAGTAGAAAATGTGGGAAGCATCAGGATAGTAATCACGAGATATCAGCATAAGCTGACACAGCAGAAGTGTAATACCAACAGAAATTAATGCATCGAGCTGGGTAGTAGTTACTGGCTACTGCATTGCTGATGTCAGTATCTGGGAAGATGTCAGTATCTGGGAAGATAAACCATCCAAAGAAAGATTGAAGAAGGATAGATCCACTTATAAAATAAGATGAAATGCGCCAAATAAACATATTTTAATGGATAAAAAATTTTTTCTTTTTATAAGTGGATCTATTCTTCAATTTTTCTTTGGATGGTTGTAATCTCCACTGCTGGACAACAGTGGAAGTGAGATCCACAGAACAACCAGGAAACTTCTCAAGGAATTTGTGATTGATGTGATGAGTTCACACGCTTTTCTGTGTTGTTCCTATCCGGGAAGATAATTTGACACCTTGTTAGATCAGATTCAAGAGGAAGATGAGAACATGTCCAGAAAATGCATATGTTAGCAGGGTGCTGTACTTGCTGAATACTCAGGTGGCAGGTGGCTGCCTGAGCCATCCTTTAAAGGTAATGAATATGACATCAAGGGTGGTAACACAAAGGGTGCTGGTCATAATGGAAAAAGCAAAATCTGGCACTGAATATGCACAGGTGACTAACATTACATTGTACTTTAATTCAACCTCAGCTTACTGAATCTTCTTCAATTGTATTATATTTTTTTAATATTTCAAGATATCCTGGCTTTAGCTCTATTGAATTTAGACCTGTATTTTTCTTCTTGTACCCTCTAATATTGAACAAGGATTCTTCCTACATATCATGTCTTCCCTGGAATGTCTTTCCAACATATTGGTTTTGACCCTTGGATATCCTGACCTGGTTATCTATATCATACATACAATACGATACGATACACTTTATTGATCTCGTGGAAAATTCTAGCATCACAGCAGCACAATTTAAATCATAACATGAATTACGTAATTGACAAGACAGAAGAGTTGACAGAAGAACATTATACGTTAGACTAGAAGGTGGCCCGATTCTACGCATCGGGTATTCTAGAATTTACGTATTGTGTAGTTCATGTATGATTTTTGTTATATATATATATATATATATATAGATGTTGTTGTGTGTAGTTACCAAGTGTTTGTGTAGGGGCTGTACATGTTCTGGATGTTGTCTGGGTGTGATGGGGGGTGAGAGCGGTGTTGTTTGTGTGTTGCGTTGTTTGTGGAGCGCTGTGTGTCTGTAGCGTTGTGTGTGTGTTGTGCAGCTTGTGTGTGTGTGGTGTGTTTTGGGGGGAGGTATGTTTTGTGCAATGTGCGTGTTGTGCGGTATGTGCGTATATTTGTGTGTGCAGCGTTGTCTGTGTGTGTGGGTGTCTGTGTAGGGCAGTTGTTTGTGGTTCCCAGTGTGTGTGTGTGGTGTGGTGTGTTGTGCAGTGCGCGCGCGCGCGCATGTGTGTGTGTTGGGGGGAGGTGTGCACTTCCCATCGTGCTCCATCCCCCATGCAGCGCACTCCCCATCGTGCTCCATCCCGTATGCTGCGCACCCCCCATCGTGCTCCATCTCCCATCCTGCGCACTCCCAAACGTGCTCCATCCGCCATGCTGTGCACTCCCAAACGTGCTCCATCCGCCATGCAGCGCACTCCCCATCGTGCTCCATCCCCCATGCTGCGCGCTCCCAAACGTGCTCCATCCGCCATGCTGCGCACTCCCCATCGTGCTCCATCTCCCATGCTGCGCACTCCCAAACGTGCTCCATCCGCCATGCTGCGCACTCCCAAACGTGCTCTATCCCCCATGCTGCGCACTCCCAAACGTGCTCCATCCGCCATGCTGCGCACTCCCAAACGTGCTCCATCCCCTATGCTGCGCACCCCCCATCGTGCTCCATCTCCCATCCTGCGCACTCCCAAACGTGCTCCATTCGCCATGCTGCGCACTCCCAAACGTGCTCCATCCGCCATGCTGCGCACTCCCAAACGTGCTCCATCCGCCATGCTGCGCACTCCCCATCGTGCTCCATCCCCCATGCTGCGCACTCCCAAACGTGCTCCATCCGCCATGCTGCGCACTCCCCATCGTGCTCCATCTCCCATGCTGCGCACTCCCAAACGTGCTCCATCCGCCATGCTGCGCACTCCCAAACGTGGTCCATCCGCCATGCTGCGCACTCCCAAACGTGCTCCATCCGCGATACTCCGCACTCCCCATCGTGCTGCATCCTCCATGCTGCGCACTCCCAAACGTGCTCCATCCGCCATACTCCGCACTCCCCATCGTGCTGCATCCCCCATGCTGCGCACTCCCAAACGTGCTCCATCCGCCATGCTGCGCATTTCCAAACGTGCTCCATCCGCCATGCTGCGCACTCCCAAACGTGCTCCATCCGCCATGCTGCGCACTCCCAAACGTGCTCCATCCGCCATGCTGCGCACTCCCAAACGTGCTCCATCCGCCATGCTGCGCACTCCCAAAGGTGCTCCATCCGCCATGCTGCGCCAGCATCAGCCTCTCTACCTGCAGCATCAGCCTCTCTCCTCCCAGCATCAGCCTCTCTGTCCCCAGCATCAGCCTCTCTGTCTCCAGCATCAGCCTCTCTGTCTCCAGCATCAGCCTCTCTGTCTCCAGCATCAGCCTCTCTGTCTCCAGCATCAGCCTCTCTGTCCCCAGCATCAGCCTCTCTGTCGCCAGCATCAGCCTCTCTGTCGCCAGCATCAGCCTCTCTGTCCCCAGCATCAGCCTCTCTGTCCCTAGCATCAGCCTCTCTGTCCCCAGCATCAGCCTCTCTGTCCCCAGCATCAGCCTCTCTGTCCCCAGCATCAGCCTCTGTCCCCAGCATCAGCCTCTCTGTCCCCAGCATCAGCCTCTCTGTCCCCAGCATCAGCCTCTCTGTCTCCAGCATCAGCCTCTCTGTCCCCAGCATCAGCCTCTCTGTCCCCAGCATCAGCCTCTCTGTCCCCAGCATCAGCTTCTCTGTCCCCAGCATCAGCCTCTCTGTCTCCAGCATCAGCCTCTCTGTCCCCAGCATCAGCCTCTCTGTCCCCAGCATCAGCCTCTCTGTCCCCAGCATCAGCCTCCCGCAGCATCAGCCTCTCTGTCCCCAGCATCAGCTTCTCTGTCCCCAGCATCAGCCTCTCTGTCCTCAGCATCAGCTTCTCTGTCCCCAGCATCAGCCTCTCCGTCTCCAGCATCAGCCTCCCCATCCCAGCCTTCCCCAGGATCAGCCTCTGTCCTCTCAGCCTCCTCCAGCACGCCGTGCTCCTCTGCCGACACTCACAGATCCGATCGCATCCACTCACACACACCCACACACACCCACCCGATCGCATCCACTCACACACACCCGATCGCATCCACTCACACACACCCGATCGCATCCACTCACACACACCCGATCGCATCCACTCACACACACCCGATCGCATACACTCACACACAAAGACACACACACTGACGATATTGCACATACGCGCTGATACTCACAACATCCGGGGATATCACATGCTTCTGGCCATGTGATCCCCCGGCAGGTCCTGGAAGCTCACAACTGCACAGTATCGCCGCCGAGAAGCAAGCGATACCCCAGGATGTTGTGAGTATGTGGATGCGATGTGATGTGTGAGGTGTGTGTGAGTGTGATCTGATGTGTGTGTGTGTGTGTGTGTGCTGTTATGTGTGTGTATGTTCCGCAGCTGCAGGACCTTGATGTGTGGATGCGATGTGATGTGTGTGTGAGGTGTGTGTGAGAGTGAGTGTGAGCCGGTGTACACTGGTAACTATGATACACATCGGGTAACTAAGGGACCTTAGTTACCCGATGTTTATAATGGTTACCAGCTTTCACGGCCTCCGTCAAGATCCCAGCATCGCAAGGTTATGTCTGGCGCTGCCGGGATCCTGACGGAGCCGGTGTAGAAGCAAGCGATATCCCAGCATGTTGTGATGTGTGAGGTGTGTGTGAGAGTGAGTGTGAGAGTGAGTGTGATCTGATGTGTGTGTGTACTCACCTGGGAATCGGAGCTCCCTGTCAGTTGGGCCAGAGCGAGCGTGCATTGCGTGAGGGGGGGCGGGGCCTGCAGAGAGCCGGGGCGAGAGGCCAATCCGTGTGGGGGGGCGGGGCCATGGCGAGCCCAGCGGCCAATCAGCTTTGTGTTACCGTAAGGACACAATTTCGGAGCATGACAGACAGACAGATAGACAGACAGATAGACAGACAGACAGACAGACAGACAGAATAAGGCAATTATATATATAGATTAGGACATACACAGCGGGTGAACTGAAAGTAGAAGAAATAAAGTAGACATTCACCTTGATGATTTAACACTAATGTTATTGTTGTACATTCCCATAGCAGTTGGCACAAATGATTTCCTATATTTTTCCTTCTTACACCTCAGAAGGATTAGCCGGTAACTGAAGGTGCTCTTCTGTCTCATGAATAGCTCATACAATGGATGTGCATTATTATTCATAATCGCCATACACTTTTTCAGAGTTCTTCTCTCCACTACCTCCTCAAAAGAGTCCAGATTGCAGCCAACAGCAGAGCTTGCCTTCTTGATAAGCGTATTCAGCTTATTAGCATCAGAGACCCGCACACTACTACCCCAGTATATGAGTGCAAAAAAGATGGCACTTGCCACTACAGACTGGTAGAACATTTCTAACATTTTGCTGCACACATTAAAAGACCTCAGTTTCCTTAGGAAATACAGTTTGCTCATCCCCTTCTTGTAGACCCTCTCTGAGTGGCATCTCCAGTCCAGTTTGCTATCCAGGTGGATCCCAAATATTTGTAACTCTCCACCTGCTCTACCTCCTGACCAGCAATAGTGATCGGTAAACATTCTATCTTTCTCCTGCTATAGTTGGCCACCAACTCCTTAGTTTTCTTAACATTTAGGTGTAGATAGTTACCATGGCACCAATCCACAAAATTCGACACCACCCTTCTAAATTCGTCATCCCCCTGGTCCCCCCTAATACATCCAACAACCACGGAGTCATCCGAGAATTTTTGAAGGTGGCAAAAATCAGATTTATACTGAAAGTCTGATGTATACAGTGTGAATAGGAAGGGCGCTAGCACCGTTCCCTGAGGGGCACCTACACTGCTCAATAATCTGCTAGACACAACTGCTCCCATCTGTACAAACTGTGGCCGGTCTGATAGGTAGTCAGTTATCCAATTTCCCATCCTCTCCTCCACCTTCATATCAGTCATCTTTTTGTGTAGTAAAAGTGGCTGCAGGGTGTTAAATGCACTCGAGAAATCGAAGAACATCGCTCGCACAGTGGTTCCGTCATTCTCCAAAAATGAATGTACAGTATGTAACAGAAAAAGAATGGCATCGTCCACCCCCAATCTATGCCGGTAAGCAAACTGTAGGGCAGGGGTGGGGAACCTTTTTTCTGTCGGGGGCCATTTGGAAATTTCTACCAACCTTCGGGGGCCGCACAAAATTATCAATGTTTAAATGACCCTGCTATATTGGGTGAAGCAATTAATTAACTGGGGGCATGGGGCTGGGGGCACAGACACCACACGCGGGGCTGGGGGCACAGACACCACACGCGGGGCTGGGGGCACAGACACCACTGGAGGGGCTGGAGGCACAGACACCACTGGAGGGGCTGGAGGCACAGACACCACTGGAGGGGCTGGAGGCACAGACACCACTGGAGGGGCTGGAGGCACAGACACCACTGGAGGGGCTGGAGGCACAGACACCACTGGAGGGGCTGGAGGCACAGACACCACTGGAGGGGCTGGGGGCACAGACATCACTGGAGGGGCTGGGGGCACAGACATCACTGGAGGGGCTGGGGGCACAGACATCACTGGGGGGGAGGCACAGACATCACTGGGGGGGAGGCACAGACATCACTGGGGGGGAGGCTGCACACACGACTGGGGGGGGCTGCACACAGGACTGGGGGGGGGGCTGCACACAGGACTGGGGGGGTGCACACAGGACTGGGGGGGTGCACACAGGACTGAGGGGGTGCACACAGGACTGGGGGGGTGCACACAGGACTGGGGGGTGCACACAGGACTGGGTGATGGGCTGCACATAGGATTGTGTGGGGGGTGCACACAGGACATTGGGGGGCTGCACACAGGACTGGGGGAGGGGTGTACACAGGATTGGGGGGGTGCAAACAGGACTACTGGGTGATGGGCTGCACACAGGACATTGGGGGGCTGCACACAGGACTGCGGGAGGGGTGCACACAGGACATTGGGGGCCACACTGCGCTGAGAGTTTCATGCAACTCTGGGGGAGAGGGTTTACAGAACTGGTGTGGGGAGGCACAAAGCATTGAGCAGGGCACATAGCAGCAGAGGGTCGGCGCTGGACTCACAGCAGCATTACACTCACATCACCGGAGTGCAGGAGCCGGACACTGCATCAGAAGGAGAAGGCAGGCACTGATCTCCGGAGGGCAGGAGGCGGACACACAAGGCTGGAAGCTGTCAGGCTGCTGTGGACCCGCCCACAATTGGCACTGGCCGACGGGAGAACACATTGCAGCACAAACAGCAATGTGTGGATTTAAAGGGCCGGCGGCAGCAAACTGCGGTGACAGCACCAGCACTGCCTCCCCCGGGAATCTGCCCGGGGGCCACATAAAAGGTCATGGAGGTTCCCCACCCCTGCTGTAGGGGATCAATAAAAACCCTCACCCTCGGACTCAAGTGAGCAAGCACTAATCTTTCCAAGGCCTTCATAGCTTAAGATGTTAAGGCTACAGGTCGATAGTCATTTAGAGTTGCAGGAGAAGTAGTCTTGGGTACCGGAACCAGACAGGAAGTTTTCCATAACACTGGTACCCTCTGTGTTTGTAGACTTCCATTAAATAGGTGTGTAAAGACCGTACACAGCTGGTCTGCACACACTTTAAGGACACGTGGACTGAGTGCATCTGGCCCTGCAGCTTTACCAATGTTAAGTGACTTAAACTGCCTCCTCACATCATTTTTGGAGACTCTGAAATTAGTCTGCTCATCCTCCAATATCAATGTAGCAGAATTTGCACCAGATTCACATCCTCTGTCAGTTGGCGTTACACATGTATTGCCATCAGTCAGTAATTATAGTTGTTTTGATAATGTGATCTGTGTCCCTTACATTACACATCTTGGCTAGTTAACACCACAATTATTGTCACAGTTGAGGTTTCCGTATCTTGATAAGTTCTGTAAGAATATGCATCACCACTTACAATCTTTCTCTCTTGCAACCTTAGCAGTATGTGCTCGAGACTTTAATTTCTGGAACAGGAAGTAGCTGTCTGGTAGATACAATTGGCAACGATGTTAGCTTTAGCAAAACTAATATTTCGATCACCTAGTTATGCCACCCTCTCTCAAAAACAGTAACATACTCTTCCTATTCCTCGTTCGTGTCTTAAAAAGTTGAATGACAATTAATGATGAGATCAATGGGGACAGCGGTGAGAGACGAAGTAGCTAACTTCTCCTACATAATCTTTAATAAAAAACACAATATGAAATGAGATTTATAGCTTTTTGAGCAGATTTATTGGTCTTTTTGCCTTTATGTTATTATTGTTTGGCAATGTATATAGAGAGTGTGTTTGCTATGTCAAACCAGAATGTATGTATCAGTAAATTAAGCGTCCCCTCATAAATCAGCATTAAGTAGAGTGACATCCCTGACGTGACATGGAAGCCTTAACAGCGGGTGATCTGTCACCTCTTTATCCTTTTGCTGATGTAGAACTTGAAAGGAAGGAGATCTGGGGGAAAGGACAGATGTTCCCTCGTTAATGGTGACAAGTTCCCCATCTGTTCCGAGTCAGTTCTGTTCCGGCTGATTTGAGCCCTGACCCACATTCCTAAACACCTAGCAGATGGTGGGCATCAAAGGGTCCTGAAAGACACGAATACGAGGCATGGAGATATGATTTCTACATCATCTTAGTCCTAATCAACATATGTCGAATGCCAAAAAATTAGCATCTATTTCAATTTTTCTTCCTTTTCCTACTTTTTATTTCTTTTTAGTTGACTTTGTATATAAAGTGTTTCCCCAGATCTGTCGACAATTATATTTATAGAAAACAGATGATGGTTGCAAAAAGTGAACAAGAAACCTCATAATTATGTTAATAACATCCAGCATACAAATATTTTATTAACATTGTGAAGTATGAGAGGATTAAAAGAAATACATCAATGAAAATTAAACAGTGCAAAAAGAAGAGGTGGCAAAAGGGTGAATATTGAAAATGAATACTAATACCTAATAGCTAGAGGAATCCGAAAAGCTCTTAATTCCTTCTCTTATTTAGATTTTAGAATACTTCAAGTTGCTGAAGTGGTTGGTCAATTGGGTCTTACTGTAACATCACCTGTGCCTACATGACCATCAGTAGGAAGAAAGTTATATACATTGTGCCCAGTATTTTTAGCTATTTAGTGTTTTGACCATGTCATTATTTTTATGCAGATTTGTAAGGAGGTGGTCAGCTTGTCGAATTTTTCCCTTGAAGGTACCAATCATGTTATGGTTATGTGATATAATGTCAATGTGAAGGTAATGTAATGTGATTTATGTCTCATATGTATAGTAATATAAGGTTTGATGCATAGTGAATAGCAGTGTTCTATGAAGGATAAGCTAGAGTGAAGTGTTGGTAATGTATTATAAGGTGTCTGCATAGAACTGGGTGAAAGGTTAAGGCTGCCAAGCAACAGAAAACAGGGTCAGGGGCAGTTAATGTTGGGACCAGACCCTAGGGGAGGAGTTGGAGCACAAGAGAACAGTTTTCCTGTTAGGCCCTCTGCCCACGGACAAGAGATCGTGGAGATTTTTCTGCAGCAAAATCTGCAGTATTTCCCAGAAAATCGTACCAAAACTTTGGGCCAATTTTTGTGCGTTTTTGATGCAGATTTTTATGTGGAATTTGGTGCTGATTTTGGTGCAGATTTTAACCATTGGATTTGGTGGGAAAATATGCACCAAAAATGCAGGAAAACCAACCTGTGGGAACAGACCTGCAGATTTGTTGCGGATTTTTGACCTCACATTCACTTGCATTGCCAAAATCCGCAGGTATATCCGCAGGAAGAATTGACATGCTGCAGATTTTTCCGCAGGGAAATCTGCACTATTTCCGTAGCCGAAAAAAATGCAGCATGGGCACAAAACTTCAAAAATCCCATAGAAATGGCTGGGGACTCACTGTACTGTGGATTTTGGAAAAATCCGCGGTAAACCCACGAAAAAATCATGGCAAATTCTGCGATAAATCCACAGCGTGGGCACAGGGAGTGTTCAGATAGGGATGAGCCTGCAGCAAAAGCAGACATGAACTCTGAATAAGGAGCAGAACTGCATACAGTGGGTGTACTGAGGAAGAGACAGAAGACTGACAACCACGGTAGCAAGATCGAGAGAGAGAGAGAGAGAGAGAGAAGAGTCTGAGACACAGAGAGTTCTGCCAGAGACAGGTTGGAGAACCGAGAAAGCAATCGAGTAACAAATAGAGGGGGAGAGGTCTGGAAGAAGGAAGCTCAGCGATTAGGTCCCTAGTAGCTTATAGCTCCTATGGTAATGGACGGAATAGTACGCGAGACAAAGACAGTATTTGGGTTGAGTGTCACTGAATCGTCAGTAGGCTACAAACCTAGTCTGACCATATTGGCATTATCCAAAAGAAGTGGGAAGAGACACGGAAATTTAGTGAGGACAAGATGACTTTTATGGTAAAGCTGAGCTATGTAGTGGTGAAATATACAGGACTATGTGAAATCGGAGGAATATGTGAGATTGAACATGCAGAACAAATATGCTTGGAGATACTCTGTGGTGATAAGGAAACGTATGAGAAGATATGTGTCCTCTATCGTATGCGCATAGGAGATCAAAATTAGAGAACAATGTATGATCACTTGCTTTTTTCACAAATAATTGATCAACATTTGAAGGGTTTTTGTAAGGGGTACACCATGCCACTAGAACTGTGTTTTACAAAAGATCCAAGGCTGTGGTTGGTGCTGCCTGAAAAGTTGTTCACATATTAAGAAATGGTCCAAGGCTGTGGTTGGTGCTGCCTGAAAAGTTGTCCACATATTAAGAAACGGACAGACTCCATGGATGGAAAGTTTATGACTATTATTAAAAAGAAGGGCGGATGTGTTAGTTACTGATTATTTTTTTGGAAATGTCAGAAATGTATTTTTGTACATTTTGACTTATTTGATTATTATTCTCCCTTTAAAAGATGAAACTGAATTGAGATGAGAACATGTATATGTTTGTTTTAGTTGCTGTTTTAGTAGTAATTCTGCACACATAGATATTCTAAAAAAGACAAAACCTCAACTTTATCTTCTTAATTACTCAGGTTTCAGGTTTATTAACCTTTTGTACTGACTGACAACTTGTATCAAAAATACAAATTGCCTAATATTTCTGCACACGGTGTACAGTACAGACCAAAAGTTTAGACGCACCTTCTCTTTCAAAGAGTTTTCTTTATTTTCATGACTCTGAAAATTGTAGATTCATATTGATGGCATCAAAACTATGAATTAACACATGTGGAATGAAATACTTAACAAAAAAGTGTGAAACAAAAGAAAATATGTCTTCTACTTTAGGTTCTTCAAAGTAGCCACCTTTTGCTTTGATTACTGCTTTGCACACTCTTGGCATTCACTTGATGAGCTTCAAGAGGTAGTCACCGGAAATGGTCTTCCAACAGTCTTGAAGGAGTTCCCAGAGATGCTTAGCACTTGTTGGCCCTTTTGCCTTCACTCTGCGGTCCAGCTCACCCCAAACCTTCTCAATTGGGTTAAAATCTGGTGACTGTGGAGGCCAGGTTATCTGGCGTTGCACCCCATCACTCTCCTTCTTAGTCAAATAGCCCTTACACAGCCTGGAGGTGTGTTTGAGGTCATTGTCCTGTTGAAAAATAAACTAAATGTAAACCGGATGGAATAGCATGCCGCTGCAAGATGCTGTGGTAGTCATGCTGGTTTAGTATGCCTTCAATTTTGAATAAATCCCCAACAGTGTCACCAGCAAAGCACCCCCACATCATCACACCTCCTCCTCCATGTTTTACAGTGGGAACCAGGCATGTAGAGTCCATCTGTTCACCTTTTCTGCGTCGCAAAAAGACACGGTGGTTGGATCCAAAGATCTCAAATTTAGACTCATCAGAACAAAGCACATATTTCCACTGGTCTAATGTCCATTCCTTGTGTTCTTTAGCCCAAACAAGTCTCTTCTGCTTTTTGCCTGTCCTTAGCAGTGGTTTCCTAGCAGTTATTTTACCATGAAGGCCTGCTGCACAAAGTCTCCTCTTAGCAGTTGTTCTAGAGAAATGTCTGCTGCTAGAACTCTGTGGGGCATTGACCTGGTCTCTAATCTGAGCTGCTGTTAACCTGCGATTTCTGAGGCTGGTGACTTGGATAAACTTATCCTCTGCAGCAGAGGTGACTCTTGGTCTTCCTTTCCTGGGGCGGTCCTCATGTGAGCCAGTTTCTTTGTAGCGTTGGATGGTTTTTGCCACTGCACTTGAGGACACTTTCAAAGTTTCCCAATTTTTTGGACTGACTGACCTTCATTTCTTAAAGTAATGATGGCCACTCATTTTTCTTTACTTACCTGCTTTTTCTTGCCATAATACAAATTCTAACAGTCTATTCAGTAGGACTATCAGCTGTGTATCCACCAGACTTCTGCACAACACAATTGATGGTCCCAACCCCATTTATAAGGCATGAAAACCCACTTGTTAAACCTGACAGGGCACATCTGTGAAGTGAAAACCATTTCCGGTGACTACCTCTTGAAGCTCATCAAGAGAATGCCAAGAGTGTGCAAACCAGTAATCAAAGCAAAAGGTGGCTACTTTGAAGAACCTAGAATATACATACTTTCAGTTGTTTCACACTTTTTTGTTAAGTATTTCATTCCACATGTTTTAATTCATAGTTTTGATGCCTTCAATGTGAATCTACAATTTTCAGAGACATGAAAAGAAAGAAAACTCTTTCAATGAGAAGGTGTGTCTAAACTTTTGGTCTGTACTGTATAACCGCATTACTACTTTACCTCCCAGGATGATAGATTACTCCAATCCAGGCAGTTACCCATCTTAGAACATAAGTGTGACAGTATATTGTAATAAATAATTATGGAAAAAGAAAAGACACTTTATGGGATTTAAAAAAAAATAAAAAAATTAAGCATTGTCTAAAAAATATTTTTGACAAAGGACCCTTCATAAAAAATATATATAATATAATATGTTATTTAAAACAGCATAGAAAAAAAGTTAGTTTTGAAATGCCAAGATGAAAAATCTTCAAAATGTGTGTTATCCTGAAAAAGTTTGTGCCGCCCCCACGCCAGCAGCCGGTGCTGCTCAGATCCAGATCCGCAGTGTGGCTCGAGGGAGTCTTCCAGACCCGGGGGTAACGCGGACACTTCAAATTAAAGGGGGACGTATTTGTACGGGTGTTGTTAATAACTGTCTGTTACGCCACCCACGGTATGTGGTGAGGTGTAGCACCACCGCTGCTGTTGTGGGACTCCCGGTGGCGATGTTAACCCCTCCGTGGGTAGGGATGGATGCCCCGGGGCCCAATGTCTCTGTGCTGGGGATGGTGACGGCAGGGGCCGGCGCACCCGGTCAGACCGGGGATGTTACTCACTGTTGAATAAATCACACAAGTCCTTTGGTAAACCAAGGTGATGGTGGCCGGCTGCCATGGCCAGGGGTGTATTTCAGGTTCCCACACCCGGCCTGGTGGTCAATGTCCCTTTCCTCTGCACTTTGTATTTTCTGTGATGGACTTACCGGTATGTAACACGGGAGTCCGCTCCCGGTCCTTTGGTTGGGAGCCGTGCCCGTCTGACGCTGACCCATGGGATCTGCTGGGCCCTGGCGGATGCCCTATCCCTCTCGATGGCTGGTTGTCTACTTTTCGGGACTTAGGTTGGGACAGGACCTAAAATCCTCCCCTCAATTGGTTAATTAGCTAGGCTGTTGGTGCCGGTCCTGGCTTCAGGGTCTAAGTACCCCCTTTTGTGCACGGTTTCCGTGTCGGTTCTCCGGTGTCGTACCGGTGGGCTATAACCCTGCACCGGTCCACCTCGAATCCCCGGCAGCCATCTTCCCGTCTCCTGCTGACACTGACCACTGTCTGCCACATAGCCAGCCCGCCGGGGCTCCAACCCCGACGCCTGTCAACTCGAACTTCTCACTTCCACTCCCTGAGCTCAAATCCTTGTTTTTCCCGCCCCGGATTCTCCAGACCCCTAGGTGGGCGTTCTCCTTCCGCCTGGTCCCTCCCACTGGTGTGCCTGTCCTTCCCTGAGGGGATGACTAGGGTTTTGTTGGCTGGTTTAACCCTGTGTGGGAGAGGTGTTATGCGGGTGCCTAAACTGTGTGACTACCTGGTTTTGCCAGGGCGTCACAAGTTGATAGGATATCAAGATCATTTTTGGATATAGATATTTTAACAGGTTCTCAGAATATTATTAAATGGGTTGTTCAGGATTATATATAAAAAGAACAGCACCATCTGCATTAAATAAAAAGTCTGGCTCTTGTTTTAGACTTCCACTTCCTGTTGTCTACTGTCACGGGGTATGTAATGACAGAACAGGTGCCCATAGGCTTGCCCTCAGACTTGAGACCCTGTGCTGTCCCTTATCTCTGAGGTAGGCTTGATGGTAGCCAAGTCTAAGCCCCCAGCGTGACCCTAACTCCTGAATGAGCCCTGATCTTACTCCCCCTCTCGCACACCCTTGGGGCGGGCCAGAAAACACAGACAAAACCCAAAAAATGACACGGACAAGGGAGAACGGACTTGTAAACACAAAGGAGAGACAATATGTGTCCCATGGAGTAATAAAAAAGGATAGGAAGTAACACACAAAAGGGGAACACTCACACCACTGAAAAGTGCAACACGTATATCTATAAACAGGGGAACCACTAAGAACGGGATAGCAAAAGCTTATGAAGAACCTATCATCGGCACATGCAGGAAGAAAGATTTGCTTTAAATAGGGAGGAGACAGCTGAACGTGGCCTCAGGTTGCTTGTTAGACTCTGTGGTGTGAACAGAGTCTGACGATGCCGTGCCAGCAGGTATGTGCAGAGCCGAACATTGCATACAGAAGACTCTTCACCAGTCTCATTATCATCACAGGCAGGATGACATTGATATGTAACACCTCTATATACAGTAAACAACACAGGCTCCAACAATCACAAAAGGTGATGTCACAGCTCACTTTATCCTCTTCCTCCTTTCACAATGCCCTTTGTCCATATTAGAGCATGCCCAGAAGATGCTGCTATACAAATAAATCAGGTCTAAAGGCCCCATTACACGCAACGATATATCGCCGGGGTCACGGATTACGTGACGCACATCCGGCATCGTTAGCAACGTCGTTGCGTGTGACACCAACGAGCGGCCATTAACGATTAAAAATACCTTATCGTTGATCGTTGACACGTCGTTCATTTTCAAAAAATCATTGATTGTTGAGGATGCAGGTTGTTCGTCGTTCCCGAGGCACCACACATCGCTACGTGTGACACCTCGGGAACGACGAACTACAGCTTACCTGCGGCCACCGGCAATGAGGAAGGAAGGAGGTGAGTGGGATGTTACGGCCGCTCATCTCCGCCCCGCCGCTTAGTGACGCCGCTGTGACGCCGCACGAACCACCCCCTTAGAAAGGAGGTGGTTCGCCGGCAACAGCGACGTCGCTAGGCAGGTAAGTACGTGTGACGGCTCCAAACGATATTGTGCGCCACGGGCAAACGTCGGAGGCGGGTGACGGGGCCTTTAATCAGTCTGCTGCTGCTAATATCCATGTAAAGAAAAGGAAGTAGGAATCTAATATTAGGCCTATCTGCCAGTGTGAAAATGACAAAATAGATGTTTTAAATATAGAAATGGTGAACTGTATATATAAAAAAATATTACAAATATTTAAAAAATACCCATTAAGTATGAAAATGACGTGATCTGTTTGATTACCGACCAATCTCCCTTAATAACACTTTCAGAGCAGAACCATTTACAATATTGATATGGTAAATGTGGAGAAGCCCTTGAACTCAGCACAGAAACAGGATTTTTGGAAAAATGTTTCATATATCCAGAAATGAATTCTTGAAGAATGTGAACTATAAAATATGGACTGTACTTCTGGCTAGTTCCACTTCTGCATCAAAAACTGCAATTACTTTACATTTTTACAAATTCCCCCTCCCCATATACTTTTTGGGATAGTTTTCCTTTAAGTTGCAGTAATATCTAAGAGAAGCATTTCTCCATGATTACAGCTTTCCCCTCTAATTAAATAGAAGTTTCTGCCGTCTGCTTAGTCTCAGACATTACGCCGGCCCCAGAGTGATAGACGCAACACAACACAATACTCTTTGAAATGCAAACAGCGTCCTTCAGAATGCAGCTTGTATAGAGGAAAAGCGTTGGCGGCTTCTGACTTTAATGAATCCTCACAATAAGGCTGGTGCTACATGGTGGCTTTAGCCATGACATAGCTCGCAATACACAACATCATGACATAGCACTGCTGCATTGCAGCATGATGCAGGTGAATGTGGCTGCTTCACCTGCTGCAAGGTACGGTGATCGAGACAAGCAAGTTACAAAGATCTGACTGATTTTGAGATTTTGTTATTTGCTTTTCACAGTCACAGCACCTTGTAGATGACAATCCATCCACATTCACTTACATGGGTTGCATTAATGTTGCAGCCACATAGAATGATCTTTGGCAACATGACCTGTGTTGTATTAAAAATTGCCTTTAGTCCCCTGTAGCGCCCCACTGGGCAGGTGGTTAACCTACTCGTTGCCGGGCAGTCGCGGGTTGGGTTAGGTGTTGCCCCGAGGCGTATAGCAAATGGTGGGGAAGCGGGGTATTGGGAAAAGTTTGTCGTGACTCCACCTGTGGTACGCGGCCAGGGAGTAGCTGCCGCTGCAGGGTTCCTCGCCGGGGCAGGTGTTATTGCAGCTGGGATGGTGTCGCTCCCCACAGACGGAGCGAGCCCCGGGTGGATGATGAGGGTTATAATGGCCCTTGGCGCCTAAGCACTGGGTGGTGCCGCCGGTAAGGACGAGCCAACACAGTCTCTGTGGGTTCAGGGTGCAGTTTACTCACAACTTCAGCTGCCAGCCCGGTCACACTGGTCACTGCCATGATGGGCTTAGGTTCATCCCAGATCTGGTAAGGGCCCACCACCAGTGTTTTGAGAGAGAAGGAGTGAGAGTCCTATTTCTAGGGTGTCCCCCTCCACAGTTATGTAGTTAGGTATCCTGGCTGAGCTCCCGCTCCAAGCCCCGGACCCAGAAAAGTCCAAGTTTTCCAGAGATGTCTTGCCAGAACTATGATCCTGACGGGTCTGCTCTTGATGTGAGTGTGTTGCGCTTATTTCTACCCCAAGTGGAACCCGCCTCCCCTAGGTGGCTGGCTTCAGTGACCGGGAAGTCCCATGATTGTATGGCAACTCCCCTGCCTACCCTGAGCCAACTCACTCTGTGTGACGGCTCCCAAGGTCTATGTAGTGTGTGAATGTAGAACACCGGTGATTAACCCCCCCATTACCTGAGATGAATACCGCACCTTAATTGAGTCGCAGTACACTGTGGCGACCCAGGAGACTCAGAGCATGTCTTAGAAAGCATTCACACATCCGTGTGAATGTTGGTGTACTGCCTGATTTTTTTTCTCAGAAAGCACACTGACCCACTACATACATCCTGTTCTGATTTCCATCATCGGATCGCAATAGAACGTGTTCAGAGCTTTACGGATCTCATTCTTCGATTCGTAATTTTCATGGCTGTATCTTTGAGACTTTATGCGACAGGTAGTTTTGCACAAACTTCGCCGACTACGGCAACAACCTGCTGTGTGCTGATTCATGGGCAGGCTAGTGGGAGTTATCTCTGCTGGTCTGCTTCCTCCTTTCATCACATGTTGTGGGGAGGTCTATCACATCTTCTTCCCCCCTATTTATGTTGGTTAAATCCTCCACCCATGCCAGCTATAGTTTGTCTTTGTTGGTCTGTGAGGTGTGGTGTCAAAGACTTTCTGGTGAAATTCCTGCTTATTGCTTGGTGTGGTTGTGGAGTTTACCCCTGTTGCTTTGTAGCGTCCTTTCTGCTCTTGTTTCTCCTCCTGAATCTCTTATTGTCTTAACCTTTGTGTGTGTGTGCGCAGAGTGACAGAGTTTTGTGTCTGCCTTTGTGTATGCTTGGAGTGTGACAAAGTTTTGGTTTTCCCTTGTTTGTCTTTATCTGTGGGTTTCATCACACTCTTGTCCCAACCCTCCCTGGGGAGGGGGAATCAGATCAAGACTGGTCCAAAGCAGGGCTAGGAAAGAGATTCAGGCCTCTTCACCATCAGAAGTATCCCTGAGGTTAGAGATAGCATAAGGTCCCCTAGCTTGAGGGACAAGACCTCGCTATCCCATTGACATTGTGACACTTTATGGGCCTAATTCATCAAGACTGGCACTCTTGACAGTGATCTTGAAGAAGGGGTGTGCGGGAGTCACACGCTCCTGATTCATGAAGAGGTATATGCTTTTTCATGAGTCTGGAGCATCTGACAAGTGGTGTGGGCCTCTGTGCACTATGCCAAAAATCGCACTCCAGCAAGGCACTATAGTGAGATTTCTAATGTACGGAATGCACAGTTTAGCATAAATTAGATGAGCTGTGGCATCATACCTCGTCCCTCCGCAGCTTCTCTAATTTTGTTGGAGGTGGGAAGAGACTGGCATTAAAAGGCCAAAAGATACAAAATTTAGTGATAACTCTGAATTGCACCTAAATTTTGCAACTTTTTAAAGCTTTTACATCAGAATTCTAAAGTGAAAACTTTGATGAATTGGCTTATGTGTATGTGTGTGAATGGGTATGGATGTGTAAATGCAACCTTAATATCTGAGAGGATCTGATTTTTTTTTCTCCGGTGTCATAATGGTTATTCTGTGGTGTCATCAGTTTTTTTCCTCATCCCTTTTGTGTAAACAGTCATTTTTATCGATTGAGTCTTAGCAATGTATATGTGATGCTCAATCACTAGGTGTGATTAGATACAACTAGTAGAGAAGTAGTAAAACAAGCCAGGGGTTAGGAGCCAGGTGGTCATGTATGGAACACAGGGAGAAAGTGGAGCCAACGTCAGGGTACAAGCCGGAGGTCAGGAGTCAGGGATTAACGTCAAAGTAAGGGGCACGGGCGGAGAAGGGTAACTAAGGTCTGGGGTCGAGAGTCAAGATCAGAACAGTACACTTACGGGAGCCAGAAGCACTTGCTGCAAAACAGGAGCTATGACTGGCTGTGTTCCAGGTGAGGTTACTCCCTAATGAAGCAGAGCAATCACCCGAAATGAGGCTCCTGTGAACGGACCCCTCCCAGCACCAACACAGGACCGGAGGAAACAACCCGTCCACAGGAGCACAATACAACAACAGAGCATCCATGTCTTATGGTTCCCTATAGACATTCATAGCCAAATCGGATGAGAAAAATTTATCGCTTTGTTTACCAAAATTGCAGCAAAAATGTTGCAGTACAGCTGAGCGAATTCATGCTTTTACTGAGATTATTGAGACGCCACACTGAATGGCTGGCCACGTGTCATAAATTCTACACACTGCATGATTTGGTTGGTGTCTGGATACGTTTTTAGACGCCCGCACACTGTTGCAATCAGCCATATACAGTATCTGCAAATACAATGGAATTTTCAATCTGTTGACTCTTCTTCTTTTTCCTCTTGGTGCTGTTTCTATCACAGTGAAGTGTTTTTGTTTCTGTGGATGTTTTTGTTGGTGAGATTTTTCTTCTTCTGTAGCTGCAGTTGATCAATGCTCCTTCCTGAGCGTAGACATCAGCTTTTCTCTGCGTATTGCGTTGTGTCACCTGAGGATCCAGGATGCGGGAGGAACAGAGGGGCGACCAGGCAGAATCACTTGATGTTTAATTTCATGTATCGCTGAGCACTTGGGCTACATTGTTCCTCTCTTTGAACATGCGTCCTCATGTCTCCTATTGATTACAAAGTAACTTCTAGCTTCCAACAAAACTTTGCCGTTAAAGGGGAAAGCAGGACATTTTCTATTCTGCTATGAAATGAACAGGATTCAAATTATTGTTCTAAAAGTTTTTCTTATTTAAATCTCAGGAAAAAAGGACAGTTAGACGGGTAATAAAAATAATAGTGCATGACTATAGCTGGAATTCCCACTTACCCTAATCCTTATTCCTATGTACTGTCCTTTTCCGAAAGGAATCAAACCTGCATTCATTACCTAAGTGGTTGAGCTCTTCTAGGTGACATTTTCAGAGCCCAATTGTATGGTCTGATCCAATCAAATGTCTTCACCTTGCTATTCATGCACAGTAAGTGTGAGTTACTGCAGCTGCATCCCCCTCCTGCCCCTTGACATTGTCGTTTTGTTTTGTTTTTCTACCTCTGCTACTTTAAATTAGAATTGAGCAAATCTCTTAAAATTGCATTTTGGTTGATTTGCTCAACTTAGGAGAGGAAATTTGATTCACATCAAATACATTTATTAAAAATCAAATGTGTTATATGACTGTTGGGGCTTAAGAAGTGATTTTTTGAGAAGCCTGCAACAAAAGAAGAAAAAAAAAAGAATAGGCACCTATTGGAAGAAAAAAAAGGGGTTGCGGTGGCGGAACAGGTATGAAGTGGGCAAATAAGAAGTTAAAATAACATTTTATTGTTTTGGTTTTTTTTTACTCCTCAAACCCATACTTATTAGGCTAATTTTGGCTGCACCCACCAATACTGGCGGGTTCAATTGACACTCTAATGCTTATAGGGTTGTCATAATGTGACTGCAGGTATAGCAAGGGACCGGGGGCATCTATACTGTTGCTAATGCTAGGGGACTAATGCTGTTCTCAGGGATACCCCTAATGGTGGAGATGCCTGAGTCTTGTGCCTGGCTATACTCCTGATCAGAGCTTACCTGTTCTCCCCCTTTCCACAGGGAATGAAGTACACGAGTGTGATGTAGATAAACAGAGAAAAACAGATACTCAAACACACTGCAAACTCACAGGAACAAATAGTGAGAAACTAAGGAGAAATACAAGATAAGTAAGAAGGCAGCAACAAAAGGACAACAAGGGTTAACACCTTAACCACACACAGCAATATTGCACAACAACCACCAGTATATCTGGATCAAACCACC
Organism: Anomaloglossus baeobatrachus; assembly: GCF_048569485.1. Taxonomy (NCBI): domain Eukaryota; kingdom Metazoa; phylum Chordata; class Amphibia; order Anura; family Aromobatidae; genus Anomaloglossus; species Anomaloglossus baeobatrachus. The sequence goes on along the minus strand of NC_134357.1, from coordinate 459,209,097 downwards.
TTTCCAGATCAGTCAAGCTATAGCTGGCACTAAGTGTCCAGGGAGCATATATAGAAGTGTAGCGAATATGACTGGCTCTCTCATAGCATGTGACTAAAGGAGATTAATAAGCAGACCAGTAGAGATTAACTCTTGCTAGCTTGCCTATGAATTACAAGTCTGTGGGTCAACACCCAAGTCTCCCTGCGCTGATCACAGACATCAGAGAAGTTAGAAGGCACTCTGCCAGAATCTGTAGTTTTCACAGATCCTGAAGCCACTATAACAGTCGGCAATGCTTGCAAAAGCCTCCTTGTGACAAGGGGTGGCAGTCAACTGTTTGTTGGGAGGATGACGATTTGGCATATCCAATTTTGAATTGTTAATCGTTTCATTCTCCCAGAGATGCTGTAAACTTGACTAAGGGCTCCTTTGCTTTCTATAAGTAAACCTCTGCCAGATATCTCTGCTAGCAACTATTTCATAGATAACACAAGGGCGCTCAGCTGAGGGAACGCTCCTGTCTATAGGAGAAACAGCCGAAAGATCTGCCACAGCATTGTTCAGCCAACAGTCATCTCAAGTATTTGGGAGGGGCTTAAAAATGCAAAAGAAATCACTAAAAATTCTGGTTCGTTAGAATCTGAACTTTTGGAAAAATTCATAAAGAATTCAGTTAGTTTAGATTCACTAATCTCTACTCTAGTCTTGGTGTGTTTTCTTACTTAGAAGCCTTGTCAGCATTTCTAGAGAGACTGATGAGGGAGATGACACTTTCCGCCAATAGCAGGTGTTACAAGGTTTCCAATGATTTTTTTTCCAGAACAATTAGACAATGGATATATTTTTAAAATACAGCAGTTTCTTTATCACATTCACATCTGATCTTAATAATGACAGAGGAAAGTCACCTTGATACTAAATTACTTATGTCTGCAGGAGAACAATAGGGTGGCTGTAGCGTAGGGATGGAGAGAGCAATAAGATAACAATAGTGTCTGGTTGCTTTATTTTCTTTGCGAAAGGAAAAAAAATGCATTTTGTATAAAGAAGAGAAAGCATTAAATGTTCTTGAAAAGTTAATTACTGATGCAATAAAATATTGAAAACAATCCAGTCATCTCGGGTGCACAGCGGCTGACACAGCGGGTTGCAGAGTTAATTGTAAAATCCGCTTGCAAGGTGCAGAGAGCCATAGTCTACCCAGATGTGATCAATGTTCTCATAGCCCAGATTTAGGGCCAGTCGTAAACTACAAGTGCCCAATTTATAATTCCAAGTGCCGGAGCCAGATTTGGCAGCAGACTCGGTGGGCTGTAAATAAACTTGTGATGGGGGTTCGACATGTAGATTTGCATCGATGGTAGAAGATTAAGCAAAGAACACAGGCGTTGTATGAAGGTTCTATCATCGAGGTTGTATAAAATAAGAGGCACATTAAACCCTGATGTATTTGGGACACAGAGGAGATATTGGATTCTAAAATCTACTGGAAGGTCATTATGATATAATCAGTTAAAAAATTACAAGAAAAGAAGAACAGAAAAAATGTCATACCATGGGTCTACCTGTGAAAAAAAATATCAGGTGCCAAGGTTTCTTGAAAGGAAACCTGAATTAAAAAATTCCATTACTGTTACTGAACTGGTTCTACTTTAGATATGGGACATCCATTATAATAATGCATTCCCTCAATGCAACTTGTGTGTGATAACAGATGCAATAGTTTTTGGACATGAAACATCCCATGTAATTATTTTGTATTTCAATTTGTAGGTGTAAAATGCTACAAAAATGACTTTTTGAAGCCGGAATTCCACTGTGAATGTGCTGAGGAAAGATGTCGGCTACAGAAAAAGTTGGTCAACCCAGTCTTGGTTTTACCTCAAAATGTCTGTCTTAGGCTGTGTGCACACGTTGCGTTTTTTACCGCGGAAACGCTGCGTTTTGAACCGCAGCGTTTCAGTGGCAAATTGCATGCGTTCAGCTTTCCCAGCAAAGTGTATGGGAAAGCTGAAAAATCAGTGCACATGCTGCGTTTCTTTCCGCAGCGTTTTGGATGCCAAAAATCGGTGCGGAAAGAAAAGCAGCATGTCACTTCTTTTGTGCGTTGTGGCTGCGTTCTCTCCCCCATTGAAATCAATGATGTGGGGTCAGAACGCAGCCACAACGCATGGACCTGCTTTTTTGTTGCGGTCCGCGGCCTTTGTCGGCACGCCAGAACGCAGGCATTTACCTGGAAGTGAGGTCAAGAGGCTTCCTGTTGACCTCACTTCCTGGCAAAGCCCCCGGTGTCGCCAAAGTGCCCGCCCCGACCCCGACCCCCCTCCCGAAAATCCAACATGGCCGCGCGCACAGTAGCGCACCGGCCGCCCTGCTCCTATGATTTCTGTCGCATGTGCAATAACACATGCGACAGAAAACTGTTCCCCAGGCCCTGCCCGTTCACCCCCTATTCCCCCCGGTGTCATACATACCTGTCCGGTCGCAGCGCTGATCCCCCGCGGCCCCCTCCTCCTTCAGTGCACGCTGGCCGGTCACATGAGCAGAGCAGCTGACAGCCAGCACAGTGTTCAGAGAGCTGTGCTGGCTGCTCGCACTCTGCAGCTGTGACCCGGGGAGAGTGGGTGCAGATTTTTGCACCCACTCTCCTCAAATGGAGGGTCTGCCCTCCTAGAAAATGGGGGATACGTTTCCTGAACGTGCCCCCATATTCTAGAAGGTCCAGAGGCGACGTGGGACATCCATATGGATTTCTGCGGACCCATTTTTTTTTATTAAATTGGAGAACAAGGGAATGATTTGGGGAGTGTTTTTTCTAATAAAACATTTTTTGTTGTCTTTTTTTGCTTTTGTTTACTGTCAATTAGTTATGTCGGGTGTCTGATAGACGCCGTGACATCACTAATTGCTGGGCTTGATGCCAGGTGACATTACACATCTGGTATCAACCCCATTTATTACCCCGTTAGCCAACGCACCAGGGCGCGGGATGAGTTGGGGCGAAGCGCCAGGATTGGCGCATCTAATGGATGCGCCACTTCTGGGGCGGCTGCGGCCTGCTATTTTTAGGCTGGGAAGAGTCCAATAACCATGGCTCTTCCCACCCTGAGAATACCAGACCCCAGCTGTCAGCTTCACCTTGGCTGGTGATCTAATTTGGGGGGACCCCACGTTATTTTTTTTTTTATTCTTTATTTATAAATAAAAAAAAAAACATGGGGAGCCCTCCAAATTGATCACCAGCCAAGATGAAGCTGCCAGCTGTGGTTTGCAGGCTACAGCTGTCTGCTTTACCCTGACTGGCTATCAAAAATAGGGGGGACCCCACGCCATTTTTTTCATTTTTTTTTTTTTTTTTTATTGGATAAATACTAAGCTAGGCACCCTTTAGTGCCACATGAAAGGTACTAAAGGTGCCAGCTTAGAATATGCAGGCGGGGGTAGGACGTTCTATATATTTGACATCCCTTCATCCATTGACGCTTTTTAGGCTGTGTGTCCACAATCAGGGTTTGCAGCGTTATGGGCGCTGAGTGTTTTCCCTGCGTCCATAACGCTGCGTTGTGCAGTAGAAGCACAGTGGAAGGATTTTTGGAGATCCCATGCCCACTGTGCTTCTTTTCTCCGCAGCATAAACTGACCGGTAGCGTGGCTTCCCGAGCCTCAGCATGTCAATTTATGCTGCGGAGACGAGAGTGTTCTCTGCAGGTAGCATAGAGCTCCACAGCAGCCTGAACCCAAATCGTGGGCATGGGCAGCTGCAGGAAGGCTGGCACTGTGTACTAGACGCCGTGTCGCTGGATCATGGCCACATAGCCTTAGGCCCCTTTCACACGTCAGTGATTCTGGGACGTTTGTGCTTTTTTTTAAACGTACCAGGATCACTGACATACGCAGACCCATTATAATGAATGGGTCTGCTCACACGTCAGTGATTTTTCACTGCACGTGTCTCCATGCGGCGTACCCGCGTGTGCGTGATTGCCGCACGGAGACATGTCCATTTTTTTCTGGCATCACTGATGTTCCACGCAGTGGTGTGATCCGTGAAACACGTACGAGAAAAAAACGTGCTTTTAAAATAAAAAACATTTTAACTCACCCGGCTCCAGCGATGTCCTCTGCAGCCCGTCCTCCCTGTTCCTTCTGTGCCGGCTCATTATTGTCGCGCATATTCATGATGCACGACACAGCCAACCCGGAAGCAGCTGCTGCGGGGGTCAGCGCCGGCCGGATGCTGCACCGCGGGAACGATCAGCACCATGGAGAGCGGGAGCGGGTATCATAGTATCATAGTATCATAGTTTTAAGGTTGAAGGGAGACTCTAAGTCCATCTAGTTCAACCCGTAGCCTAACATGTTGATCCAGAGGAAGGCAAAAAACCCCAATGTGGCAAACAAGTTCCAATGGGGAAAAAATTTCCTTCCTGACTCCACATCCGGCAATCAGACTAGTTCCCTGGATCAATACCCTGTCATAAAATCTAATATACATAACTGGTTATATTAAATTTTTCAAGAAAGGCATCCAGGCTCTGCTTAAATGTTAGTAGTGAATCACTCATTACAACATCATGCGGCAGAGAATTCCATAGTCTCACTGCTCGTACAGTAAAGAATCCTCGTCTGTGATTATGATTAAACCTTCTTTCCTCAAGACGTAGCGGATGCCCCCGTGTTCCAGTCGCAGGCCTAGGTGTAAAAAGATCTTTGGAAAGGTCTCTGTACTGTCCCCTCATATATTTATACATTGTGATTAGATCTCCCCTAAGCCTTCGTTTTTCCAGACTAAATAACCCCAAGTTTAATAACCTGTCTTGGTATTGCAGCCCCCCCATTCCTCTAATAATCTTGGTCGCTCTTCTCTGCACCCTCTCCAGTTCAGCTATGTCCTTCTTATATATCGGTGACCAGAATTGTACACAGTATTCTACGTGCGGTCGCACTAGTGACTTGTACAGAGGTAGCATAAGGTTATTTTTCTTGAGATACTCCAGTATAGCATCTCTCAAGAAACCCTCAAGGATTTTACCAACCGTAGAGGTTAAACTTACCGGCCTATAATTTCCCGGCTCAGTTTTTGTCCCCTTTTTGAATATTGGCACCACATTTGCTATGCGCCAGTCCTGCGGTACCGACCCTGTTATTAAGGAATCTGAGAAGATTAAAAATAATGGTCTATCTATCACAGAACTCAATTCCTGTAGTACTCTGGGGTGTATGCCATCCGGGCCCGGAGATTTGTCAACCTTAGTGATTTCGAGGCGGCGGCGTACTTCCTGCTGGGTTAAGCAGGTAATATTCAAGGGTGAATTTATGGCATCACTGGTCATGTCATCTGCCATGGCATTTTCTTGTATAAAAACCGTAGAAAAAAAGTCATTCAGCAGGTTGGCTTTACCCTCATCCCCTTCCACCATTTCACCAAGACTATTTTTAAGGGGGCCAACACTATTGCTTTTCAGTTTTTTACTGTTTATGTAGTTAAAGAATATTTTAGGATTATTTTTACTTTCTCTCGCAATGAGTCTCTCTGTCTCAAACTTAGCTAACTTAATTTGCTTTTTACATATTTTATTTAATTTTCTATAATTATATAATGCCTCATCACTACCTACCCTCTTTAATTCTTTTAAGGCTTTCTGTTTTTCTTTTATTGCTTCCCTTACAGCTCTATTTAGCCATAGGGGTTTCCTCCTATTTCTAGCATGTTTGTTCCCATAGGGTATATTTTCTGCACAAGCCCTATTCAGGATGCTCATAAAAGTCTCCCATTTGCTTTGTGTACTTTTATTACTTAGTACATCATCCCAGTTTATTGCACTAAGATCATCTCTCAACCGTTTAAAATTTGCTTTCCTGAAGTTTAGTGTCCTTGTAGCCCCTCTACTATACATCTTACTAAAGAATACATGAAAACTTATTATTTTGTGATCACTATTCCCCAAGTAACCCCCAACTTGTATATTTGATATGCGGTCTGGCCTATTGGTTAGTACAAGGTCTAGTAGTGCTCCCCCTCTTGTGGGGTCCTGTACCATTTGTGAAAGGTAATTATCTTTCATTGTTATCAAAAATCTATTTCCTTTGCTGGAACTGCAAGTTTCTGTTCCCCAATTTATATCAGGATAGTTAAAGTCCCCCATAATAATTACCTCTCCGAGACTCGCTGCTTTATCAATTTGCTTTATGAGGAGATTCTCTACCTCTTCCATAATATTCGGCGTCTTATAACACACCCCTATCAGTATTTTATTATTCATTCTCCCCCCCCTTATCTCCACCCATAGGGACTCTACATTCTCAGTACCCTCACATATGTTGTCACGCAGGATGGGTTTTAAGGATGATTTTACATATAGACACACACCTCCCCCTCGCTTATTTGTACGGTCATTCCTGAATAGGCTATAACCCTGTAAATTAACAGCCCAGTCATAGCTCTCATCCAGCCATGTCTCTGATATCCCCACTATATCATAATTTTCTTCCAACAATATTAATTCTAATTCCTCCACCTTATTTGTGAGGCTTCGGGCATTAGTGTACATGCACGTTACGTATGACTCTGTACCTATATTCCTGCTTACTGTATTGACTGTCCTAACCCTTCCCCCCGTACCACCCCCAATTTCATTACTTGTGCCCTGGTCACTATCTGCACTACATTCCCCTTCTATAAAGTGAATACCCTCGCCCCCCATTCCTAGTTTAAACACTCCTCCAACCTTCTAGCCATTTTCTGACCCAGCAGAGCTGCACCCTCCCCCTCCCAGGTGAGTTAATCTCTAAGTGCAATCACGGGCCACGGAGAACGGAGCCTGGATTGCACTTAGACAACCCACGTGTGCCGTGATTCACGGCACACGGAGGGACATGTGCGTGTTTTACACGCCAGTGAAAAACGTCAGTGTTTTTCACTGACATGTGAAGCGGGCCTAAAAGTGAGAATATTGTTGCTACAGCAACATTTTGGGTGAAGTAGCTGTGGATTCAAAATGCTTAATATACTCCTGAATAAAATCCTTGATGGGTGCAGATTCCAAAATGGGGTCACTTGTGGGGGTTTTCTGACGTATAGGTACCTAAGGGGCTCTGCTAATGTGACATGGTGCGCGAAGTTTATTTCAACTTTTCCAAAATTTAAATGGTGCTCCTTCCATTCCAAGCCCTCCCATTTATCCAAACAGAATGTGGAGAAGGAAATGACATCACAGGTTTTTTTTTCCAAAGGTCTGTGTTCAACCAACTTTATTATCACTGACAAGTCTTAAAAAACGCACCTAAAAAAACGCATGAAAAACGCATGAAAAACGCATGAAAAGCGCATGAAAAACGCATGCGTTTTCGATGCGTTGTTTCTCAAAAAGCATTGTTTACAATTCTCCCCTCTGCCAGAGGGTGCGTTTTTTTCCGCGCGGAAAAAAAAGCAACGTGTGCACATACCCTTAACCCTAGAACACATACCTGATGTATTCTGCTACACGTGTGGAGAATGGAGGCTGAATGGCTGAAAAACAAAGAAGAAATATCCAAAACTTTCTGCATCGAGTATACCTGACTTATTTTCAGTACAGCTTGGAGACCAGGATAGGTCTTGGGCTTCACATATGGTTTACAAAACGTGCATGGAGCCCCTACGAAAGTGGACAAATGGTGAAAGAAAAGGATTAAAGTTTGGTATGGTATGGAGAGAACCGAAAAACCATCATGATAATTGTTATTTTTGTGTTGTAAAGATTAAAGGCTTTAATTGTTACAAGTAAGCTCGGTGAGATTATCCTGATTTGGAATTAGAAAGACGAACTATTTCATGGGGCAATGATGTTCCGATACCAGTGTTTACCAGCACAACCACTGTCAGGCTCCCGGGAAATGTAGGGATTGAAGAGTACGCCAGGTAGTAGCAGTCGAAGAGAATTTGAGAGAAGCTCTTTGAGGCCTTAGATCTTTGAGGCCTCAATCATTAAGCCAAGAAGAACTCAATGACCTGATTCAAGACTTAAATCTGTCCAAGCAAGCAACTGAACTTTTAGAGTCCAGACTCAAGGAACAAAATCTTATAAAGTCAGAAATTAAAATTACAGTCCATCAGGCAAGAGAATAAAGACTTCTCCCATATTTCTACCAAGAGGAAGAACTTGTATGCTGTAATAATTTCCCAGGAATTGTACTTCTAATGGGACAAACGGAATATCGACCAGAACAGCTTTTTATGGACAGCTCCATTAGAAGATTGAAAGGAGTTCACCTGCACAATGGTAACCATTATGGGTCTCTTCCCATTGCTCAACAAAACTTAAAGAAGAATATGAAAATGTAAGATCCGTATTACAAAAATTTGTTATCATGAACATCAAGATGGTGAGCTTTTTGCTTGGTCAGCAGTTTGGAAACACAAAACACCCACGCTTCATGTCCCTCTGGTATATCAGGGCAAAGGAAGAACAGTGCACAAAAGTGTCATGACCTACCATGGAAGAAATGATTGTTGGTGCTGCAAATATCATCAAGAATCAGCTGGTGGACAAGAACAAAATCATTCTCCCACCGCTTCATATTAAGCTGGGATTAATGAAGCAATTTGTTAGGGCTTTGGACAAGTCAGGGATTGTTTCAAGTACATTTGTAGATCATTTCCTGGACTGAGCATGGAAAAACTAACACCTGGAATCTTTGATGGTCCTCATGTTTGTAAGTCATGAATGATTCCAATTTTACCACATGCATGAATGAAACTTAGAAATCGGCCTGGAAGAGTTTTGTCTCTGTTTTGAAGAATTACTTGGGTAATCACAGAGCAGACAATTCTGAAGAATTGGTGCAAGATATGCTCGCTAATATCAGAAATCTGGGAGGGAATATGAGCATAAGATCCATAGCCATTTATACAGATTTCCAGATAACCTTGGAGATTCCATCAAGGAACAAGGAAAGAGGTTCCACCAGGATATTAAAGTGATGGAGAAGAGATATAAAGACAGATGGTACATACACATGGGGGCTGACTGGAGATACACATGATCACACATGATGGCAGATGAGACATACACATAAGGGGACATGCACCTTCCCACAATCGCATACAAGATTTATCCTGTGCCTCTTCCATACTCTGGAATGCTCTACCCCAGCATATCAAACTCTCACCTACCGTGGAAACCTTCAAAAGGAACCTGAAGACCCACCTTTTCCGACAAGACTACAACCTGCAGTAACCCTCAGTCCACTACTCCACAGTGCAACCAGCTCTGCCCTCACCCATCCCCTGTAGACTGTGAGCCCGTGCAAGCAGGGTTCTCTCTCTTCCTGTTCCAGTCTGTTTTTGTATTGTTCATGATTCTTGTACTTGTTTTTTATTTATAGCCTTCTCACATGTAAAGTGCTATGGAATAAATGGTGCTATAATAAATAATAATACACATGATGGTAGACAGGACATACATATGATGGCAGACCGGACATGCACATGACGGCTGACGGGACATACACATGATAGCAGACGGGATATACACGTGATGGCAGAGGGGACATACACATGATGGAAGATGGGACATACAGTCATATGAAAAGTTTGGGCACCCCTATTAATGTTAACCTTTTTTCTTTATAACAATTTGGGTTTTTGCAACAGCTATTTCAGTTTCATATATCTAATAACTGATGGACTGAGTAATATTTCTGGATTGAAATGAGGTTTATTGTACTAACAGAAAATGTGCAATCCACATTTAAACAAAATTTGACCGGTGCAAAAGTATGGGCACCCTTACTAATTTCTTGATTTGAACCCTCCTAACTACTTTTTACTGACTTACTAAAGCACTAAATTGGTTTTGTAACCTCATTGAGCTTTGAACTTCATAGGCAGGTGTATCCAATCATGAGAAACGGTATTTAAGGTGGCCACTTGCAAGTTGTTCTCCTATTTGAATCTCCTATGAAGAGTGGCATCATGGGCTCCTCAAAACAACTCTCAAATGATCTGGAAACAAAGATTATTCAACATAGTTGTTCAGGGGAAGGATACAAAAAGTTGTCTCAGAGATTTAAACTGTCGGTTTCCACTGTGAGGAACATAGTCAGGAAATGGAAGAACACAGGTACAGTTCTTGTTAAGCCCAGAAGTGGCAGACCAAGAAAAATATCAGAAAGGCAGAGAAGAAGAATGGTGAGAACAGTCAAGGACAATCCACAGACCACCTCCAAAGACCTGCAGCTTCATCTTGCTGCAGATGGTGTCAATGTGCATCGGTCAACAATACAGCGCACGTTGCACAAGGAGAAGCTGTATGGGAGACTGATGCGAAAGAAGCCATTTCTGCAATCACGCCACAAACAGAGTCGCCTGAGGTATGCAAAAGCACATTTGGACAAGCCAGTTACATTTTGGAAGAAGGTCCTGTGGACTGATGAAACAAAGATTGAGTTGTTTGGTCATACAAAAAGACGTTATGCATGGAGACAAAAAAACATGGCATTCCAAGAAAAGGACTTGCTACCCACAGTAAAATTTGGTGGAGGTTCCATCATGCTTTGGGGCTGTGTGGCCAATGCCGGCACCGGGAATCTTGTTAAAGTTGAGGGTCGCATGGATTCAACTCAGTATCAGCATATTCTTGACAATAATGTGCAAGAATCAGTGACGAAGTTGAAGTTACGCAGGGGATGGATATTTCAGCAAAACAATGATCCAAAACACTGCTCCAAATCTACTCAGGCATTCATGCAGAGGGATAATTACAATGTTCTGGAATGGCCATCCCAGTCCCCAGACCTGAATATCATTGAACATCTGTGGGATGATGTGAAGCGGCTGTCCATGCTCGGAGACCATCAAACTTAACTGAACTGGAATTGTTTTGTAAACAGGAATGGTCAAATATACCTTCATCCAGGATCCAGGAACTCATTAAAAGCTACAGGAAGCGACTAGAGGCTGTTATTTTTGCAAAAGGAGGATCTACAAAATATTAATGTCACTTTTATGTTGAGGTGCCCATACTTTTGCACCGGTCACATTTTGTTTAAATGCGGATTGCACATTTTCTGTTAGTACAATAAACCTCATTTCGGTCCAGAAATATTACTCAGTCCATCAGTTATTAGATATATGAAACTGAAATAGCTGTTGCAAAAACCCAAATTGTTATAAAGAAAAAAGGTTAACATTAATAGGGGTGCCCAAACTTTTTCATATGACTGTACATATGATGGCAGACGGGACATACATATGATGGCAGACAGGACATACACATGATGGCAGACAGGACATACACATGATGGCAGATGAGACACACATAATGGGAGACGGGACATACATATGACGGCAGAGGGGACATACACATGATAGCAAATGGGGCATAAATATGACGCAGACAGCACATACACATAATGGTAGATGGGACACATGATGGCAGAGGCAACATACACATGATGGCGGAAGGGACATACATATGACGGCAAATGGGACATACACATGATGGCAGATACTGCTGGAGTCTCCAGCGTGATTGTCGTGATGATGCACATAAAAGGAAATTGCATAAACAGCGTTTTTTTTTTTTTTTTGAAGCATTGACAATAACAATTAACACCTTCATCACCCTGTGAGTTCGTAGATATAAAATATCTATTGTTTTTCTTTTATTTAATTGATGACATTTTTTTTTTGAAGTTTGTAAAAATAAAATTTTGCTTTTGGCCCAATTTTTCAAGACCTGGAACGTTCTCCTTTGTCGGGATTCAGTCACTATGTGGTGATATAATGTGGTCTGGTCAGGGTATGGTGATATTTATTCTTTGTATGCAGTATTGTTTGACCACTATGCGATTGTAATATATGGTCTGTCCATGGTTTGGCAGTATTTTTCCCTTGTATGTGGTACTATTTGGTCACTATGTGGTTGTAATATGTGGTCTGGTCATGGTGTGTTGGTATTTGTCCCTTGTATGTGATATTATTCATCTTCGTATACTGGATTGTGTTGTGTATAGAGGTCATTTCTTCTCTCTGATAATGTTACGTCACCGCCGGAGTCTGCTCCAGCGACTTCTGCTCCGATCGCCAGGCGACGCCGTGTTCCTGCCGTGAATGGTGATGGGAGAGGAGTCGATACCAGCGGTGGGCGCAGGCTCCGATCATCCACTGGGCTGGGTTAGCTTGGGATCTGCAGTACCGCTGGCTGACTGTGGGTGGCATGTGTCTTCCAGCTGAAGTTGCCAGCATTCAGCTACAGCCAATGGGAAGACACTACACCCTTCTTATTCCCCTCCTGTCACATGACCACTGCCAGAGATAGTTCTGATTTTCCTGGCTCCTGACTTCTGCGTGTTTTCTGACTACCCTTCTGCCTGCTGTTTATGTACCTCGCTGCCCGATCCGGATTTGACCTCTGCTACGTTTGCTGACTACGTCATTGCCTGCTGATTCTGTCCCTGTTCCGCTATTCCGGGTTTGACCCTGCCTGACTACTACTCTCATCGGACTGCAGCCTTCCACAGGTAGTGATCTCCAGTTCCCTGTGTAATTCCAAATCCCTGTAGAGGGGTTAAAGGGCTTCAGGGTTCTGGGGGTCCTGCTTGGTGAGTGGCTTCCCTCTAGCCTCCCCTTTACAGCCCATCTGAGTCTGTGGATCCAGGCAGGCGTTACAGATAATAATTAGGAGAATATTATTTATTTCCATTGGAGATTCAATCCTTGGAAATTTAACCCATCCCTGTCCTGTAATATCTTGCTACACAGCACCAAAGATTCACTTATAGGGCTTTCTGGTGAAAACAAATAATCACCTCTCCATAGGATAAATGATAGCATATTAATTGGTGGAGATCCGACTGCTGGGACCCACACCGATCGGCAGCATTGGAAACTTTTATCACCATTAGAATGGAGCTCATATTTGACTCGATCACTGATCCATTCATTCCCTCAGTGGCTTTGGGCGCTGCGCTTCTTTTTTTCTGGCAGCCCCAAAGAGGATGAATGGAGCTACGATCAAACATTCGACCTGTCACAATCTTCCAATTGGTGCAGTTTCCAATGGTTAGATTCCACCAAATAATATGTTATCACTGATCTTGTAGATCCCATGGATTGATGATAATTGGTTTTCAGCAAAGAACCCCTTTAATGCAAACTATCATAACAGTACATCCCCGTAATGGTGGACAGGAGATTTGCAGGAACCGCTTGTATTTTACAGTCGATGCTCCTCGATAACGGGAATAACAGCTAACACGTATTGCATATAACTGTAGAGTGGGGCCCTAAAGTCAGTTCCTCCTGGGGGCCCAGACACCCCATTAGTTTACATCATATGTTGTGTAGGGGTTAAATTCATATAACCCTCCTTCATAAGGAAACATAATCTGCTGGACACACATTCCGCCAAGAGGACTAACAATACTTGGGACCAACTAGTAGAAATCAGGCTTCGGTCTTAACTAGTCAAGGACGTCTGAAATCAATATTCATTTCTGACCTACAAATAGTGAAATGTCTGCTCATTTATCCACCTTGTTATCTTCAACCTCCCATCAACCATTGTCATCTTCTTCAAGTTTGGAAAGGTCAACGGTAATTTTTTTTCCCCCGACAATAACATCTTGCCTCTGACGAGGATACAGGAATGTTTTCCATTCTCTGCTGTTTTCTTCTCCACATTGTATGTCTTTGGTTATCATGAATATCATTTCAATATCTATAAAAGAAAAACTGAGACTGAAGGTTAGGATTATGTAACCTGAAGGTTGTGGAAAATTGTGCAATAATCGTCTACAGGAAATTGCAATTATAGAGAATCTCCTGTATAAGGGCGAGCTGCAGCCTTGGCAACATCAGAAATGGCCTTTTTACAGGACCCCTGGCAATTAATATGCTAGACCTCCATCAATTTCTTTATATAGAGCAAGGTTACAAGAGTGTATTTCTCTTTGGAGGATGTGCAACATCTATGAAATTTACAATTCAATAAAATCTATGTAATTCTTCATTTCACCTGTGGGGGTGCTGCGGAGGAAACTGGACGCCTGCTATGAGGTTCTTCTGCAGATTGTGCCTAATAGCCAGGGGCCTAGTTATGGTACAGACAGCAGAGACATGGGACAGACACCGAATTAAAGTACCGTATTTTTCGGACCATAAGATGAACCCTTGGTTTAGTCAACAAAAAAGGGAAAAACATTTTTCCTATTAATTTAAAACTTCCTTGATGGTGTAAATTGGAGAGTTCATTATTACTACTGGAGAAGTAATAGATCTATTGTTAGTGTTTATTTTACACACACAGCACAGTGTATGTACATTTACACACACACACAACTCTGCTACTTGGACATTTACAAACACACAATGCTCTGCTACACATACATTTACAAACACACACACACACACAGCACTTCTACATGTACACTTACAGACACACACAGCTCTGCTACATGTACATTTACAGACACACAATGCTCTGCTACACATACATTTACAAACACACACAGCCCTTCTACATGTACACTTACAGACACACACACAGCTCTGCTACATGTACATTTACAAACACACAGCCATACACAGCACTTCTACATGTACACTTACAGACACACACATCTCTGCTACATGTACATTTACAGACACAGAATGATGCTCTGCTACACATACATTTACAAACACCCACAGCACTTCTACATGTACACTTACAGACACACAGAGCTCTGCTACATGTATATTTACAGAAATGCATATCTCTGCTCCATGTACATTTAGAGACACAATGCTCTGCTACATGTATATTCACAAACACACACAGCCATACACAGCACTTCTACATGTATAGTTACATACTATACATACACAGCTCTGCTACATGTACATTTACAGAAATGCATAGCTCTGCTACATTTCCATTTACAAACACACAGCTCTGCTACATGTACAGACACATCTTTGCTCCATGAACATTTACAGACACACCACTCTGCTACATTTACACACACACAATGCTCTACTACATATACATTTGCAAACCCAAGCACTTCTACATGTACACTTACAGACATACACAGCTCTACTAAATATACATTTACAAAAACGCATAGCTCTGTTACATGTAAATTTAAAAGCATGCACAGCTCTGCTACATGTACATTAACTCACACACACAGCTTTGCTACATGCACATCTGCATACACAGAGCTCTGCTAAATGCACATTTGCACAGACACTATACATTACCACATTTTGCAGTTCCTGATGGGATCTGAATGAATGATGGAGGAGCTGAGCAGCTTAAGGAATTTCTACCCAATTAATTCAAAGACCTAATCAGTCACATGATATGAAAGATCCTTGAATTACTCATGTGGATGGCCTTTCAGCTACTTAGCTCCTGCAGCCCCCATGGTGACTTCTTTGTGTTGGGTCCCTGCTTACGCTAATGCCTCTCTTTGGGTTAAAAATACCCTCCAATCTATGGACGGACAGGTACTTGCAAATGAAGAATTTAACTCGCCCAAGGTTTTTTTTTGTTTTTTTTTTAACCCAAAGAGAGGCATTAGAGTAGGCAAGGACCCAACAAAAAAGGTTGCCTTGCCGTTGGCTGTTGGGCTCACATAAAACTGGCCATTTTTGTGCGCTAAGTATCTCAATTTTTACATATTTTTCATAGCAGTAATGCATGTCTATATTCTCATATTCATTGTTCCACATATCTTAGCACTACAGAGTGCAATTGTCTCTTTTTTCTTACTATGTTTCATATTCAGTTTGCACCTGTTCACATTGGAAAGATAGGATGTGTCATCAGTCTTTTTCTTAAATTACAGGGTTATGCCTTCTGATTGAGCACTCCTGCTCTTCAGCCTCAGACGATTTTAATTCTTCATCTGCAGGTTCCTGTCTGCCTATAAATTGGAGATTATTTAACCCAAAGAGCGGCATTAGAGTAGGCAGAGACCCTACAAAAAGAGGTCGCCTTGCTGTTGGCTGTTGGGGTCAAATAAAACTGGCCATTTTTGTGTGCTACTGCTAAGTATCTCAATGTATGCATGTTTTCCATAGCAGTAATGCATGTCTATATTCTCATATTTATTGTTACACATACCTTAGCACTACAGAGTGCAACTGTCTCCTTTTTATCACTTTGGAAAAATAAAAAAGTTATGGCTCTCGCAAGAAGGGAAGGAAAAAAAGAAAATGGAAAATGGCCCGGGGGATAAAGAGGGTAAGTGCCCTTGCACATCTCCCATAATACAAAAACACCACAAAATCTCAGTTCGCAGCGTGAACAGTTTGGATCAGTGACCCAAAGATACTGTATGTCTGAACTGTCAATCAATCGGGAGTGCACCTCTTATGATCAAGCAGGAAGCCAGGAGGCAGGGGAGAAGTGTGCTCCTGAGGACTAGATGGGAAACCCCCCAATAAGTTAATTAGGAGTTCATTAAGAGCTGTGGAATGCTTCATTTCTACTGTTGGGGTGCTACAGAGGAATTAAAAACATGTTATTCCATTCTTCTGCAGATTTCAGCTGATTGACCCAGGTCTTAGTTATAAAACAAATTTTCCTATTTATAGGACACACGGCTATTGAGTTCAATAGGAACTGTGCGTTGCTTAATGTCACCTGCTGAAATTTAAACTGGGCAGTTTCTCTAAATTTCAGCTGGGAAATTCGATTTCCATCTCATTTATTTAATGCCAATCAAATGTGTGTTTTTATGTCCTAAATATATGCAGCAGTCTATAATACATATAATCTTGAAAACGTGAAAAAATATATATACTCTGCATGCTGCAGCCTTCACCAGTCTCCAGGAAGACACATGGAGGACCAGGCTGGGAGCTGTGTGCAGGGATAACTGTGGGCTGGGATCAGGTGAGAGGTTTTTTTTAACCCCTTCACAGCCCTAAAACCAGGCCAGTTAACATTTTGCGGAATCTAATTTTGGCAAATCCAAACTTTTACTGAAATTTGAAGAAATGATTTACCTTGAATCAGTTTGTTCATCACGGCCTATGAGGTTGCTGCAAAGGAATTAAAGAGGTTGTCCACTATTTTAATATTGATGGCCTACCCTTAGGGGTACTTTGCACACAACGACATCACAAGCCGATGCTTGCGATGCCGAGCGCGATAGTCCCCGCCCCCGTCGCAGCAGCGATATCTTGTGATAGCTGCCGTAGCGAACATTATCGCTACGCCAGCTTCACATGTACTCACCTGCCCTCCAACGTCGCTCTGGCTGGCGACCCGCCTCCTTATTAAGGGGGCGGGTCGTGCGGCGTCATAGCGACGTCACACGGCAGGCGGCCAATAGAAGTGGAGGGGCGGAGATGAGTGGGACGTAAACATCCTGCCCACCTCCTTCCTTCCGCATAGCTGGCGTGAGCCGCAGAACGCAGGTAGGAGATGTTCCTCGCTCCTGCGGCTTCACACACAGCGATGTGTGCTGCCGCTGGAACGAGGAACAACATCGTAACATCGGTCATTTCCAAATTATGGAAATGACCGACGCTACACCGATGATACGATTATGACGATTTTGCGCTCGTTAATCGTATCAAAAAGGCTTTACACACTACGATATCGCCTGCGACGCCGGATGTGCGTCACTTTCAATTTGACCCCACCGACATCGCACTTGCGATGTTGTAGTGTGCACAGTGCCCCTTAGGATAGGTCATCAATATCTGAACAGCCGGTATCTGACACCTCGCACCCCTGGTGATCAGATGTTCTTGGTGCCTGCGGCAGCAGGAGTCTGTAAATGCTCAATTATAGAGCTGCTCTGTCTTCTGATGGTGGTTGCGGCCTGGTACTGCACAATCCGCCTCCTATTGATTTGATTTGATTGAGTGGTACCTAGTTACGGCCACTATCAGAAGACGGGGCAGCTACGGAGCTGAGCATTTCTGGCCGCCAGCCACCGAGAACAGCTGATTGGTTGGTGTGGGGGCTGCCGGACCCCGGCTGATTAGACATTGAGGATAAGCCATCAATGTTAAAGTAGTGGACAACCCCTTTAAACATTTCTTACTAGGTTTTCGGGCTGATCAGTGGTGGTTATGTTACTCTCTAATCAGTCAAGACTACTGGGAATCCTTCTTTATGAAAGATCTAGATCCTGTCCAATAGGTCTAATAGAAGTGGAGGGGCGGAGATGAGCGGGACATAACATCCCGCCCACCTCCTTCCTTCCGCATTGCCGGTGGACGCAGGTAGGAGATGTTCGTTGTTCCTGCGGTGTCACACGTAGCGATGTGTGGTGCCGCAGGAGCAACGAACATCGTACCTGCAGCAGCAACGATATTAAGGAAAGGAGTGACGTGTCAACGATCACCAGTTTTGGACGTTTTTGCGATCGTTGATCGTCGCTCCTTGGTGTCACACGCTGCAATGTCGCTAACGGTGCCGCATGTGCGTCACTAATGACATGACCCCGACGATATATCGTTAGCGATGTCGCAGCATGTAAAGCACCCTTTAAGGGTACTTTACACGCTGCGACATCGCTAGCGATTGCTAGCGATGTCGAGCGCGATAGCACCCGCCCCTGTCGTTCGTGCGAAATTTGGTGCTCGCTGCCGTAGCGAACATTATCGCTATGGCAGCATCACACGCACATACCTTGTCAGCGACGTCGCTGTGACCGCCGAACAATCCCTCCCTCAAGGGGGAGGTGCGTTCGGCGTCATAGCGACGTCACTGCGGCATCACTAAGCGGCCGCCCAATAGAAGCGGAGGGGCGGAGATGAGCGGGACGTGACATTCCTCCCACCTCCTTCCTTCTGCATTGCCGATGGACA
Source organism: Anomaloglossus baeobatrachus (assembly GCF_048569485.1). Taxonomy (NCBI): domain Eukaryota; kingdom Metazoa; phylum Chordata; class Amphibia; order Anura; family Aromobatidae; genus Anomaloglossus; species Anomaloglossus baeobatrachus. Next base: position 459,190,313 of record NC_134357.1, on the reverse strand, counting down.
CAGGTAAGGAGATGTTTGTCATTCCTGTGGTGTCACACATAGCGATGTGTGGTGCCGCAGGAAAGACAAACAACATCGTACCGGTGGCAGCAGCGATATTAAGGAAATGAGCGACGTGTCAACGATCACCATTTTTGAACGAATTTTCGATTGTTGATCGTCGCTCCTTGGTGTCACGCGCTGCGATGTCGCTACCGGCGCCGGATGTGCATCACTAACGACGTGACCCTGACGATATATCGGTAGCAATGTCGCAGCGTGCAAAGCACCCTTTAGTGTCTTAATAGCAGTATGATGTCCAATTGGCTAGAATAAAAGGGTCAGATTCCAAGAAGCCGTGTTCTGAGAATATAGATTTTGGAGCAGGGGACTAGCTCAATGCACCTTGACTTGATTCTCTACGTTGTAGAGCTATACCTGAATCGGTGGAGGTCAGATGACTCTGTTGGTACGATATTGTGAGTCATGACTCTGGAATTGTTTAGCTCCTCTCTGTTGGTTCAATTGGAGCCTTAAAATTTCTGTAATGGAGATGTATAGAGGTTCACCAGCCCTGCAGCCACCTGGGATCGGATTCCCTTTTTCTGGGCTAGCTGAATTCTAGCATTTGAAGCTTGGAGCGTTACTTTATTATCTCATTCTTACTGGTTTTGTGTTGGAGTAACTCACTTGTTATATGTCACAATATATCTTGTTATCTCTGACTCACAACATTCTTTCCACAATCTTTCATTGCCAAGGAAACGGACGAACATTGTTTCCAACAAAGCATAAAAATGGTCAATAATGAGGAGAGTTTGCATTTCAGACGCTCACTGTCTAGGCCCTTACAGGTTATACCAGAGGGCAGGCGCAGTCTTAGGAATGGATTTATGCAATCTATGGCATTGAGAGTATCAATTTTATTTTGAGCAGATATTTTGATTTTTTTTTTTAAAAAAAAGTTATAATATTAATCCAATAACCCAAGGTCCAAGGTCTTGATTCAGGTTGGTCTGACTACCATGTGTTCATTTCCCAAGTGTACCAGCTATTGCTTATCAGTCTGCTTCTAATTTGTGACTCACAGATAACTGGGACCGACATACCTAACTGAATTTAATAAAAAAAATATGGCTCCGGGCTGGACGCCAGTCCCCGTATAAGTACATGGGCACCAGAATCTTTCAATTAAAAATGATGGTAGAAAGGATAGGAGTATAGGATCAAGCAGGCTGAGACCACCTGAGGTCAGGTTACTTGTGGTCACAGGTGTCTAGGGCCATTGGAACCTCCAGCTGTGCCCGCAGCTTACGTGAGTGACGTCACCACTCATTGCTGTGACACAGTCTCTGCCTGAAGTCCGCAGTGGGCATTCATGTTAGTGCACTGTGCCTTCAGTAATGTAGCAGAGCTGGAATAGTCATGAGACCTTGTGTGCATTACGTCAAACCTGCAGGGGTGTTTTGGGGTTAATAATTTGGTGAAAGAGGGAGTTTTTTTGTATTTTATTTCAAATATAGGATTTTTTTCGGTGTTTGTGTTTATTCCTTTTCACTTACAGATTAGTAATGGGTTGGTCTCATAGACACCTCCCATTACTAATCTAGGGCTTAGTGGCAGCTGAAAGCTGTGATTAACCCTTTATTACACCAATTGCTATCCCTCTAGAGCAATTGAGCCGGGTAAAGTGCTGGGATTGTCACTTCCTACAAGCATGGGTCTTCCTAGCCTGAGAATACCAGTCCCCAGTTGTCGGGCTTTATCATGGCTAGGTATCAAAATTCGGGGACCGCATTTATTTATTTAAATAATTAAAAAAAAATGTTGCATGCAGTTCCTCTTATTTTGATACACTGCCAAGATAACCATACGGCTGGGGGCTGCAAGTCTGTAGCTGTATGCTTTATCTGTGCTGGGTATCATAATATGGGGGACTCTACACCAAATATTTTATTTATTTATTTTTACTGTACGATGGACCCACAGACAATACCTGTGATTGGTTGCTGTCAGATGCTGTCACACAGGCGGGGGGCGTGTCTGAATGCAACCAATCACAGACTCCTGTGGGCGGAGAAAACAGTGCATATGCAATGAAGGTAATGAGCGACCCCAGAAGTGTATGAGCGGCCACGTGAGCAGTTACACCCGGTTTGGAGTTTTGCTAAGTATAACCCTATTGCTTCAGTCTTACTTATTTTCTTTATTTTTTCTTTACTTCTCGAGTTGCAGTATCCAGGTTAATTCCCGAGTCCGATACCTTTGGAACTGCCCAGATCTGGACTTTTACCGTCTAGGTCCAGCCACCACTACTTCTAATTTGTGGAGCAAGTAAAATGTAGCAAGTTTTTGTCCTTACCCAATCCCAGATCCAAGGTACCAAAAAAAAAATCCATAAAAATGCTGCAACCTATGGCACCAAGATGCAACGCTGTTTGGTAAAATCTTTGTAAAGTTGAGGTCTATGGGTGAAAAATCCTTCACAAAAATGAAGGCCTGACCTATGGTTTGTCAATCATTTACTTTTTTTTACTTAAATGCATGAATTTGATGGTAAAAATTAATTTTTACAGTTGGGTGGCTGTACATTGAGTTGTACAAAGCCAAACTATGGCACCAATATTCAGTATATACATAGTTATTTATGTTGTGAAAAAAACAGGAATAATACAGTATGTCTCCATGTGGCACCATATGTTGGCACAATGAATGGGCTGCACCAAGTCCAAATGTGTCCATAGCCTTCATACCCACAGTCAAAGCATAAAGGCTTAGTCACAAAATTCCAGTTTCAAAATGTTGGAAAAATGCAAATTATACTGCGCACATTGATTATTGTAGTCAATAGCTCTAATTAGATCAAATAAATAAATTAAATCAGACACAAGAAGAGATGAAATCCGATTCGCAAATACCTGCAGATGAATTCTGTACCAAAATAACTAACAGAAGGCAAATGAGAAGAAAAAAAAAGACAATGAAATGACTACAAAACACTCAATTTTGATCCATTGAATGGATCCAATTTTTAAATATAGGTCTCATTCATACCACCCTATAAATTGTATGACCCTAGCCATATACACATTGTCATATATAGCCAAGTTTACCTGAAAGGTAAATTGCCAGTAAGATAAACCTCCTCCAAAGCATATATATATATATATATATATAAGCATGCAGTCTCTTCGGACTTGTCTCCTGTTTGGAACATCATTGGTCGACAGTAGAGATGAGCGAACCAGTCGCGGTTCGGCTCGAGTTCGGTTCGCCGAACGGAGGTCTCGTTCGAGTTCGGTTCGTCGAACGTTCGACGAACCGAACTCGAACCGCATAGGAAACAATGGGAGGCAATCACAAACACATGAAAACACCTAGAAAACACCCTCAAAGGTGTCCAAAAGGTGACAAACAACACACAACACAAACACATGGGAAAGTGACAAGGACATATACTCATGCGAAAACAAAAGAGCTGGACAAGGAAAAAGAGGAGGAGACACAAATATAGGCATGGCACGCCCTTCTAAAATCATGTAAAACACCGCAAGGTGACTCCAAGCGGAGTCTCCCTTTTTTCCAAAAATTGGGCCACACACACACCCACCCCTTCAGTGGCAGCACTTGTACCCCAGTTGTACACTTCACAGCTAGATTTGCATCAAGCACATTCTAAAATACGCCATACTTAACCGTCCCCAGGATGACACCGGGGTAGGTAGCAAAGTCTTTCCTGATCCCAGCTCTGTTCATCTTGGCTTTTTTTAAAAACAATGTAAGCAAGGGTTACTCCAAGCAGAGTCTCCCTTTTTTCCAAAAATTGGGCCCCACAAACACCCACCCCTTCAGTGGCAGCACTTGTGCCCCAGTTGTACACTTCACAGCTAGATTTGCATCAAGCACATTCAAAAATACGCCATACTTAACCGCCCCCAGGATGACCCCGGGGTAGGTAGCAAAGTCTTTCCTGATCCCAGCTCTGTGCATCTTGGATCATTTTTAAAAACAATGTAAGCAAGGGTTACTCCAAGCGGAGTCTCCCTTTTTTCCAAAAATTGGGCCACACAGACACTCACCCCTTCAGTGGCAGCACTTGTGCCCCAGTTGTACACTTCACAGCTAGATTTGCATCAAGCACATTCAAAAATACGCCATACTTAACCGTCCCAGGATGACACCGGGGTAGGTAGCAAAGTCTTTGCTGAACCATGACTTGTTCATCTTGGCTCCTTTTAAAAAACACAGCAAGCAAGGGTTACTCCAAGCGGAGTCTCCCTTTTTTTCCAAAAATTGGGCCCCACACACACCCAGCCCTTCAGTGGCAGCACTTGTGCCCTAGTTGTACACTTCACAGCTAGATTTGCATCAAGCACATTCAAAAATACGCCATACTTAACCGTCCCCAGGATGACCCCGGGGTAGGTAGCAAAGTCTTTCCTGATCCCAGCGCTGTGCATCTTGGATCATTTTTAAAAACACAGCAAGGGTTACTCCAAGAAGAGTCTCCCTTTTTTCCAAAAATTGGGCCACACAGACACCCCATCAGTGGCAGCACTTGTGCCCTAGTTGTACACTTCACAGCTAGATTTGCATCAAGCACATTCAAAATACACAAGCATTTACTCTCCCCAGGATGACACAGGGGTAGTAAATTCCTTGTGGATCCATGACTTGTTCATTTTGATGAACGATAGTCTGTCCACATTGTCACTGGACAGACGCGTGCGCTTATCTGTCAGCACACACCCAGCAGCACTGAAGACACGTTCAGAGACAACGCTGGCAGCTGGACACGACAAAATCTCCAAGGCGTAAGTGTAGAGCTCTGGCCATTTTTCAAGATTTGAAGCCCAAAATGAGCTAGGCTCTATTTGCAAAGTCATGGCATCGATGTTCATTTGGAGATACTCCTGTATCATCCTCTCCAGCCGTTGACTATGTGTCAGACTTGTTGTCTCTGCTGGCCTTGCAAAGGAGGGTCTAAAAAAATTATGAAAAGATTCAATAAAATTGCTGTTAACAGCACCAGATATGGTGCTACTGGTACGGGTAGACTGTTGAAGATGACGAGACCGTCCCATGTTTGTCAAGTTACAACTGGGAGATTCACTTCCTGCACCTGCACGGTTGTTTGGTGGAAAAGCAGAGCTAAGATCGAGTAACAGCTTCTGCTGATACTCCTGCATACGTGCATCCCTTTCTATGGCTGGAATTATGTCACAAAATTTGGACTTGTACCGGGGATCTAATAGTGTGGCAAGCCAGTAGTCATCATCACTTCTAATTTTGACAATACGAGGGTCATGTTGGAGGTAGTGCAGCAAGAAGGCACTCATGTGTCTTGTGCAGCCATGCGGACCAAGTCCACGCTGTGTTTGTGGCATAGAGGTGCTAACCGTTCTTTCTTCCTCTGACATCTCCCCCCCAACCTCTTTCAACTGAAATTTGACCAAGGTCTCCCTCATCCGCTGAGTCTTCCATGTCCATGGACAGTTCGTCCTCCATTTCTTCATGTTCTCCTGCACCTTCCTCAACATTTCGCCTGCTACCATGCGCCCTTGTTGATCCCTGTCCCCCATGGTCCCATGCCTGCCGCGTTGGTGATGATGAACGTCTGGACCTTGGTGATGTTGTTGTGTCTTGCGCATATGAATCCTCCTGTAGTTCCTCCCCTTTCTGTTGTCCCACCCCCTGACTCCGAATAGTGTTTAGCGTGTGCTCCAGCATGTAAATGACTGGAATTGTCATGCTGATAATGGCATTGTCAGCGCTAAACATATTCGTCGCCATGTCGAAACTGTGCAGAAGGGTGCATAGGTCCTTGATCTGAGACCACTCCATCAGGGTGATCTGCCCCACCTCTGCATCTCATTGGCCCAGGCTATACGTCATGACATATTGCACCACGGCTCGGCGGTGCTGCCACAGTCGCTGTAACATGTGGAGAGTCGAATTCCAGCGTGTCGCCACATCGCATTTCAGGCGATGAAGCGGCAGGCCGAAAGACTTCTGGAGCGATGCAAGTCGCTCAGCTGCGGCGGTTGAACGGCGGAAGTGAGCAGACAGTTTTCGTGCCCTGGTCAGAAGGCCATCTAGGCCGGGATAGTGTGTTAAAAATTGCTGGACAACAAGGTTCAACACGTGAGCCATACAAGGCACATGTGTCACCTTGCCCAGGCGAAGGGCCGCACCCAGGTTTGCAGCATTGTCGCACACGGCCTTACCAGGCTGCAGGTTGAGTGGAGACAACCATTTATTAAACTCAGTCTCCAGAGCTGCCCACAACTCAGCCGCTGTGTGACTCCTATTTCCAAGACATGTCAAGCTAAAGACCACCTGATGCCGTTGCGCTCTGCTGCCAGCATAGTAATGAGGGGTGCGTGATTCCTTCTGCGCAGTGCAAACACTGGTGGCCTGACCAGGCAGGCTTGGGGCGGAGGTGGAGGACCCAGATGAGGTGGAGGAGGCAGAAGCAGTGGCGGAACTTGGACAGACAGAGGATTGACACACAAGTCGTGGGGACGGCAAGACTTGTGCAGCAGACCCTTCACCATCTATCACCATAGTTACCCAGTGCCCAGTCAGCGACATGTAACGTCCCTGTCCATGCTTACTGGTCCAAGTATCGGTGGTGAAATGCACCCGTTCACACACAGAGTTTCTCAAGGAAGCGGTGATGTTGTGTGCGACATGCTGGTGTAGCGTGGGCACACCTTTCTTAGAGAAGTAGTAGCGACTGGGCATCTGGCACAGCGACAGACATAAGGTCTCTAAAATCCTGTGTGTCCACCAGGTGGAAAGGCAGAATTTCGGTAGCCAAGAGCTTACAGAGGGATAAAGTCAACCTCTTAGCTTTGTCATGGGTCGCAGGAAATGGCCTTTTATTTGTCCACATCTGAGGGACAGAGATCTGGCTGCTGTGTGTAGACGGTGTTGAGTAGGGTGTCCCTGGAAAAATGCAGGTTTGTGAGAAAAGTGCAGGCGGAGACATGATGTTGCCTTCATCCAACGTTGGTGCTATCGATGTCTGAGAGAGCTGTACACACGCACTTGTTTCCCCTTCCAAACCAACTGACGACCTACCAAGCAAACTGCCTGTTGCGGTTACAGTGGTGGAAGTTGTGCGTGGAAAACCAGGTGTGACAGCTGTCCCCACAGTCCTAGAAGATGAAGAGCGCACGGATGCACTGGAAGGGGCAGGCGGTGGATGGTTCGCTCCGCTAGGCGGCATTGCAGCATGGTGAGCTTCCCACTGGGACATGATATTTATTCATGTGACGATTCATGGAAGAAGTTGTCAAACTGCTGAGGTTTTGCCCTCTACTAACAGAATCACGACAAATTTTACAGATCACATAATTTGGGCGATCTTTTGCTATGTCAAAAAAGGACCAGGCTAGGCAAGGCTTAGAGGGCATGCGACCTGCTGATCCACCCCGACTAGTGCTCAGAGGCACAGTGGTGGCTGAGGATGCAGTTGTAGACGTGCTACCAGTACTCCGACTCTGTCCAGGAAGGCTCAAGGTAACTTCGTCGTCAGTTGCATCCTCCTCCACCGTCTCTGTTGACCTCCTCAAGGGCCTGACTGTGGGTTGACAGTAGGTGGGATCTAGAACTTCCTCATCAATTGTTGTGTTTGCACTCCCCTCACCCTCAGACCGAGCCTCTTCTTGCCCTGACCGAATATTTAAGTTGTCATCCCAATCTGGTATCTGCGTCTCATCGTCATCAGTATGTTCCTCATTGTCTATAACAGGTGTTACAGTTTGTGAAAAAGGGTCAACATTATGCTCAGAAACTTGGTCCTCACGGCCTGAATCAGAGTCACAAAGGTTCTGGGCATCACTGCAGACCATTTCCTGGTCTGTACTCACTGTAGCTTGGGAGCACACCTCTGATTCCCAGGCTATAGTGTGACTGAACAGCTCTGTAGACTCAGCCATCTCAGTTCCACCATACTGTGCAAGGCTGATGGAGACTTCAGAGCTGGGAGAAAGCAAGTGTGATTGGGATGACAACTCAGAGGACTGGTGTTTTTTGGATGCGGTAGTTGAGGTGGTGGAGAGGGCACTTGTTGGACCACTTGAGATCCATTCAAGCATTTTCCCTTTTTGGCCATCATCTACCTTTGTTCCAGTTGTTCGTGTCTGTAAAAAAGGGAGCACATCGGATTGTCCACGGTAAGTAGTAGACATCTTACTTTTGCTGGAAGATGGTCTATCTTCAGCAGATATTAATGGAGCTTTGCCACCTTCCCCACGGACAAACCCTTTTTTTCCTTTTCCAACACGCCTCTTCCCCTTTCCACCAGCATCTGTCATTTTGCCACTCATTTTGATTGCGACAAGATTGTGCACTTAAAATGTGGTAGTAAAAATTGAGAGGTGGTGTAGATTGCAGCGGTGGTCTAGCTTTATTAACAGCAGAATAAACAACAATAACTATCCCTGACAATGCAACTATGGCCCTTAAACTGGCAGCATAGTTTGCTAGTATAATGGCTTAGTAACAATGAGTTTGAGTGTGCAATGCAGAGGTGATGCACATAGATTTGCACCAGTGGGACACTAATGGAAGTCCAACAGCCACTTTTAGGATGCCACTAAGTTTACTCAGTGTTTGCTAGTATAATGGCTTAGTAACAATGAGTTTGAGTGTGCAATGCAGAGGTGATGCATATAGATTTGCACTAGTGGGACACTAAAGGAAGTCTAACAGCCACTTTTAGGATGCCACTAAGTTTACTCAGTGTTTGCTAGTATAATGGCTTAGTAACAATGAGTTTGAGTGTGCAATGCAGAGGTGATGCACATAGATTTGCACCAGTGGGACACTAATGGAAGTCCAACAGCCACGTTTAGGATGCCACTAAGTTTACTCAGTGTTTGCTAGTATAATGGCTTAGTAACAATGAGCTTGAGTGTGCAAAGGGCAGGAGGGTACAGTGGCAGGGTTGTGGGTCTGGGAAGAGGAAAGGAAGCCTCCCTTTCTATCCCTCTTAATGGGGAAATGCAGCGAGGAAATCCCTGACCTTAGCTACACAGACGCTGTCATCTTGTGTAGCTGTTAAAATCTGTTTTCACGGACCTGACTGTCACCTATGGCTCTGACCCTGCCGGTATTAGCCCTTAAAAGGACTAATAGAAACTTCTATCCCTATTCTGTATAGCGCTGTGTATAGAGCGTACACAGCAGTATCGGAGACAGGAGCTACGCCAGCGGTGACTGACACCAATACGCAGAAGGCAGATAATGGCGTGCTGGAGGAAAATGTCCGTTTTTATAATGCATGGACATGTGACATGGACATCCTATCACACATGCCGTTGCTTCTCTGGCTAAAAGTCCACTTACAGTGCCTACAAGTAGTATTCAACCCCCTGCAGATTTAGCAGGTTTACACATTCGGAATTAACTTGGCATTGTGACATTTGGACTGTAGATCAGCCTGGAAGTGTGAAATGCACTGCAGTAAAAAAGAATGTTATTTCTTTTTTTATTTTTTTTTAAATTGTGAAAAGTTTATTCAGAGGGTCATTTATTATTCAACCCCTCAAACCACCAGAATTCTGTTTGGTTCCCCTAAAGTATTACGAAGTATTTCAGGCACAAAGAACAATGAGTTTAACATGTTTGGATTAATTATCTCTTTTTCCAGCCTTTTCTGACTAATTAAGACCCTCCCCAAACTTGTGAACAGTACTCATACTTGGTCAACATGGGAAAGACAAAGGAGCATTCCAAGGCCATCAGAAACAAGATCGTGGAGGGTCACAAGGCTGGCAAGGGGTACAAAACCCTTTCCAAGGAGTTGGGCCTACCTGTCTCCACTGTTGGGAGCATCATCCGGAAGTGGAAGGCTTATGGAACTACTGTTAGCCTTCCACGGCCTGGACAGCCTTTGAAAGTTTCCACCCATGCCGAGGCCAGGCTTGTCCGAAGAGTCAAGGCTAACCCAAACACAACAAGGAAGGAGCTCCGGGAAGATCTCATGGCAGTGGGGACATTGGTTTCAGTCAATACCATAAGTAACGTACTCCACTGCAATGGTCTCCGTTCCAGACGAGCCCGTAAGGTACCTTTACTTTCAAAGCGTCATGTCAAGGCTCGTCTACAGTTTGCTCATGATCCCTTGGAGGACTCTGAGACAGACTGGTTCAAGGTTCTCTGGTCTGATGAGACCAAGATCGAGATTTTTGGTGCCAACCACACACGTGACGTTTGGAGACTGGATGGCACTGCATACGACCCCAAGAATACTATCCCTACAGTCAAGCATGGTGGTGGCAGCATCATGCTGTGGGGCTGTTTCTCAGCCAAGGGGCCTGGTCATCTGGTCCGCATCCATGGGAAGATGGATAGCACGGCCTACCTGGAGATTTTGGCCAAGAACCTCCGCTCCTCCATCAAGGATCTTAAGATGGGTCGTCATTTCATCTTCCAACAAGACAACGACCCAAAGCACACAGCCAAGAAAACCAAGGCCTGGTTCAAGAGGGACAAAATCAAGGTGTTGCAGTGGCCTAGTCAGTCTCCTGACCTTAACCCAATTGAAAACTTGTGGAAGGAGCTCAAGATTAAAGTCCACATGAGACACCCAAAGAACCTAGATAACTTGGAGAAGATCTGCATGGAGGAGTGGGCCAAGATAACTTCAGAAACCTGTGCCGGCCTGATCAGGTCTTATAAAAGACGATTATTAGCTGTAATTGCAAACAAGGGTTATTCCACAAAATATTAAACCTAGGGGTTGAATAATAATTGACCCACACTTTTATGTTGAAAATTTATTAAAATTTAACCGAGCAACACAACTTGTTGGTTTGTAAGATTTATGCATCTGTTAATAAATCCTGCTCTTGTTTGAAGTTTGCAGGCTCTAACTTATGTGCATCTTATCAAACCTGCTAAATCTGCAGGGGGTTGAATACTACTTGTAGGCACTGTAGCTGTGTGTGTGTCTGGGATTGGCCGACATGCTGGCCCGCCCCACTACACGCGCACGCTTAGGGAAGGAAGACAAGGGAAAAAAAAAAAAATGGCGATCGCCATTATCCAAATAGCAGTGATCTGAATGCGCTGTTCCCGCACACTATACGCTGAAATTTCATAATAATGTGTCACAGAGTGACTTACACTATTACAGCGGAAAGCCAGGTAGTAATTAGCTTGTCTTTTTTCTGCTAGAACCGTTCTCGAACGTATCTAGAACTATCAAGCTTTTGCAAAAAGCTCGAGCTCTAGTTCGATCTAGAACAGCCCCTAAAATCACTCGAGCCGCGAACTGGAGTACCTCGAACCGCGAACCGTGCTCAACTCTAGTCGACAGTTGCAAAGGAAGCTGCCAGCTGCGGATCTTGATGATTGACATGCCCAAATGCATTCAGCATGGCAGAACATCCCTCAAGCAACCATTAATAAAGTCATTGACGTCATGCCAAGTGCAGTGATTTTTGCACATGGTGCTCATACTCGATACTGATTAAATCCAGATGTTTTGAATAATTTCTGGAACATCAAACTGAAGATGAATTTCTAGAAAGTTTTAGGCAAATTCGAAGACGTTGAGATTTGTTTCACTATTTGCAAAATGAAAACTTAACCCGGCACCATTTTCCACAATGTTGCAGCGCAGGTTTCCATGTAGCTGTGACATCTTCCTGATTATCAAACTTTGTACAGTGGTGGTCAGTACCTCGGCCAACACAGATCAGTGGTACCCAGTCGAGCACAAATTGTGCAGGAGAGTCATTTTTCATCTGCAAAGTCACTGGGCAACTCTCTCCTGCAGAGTGTAAGCTCTTACGCTCAGTGGGTTCCTCTCTCTTTCTCTCTCCAATAAAGTCTAAGCTCTTATGGTCAGTAGGGTCCTCTCTCTCCGGTAGAGTTTAAGCTTTTATGTTCAGCGGAGTCCTATTTCTTTCTTCTGTAGAGTGTAAGCTCTTGTGGTCAATGGGGTCCTCTCTCTCTCTCTTTCTCCTGTAGAGTGTAATCTCTTATGGTCAGTGGAGTGTTCTCTGTTGCTTTCTCCTGTAGAGTGTAAGTTCTTATTGTCAGTAGGATCCTCTCTTTTTCCCTGCTGTAGACTATAAGCTCTTATGGTGAGTGGGGTCCTCTCTCTTTCCCTCCTGTAGAGTGTAAGCTCTTATGGTCAGAAAAGTCCTTTCTCTTTCCCTCCTGCAAAGTGTAAGATCTGATGGTGAGCAGGGTCCTCTCTTGCTTATTCTCTCCCATAGAGTGTAAGCTCTTATGGTCAGTGGGGTCTCCCCTCTCTTGCTCTCTCTCGTAGAGTGTAAGCTCTTATGAGCAGGTCCTCTCTCTTTCTCTCCTGTACAGTGTAAGCTGTTATGGTCAGTGGGGTCCTCTCTCTCCTGTAGAGTACCTTCTCTTTACACTCTCCCCCATCTGTATTATTTGAGCAGTTATAAGTGTTCCAGTACTAAGATTCTGGCAAAATAACTTCCGAAAAAAACAATTTTTGGGGGAAAATTTGGCAAATTTGATTCTCTCATTTCTAATACTATATAATATATATATATATATATATAAAGTAAACGTTGCTTACCGCAACCCGGGGGTTTCACTCGCTTGTAGTGGTGCTAGGCAGCTTAGACAACATAGGTATCACCGTCTCTTATAAAACGCAGCAGTTTATTGGACTCAACATAAACTGCTAAACAAAATGTAACAAAGCCTCTCCTGGCTTAAAGGAAAATATAACATCCACATACCGTGGGCTTCCAGTCCAATTAAAAGTCCATAGTGGATTCTCCACACTCTGGCTCCAGCCAGCGAACTCAAGTCACTGTGGTTGCTTCCTGCAGCCTCCAGCCCTCTCCAGCCAGGCTGCAGTATTTTCCCAAGTCCTCACCTGGACTGATTTCCAAATGTCTCTCTTCCGTCTTCCCACAGACTGAGATCTCCAGCACACATCCTCCATGTACAGCACTCTCAGGCTTCTCTCTGTTTCTAAAACTAACAGTCTCTTAAACCCAACCGGATACACGCACAGGTGGAGGTATGTGATTCTCCAGCTCTGTCCATCACACTGGTCACAGTTTAAAGGGAACCTAACCCTTAATTATAACCCAAGTTCTGTGGAACTACAGGTCCCACAGTCACACCTTCAGTTCAATATCACAGGGGGAGCCTTCTCCACTGCGACCATCCACAACATTGGTGGTTGCTACCTCACAATATATATATATATACAGTTAGGTCCAGAAATATTTGGACAGTGACACAATTTTCGCGAGTTGGGCTCTGCATGCCACCACATTGGATTTGAAATGAAACCTCTACAACAGAATTCAAGTGCAGATTGTAACGTTTAATTTGAAGGTTTGAACAAAAATATCTGATAGAAATTGTAGGAATTGTACACATTTCTTTACAAACACTCCACATTTTAGGAGGTCAAAAGTAATTGGACAAATAAACCAAACCCAAACAAAATATTTTTATTTTCAATATTTTGTTGCGAATCCTTTGGAGGCAATCACTGCCTTAAGTCTGGAACCCATGGACATCACCAAACGCTGGGTTTCCTCCTTCTTAATGCTTTGCCAGGCCTTTACAGCCGCAGCCTTCAGGTCTTGCTTGTTTGTGGGTCTTTCCGTCTTAAGTCTGGATTTGAGCAAGTGAAATGCATGCTCAATTGGGTTAAGATCTGGTGATTGACTTGGCTATTGCAGAATGTTCCACTTTTTAGCACTCATGAACTCCTGGGTAGCTTTGGCTGTATGCTTGGGGTCATTGTCCATCTGTACTATGAAGCGCCGTCCGATCAACTTTGCGGCATTTGGCTGAATCTGGGCTGAAAGTATATCCCGGTACACTTCAGAATTCATCCGGCTACTCTTGTCTGCTGTTATGTCATCAATAAACACAAGTGACCCAGTGCCATTGAAAGCCATGCATGCCCATGCCATCACGTTGCCTCCACCATGTTTTACAGAGGATGTGGTGTGCCTTGGATCATGTGTCGTTCCCTTTCTTCTCCAAACTTTTTTCTTCCCATCATTCTGGTACAGGTTGATCTTTGTCTCATCTGTCCATAGAATACTTTTCCAGAACTGAGCTGGCTTCATGAGGTGTTTTTCAGCAAATTTAACTCTGGCCTGTCTATTTTTGGAATTGATGAATGGTTTGCATCTAGATGTGAACCCTTTGTATTTACTTTCATGGAGTCTTCTCTTTACTTCACTGAGAGTGTTCTGGACTTCAGTTGATGTTGTGAACGGGTTCTTCTTCACCAAAGAAAGTATGCGGCGATCATCCACCACTGTTGTCATCCGTGGACGCCCAGGCCTTTTTGAGTTCCCAAGCTCACCAGTCAATTCCTTTTTTCTCAGAATGTACCCGACTGTTGATTTTGCTACTCCAAGCATGTCTCCTATCTCTCTGATGGATTTTTTCTTTTTTTTCAGCCTCAGGATGTTTTGCTTCACCTCAATTGAGAGTTCCTTAGACCGCATGTTGTCTGGTCACAGCAACAGCTTCCAAATGCAAAACCACACACCTGTAATCAACCCCAGACCTTTTAACTACTTCATTGATTACAGGTTAACGAGGGAGACGCCTTCAGAGTTAATTGCAGCCCTTAGAGTCCCTTGTCCAATTACTTTTGGTCCCTTGAAAAAGAGGAGGCTATGCATTACAGAACTATGATTCCTAAACCCTTTCTCCGATTTGGATGTGAAAACTCTCATATTGCAGCTGGGAGTGTGCACTTTCAGCCCATATTATATATATAATTGTATTTCTGAACATGTTTTTGTAAACAGCTAAAATAACAAAACTTGTGTCACTGTCCAAATATTTCTGGACCTAACTGTATATATATATATATATATATATATATATATATATAGTATATAATATAGGTGCATATAATAATAAAAATTTGTTCAAAATGGATGTCAAAACAGAAGATTCCTCAGGATGGAGATCAAATGGTTATTAAAACGCCCATGTGAATTATTCCTAAGGCCAGTTCTCTCCAGTGTATATGTAGCACCCCAGGGGTCGGGGGAAAATACTCGTAATCGGGCCGCTGAGGATCAGGGGATGTCACTGGTGACCCTGCCTGGATTCGTGGCTCCAAGGCATTCAGTAAAAGGGAAGGATGGTGGAGGATAGGGGTACCAGTTAGAGGTGAAAGTTGTCATGACGCCACCTGCCGTACACGATCAGGGATTTAGCTGTCGCTGTCCTCCGGGGCTGATGGTAGTAACAGCTAAGGTGTTTCTGCGCCCCACAGGTGGAGCGGGCTCCAGGGAGGATGATGAGACTGGTAGTATATGTTGGGGTGCAGGACTGAGGGCACCGACAGTAATTGGACAACAGAGACTGGTTGTTTCCTTTACCTTTAATGGTTGCTGGTTAATGTCCCGAATTACAGTGGTCCGGTCAGCCTGAAAGCACTGGGGAATCTCCCTTTGCCGGGTGTGATGTATGCCTTCCTTATTACGTTTGATGGGTGGGTCACTATGGCTTGAAGTCTCACAGCGACCCTCGTCTTCTCGGCAATCTGCCTGGTTCCCTATGGCAGGCAGCAAAAGCCAGATGCGGGGCCCACTTGTATAACTGCGGGCCCGGGCTCTATTTACTGCTTCCCCATGGGAGTCTCTGTTTGGCCAGGGGATGTAAAATCTCCTTTCCTCCGGGTTTGACTATTGAGCCGTTAGTACCCGACAGTCGATGATCCGGTGTCTTGATCTCTGTGCTCGGTCCTGGAAAGCTCAGAGCAAGCTCTCAGACAGCGACCGATCTCTTTCCTGGCCACTACTGTTTTAAAGTTTTTCCTTCCTCTTCCTGTGTCTAACCCCTCCCCAGCCCAGAATCCTCAGTGAAGCATGCCCCAAAAAGAACTTGAGCTCCCCCTTTTTGCCTGGATTGGGAAGTGTTGCATGTGATGTTACCTAACACAGAGAGTTCCTTGCTACTTCCAGGGATAGCATTGCCCCCCCAGTGAGGAGAACAATGCCACTGAGGCTCCCATGACCACTGGGGTGCCACATATACCTACCACAAGTATGACCTGCCAGATGGTGTCGTTTTACCCTACTGCAGTGCCATCTGGTGGCTCTAAATTTTCACAGGCTTTAGTTACAAAATCTTTTTTAAAAAACGTTTTCCTTTCAATTGAACCTATCTTTATATAAAAAAAATGACATGATCAGTCATCCAGAACAATTCGTCAACATCATAAAAAAAATAAAGAAAACAACCCACACATATCCCGCAAGATATAATGAAAAACGAAAAAAAAAAATAAGCCATGATTGTGCAAATGATTCCGACCACCACGGTGGGTAAAAAAATGACAAACACAATTGGATAACGATTTAAAGAGCACACAATCTACTCCAATTTACTTTGCACCTTGTGTAGTGCCGGCTTTAAATATATATCTCGTGGCAAAAGAACAGAAGGCTGTGAAAGCATCGGTGCAGGTGGTAAACACATCGCTAGAACAAAACCTCAGATAAAAGGACAATTTACTCAATAAAAGGCTCTGGGATCTGTTAACTTCCAACGTTAGACAAAAAGCATCTCAGTAAAGACTTTGCGGGGTAAAAAAAAAGCAAAATTTGGACCACAGGTGTTTTGTAGATTCCACGTATCTGTAGTGTCCAGCCGGAGGACTCCCGCCATTTCAGGTGTCTGTTTGTCTTGATATAATTTTTTTTAATTTGTTACAGGAAATAAAAATAAATTATTTTTGTTTCTTTTCTGACTTTTTTTTTTTTTCGCCCGTAAGTTGTTTGTCTCTTGTTAACCGGCCGCCACATTCCATTTCTTTGAATGTGAAACAGGCTGGTTAAAAGTTTCTTGCTGAAAATGTGTGATAAATAAGTTTACGGACATGACTGGAATAAGAGATGCCGAGAGCTGGAGGTTTATTTCAGGGATGGCCAAATAAGCTCAGATAAGAATAAAAATTCTATGAATATGGTAAATTCACATTCTCTGTTTTAGATTTTTCTTCTCCGAATCAATGCAAAATGGGAAATGGAAATTTGCTATTAGAGGTATTATTGTAGCTATGGATTATGGGATAAGCAGACTTTTATATGTCTTTTATATAATATAGAGCAGTATATAGGGGACGGGTATATAATTGTCAATTTTTTACCATTTTATTTAATAAGATAATATATTTTTCAATATATAGATAGTAAAATAAACTCCAGGTCCTGGACTCTCAAGTATCCAGCCTGCTTTTCACGTTGCAATTTCGTATGCAATTTGCAACGCCCCCATCGTATGTGCGGCACGTTCAATTTGTTGAACGTGCCGCACATACGAGTAACCCCCCGTCACACATACTTACCTCCCATACGACCTCGATGTGGGCGGCGAACGTCCTCTTCCTTGAGTGGGAGGGACGTTCGGCGTCACAGCAACGTCATGCGGCAGCCGGCCAATAGAAGCGGAGGGGCGGAGCAGAGCAGGACGTAAACATCCCGCCCACCTCCTTCCTTCCGCATTGCTGGCCGGGAGCCGCAGGAGACAGGTAAGATCTGTTCATCGCTCCCGGGGTGTCACACACTGCGATGTGTGCTACCCCGGGTACAATGAACAACCTGATGTGCAATTCTAAAGAAAGGTACGATGTGTATGCGATGAATGTTTTACCATTCAATCGCAACCGCATGTAGCTGTTACACACTGCAATGTACTTACAATGCCGGATGTGCGTCACTTACGACGTGACCCCGCCGACACATCGTAAGATACATTGCAGCGTGTAAAGCGGGCTTCCCTCTCTAAGGCCCCCTGCACACGTCAGTGATTCTGGTACATGTTACTGTTTTTATACATACCAGAATCATGGACATACCAAGACCCATTAAAATCAATGGGTCTGCGCACACATCAGTGATTTCTCACTGACCGTGTTTCCGTGCGGCGTACATGCGTGTCCATGTGTTCCACATGGAGACAAGTCCATTTTTCTCTGGCATCACTGATGTCACACGGATCACAAAGTGGTGTGATCCGTGTAACACATACCAGAAGAAAACGCGTATCTTTCAAATAAAATGAGTTTTATACTCACCTTCTCCAGCGCTGCTCTCTCCGGCCGCTGCTGTCTCTTGCTTCCAGCCCGGCTAATTATGCTCATGAATATTCACTGCATCGCGATCCGGACATAACAGCAGCAGGGAGACATCAGCACCACGGAAAGCAGGAGCGTGGACAGGTGAGTATAAGTGCCTGATCTCCGTGTATTATCACAGATAGCACACTATCACAGATAGCACACGGAGAATACACGTGTGCCAAAATCACGGCATACGGAGGGACATACGCACCTTTATCACACCAGTGAAAAACGTGTCTGTTTTTCACTGATGTGTGAAAAAGGCTAAATACTAAATTATTTAGATGTTACCATCTTCAAGACCTCATGGCCAAGACAAGGTCTACCTGTATGTGTGCCTTTGGATGACAATGGCTTCCCTGCCTGGGACATCCTTGACAAGTCTTCGAAGACCAACTAAATTGCCATTAGGCAACCCAGCTCAGTGGAGGTGTGATGTCTAGTAGAAGCAAAAAGAGGTGCATATTAGTGACTCACTTGCGTCCCCTCCTTGACAGGAGTCTTAAAGAGAATGTGTCACCAGGTTTTGCCGCTTAATTTGAGAGCAGAATAACGTAGGGGCAGAGATTCTAATTCCAGCAGTGTGTCACTTACTGGGCTGCTTAGTGTAGTTTTGATAAAAATCACTGTTTAACCAACAGTAGATTATCACTAGAGGACTACTTGGCCTGCTGCCAGGTAGTCCAGCATATTCATGAGCTCTGTATAACTGGTAGATCTGCAGCAGAGAAAACACTGATTTTATCAAAATGACAGCAAACAGCTCAGTAAGTGACACATCGCTGGAATCAGGGTCTGTGTTTCTACATTATGCTGCTCTCCGATGAGGTAGCAAATATCTGGTGACAGATTCCCTTTAATGTACATACCTTTCAGACACATATTTGTATATTGGGCTGTACAGTCCTTTGGACTGTTTAGTAGCTGGAATCCAATGAATGTATACCAGAAATGTTACTTAGAGCTACTAGTGTAATTGTAGGGTCATTGGCTAGAAAATTAGCTAAAGAAATAGGAAATTGGTAAGTGTGTGGCTGAGGCCACTTGGAGTGTTTGGGGAGTCTGCATAGCTACAATAAATCTATGTAGGCCCCAGATCCATTAGTCACCACCAGGAGTAGAAGTTTCTAAAGCTCTACACAGTGGTGCGAGGGCTGCCAGAAAGGACTCAGGCGTAGGCCAGTCTGAAGGGACATTTTCCAGGAGTGCGTTAAGGCCATCGGAACCTAGTCTGGTGGAAAGAGAAGCCATTGCAGCAGTCGTGCCACTAAGAATTGGATCCTGCGTATGATGCAGCGGAAAGAAGCTGCATGGAGAGATGCTGTAAATGGCAAAGATAAGTTAGAACACTGGGGTTTGAACATAAGAAAAGTGAGTACATGGGGTGGAAGGTCATCGTAGGTGAAGTGGACCAAAGAGAGAAAGTACAAAGGAAAAACCAAAGTACAAAGTAACAAAGTACTAAACCAAAGGTGTCCAACAATTGAGGACTGCTGCAAACCCACCACATGCAATATTATAGTAATTATGTCCTTGTACATATGGTGCAGTATTACAGTAGTTATATTCTTGTACATAGGGGCAGTATTATAGTAGTTATATTCTTGTACATAGGGACAGTATTATAGTAGTTATATTCTTGTACATAGGGGCAGTATTATAGTAGTTATATTCTTGTACATAGGGGCAGTATTATAGTAGTTATATTCTTGTACATAGGGGGCAGCATTATAGTAGTTATATTCTTGTACATGGGGGCAGTATTATAGTAGTTATATTCTTGTACATAGGGGCAGTATTACAGTAATTATATTCTTGTACATAGGGGCAGTATTATAGTAGTTATATTCTTGTACATAGGGGCAGTATTATAGTAGTTATATTCTTGTACATAGGAGGCAGCATTATAGTAGTTATATTCTTGTACATGGGGGCAGTATTATAGTAGTTATATTCTTGTACATAGGGGCAGTATTACAGTAATTATTTTCTTGTACATAGGGGCAGTATTATAGTAGTTATATTCTGTACATAGGGACAGTATTACAGTAGTTATATTCTTGTACATAGGGGCAGTATTAAAGTAGTTATATTCTTGTACATAGGGGCAGTATTACAGTAGTTATATTCTTGTACATAGGGGCAGTATTATAGTAGTTATATTCTTGTACATAGGGGCAGTATTATAGTAGTTATATTCTTGTACATAGGGGCAGTATTACAGTAATTATTTTCTTGTACATAGGGACAGTATTACAGTAGTTATATTCTTGTACATAGGGGCAGTATTAAAGTAGTTATATTCTTGTACATAGGGGCAGTATTACAGTAGTTATATTCTTGTACATAGGGGCAGTATTATAGTAGTTATATTCTTGTACATAGGGGGCAGCATTATAGTAGTTATATTCTTGTACATGGGGGCAGTATTATAGTAGTTATATTCTTGTACATAGGGGCAGTATTGCAGTAATTATTTTCTTGTACAAAGGGGCAGTATTATAGTAGTTATATTCTGTACATAGGGGCAGTATTACAGTAGTTATATTCTTGTACATAGGGGCAGTATTATAGTAGTTATATTCTTGTACATAGGGGCAGTATTATAGTAGTTATATTCTTGTACATAGGGACAGTATTACAGTAATTATATTCTTGTACATAGGGGCAGTATTATAGTAGTTATATTCTTGTATATAGGGACAGTATTACAGTAGTTATATTCTTGTACATAGGGGCAGTATTACAGTAGTTATATTCTTGTACATAGGGGCAGTATTATAGTAGTTATATTCTTGTACATAGGGGCAGTGTTATAGTAGTTATATTCTTGTACATAGGGGCAGTATTACAGTAATTATATTTTTGTACATAGGGGCAGTATTTTAGTAGTTATATTATTGTACATAGGGGGCAGTATTACAGTAGTTATATTCTTGTACATAGGGGCAGTATTACAGTAGTTATATTCTTGTACATAGGGGCAGTATTACAGTAGTTATATTCTTGTACATAGGGGCAGTATTATAGTAGTTATATTCATGTACATAGGAGGCAGCATTATAGTAGTTATATTCTTGTACATAGGGGCAGTATTACAGTAGTTATATTCGTGACATAGGGGCAGTATTACAGTAGTTATATTCTTGTACATAGGGGCAGTATTAGAGTAGTTATATTCTTCTACATAGGGGGCAGTATTATAGTAGTTATATTCTTGTACATAGGGGTAGTATTACAGTAATGATATCCTTGTACATAGGAGCAGTATTACAGTAGTTATATTCTTGTACATAGGGGCAGTATTACAGTAGTTATATTTTTGTACATAGGGGCAGTATTACAGTAATTATATTCTTGTACATAGGGGCAGTATTATAGTTGTTATATTCGTCTACATAGAGAGCAGTAATATAATAGTTATATTCATGTACATAGAGAGCAGTATTATAGTAGTTATATTCTTGTACATAAAGGGCAGTATTATAGTCGTAATTGTAGCGCCGGCTCCCCTAGTATGCCGGTGCTCCTCTGCATTTTTACACAGTAGTTTCCTAGTAGTTATTCTTATACATAGGAGCAATATTATAGTAGTTATAGTCTAGTGCATAGGTGGCAGTATTATAGGAGTTATATTCCTCTACATAGGAAGCAGTATTATAATAATTATATTCTTGTACATACGAGACAGTATTATAGTAGTTATACTCTTGTACATAATGGCAGTATTATAGTAGTTATATTCTTGTACATATGAAGCAGTATTATAGTAGTTATATTTTTGTACATAGGAACAGTATTATAGTAGTTATATTCTTGTACATAAGGGTCAGTATTATAGTAGTTATATTTTTGTATATAGGAGTAGTATTATAGTAGTTATATTCTTGTACATATGAAGCAGTATTATAGTAGTAATTGTAGCGCTGGCTCCCCTAGTATACCGGTGCTCCTCTGCATTTTTACGCAGTAGTTTCCTAGTAGTTATTTTTTTTACATAGGAGCAATATTATAGTAGTTATATTCTTGTACATAGTGGGCAGTATTATAGTAGTTATTCTTTTACATAGGAGCAATATTATAGTAGTTATATTCTAGTACATAGATGACAGTATTATAGTAGTTATATTCCTGTACATAGGAGGAAGTATTTTAGTAATTATATTCTTTTACATACAGTTGAAACAAGAAGTTTTTATCCACTCTCTATAAAGACACATCTGCATGTTTTTCTCACTATCTGACATGAAATCAGAATAAACCTTTCCCGTTTTAGGTCAATTAGGAACCAAAATTATTCATATTTGCCAAATGCCAGAATGATGAGAGCGATAGAACGTTTTACGGCATTTTTCTGATGATGTGGTGCAACAAGTGTATTATTACTGAGATCAAGAATGAAAGTTCCCATAGGGAAATTACCAAACAATGGCCTTATTCACACCAAGCAACACAATTCAACCTCATCAATATATAATATGATGGTTCTTTAGGTTAAGAAATGTTATTGGACCATTGTATCCTACAGAAGTTGTATTTGTAGTTGTTCTTTCAAAAAAGTAAAAAAATAAAACATACATGAATTGTAAATTTATGTAGCACAGAAGAATTCTTCCCTTCTCACATCACTGAAGCCGGTTCTGTGTATATAGACTTATTCATATCTCAAACATACCTGGTATTTATATAAATTGTGTTACAAGAATAAACCAAGGTCTCTCTGCCTCCTTGAAGTATGAAAATGGTTGTGGGGGATGGTGGATACATCCGGCCTCTGTCAACTAGAACACTACAACACATTTGTTAATGTTCTCTTCAATTTCTTTCTCATTTTCTTTTTACTTTGCTTCAAATAAAACTAAGTACAATAAAGAAGCTGTCATTTTGTTTTACACCTAAATGAAAATAAAAGAATATTCAGAAAAAGTTTGAACATAATCTTCTTCAAAACTATTCTGCCGTATGGCGTATGCAGCACCACTGCAGACTTGTTTGTTCATGGCGAAAGATCGCAAACAAATACTGAGAAAAGATGTATCACACCAGGTTTCATATCTCAAAAAGGTACGAGACTGCACAACCATGTCAATAGAGTGCAAAGAAAGGCATAAGCGAGAAAACACAGACTGGAGAACTAAAGGAAGGAGGGGAAGGCCAACTGAGCTCCGAGCCTGCAGCTCCACAGGGAGAATATCCAAGAAGAAGGCCTACAAAAGAAGAAAATTGAAAATATTCAACAATAGAGATGAGCGGATCAGGCAGAATTCATATTAGCATTAGTGCGAATCTTCCCTTTCGATTAATAGAGAGAACATATTCCATAACTTTAACCCCTTCACCATCGGGCGATTTTCTATTCTTTTTTTTTCCTCCCCTTCTTCCAATAGCCACATAAATTTTCTATTTTTCCATCAGTATAGTCATTTGAGGGCTTGTTTTTTGCGGGAAGAGTTGAACGTTTGAACGACACCATTCATTCTGACCCATATTGCACTGGAAAACAGGAAAAAAATTCCAAGTGCGGTGAGACTGCAAAAAAAGTGCAATTCCACCATTTTTTTTAATTATTATTATTATTATTATTATTATTTACTATGTTCACTATACGGTAAAACTGATGTGCCTGTATGATTCCCCAGGTCAGTACGAGTTCATAGAAACCTAACATGTATATTTTTACTTTTATCAAAGTGGTGAAAAAAATTCAGAAGTTTGTTGAAAAAAAGAATTGCGCTTTTGTCGCCCTTTTCCAAGACCCGTAGCTTTCTCATTTTTCAGCTACAACAGGTTGTGGGCTTGTTGGTGGCAACCTAATCCCCGCCTGAACCTAAGATGGCCCTCCCCAACAGGTTTTCGGGAGGGAGGGATAGGTTCAGGGTGTTTGAGGGATCCTGTTGCCTATACTTTAGGCTCCATCCCACTTCTTCGGGGACTGAGGTCCAATATTATTCTGGGTTGAGGGTAAACTTAGGGTCCCTCCCTAGATTGAGGGTAAGCGGAGGGGCCCCTCAATTACTCTCTCAATCGGTCATGCCAGTCGTGACAGTAACACAAAAACTCTTTCCATAGCTGCGTTCTGCAATGTTTTAGTGCCACCCAGGGAATTTTTGAACTCTTCTGAGAGTCTGGAAAGTCTATCTTTTTTCTGCAAGTCTCCTGGACTTTTCAGGGTGTTAGAAAACATGGATTTTTACCAGTTTTATCATGTGAAAGAGGTAGAGGACTTAGAGGGTCTCTTACTTATATTGATTACTAAAGAAAGTTAAAGGATGAATCCAAGGAGCCTTTGGGTTACGAAAATGTAGTTAATACGGGTTTAGAGAAGCTTCCAGGAACCGATGAGAGAATACTGCACAGACACGGCTGGAGGTTTCCTATAAATATTATACTCTCACCCGGGGTAATATTAATAGTGACTTTCTGACATCTAATTAAACAAATGTTTTTTCTTTACTTATATATTTGTAAGAAAAACAATCTCTACAAGGGATTAAAACGTCTTGCCCTACACCCCCTCACCCCCTACACAGGGCACAAAACTTCACAACAAAAAACATCTCAATCCATCTGTTTATGATATTTTCTTCGATTTCTGAAATGCGGCAAAGCATTGGAATCCAACATAATAATGGTTATCCGTACAAAAGATACTTGACCTAAAACAATGGTGACTATGAGTGGCACAGACATCTCACTTAGCGCACCAGCAGGTCATCAGACATGACGAATGGACATGCTTTCCCCATCTTAAGAGATTTTGAGCACAAGAGAGATACGTCTTGCCCTCCCTGTAGGGAGATGTTCTATCGTACAGAGAAAATAAGAAAGTTTCTTGGTGCGTTTTCCTGTTAACAATTGTGCTGTAGCAGCGGGGATAAAAGCAATGCAATGCTATTCTATTTACAAGTCAGGCATAATGTAAGCAGAGGCCACCGCCGAGGAGATACCAGAAAAATGTTCATTGTGAGCTCCGCACAAATCAATTGGAAGTCGTCTCGCTTATGACCCCTCACTTAATGTGCTGCATTCACAGAGCTGAAGGGATAAAGTGGATTTCTTTTTTTATTTCAAGTGATTCATTGTTTTATAAAACTTTGGAAAAGATTATTCATAATAGTTATAGAGTTACTGAATGCGAGAAGAGTTCATCCTAGTCCCTCCGGTGAAGAATCAACATTTAAGAGGCTATTAACAGTATCAGGTTAATTTTGTTAAGTGCCAACAGGTTATATTTGAAATGTAGTGAAAATTGGACCCTATAGAGTGTTGAACTTTGACAACTAAGGGTCCATTATCAAGACCTTTATATGGTCCTCTAGGGTCCCAGGTCCTAATCTGGGTAATGTCAGCACATTTCTAGGTACTTCATTCATGGATCTCTAAAAAAAAATCCCTTAACACTAGAAGTCCCAGAGAGGGGTCATTTAACATTTCTACCTTTGGAACCCAGAGACGGGTCGAATGACCTGAAAGATTTTAGCTAACATCCTATAATCACTGTCTTTTGTTCTGTAATTAAGGCCATTACTGTCGCACCACAGGAGGTTGTTGTTTTCCATTGAGTTTAGCCATTTAAGGTGGTGTCACACATAGTGACGCAGCAGCGATCACGACCAGCGATCTGGCCTTATCAGGATCGCTGCTGCGTCGTTACATGGTTGCTGGTGAGCTGTCAAACTGGCAGATCTCACCAGCGACCAGTGACCAGCCCCCAGCTAGCAGCGACGCGTGGAAGCGTAACTAAGGTACATATCGGGTAACCAAGGAAAGCACTTCTCTTGGTTACCCGATATTTACCTTCGTTACTAGCGTCCTCCGCTCTCACGCTGCCAGTGCCGACTCCCTGTTCCCTGCACTCCTAGCCAGAGTACACATCGGGTTAATTACCCGATGTGTACTCCAGCTACGTGTGCAGGGAGCAGGGAGGCGGCACTGGCAGCGTGGGAGCGGCGGATGCTAGTAACTAAGGTAAATATCGGGTAACTAAGGAAAGGGCTTATTGGATACCCGATGTTTACCTTGGTTACAGCTTACCGCAGGCTGCCAGACGCCCGCTCCCTGCTCCCTGCTTGCTTCAGTTCGTCGCTCTCTCGCTGTCACACACAGCGATGTGTGCTTCACAGCTGGAGAGCAACGTCCAAAAAATGAAGCAGGACATTCAGCAACGACCGGTGACCTCACAGAAGGGGCCAGGTCGTTGCTGGATGTCACACACAGCGACAGCGACGGGACTTCGCTGCTGCGTCACAGAAAATGGTGACTTAGCAGCGACGTCGTTGTCGTCGTCGCTATGTGTGACACCACCTTTAGTTTCTAGTTAGTTCTATTCAGTTTATTGTATTTGTCACTTGACCCTCTTTCGGGACTTCAGGAGGGAGCTCGAAATTTCTGGGATTTCTAGTGTTAATAGTGTGCCAATCCAATTGATGGAGAGATAATACAAAAACAGTCTGCTTTGATCATACAGTATGTGCTCCCCTCATTGTGGGGGGTGTGAAAATTACCAGTTCGTGCCTCAGCTCTTCATTCAAGAGCAGTTGGGAATGGTACATGCTGGTACTCTATGCCATTTACATTCCTCTTGGGTGTGATTTGGGGTTGTTTATGTTCAAATTGCCCATGTGGAAGGTTTGCAATGTTAACCTTATCTACATCATCTTCCCCCTGAGTCTACTGTTAATGCAAAGTTGTTCTGTAAGGGGGGGTTCAAGGCTATGTCACCCCTGCAGAAGTGTACTGCACACAGAAACGTTTATTATATGTATTAATGTGCATTGTATAGTTTGGTAAATGGCCACAAGGTGGCAAGGTGGTCTATTGACTGCTTTCCTGACACCCTTAGGTAGTTAAGGGTTAAGTGAAAGGACAGGGGTCAGAGTATAAATAGAACAGGATGTAGCAGGAGGGCAGGAGAGTCTCCAGTAGTAGAAAGAGATAGCAAGCCCAAAGATTTGATTATAACAGATCCTAAGGGTCAACCCTTTGACACTGGACATGTGGGGTCCTGTTCTTAAGAGGACTGTTCTAACTTCACCCCCAGAAGAGGGGTTGAGTCCGGTCGGTCTGGGTGGCGTCCATCTTTTCTGGATTGAAAACGCAATAAATTTTTCCTGTGTGACTAAAGGTCAGTGGGCTCTTAAAGGAGGAGAGTAGGTCCGGGCCAGAAGCACGGGTGGAGGAGTGCTTTTGTAATAAGCTTCTTCAATAGCGTCAGCTAAATCCTTTTGTGTGGGACGGAGTGGCTAAAGGACTTTTTGAATCGGCTAGTGCAGTGTGACATCAGACAGGAGAATGAGAATGAGTGGCCTAGCAGTATCCAAATGAGCTCAGGTGCCAGGAAAATGGTCTGCCGGTAAATTTAATTACGGAACGAAGTCTGAAGGGAACGCCGTCGGGGTCAGAAGCGGTCCCCGTGTCAAGCAAGTTGAAAGTGTCCCTGTAATGAAAGCAAGTAAAGTTCTACTGTTGACTCAGTGGAAGAATGGACTGTGGCGAAAGCATCCCTGCAGTGGAGTGGCGACCAGGACGCCAGGGGTTACCAGACAGCTGCGCTGAAGCCTGACAACCCCTGTTGACATGACTACTACTGCCTCCCTAGCCGTTTTACATGTCCCCAGCATTTTATAGACCAGAGAAATTAATAGTGGTGCTATGGATAAAAACACCATATATACAGTATACCACCTGCCTAAACAATCAAATTTACTTTGTCCAGCTCACCTGCTTTCTGCCGGAGACCGCTTATCGAGGACCGTGCACGGAAAGGAAGGTAGCAGAACTCATTTCATATAACAAGAAAAAATTCCAGCAACAAGTCCATGGAAAAATCTTCATTAAAAATTCATCTTTTATTTATCAAACTTGTAAAAACAGTCCATGTTAATAACTGCCCCAACAGAGGACGCGTTTCGAACGACACAGTTCTTAATCCGTCTCTAATTCTTCTGAGAAAAAAATGGACTCATTAAAAAGGGCTGAAACCCTAACATGAACCTCATTAACCAGTAAAAAAGGTTTGGAAAGAGCAGCAAAGAAATTCTCCTATTAACCCTTCCTATCCAAAGTCCCAAAGAAGACTAACCACAGTCACATAGCACTAGTTCCAATATGTCCAAATTCTAGTTTGTTTTTAATTATTCTTATTTCCATCTAAATTTTTATTCTTATTTTCTTTTATCTTAGTGCTATCACTGTATTTCTCTGTCACTATTTCCCAATCGTAAACAGATTCAAGGGAAAGAGAAAAAAGAAAGAAAAAAACCCCATCTAATAGAATTTATTTCACTAGGGATTTTTTTCTATAATGTTTTTCATGAATTTTTTAACGAATTTTTTAACAAACTTTCAATAGAGCCCACTTTTTTCTCAATCAGAAAAAGGACAATGGACAATACTAAACATCACATTCCTGTCCGGTCTTATATTCACAATGATATGAAAACAAAATTATAAAAATTTACAAAAAAATACAAAAAAACAAAAAAATCACAAAAAATCAAGATTTTACATTTCACATGTTATCCTTCCCTAATATGCATGTAACACATCATTCCTCCTGTTCAAACCCATGTTCAAAGTCCCAAAGAAGACTGACCAGTCTCCTGTAGCACTCGTTCCCATATGTCCAAATTCTGGTTTGTTTTTAATTATTCTTATTTCCATCTAAATTTTTATTCTTATTTTCTTTTATCTTAGTGCTATCACTGTATCTCTCTGTCACTATTTCCCAATCGTAAACAAATTCAAGGGAAAGAGAAAAAAAGAGAGCAAAAAACCCATCTAATAGAATTTATTTTACTAGGAATTTTTTCTGTAGTGTTTTTCATGAATTTTTTAACAAACTTTCAATAAAGCCCACTTTTTTCTCAATCAGAAAAAGGACAATGGGCAATACTAACCATCACATTCCTGTTCGGTCTTATATCCACAATGATATGAAAGCAGAATTATAAAAATTTACAAAAATACAAAAAAACAAAAAAATCCCAAAAAATCAAGATTTTACATTTCACATGTTATCCTTCCCTAATATGCATATAACACATCATTCCTCCTATTCAAACCCATAGGATATCTGGTTCCCATCAGGAAAATCCACTTGATCTCTCTGTGCAACAATAACTTCTTCAAATCACCCCCTCTTTTAGGCAACTTTACCTTTTCTATTGCATTTACTCTCATATCTGTCAAAACTCCTTCATGCACGTCCCGAAAATGTTGGGACACTGCAGACAAACACCTTGTCGTTACATTATTCGTGTCATACACATGCTCCGAAATTCTCCTCCTTAAAGTAAGCGACGTACTCCCAATATATTGCAATCGACAAGTTACACAGGAGATCAAGTAGACTACATAATCCGTACCACAGTTTATCATAGAATTTATCTCGTAACTTTTACCTTGACTGAACGACGAAAAACTCTTGGTACCTTGCATAAAAACACAAGAACCGCACGATTTATGCCCGCACTTGTAAGATCCTTTTGTCGGAAGCCAGTTCCCCGTGGATTCCTCCACACCACCCACATTAAACCTGTTCAAGTGGTCACTAGGTGACAATAACGCATTCAAAGCCGTATTCTTCTTAGACACAAACTTAACTCCTTCCTTCAAGATTTTAAACAGTGTCTCATCGGTTGTTAATATCGGCAAATACTTTTTGACCACATGTACCACTTCATAATAATTTTTACTGAATTTTGTGGAGAAAACCACTGGCAACTTTGACCTCCCCACTACCTCCTTTTTCTCCAAATACTGCGCCCTACTTTTCAGATTTAGTTTTTTCTTTAGCTCTTTCCAAATTATCCCGACGGTATCCTCTGGTTACAAATCTCTCATCAATAATTTTACATTCAAGTTTATAACCCTCCTCACTCGTACAACATCTTTTTGCTCGTATGTACTCACCTGTTGGGATGTTCTCAATAATGTGCCTCGGGTGACAACTCCCTGCATGAAGCAGAGAATTCCCCGCTGACGGTTTTCGATACAATTTACATTCTATCATTCCCATGTTGGGATTACCATTCATGTTTATATCCAAAAAATGTATCTCTCGATTCTCATGCTGGTGGGTAAAAAATAGATTATGAGCATTATTACTAATGTAAAATAAAAAATCCTTCACTCTCTCCTTCTCCCCCTTCCATATAATCAATATATCGTCTATATACCGAAGGTATATGGCCATATCTTGTGAAAAAGGATTAGAATGGTTAAAAATATACTGCTCTTCCCACCAAAACATGAATACCCCTGCCAGAGAGGGTGAAAATTTGGAACCTATGGAACATCCCTGCAGTTGGACATATCGATTATTCAGGAATGAAAAATAATTATTCTTTAATAAGAAATTAGTCACTTCCAATATAAATTCCTGTAAGTCAGACGTGTAGCCAGAATACCGCTCGAGCTGATTTTTCAGAGCCAGAATCGCAAGATAGTGTGGAATCGACGTATAAAGCGTCTGTACATCACATGTCAGCCAACTATAACCCTTTCTCCATTCTACCTGTGACAATATATTCAACACATGTTTTCCATCTAAAACAAAACTCGGTGAAGCCTTTGCCAGTGCCTGTAGGTGGTCATCAAGCCACTCTGACAAATGCTCTGTCATTGACCCAATACCCGAAATTATAGGTCTAAAAC
Organism: Anomaloglossus baeobatrachus; assembly: GCF_048569485.1. NCBI lineage: Eukaryota > Metazoa > Chordata > Amphibia > Anura > Aromobatidae > Anomaloglossus > Anomaloglossus baeobatrachus. The sequence goes on along the minus strand of NC_134357.1, from coordinate 459,159,562 downwards.
TAGGTGGAAATAAATTCTTGTGTGATTTGGGGAGAGCATGTAGCAGCGATGTTCGTGGACATGAGGGAACAAAGTACTCTTTTTGCTTAGCATTAATCAATCCCAATTGTAAGCCCTCATCAGTCAACTTCTCCAGGGCCACTCTAACTCTCTCCACAGGATCATAATCTATGCTTTTGTATGTTTCACTATCCTTAAGCAATTTCAAAATTTCTCTCTCATACAATCCCACGTCCATCACTACTACCACTCCCCCCTTATCAGAATTTTTTATAATGATATTCGGGTTGTTCTGCAATGTTCTTATAGCATCTTTTTCTTTTTTAGAAAGATTCTGGGCCATGGCTTTTCTCTGATTATACAAACATGTAAGTTCTTTCTCAACCATATTTTGGAAATCTGTCATTTGATCTGTTCTTGAAACTATTGGATAGAAATCTGGGTTAGGTATCCTCCTTTTTCTAATCATATCATCTTGAGCACGAGGCTTCAAATCATCTGTGGAAAGATCTCTCAGATCCTGCAAAGCTAATTGCTCACGGAATGAGGAGGGGGAAAAAACCGCATCAGTATGATGAGGTTCCTCCAGCTCCTCATTCTGATCGCAAAAAAAGTGTCTCCTGACAGTCAATTTTCTAACAAATTTGTTTACATCAAGTATGGTTTCAAATAAATTGAAACCAGTATTTGGTACAAAATTTAAACCTTTTTCCAAGACCTTGATCTCATTTCCACTCAAAATACAAGCTGAAATATTTATTACAGACTGCACTCCTTCTTCCTCTACTTCTTTTTCCCCCTCGTGAAGTGTCCATGCTGATACTCTTTCCTTCTATGCCTGCGGCCGGCCCTCCTTGTTTTTTTCTTTGGTTTCTCTGAAAAAAATATTGGTTTTTTGAATTCCCCATGGAAGTCGATGGATCCTCCATATTATTTTCAGATGCATCCGTGTTATAATCAGTGGATTCCAAATCCGTTGTCTCCGGATCCGTTGAGGAAAAGCTAACCTTGTTCTGATTCCCTCTATTTCTTGTTTTTAAAATAGATTTAGGACCGTCTCGAGGATATCTTCGATAACCATGCCATGTATAAACTCGATCATTCTCATAGTCCCTTGAATCTCTACTAAACTTTTTTTCTTTAAAGGCTGTGATCTTATCCTCTAATGCAGTGATTTTTTTATTTATTTGTTCCTTCATAAGCTTATAGGACTCCAGACTATTAAATTGTGCCAATGAGTTCTCGACTTCCCTCATTCTACCTTCCAAATCCGTTAATTTGCACTGTTCCTGTTCAATAATAAGCTGAATCAACTTTTTTGAACACTCCGACAAAATCAAATTCCACTTTGTCATAAATTCCTGATTGAACTCTGTGGTAGGTCTCTTACTCATACGGAGCCCTCTAGGAATCATTCCTTTATCAAGATAAACCTGTAAGGTCTTGCTGTCCCACCATGTGCGGATTCTAGAAGACATAATCCTCTCCAGATCCCACATGAGTTTACTCAACTCCATATGTTCTTCCACAGGAATGTCTTGTGCATTAATGGAAAAAATCTTTGCTGCTCTCTCCATTCTTCTCTGGTTATTAATGTTAAAAAAATCATCATCTTGTACATTTGTATCACTTTGAGCAATCTCCATTTTGTAAATCACACAGTCACTGACAAATCTCTTCAATGAACTGAGAAATCAATGCTCATTCATGAGATATATATGGTTGTACCAAATATCCTGCAGGGAGCACGGACACAACCTGCCCAAGACTCCTGACACAAACAAATTTACTTTGTCCAGCTCTCTTGCTTTCTGCCAGAGACCGCTTATCCAGGACCGTGCACGGAAAGGAAGGTAGCAGAACTCATTTCATATAACAAGAAAAAATTCCAGCAACAAGTCCATGGAAAAATCTTCATTAAAAATTCATCTTTTATTTATCAAACTTGTAAAAACAGTCCATGTTAATAACTGCCCCAACAGAGGACGCGTTTCGAACGACAAAGTTCTTAATCCGTCTCTAATTCTTCTGAGAAAAAAATGGACTCATTAAAAAGACACTATGGGGAGATAAGGTATGCACACCAGTGACTATGGAAGGGGAATACATGGAATAGCAGAAACTGCTGTGTGAATACTGACATGAAAAATTCAATAGCTATTTGTAAGAATGAAATGTGAAAAATGGAACCTGCATTACTGCCATGAATATATGAATAAAGAGAAATTTAGCTACTGAATTAATCAATGCAATAGAGCCCCAACACTACGCCAAAGTATTTCTCTACGTTGGGGTCCCTAGCTTGTGTGTGTCCTCTCATGCAGTTAAAAAACTTACCGTGTATGGGAGGCTGAGACCCAGGCTATATATACGATGTGGATTGGCAATAGGTGTGTATGGGGAGGGTTCACAAACGAAAAACTACTAACATTAAGGAATAACGTTTGGAACTCCATTCTATGTCTGAACTGGGTGCAAAAAACCTAAAAAAACATCACTATGGGGAGATAAGGTATGCACACCAGTGACTATGGAAGGGGAATACATGGAATAGCAGAAACTGCTGTGTGAATACTGACATGAAAAATTCAATAGCTATTTGTAAGAATGAAATGTGAAAAATGGAACCTGCATTACTGCCATGAATATATGAATAAAGAGAAATTTAGCTACTGAATTGATCAATGCAATAGAGCCCCAACACTACGCCAAAGTATTTCTCTACGTTGGGGTCCCTAGCTTGTGTGTGTCCTCTCATGCAGTTAAAAAACTTACCGTGTATGGGAGGCTGAGACCCAGGCTATATATACGATGTGGATTGGCAATAGGTGTGTATGGGGAGGGTTCACAAACGAAAAACTACTAACATTAAGAAATAACGTTTGGAACTCCATTCTATGTCTGAACTGGGTGCAAAAAAACCTAAAAAAACATCACTATGGGGAGATAAGGTATGCACACCAGTGACTATGGAAGGGGAATACATGGAATAGCAGAAACTGCTGTGTGAATACTGACATGAAAAATTCAATAGCTATTTGTAAGAATGAAATGTGAAAAATGGAACCTGCATTACTGCCATGAATATATGAATAAAGAGAAATTTAGCTACTGAATTGATCAATGCAATAGAGCCCCAACACTACGCCAAAGTATTTCTCTACGTTGGGGTCCCTAGCTTGTGTGTGTCCTCTCATGCAGTTAAAAAACTTACCGTGTATGGGAGGCTGAGACCCAGGCTATATATACGATGTGGATTGGCAATAGGTGTGTATGGGGAGGGTTCACAACCGAAAAACTACTAACATTAAGGAATAACGTTTGGAACTCCATTCTATGTCTGAACTGGGTGCAAAAAACCTAAAAAAACATCACTATGGGGAGATAAGGTATGCACACCAGTGACTATGGAAGGGGAATACATGGAATAGCAGAAACTGCTGTGTGAATACTGACATGAAAAATTCAATAGCTATTTGTAAGAATGAAATGTGAAAAATGGAACCTGCATTACTGCCATGAATATATGAATAAAGAGAAATTTAGCTACTGAATTGATCAATGCAATAGAGCCCCAACACTACGCCAAAGTATTTCTCTACGTTGGGGTCCCTAGCTTGTGTGTGTCCTCTCATGCATTAAAAAGACATTCCTGTGGAAGAACATATGGAGTTGAGTAAACTCATGTGGGATCTGGAGAGGATTATGTCTTCTAGAATCCGCACATGGTGGGACAGCAAGACCTTACAGGTTTATCTTGATAAAGGAATGATTCCTAGAGGGCTCCGTATGAGTAAGAGACCTACCACAGAGTTCAATCAGGAATTTATGACAAAGTGGAATTTGATTTTGTCGGAGTGTTCAAAAAAGTTGATTCAGCTTATTATTGAACAGGAACAGTGCAAATTAACGGATTTGGAAGGTAGAATGAGGGAAGTCGAGAACTCATTGGCACAATTTAATAGTCTGGAGTCCTATAAGCTTATGAAGGAACAAATAAATAAAAAAATCACTGCATTAGAGGATAAGATCACAGCCTTTAAAGAAAAAAAGTTTAGTAGAGATTCAAGGGACTATGAGAATGATCGAGTTTATACATGGCATGGTTATCGGAGATATCCTCGAGACGGTCCTAAATCTATTTTAAAAACAAGAAATAGAGGGAATCAGAACAAGGTTAGCTTTTCCTCCACGGATCCGGAGACAACGGATTTGGAATCCACTGATTATAACACGGATGCATCTGAAAATAATATGGAGGATCCATCGACTTCCATGGGGAATTCAAAAAAACAATATTTTTTTCAGAGAAACCAAAGAAAAAAACAAGGAGGGCCGGCCGCAGGCATAGAAGGAAAAGAGTATCAGCATGGACACTTCACGAGGGGGAAAAAGAAGTAGAGGAAGAAGGAGTGCAGTCTGTAATAAATATTTCAGCTTGTATTTTGAGTGGAAATGAGATCAAGGTCTTGGAAAAAGGTTTAAATTTTGTACCAAATACTGGTTTCAATTTATTTGAAACCATACTTGATGTAAACAAATTTGTTAGAAAATTGACTGTCAGGAGACACTTTTTTTGCGATCAGAATGATGGAGCTGGAGGAACCTCATCATACTGATGCGGTTTTTTCCCCCTCCTCATTCCGTGAGCAATTAGCTTTGCAGGATCTGAGAGATCTTTCCACAGATGATTTGAAGCCTCGTGCTCAAGATGATATGATTAGAAAAAGGAGGATACCTAACCCAGATTTCTATCCAATAGTTTCAAGAACAGATCAAATGACAGATTTCCAAAATATGGTTGAGAAAGAACTTACATGTTTGTATACAAGTAAAATATATCTTTGTACCGTGTTAGCCAGTAGAGATAAATTTTCAGAAGTGTCTTTAGTTCCATAAAAGGTATCAACCACTGAGGACTCTCTGTTCTTTTAAACAATTTTTTTTCATGTTTGTATAATCAGAGAAAAGCCATGGCCCAGAATCTTTCTAAAAAAGAAAAAGATGCTATAAGAACATTGCAGAATAACCCGAATATCATTATAAAAAATTCTGATAAGGGGGGAGCGGTAGTAGTGATGGACGTGGGATTGTATGAGAGAGAAATTTTGAAATTGCTTAAGGATAGTGAAACATACAAAAGCATAGATTATGATCCTGTGGAGAGAGTTAGAGTGGCCCTGGAGAAGTTGACTGATGAGGGCTTACAATTGGGATTGATTAATGCTAAGTAAAAAGAGTCCTTTGTTCCCTCATGTCCACGAACATCGCTGCTACATGCTCTCCCCAAATCACACAAGAATTTATTTCCACCTAGTTTTAGACCTATAGTTTCGGGTATTGGGTCAATGACAGAGCATTTGTCAGAGTAGCTTGATGACCACCTACAGGCACTGGCAAAGGCTTCACCGAGTTTTGTTTTAGATGGAAAACATGTGTTGAATATATTGTCACAGGTAGAATGGAGAAAGGGTTATAGTTGGCTGACATGTGATGTACAGACGCTTTATACGTCGATTCCACGTATAAAGAAATCCCTAGTGAAATAAATTCTATTAGATGGGGTTTTTTTCTTTCTTTTTTCTCTTTCCCTTGAATCTGTTTACGATTGGGAAATAGTGACAGAGAAATACAGTGATAGCACTAAGATAAAAGAAAATAAGAATAAAAATTTAGATGGAAATAAGAATAATTAAAAACAAACTAGAATTTGGACATATTGGAACTAGTGCTATAGGAGACTGTGGTTAGTCTTCTTTGGGACTTTGGATAGGAAGGGTTAATAGGAGAATTTCTTTGCTGCTCTTTCCAAACCTTTTTTACTGGTTAATGAGGTTCATGTTAGGGTTTCAGCCCTTTTTAATGAGTCAATTTTTTTCTCAGAAGAATTAGAGACGGATTAAGAACTGTGTCGTTCGAAACGCGTCCTCTGTTGGGGCAGTTATTAACATGGACTGTTTTTACAAGTTTGATAAATAAAAGATGAATTTTTAATGAAGATTTTTCCATGGACTTGTTGCTGGAATTTTTTCTTGTCACCTGCCTAAACAATGTATATATATATATATATATATATATATATATATATATATATATATATATATATATATATATATACAGTTAGGTCCAGAAATATTTGGACAGTGACACAAGTTTTGTTATTTTAGCTGTTCACAAAAACATGTTCAGAAATACAATTATATATATAATATGGGCTGAAAGTGCACACTCCCAGCTGCAATATGAGAGTTTTCACATCCAAATCGGAGAAAGGGTTTAGGAATCATAGCTCTGTAATGCATAGCCTCCTTTTTTTCAAGGGACCAAAAGTAATTGGACAAGGGACTCTAAGGGCTGCAATTAACTCTGAAGGCGTCTCCCTCGTTAACCTGTAATCAATGAAGTAGTTAAAAGGTCTGGGGTTGATTACAGGTGTGTGGTTTTGCATTTGGAAGCTGTTGCTGTGACCAGAAAACATGCGGTCTAAGGAACTCTCAATTGAGGTGAAGCAGAACATCCTGAGGCTGAAAAAAAAGAAAAATCCAGACATGCTTGGAGTAGCAAAATCAACAGTCGGGTACATTCTGAGAAAAAAGGAATTGACTGGTGAGCTTGGGAACTCAAAAAGGCCTGGGCGTCCACGGATGACAACAGTGGTGGATGATCGCCGCATACTTTCTTTGGTGAAGAAGAACCCGTTCACAACATCAACTGAAGTCCAGAACACTCTCAGTGAAGTAGGTGTATCTGTCTCTAAGTCAACAGTAAAGAGAAGACTCCATGAAAGTAAATACAAAGGGTTCACATCTAGATGCAAACCATTCATCAATTCCAAAAATAGACAGGCCAGAGTTAAATTTGCTGAAAAACACCTCATGAAGCCAGCTCAGTTCTGGAAAAGTATTCTATGGACAGATGAGACAAAGATCAACCTGTACCAGAATGATGGGAAGAAAAAAGTTTGGAGAAGAAAGGGAACAGCACATGATCCAAGGCACACCACATCCTCTGTAAAACATGGTGGAGGCAACGTGATGGCATGGGCATGCATGGCTTTCAATGGCACTGGGTCACTTGTCTTGTGTTTATTGATGACATAACAGCAGACAAGAGTAGCCGGATGATTTCTGAAGTGTACTTTCAGCCCAGATTCAGCCAAATGCCGCAAAGTTGATCGGACGGCGCTTCATAGTACAGATGGACAATGACCCCAAGCATACAGCCAAAGCTACCCAGGAGTTCATGAGTGCAAAAAAGTGGAACATTCTGCAATGGCCAAGTCAATCACCAGATCTTAACCCAATTGAGCATGCATTTCACTTGCTCAAATCCAGACTTAAGACGGAATGACCCACAAACAAGCAAGACCTGAAGGCTGCGGCTGTAAAGGCCTGGCAAAGCATTAAGAAGGAGGAAACCCAGCGTTTGGTGATGTCCATGGGTTCCAGACTTAAGGCAGTGATTGCCTCCAAAGGATTCGCAACAAAATATTGAAAATAAAAATATTTTGTTTGGGTTTGGTTTATTTGTCCAATTACTTTTGACCTCCTAAAATGTGGAGTGTTTGTAAAGAAATGTGTACAATTCCTACAATTTCTATCAGATATTTTTGTTCAAACCTTCAAATTAAACGTTACAATCTGCACTTGAATTCTGTTGTAGATGTTTCATTTCAAATCCAATGTGGTGGCATGAAGAGCACAACTCGCGAAAATTGTGTCACTGTCCAAATATTTCTGGACCTAGCTGTATAGTAGCTTCTGTACCAATTCAAAAAGAATGTGTATTTTGCCCCCACCCCGATTAAACAAGCAATACCTAAATAGCTCTATCCTTGCACAAACAAGAAAAACTAGTACATAGCTCCAATAATACATAAAAAGAGATGCGCATATAGCTTTACCTGTTACGAGGGGGACCCGGGGAAGCGTGCCAAGATGGGGAATGGACAGCTTCCGCCGGTCAAGGTCCACTGTGCGGTGTAAGAGACCGCTGCTATGGTGGGTGAAGAGTGAGCGGGTTGCTGCTAGCGATCGTCTGGAATGTCACAGACGATCTATGTACACCGATCTGCCCTAACCCGTGTGGGATGTATGGCAGGGATCACACGGCTCGGTGTACCTGTTGCACGGGGAAGCACAGAGGTGCCCACGCACGTGTGCCAGTGGAAGTCACGAGAATATGGCACGAGGGTAGCACAGAGGTGCCCACGCACGTGTGCTTTCAATAACCAGGTGAGTCCAGTGGAGACTCGAGGAGCTCACCTGGGACAGGAACACGGCCTGTAGAAGGAGCTACTGCCGGAGCAGCAAGGCAGGGACACGGCCTGCAAACCAGGTGCTGCCTAAGCAGCAAGGGCCAAGCCCACAGAGGAAGATAATGCCTGAGCAGTGGCGTGGCAGCACGCTGCCAGACATCCAAACATAGAAGGACGGTCGCGCGCCGCCATGATGGCAGGAGGAGCTTTTAAGGAGGTGTAGCTCCAGCCAAGGGCGGGCGCGAGGCGGAGATGACGGACTTGACCCAATCAGGATCCACGACATCCCAGCCTGGCCAGTCAGGATTCACCACGTCACCAGCCTCGTCATCAAGCCGTGTGACGTGAGTGGGCGAATCAGGATCCACCAAGCATAGCACATGCTCACCCTCCTGCCTCTGGGAAATAGAGGCGGGATCCTCGGTCTCACAATGTGTAGAGATAACGGGAGTCTCACTGCTTCCCTGAGCAGCAAACCTCTGCACATTGCGCAAACCTCACAGACCTTCGAGGTTGCTGAGCAGGAGGAGCTGCGGCAGGCAAGGAATGGGAGACCGCCTCATTTCTTGCAACAGGAGTACCACTAGGTGTCACCCTTGTGCTGCCTCTCTGAGGAGGTTTCTCCTGCACTCTGCGCAGTCTGGCAGACCTTCGGCGCTGCTGAGCAGGAGCGCTCGTGGCAGGCAAGGAGACTGTCTCATTCCTTGCCACAGGAGAGTCACGAGGTGTAACATTACCCCCCCCGTCTAGGCCCCCCCCCCTGCCCATGCTCGAAGGCCGCTATCAAACCCGGGGCGTGGATATGATCCTCCAATTCCCAGGATCTATGCTCCGGACCACGGCCGACCCACTCCACAAGGTAGTACCTCCTGCCCCGTATAACTTTTGTCTCCACAAGCTTCGCCACCTCAGAGTCGTCGGGCGGGGGGTCAGTTTGAGGCGTCAGGGACCCCGAGAACTTATTAAGTCGTACGGGTTTCAGGAGGGACACGTGAAAGGTGTTGGCTATAGCCCAGCGTGGAGGGAGCTGGAGTCGGTATGCCACCGGGTTCACCTGCTCTAGCACTTTAAACGGACCCAGGTACCTAGGGGCGAACTTGGCTGCCTGTACCCGTAGGTTAACATTCTTAGAGGACAGCCACACTAGGTCACCAGGGGCGAAGGATGGTGCAGGGCGGCGGCGCTCATCAGCCGTTGTCACCATCCGGTCTTTAGCCCTCTTAAGGGCCTCTTGGGTGTTATCCCAGATCTCCCGGGCCTCGGTCGCCCAATCCTCCACTCTAGGATCGGGTGACGTTATGGGCATAGGAACCGGGATTCTGGGATGTTGTCCGTTATTGAGCAGGAACGGAGTCTGACCAGAGGATTCATGGACCGAATTATTAATGGCAAATTCGGCCCAAGGAAGGAGGTTAGCCCAGTTGTCGTGGTGCGCGGAGATAAAATGGCGGAGGTAAGTTGCCAAGGTCTGATTGGTCCTCTCTACCAGTCCATTGGTTTCGGGATGGTATGCGGAGGAGATGTTCAGCTCTATCTGCAGGAGCTTACAGAGCTCTCTCCAGAAGCGAGACGCGAACTGGGGACCCCGGTCGCTCACCACCTTGTCAGGCATGCCATGCAGCCTAAATACATGCCTAATGAATAAGGTGGCGAGAGCACATGACGTCGGGAGTCGTGGGAGAGGCACAAAGTGGACCATTTTAGAGAAGTGATCCGTGATGACCCATACGACCTTGTGACCTGCTGACTTGGGCAGATCTCCCAGGAAGTCCATTCCCACCACTTCCCAGGGACGATCCGGCACTGGCAGTGGGTGAAGAAGACCTGCCGGTCTCTGCCGGGACGGCTTATTCCGTGCACACGACATACAGGCTCCCACATACTCCTGTATGTCCTGGGGTAGTCTCGGCCACCAATAGTGCCTAGTCACAAGGTCTCTGGTCCTTTTGACCCCAAAGTGACCCCCGACCTTGGAGGCATGGGCCCACGATAGCACCTCATTCCGTAGTTCAGGGGGAACGAGGGCCTTGCCAGGTGGCACCTGGTCCAAAGAAGTGGGAGTGACCATCCTCAAGCTGTCCGGGGGTAGTATAAGACGAGGCTCCTCCTCGTCCTCCTCCAACACAACCATACAACGTGACAAGGCATCGGCCCGTACGTTCTTCTCACCGGCCAGGTGGCGGATAATAAAGCGGAACCGGGAGAAGAACAAGGACCAACGGGCCTGCCTTGGGTTCAGGCGTTGTGCTGTCTGGAGGTATGTGAGATTTTTATGGTCGGAAAATACTTCAAATGGATGCTTCGCACCCTCCAGGAGATGCCGCCATTCCTGGAATGCTAGTTTCATCGCCAGTAACTCCCTATCCCCTATGGAGTAGTTCCTCTCGGCCGGAGAAAAGGTTTTGGAGAAAATGAAACATGGATGCTTCCTTCCTCGTTCGTCTTTCTGGTACAGGACTGCACCAGCACCGACCGAAGAGGCGTCTACCTCTAGTAGAAAGGGTTTGGAGATGTCTGGACGATGAAGGATGGGAGCTCTGGAGAAGTAAGTTTTGAGAGTGTGAAATGCCTCTACCGTTTCCCGTGTCCATGCTTTGGGATTAGCGCCCTTGCAGGTAAGGGCAATGATGGGTGCTGCCACCGTCGAGAAGTTGGGAATGAACTGGCGATAATAATTGATAAACCCCAAGAATCGCTGGATCGCTTTCAGCGAGCGGGGCTCAGGCCATTTCATCACTGTCTCCAACTTCCCCGGATCCATTGCTAACCCCTGACTGGACACGATATACCCCAGGAACGGCAAGGATTCACGTTCAAAAACGCACTTTTCTAGCTTAGCATATAACGAATGAGTGCGGAGCCTCTTAAGTACTCGGATGACATCCCTCCGATGGGTGGCAAGATCGGGGGAGAAGATAAGGATATCATCCAGGTATGCAACCACGGAAAGATACAAATCCCGGAAAACATCATTCACAAAGTCTTGAAATACGGCGGGGGCATTGCAGAGTCCGAAGGGCATTACGAGATACTCGTAGTGACCGTCCTTGGTGTTGAAGGCGGTCTTCCACTCATCGCCCTCTCGGACTCGCACTAGATTATACGCCCCGCGTAGATCCAGCTTCGTGAAGATCTTTGCCCCGCGGAATCGATCAAATAACTCCGTAATGAGGGGCAAAGGGTATTTGTTTTTGATCGTGATTGCATTTAATCCCCTGTAATCGATACAGGGGCGTAGATCCCCTTCCTTCTTTTGCACGAAGAAGAACCCCGCACCGGCCGGTGAAATAGACTTGCGAATGAACCCTTTTGCCAGGCTGTCCTGAATATATTTGGACATAACCTCCGTCTCTGGAGCAGAGAGGGGATACACTCTGCCCCTAGGGGGCTCGGAGCCTGGCTTCAGGTCTATTCGGCAATCGTATGGCCGGTGGGGAGGAAGGGTATCTGCGGCCCTCTTGGAGAAGACGTCCCTGTAGGCCTCATAAGGTGTCGGTAAACCTGGCTCCCCTGTATTCCCTGAGGACCCAACCGACCTAATGGTAGCGGGTGGTTCGGTAGTCACGAGGTGCTCCCTACAGGATCCTGCCCATGATGAGATCTCCCCTGTTGCCCAGTTGAGTATAGGAGCATGCTGTCTCAACCAGGGGAGGCCCAGTAGGATCTCATCCGTCCCCCCTGGAAGCACCAGGAAGGACACCTGCTCATGGTGTCCTGGTGGTACTTCCATCCTGAGAGGGATGGTGATCTGGGTGATGGGATCGACTAGTAGGGACCCGTTGACTACCCGAACCCTGAGTGGCTTGGGCAAGAGAACCAGGGGAACTGAGTATCGGATTGCCAGGGAGGTCGAAATGAAATTGCCATCAGCGCCTGAGTCCAGGCAGGCCAGAGCAGAGAAGAGAGTAGTGCCAAACTGCAACTGGGCGCTGATAGTCAACCTAGAGGGAGAAGCAGCGTCTAGGAACCCCCCTCTGATGGAAACTAGACGCTGTCTTTTCCCGACGGTTTGGGACATCGGGTAGCTATGTGTCCCCTCTGCCCACAGGAAAAGCAGATGACACCAGACCGAGAACCTGGGGTAGAGGAGACCGCTTTGGACACTGTAAAATGATTGAAATTAATACATCAAGTTATCAAATATTTCATAGTAAGACATATACGTTCATAGTTCTGTTTATGTTGGAGGGCATAGGTTATTAATAAAGTTTATAAGGGATAAATATGCCCATATTGAATATACTTGAGTGCTGAGCATGGAGGGATATATTTGAATCCTTCCCGAAGCTTTCCGAAGTTTCCAGAAGGTTACGTAATATGGAACTATATTCAACTGTGTTACACTAGAATGCCCTATATGGTCTGAACAGCTGGTATATAATGCACGATGGAGGGGGCTACTGGTCGCTCCCCACATTGCCTGCTGTGAGAAGACTCGAGGCTGCAAAGATGAAGACACGCTAAGAGATGACATCCCCTGCATTGCCGTTCGGGAACCAAAGAAAGATGGGTAAAGACTTCCCATTGATCATTATGGACTAAATGAACTCTTTGCGTAGACTATCAAAGTATATTATTTTTCCTTTCTGTAACTGAACCCTGGCAACCATTTTTAAATAGATAAAATACATTTATTTTTTACATTTTTGAGGTCTTTTCATTCATGCGCCTTTACGTATTTGAAGAAAAATATATTTAAGAGTATATTTTTTTAACATTTTGGCGAGTCAGCTATTCGTGATTTTTTTACATTTTTTTTGTTGTTCCTTCACTTTGCATAAGGGGGGTCGAAGTTATCAAAGTCATAAGTATTTTAAGTATCTCCTGCAAAGGATCAGGAATCGACAATTTATAAAAATCACGCAGAACCTAGGAAATACGTATAAGTCAAGTAGCATGAATGTTTTTTTTTTGTTTAAATGAACTTTAAAGACTTTGTAAAGCCACAGAAGTTAACTTTTGACGTATTTTTGAGCAAGAAAGATAAAGTCAGTCCATAAGAAGTATTGGACCTGCTGAACAAGGTGAATCAAGTCTTACAGGATCATCCATCGGATCATCTGACCATTTCAGGTAAAAAAATGGATTTTATCTCTTCATATGTTAAGCAAAGTAAACTTCAGTTCACTTATTCAGATATTTCTAATGTAGAGGAGATTTGGTTACGCTTTTATGAGGAGTGTGAACTTGAGAATTCACGTATAGAATGTGCAAGGTCTTTTAATAGAGAGAAACAGAAAATCAGAAATGTCTGTCATTTAGTCTATGATTTTCACAAGTTAATCGTAGGAAAGTGTAAAAATGGTGGAAATAGACAACCTGAATTGTCAGGAGAGTCAGTGATAGAGAAATCCAAAGACTGCTTAGAACCTGGCATGTCAGTCAGTGATATTGTGAATTCTGACTGTAATGTTGGCTGTAATTTTGCAAATCAGAATCTTGATAATGGCGGCAGACATGTGCTACGAAATCAAGGTCATTTTCAGGACACTGGGAAAGAAGCAGGAAATGACGTAGAGAAGCCAGAAGGGGGAGGAGCCAGAGTGATACACGTGCAGAAAAGACACGTGGAGAGAGAAAATGGCGACGATCATTTTCTAAAAATGGAACAGGCTAAGTTAGGGATTAAACTTAGAAAAAATTTAATGGACATATGCAAATTAGTTCCCGCATATAATCCTAAAATACATGTTTGCAGAAATTCAGAGATATTTGAAAGTTCCATTGAGAAGTTAAATTTAACCAATAGTGAGACGAATCAGTTATTCCGTATGTGGTTACCTCAGCATTTCTTTAGACAATTGGCTTTAAAAAAGTCTTCTGACAATGAGACATTTGATTGTTCAAATGATAACGATATCATAAGGCTGAAAAATCTCATCTTCTGTGCAAGGAATGAATCTGATCCAAACTATGAGATGTTGAAAGAATTACAAATTGAACAGAATGAGAGTACGTTCTCATTTATGTCCGTTTTTGAACGTTTGTATAGGGCGGTCATTCCAAATGTCAGATTGGATGGAATGATACGTTTAGTCATCAAGAAATTTAATTTCCTTGACAATGCCGCCTGTGCAGTGGCATTAAATAAAAAGTCCCTATTCGAATGTACGACATTTATCGATTTTGTTAGAAGTCGCCAAAGTCAATCAAAACAGAAATTAATTAATTCTGAAAAACCAACAGTGTCTCCCAGATCCAGATATTTCTGTGATAGGGTGTATGAGATTCGTAGGAGGTTGCATACGTGTTACAAACCATACAATCCATCCCAATTTCTATCGTCTAAAAATCTTTTTTCACAGGAAAAACCCTTGTCTCCAGTGGAGGGATTGGTCACTGGGATTGAGGATCCCAGACAAATGATGAGTAATAGCTTTGAAAGACAGAAACAGGTGTCTTGTGCGGATTCTTTCCCTGGGTTAGGATTTGATAGACTGCGGCAGCTGGGTGGTATTTCAGAGAGAGACATTCTCTCTCATATAACAGAAAACCTTGAATTAAATAAGTTCCGAGATTCCTATAAGTTCAAAGTGAATTTAATAAAGCGAATCTTTGAAGAAAAAATTAGGTATGGTTTTCAGTTAAATAAAGTGGATTTCTGGGTAAATTAATTTTATTGTTTGATAAATGTGTTTATTCATATACAGTGAATCTATGCATATATATATATATATATATATATATATATATATATATATATATATATATATATATGTATATATATATATATATTAAAGGTAATGATAGTAAATCAAGGTCATATTTTCATTTAGTAAAATGATAGTTTAATGTTATAAATTAATAATTTGATCTCTGTATATGAATAATAATATTTAAAATAAAATAATAAGAGAAAGTAACGGATTTTAAGTGTTTCATTTTTATCATAAATATGATAATAATTTTATTCTTTTATTTCCCTCAGAATTTATCAGTAAAACAGATTGATGAAGTATTAACTTTTTATTTTTACATATGTTCTTGTCCTCAATCAGGTAACATATATTTTCTTGTGTAAGGTTAATTCGCGAAAGCATGATTGATAATTATTATTTTCTCAGGTACCAATGGTCAGAGAAGTATACTTGAACGTTTTTTTTATGAATATATATATATCTCCTTTAGAGTTATTAGAAATGTAATCTGAGCTTTGGAAGTGTAGTAAAACTGCTTGCTGTCTTGGAATGGTGTTCCTTGCACGTAACCAGAGCATGACTTGGTACTAAAGCTAAAAATAAATGTTTGTTCCATGGTCATATGTACAGTGTGTAATACATTGGAATTTTTTTTTTTTCGAGAAGTACTTCAAATTAGTAACATAATTTTTGAAATGCGCATAGAATATTGAAAAAAAAAAAAAGGATATGTGTTTGTCAGTTTCTATGTAGAAGTGTATGTTGGAAAAAACATGACAGTCTTGTGTGCACAGATGTGTCTTTGAATGATTGATTGTTGAGCAGCTGCTAAAGTCAGAGTACTTGGATCCAGAGTGAGAAAAAAAAAAAAAGGGGAATTTTTATTTTAACTTCGAGGTTATAATATGTATGTATAATATTAGATAAAAAGTTATAGTACATAAGTATAAATGAAGGAATTTATACCGGATATATATATATCTTATTCTTAGACATTTCTTTAGTATAGAGATATTAGGATTTTTTATTAAGGGTTTATTCTGAAGAGTTACATTCTAGAATAAGGTTATAACGTTTTGATTTTCTTATATCTTTTGTGTTAGTCACTTCTTTTATTGGTACATAGATTGAAAATCATTTTTCTTTTCAAATATGGAAGTGATATTTATAATATGGTATTGAAGATATGCAACACAAATTTTAATTTAATTTAATCTAAACATATTAATTTTTATAATATCATATTTCATGATATTGAAAGGGGGAGGTTTGGTCTCAATCACACACATTTATATTTGATACATATATGTGTTTACAGGATACTTTAATAATTAATATTTCAAGTACAAAGGAAGAATTGGGAATAAAAAAAATATATTTGAAGTATATCATAATGCATTTATATACTAAGAGAAGTGTATTATTTGCAAGGTTACATGACTTAATTATTTTTTATAGGATACTGATAGGCATGGTAATCCTATAAGATACTGGTAACATTAAGGTTATGTATTATTTTTATTTCAATGTATTATTTTTTATTTCAATTTTTTATTTTTATTCCAATTTTCATTTTTTCTTTTATTCCTATTTTTTATATTAATTATTATTTAATATTCACATTTTCAATCAAAATCTCAAATTATACAATTTTTATTTTTTCTTCAGATTTTAAATATCTCAATTGAGAAGACACTTCAATATTTAGTTCAGTAATATCTAATATAAGAATATTACTTTATTAAATATGAATCATATTAAAAGGGAAAAGTTCCATTTTTTGGAAGAAAAGATATTTCCTTCATCAATAGATATACAATTGTTTATTTCCTAGTAACACATTATTTTTATATTAGTATGTTAACACAATAAGGATGAAATATTACTTATAGTTACACATTTCCTTATAGTAGGTTATTTAATAAATAATAGACAAATCAAATAAATTAAATTAGAGTAATAAAGATGGAAGATCAAGGTACATCTAGGTTTACCTTCCTATATTTACAAATAATATATATTATATTTTTAATCAATAATAATTTATAATGGGTATTATTGTGTTTTGATGGTATCATCCAGTCTTTTCTAAAAGGTTATTTGCTTTGATTTATAATTTACAAATGATCTAACTAAAAGCCACATTGTTGCCTTTCATATTTATAATATGATACATGTTATAGGTACACATTATATTATTTCATACTTTATATTATATTTTGGTTACATTCAACACATTGCCACCTATGGGTTTGGAAGGGTAATGCACCAACGACAAAAAAGTCATTACAAGAAAATACTATCGTCTATACCATTATACAGTATTTTATCATTCTGAGTATCAATTATATTAATACTTTTACGATAATAATAATGACATGGTATTATAGTATTAGAAGTTATGATACGCTGTGACATTTATTAGTGATAGTTATTGCCATATTTGGTATTTAGATTAGGGAGTGAAATCTTCAATCAAGATTACAAAAGATAAAACGACTTTATATTTTTCCTAAAGTTAAAAGGGATTCTGCAAAAAGGTCCAAAAGGTAACGTCTCAAATAAGACTGTAAAACATACAATACACTTACCGTGCTTGCACTTCAGAAACGCAATATCTTTTGGTTCAAGGATGGACAATGACACATGGTCTGTGTATTAAGACCTCCCTAAAGTTACTAAGAAGAGCAATGACGTGTTAAAGTTAACCCCTGTCGTGCTGACCAAGAACGTCTTAACATCTGTTATTCGACAACAGGCAGCATGGAGGATAACAGGTGACTAATGTAAATTGCACTGCACAGACATCAAAGACTTCTGCTATTCTTCTACAAGTCATGAACTGTGGTTTATCAACATTGGCTATGGTCTTTGTAATAAAGAATAAAGTTTATGGACTTTGATCTAACAATGATAAACGCAATACGGGACTGTACTAAATCGGTAACCATTCATTTTTATCAAAGGAGTTATTTCTAAGAGATTGTGTTTATGCTGGATTACATCGGAGATAAGAAGACATCAACTCAGAGGACTTCATATGGTGACCGGATTTGGTTTTTGCATTTCTTTTTAGGTCTAGCGAAGTATAGTTTTATACATTTTTATATGATCAGTCACAGCCTGTCATAACATGAATCCACATTATTATATTATTGAACTTACATGAATAATGCAAATTAATTATTCTTCATCATTATTATTGATATTAATCCGTTATTGCCAAATAAGGAAAGAAGATTTGTTATTTTAATGATGTATTAATTAATTTTCGGGGTTGCTCCACCCACTTCAAGGGGGAATTGTAAAATGATTGAAATTAATACATCAAGTTATCAAATATTTCATAGTAAGACATATACGTTCATAGTTCTGTTTATGTTGGAGGGCATAGGTTATTAATAAAGTTTATAAGGGATAAATATGCCCATATTGAATATACTTGAGTGCTGAGCATGGAGGGATATATTTGAATCCTTCCCGAAGCTTTCCGAAGTTTCCAGAAGGTTACGTAATATGGAACTATATTCAACTGTGTTACACTAGAATGCCCTATATGGTCTGAACAGCTGGTATATAATGCACGATGGAGGGGGCTACTGGTCGCTCCCCACATTGCCTGCTGTGAGAAGACTCGAGGCTGCAAAGATGAAGACACGCTAAGAGATGACATCCCCTGCATTGCCGTTCGGGAACCAAAGAAAGATGGGTAAAGACTTCCCATTGATCATTATGGACTAAATGAACTCTTTGCGTAGACTATCAAAGTATATTATTTTTCCTTTCTGTAACTGAACCCTGGCAACCATTTTTAAATAGATAAAATACATTTATTTTTTACATTTTTGAGGTCTTTTCATTCATGCGCCTTTACGTATTTGAAGAAAAATATATTTAAGAGTATATTTTTTTAACAGACACCTCCATTGACTCCACGGAGTCACCTACAGAGCTGGCTGGGAGACCTGTCTGGTGGAAGACGGGAGCCAGACGCTTTTTAGGCCGTGAGGACGTGGGTGCTGAAGAGACCTCGAGCCTCCGCTCCGCCTGGCGGATGTCTATGCGAGAGGCAACCACAATCAAGGACTCTAAAGTAGCAGGCACCTCACGCGTGGCCAGTGCGTCTTTGACGAACCCTGCCAGGCCCTCCCAGAACACAGGGACAAGGACCTTATCGGGCCAGTCCAGCTCTGCGGCAAGTGTCCTAAAGTGTACGGCAAAGTCCCCGACTGAAGCGGACCCTTGCCGAAGTCGTAGGAGGCGCAGCGGGGAGTCGTGGGTGACTTGAGGCCCGAGGAACACCATTCTCATGGCCCCAAGATAAGATGCTAAGTTAGTCACCACCCGATCTCCGCGCTCCCACAACGGCGTAGACCACTTCAGCGCTCTCCCTGTGAGCAGGGACTGGACGAAGGCTACCTTCGCCTTCTCGGTAGCGTAAAGATTCGCGTACAGCTCTAAGTAGGTGGTAACTTGGTTTATAAACCCACGGCACTCGGAGCTGTCCCCGCTAAAGCGCTCTGGAAGCGCAAGGCGAGGAGACCTTCCGCCCAATAGCACAGCCTGGGTAGCCGCCTGGGTGGCGACTGTCGTCAGAGCAGTCTTGTCGGAGGAAGACTGCTCCACTGCTGCCAAACGTGATTCCAACTGCTGCACATAACGCAGCAACTGCTGCTGCTCTTCAGCCATAGCCAGACCTTTGGCGCGACCGTAATGTTACGAGGGGGACCCGGGGAAGCGTGCCAAGATGGGGAATGGACAGCTTCCGCCGGTCAAGGTCCACTGTGCGGTGTAAGGGACCGCTGCTATGGTGGGTGAAGAGTGAGCGGGTTGCTGCTAGCGATCGTTTGGAATGTCACAGACGATCTATGTACACCGATCTGCCCTAACCCGTGTGGGTTGTATGGCAGGGATCACACGGCTCGGTGTACCTGTTGCACGGGGAAGCACAGAGGTGCCCACGCACGTGTGCCAGTGGAAGTCACGAGAATATGGCACGAGGGTAGCACAGAGGTGCCCACGCACGTGTGCTTTCAATAACCAGGTGAGTCCAGTGGAGACTCGAGGAGCTCACCTGGGACAGGAACACGGCCTGTAGAAGGAGCTACTGCTGGAGCAGCAAGGCAGGGACACGGCCTGCAAACCAGGTGCTGCCTAAGCAGCAAGGGCCAAGCCCACAGAGGAAGATAATGCCTGAGCAGTGGCGTGGCAGCACGCTGCCAGACATCCAAACATAGAAGGACGGTCGCGCGCCGCCATGATGGCAGGAGGAGCTTTTAAGGAGGTGTAGCTCCAGCCAAGGGCGGGCGCGAGGCGGAGATGACGGACTTGACCCAATCAGGATCCACGACATCCCAGCCTGGCCAGTCAGGATTCACCACGTCACCAGCCTCGTCATCAAGCCGTGTGACGTGAGTGGGCGAATCAGGATCCACCAAGCATAGCACATGCTCACCCTCTTGCCTCTGGGAAATAGAGGCGGGATCCTCGGTCTCACAATGTGTAGAGATAACGGGAGTCTCACTGCTTCCCTGAGCAGCAAACCTCTGCACATTGCGCAACCTCACAGACCTTCGAGGCTGCTGAGCAGGAGGAGCTGCGGCAGGCAAGGAATGGGAGACCGCCTCATTTCTTGCAACAGGAGTACCACTAGGTGTCACCCTTGTGCTGCCTCTCTGAGGAGGTTTCTCCTGCACTCTGCGCAGTCTGGCAGACCTTCGGCGCTGCTGAGCAGGAGCGCTCGTGGCAGGCAAGGAGACTGTCTCATTCCTTGCCACAGGAGAGCCACGAGGTGTAACATTTACCCCTGTAAGAAAAATGAATGTGTAAATAGTCCCACCTCTGCATAAAAAAAAGTGTGTAAAACTCCACCCCTGTACATACAAGGGAGTGTGTAAATAGCTCCACCCCTGCTTAAATAAATGAATGTGTATATAGCTCCACCCTTATACATGCAAGGGGAAATGTAAATAGCTGAACGCCTGCATTAAAAATGAATGTGTATATAGCTCCACCCCTATACATGCAAGGGAAAATGTAAATAGCTCCACGCCTGCATTAAAAATGAATGTATATATAGCTCCACCCTGTACAAACTGTACAAACAAGAATTTTGTAAATCCCTCCATCAATGCATAAAAAGGAATGTGTATAAAGCTCTATCACTCCATACCAGTACAAACAATGTATATGTATGTAGCTCCGCCCCTGCATAAACAAGCAATATATATATATATATATATATATATATATATATATATATATGAACAGTCAGTATGTAAATAGCTTTACCCCTGCATTAAAAGGAATGTGTATATTTCTCCATCCCTGTATAAACAGGGTAAATGTGTAAACAGCTACATCTCTGCATTAAAAGTAATGTGTATATAGCTCCACCTATGTACAAACAAGGATTTTGTAATTAGCTCCACCCATGCAGGAGATCAAATGAAGATTAAGGGGATAGGCAGTGACATAGTCAAGTCCCAGTACGGAGTCAGAATACCAGGAGGGTATCGGATCAGACCAGAGGAACAAGGCAAAAAGAATGGTCACGCAAAGTCAATGTTCAGGTAGCAAAAGATCAATTCCTAGAGAACAGATAACTGACGCCAACAAACACCACCAAACAGAAGGTTAAAACTGGCAGTGCTATGGGATAAATGCTAGGCTAAATAGCTACACAATTACTTGGAACACCTGCAGAAATACAGCACCTCCCAGTATGAGATTGGACAACTGATCTGTCCCTCAAAACACTGACAGCTCAGTACATGCGAACTTCAGGTTGGATGACTGAGCTGTCACTTACCAAACTGACAGCTCAGCATGTCCTGATCACTGAATAGGGGAATTGTTATGGCACATCCCTATACAAACAAAAAATGTGTAAAACCCTCCACCCCCACATAAAAAGGAATGTGTGCATAGCTCCACCCCTGCATAAAAAGGAATGTCTGTATAGCTCCATCCCAACACAATCAAGAAATGTGTATGTAGCTTCACCCCTGTATAAAAACGAATGTGTGTATAGGTTCACCCCTGCATAAAAAGTAATATGTGCATAGCTCTTCCCCTGCATAAAAAGGAATGTGTGTATAGCTCCACCCCTGCATAAAAAGGAATGTGTGTATAGCTCCACCCCTGCATAAAAAGGAATGTGTGTATAGCTCCACCCCTGCATAAAAAGGAATATGTGTATAGCTCCTCCCCTGCATAAAAAGGAATGTGTGTATAGCTCTACCCCCTGCATAAAAAGGAACCTGTGTATAGGTTCACCCCTGCATAAAAAGTAATATGTGCATAGATCTTCCCCTGCATAAAAAGGAATGTGTGTATAGCTCCACCCCTGCATATAAAGGAATGTGTGTATAGCTCCACCCCTGCATAAAAAGGAATATGTGTTTAGCTCCACTCCTGCACAAACAAGGGATGTGTATATACAGCTCTCCTTGTGTATAAACCAGGGACATGTTTATAGCTCAGCCTTTATATCAGTCTAATACAATTCCCAAAATGTAATAAACTGAGAAGTCTTCCTGTTCTAAGCTGCAAATGACAAATAACCCATCTAATTCTATCTATGATTCAGTTCACTTGATTGGTCCTTCCCGTTCTCTTTATCCTTTCAACTATTATCTATACATTTCCATCGAGATATCCGATACAGCTTTCTTATCGCTTTAATAACTACCGGGACATTGAGAAAGATCTGAACGTGAAGAGCAATTTATGCTGAATTCTGTCTATAGAAACTTTGCTTTTGCTAAAACAATCAGATTTGATCATCTATGTTGGAAGCGTTGCCGCTGACACCTCCGTGGCATTATCCGTTCTTGTACTCATGAAAAGTTCATGTAACTAGAAAAAAAGAAGCAAAAAATCTGTCCTTTTGTAACCTGATATGCATAACTCATACATAATAGAGCCCAACATCATTCTCGGTGGTATCGCGGCAATAAATCTTGCAAGAAAAGAGGGAATAGTGTCCCAGCAGCCTGTCAACATATTCTATCTGTCCTCTTCATTACGGGAACTGTCTATATTTTTGCTGCTGGTATTAATCATCCTCGTACAAACCTGCAATGTTCTTAATAGGTTTGACTGTTGTGTAGCATTTGTTATTGTAAGTAACTTCGTATCTAAGCTTTATTGGTTAGATCGGGAGGTCCAGGGGATACATATAAGAGAGGTGACCTTATAGCTAGAGATCAAGTAGACCTTCCTGTCTGGTCTACTCACTGGACATTGATCCTTCCTCATGTTTTTAAAAAAATCCAGTTCTGGTCCAAAATCCGGTACCCATGTAAGTCTATGGAACCAGAATCCGGGGATTAAAAATGTTGGTGGAAGGGATAGGGGGATAGGAGCGCGCGTGGTGTAGTCACCGAAGCTCCGTGTCATGGCGGTAAGCTGCTTCCAGGTCACACATTCACTTCCCGAGTTGCGTGCATCTAGATCATGCACTAAAAATCAAGGTAGATGCTAGAATGTACAGGCTCCATCCAGGTATGATGTAATTTGTCACGTGATGGGGGGGGGTGTTCAAAATGTAGCCCGGTTTAGAATAAACATTCTTTTTCTAAGTCCATATGGGCATGGAGTTGTTTATAATAGAAGTGGGGGTCTAGGGGTAAGACCCCTAGATAGGAGGAGAGGGATGAGCAGATCTCTGTGCCCGCAATGTGTCCTCCTTCGCTCAGCCTGAGCGGCCTGCTTCATGAGCTGGCCGTAATGTGTCCTCCCTTGCTCAGCCTGAGCGGCCTGCTTCATGAAGCAGACAGCTCAGGATGAGCTGCGTGCGCGATGTGTCCTCCTGTGCTCAGCCTATTCATAATTTAGACAGCGCATGTGATTAGTTGCAGGCAGACACTGTCACACAGGCTGGGGGCACGACTGAGTGCAACCAATCACAGAGGCCAAGCCAGCTGGTGGGCAGGGAAAGCAGTGCATATGTATGAGCAATGATGAGCGGAGGCTGCAGGAGCAGTGTGACAGCCGCACGGAACCAGTTTACAGCTGCGACGGAGCCTTGGTAAAGTATGAAGCGTTCGCTTTATTCTTATTTTCTTTATTTTTCCCTTATTTTTTATTTAATTTCTCAAGTATCGGATCCGGATCAAACAACCGGAATCCCAGGCAACTTTGAAACCGCGCGGATCTGGACTTTTAAACCGGTGATTCACCGTTACTTTGTTTCGTAATGTTACAGAGACTTGTAAAATGTTGCACAGATTCCCTGAGTTTTGGACATGGAGCTCTGTGGCCCTGAGTAAACCTTCGGAAGAGACTGTCAGTGATTCTGGGAAGCTGAAGCACGAAGCAAGCTGGAAAACAAGATCTAATTGCAGTGGCTATAGGGAGAGAGCTAATTAACGGATAACAAGTGTACAATAACAAATAGAACATTATGTACACATTAATATAGATGCAAATATGTCATTTTATTTTTAGTAATTAGTAGGGAAGAGGAATTATGTTATAGAGGAATGGAATTTTACCCAAATTTTAGAAAAAACTGCATTGGTCAAATTGAGTTATGTATGGATTCAATAATTTTGAACCATTTTTCTGAATCATATAGGGCCATTAAAAGATTATTAAACAAAAAAAAATGCTTATACTCCCCGCTACCTCTCCAGCCTCTCATTTCCTCACCATCTTCTAGCCAGTCCTCGATGCAACTTCTGCTCACCACCGTGAGGACTGAAACTCCCAGGCCTTTAACGCTAAGCTAAGATGGTTCTCTGCTGTGAGAAACGAAATCCCTGGGCCTCTCACACTAGGCCAGTACTTTGGTACTTCCGGCTCTGATGAGAGCCGGGACAGTTCTGCGCATGTGCACACAAGCTCACGGCACGCATTATGATGTCATAACAATCCTGACCTGTTAGAACACTTGTGCAAAACCCTCCAGGATCGCATCAGAGCCGGCTGTACCGGACTAGTGTGAGAGGCTTAAGGCCGCTTTACACGCAACAACATCGCTAACAAGATGTTGTTGGGGTCACGGAATTCATGACACACATCCGGCCTTGTTAGCGACGTTGTTGCGTGTGAAACGCACGAACGACCGTTAACGATTAAAAATGCTCACAATATTGTTGATCATTGAAGCAGGAGAGAAGCAAAGTCCTGCACCACCGCAGATTACCTGCAATATCGCTTGCGGTACCGCCTGTGCCTGTGCTCGGGTGGAGAGCCTGGAGGGTCCGACAATCCAAGAGCGGGGTGCTGGTCATAAGACAAAGTCCATTGATGAAGCGTGAGAGTAGAAAGAGACCGCACTCAATCCGCTGTGAAGGATTTCTTTATTCAAACACGTGCAGAGTGGAGGGCTGGAGACACACTGTGAGCTGGCTCCTCAAGAATGGACGACAGCTGTTTCGCCCAAATTGGGCTTCCACAGGTCCACATGTGGAGCTACGGCTACACCCCTTTTAAAGGAGTGCTCACAGATTGCCCCAGACCACATAAAAATAAATAGGAGATTTGTGTATGCATATAAAATACATGTATCCATTTCCATGCATGAATTTACAACAAATTTTAAACATGTAAAAGAACACACTTGAATAAAATGAAGCAATGGGTGATAGACAGGCAGAACTATCATAGGAACACAGATAGATCCACACGATCGTTTAACCCTTGGGGGCCCTGTGCCCCATAATTAATAATTAACCTAGCCTCCTCTTGTAGCAACAATTTGTGCAGGTCGCCCCCCTTCAAAGGGAGGGAGACCTTTTTAAGGCCGGCAAAACGCAAAACGTCGGGGTCACCATCATGACAATCCTGGATATGGGAAATTAATCTGGGAGAACCTTTCCCTGATGTTATTGAACTGTAATGTTCCCTGAATCGCACATATAAGCATCTTATAGTCTTGCCTATGTAGAACCTGCCACAAGGGCAGAGCACCACATAGACCACAAACTTGGTTTTGCATGAGATGAATTGATGGACAGTGTGCAAGTGCGGGCCGACTTGTACGGAGCGACCTTTTAAATGCTGGCTGCAAAAACGACACTGACCGCACCGGTAATTCCCTGGTGGGCAGCATTTGTCTAGCCAGGTTGTCGAATTGGTAAGTCTGTTCCTCACAAGTCTGTCCCGCAAATTGCCGCATCGTCTGAACGATACCAAAGGATTGGACATTGTCCTGTCAGATAAAGCCGGATCATTCTTCAAGATGTGCCAATTTCTGCAAAGAGCAGTTCTAATGGCATGCTCCAGAGGTCCAAATTTAAAATTAAAGACAAACCTACCCAAATTGTCAACACATTTTCTGGTGCGGTTTTTACGGACAGACGTGGCGCCGTCTGATCTAGCTCTCTCACAGGCTGAATCAATCAGTTTTTTTGGGTAACCTCTTTGATGCAATCTAATCTTCAACTCCTGAGATTGTTGAAAAAAAGATTCCTCTGAACTGTTTGCTCTACGTACTCTCAGGAATTGACTGTAGGGCAAACCCGTCTTAATGTGGAGGGGGTGGGCACTTTGATAATGAAGAAGGGAGTTTGATGCCGTCGGCTTTCTGAACAACCTTGTACAAATATCGCCCTCCTTGATAGATCCCCATGGTGCTGCACCCACCACCCCTTTAGGAAACGGATCCGACGGGGGGGGCAGGAAAAGGCACACGGCACAGAGGTCGCAAGAGGAAGTCTGTAACTTGGAGGAATTAAGTTTCCAATCTACTTCTTGTCCCCCTACCGATGCGATCATCAATCTAACATCCCATACTCTTACTCCAGATATGGTCTCTGTATTAATTAAAGGTTTTAAATATTGCATTCCGGAAAAGTTCGATTTTGCTGAGTTCAAGATTGATCTTTTTAAGGCTATTAGAAAGATCCATCTGCACAAACATTTCCAAATGGCGCCTAATACAGCTCATACAGCGCCTGCTGGACATGTTCCGTGCAGTATAGCTGATTCTCGGACCGGTCTGATAGGGGCTTTTGATTCTGGGATCCTTCAAGACGCTGAGTTGTTGCTCAGCTTGAATGAGCCAAATGTTTCAACTGATATTGTGGGTTCCAGCAATAGTCCAGGTTTGGAAAGGTTTACTAAGGGGATAAAATCGGATTTTTGTCCCCCTACTGTACCTGGAAATTTGATTGATTTATATCAGGAAGCTGTCTTGAAGGATGTCGAGTCATTGGTGTACGCCAGGCCGATCCAGAATCTAAGTCAAAAAGAACAGGCTGCGATATGTATCATTGAAGAAAAACAAAAAGCCAGCACTAAATGTGCACTTCAGCACTAAAAATTCCAAACTGTACTTATTATAAAAATTTTTGAGATTTTTGGCAAAAAATTGCAATTTCTTGAGCAGTTCTACTATTCATATGTGAGGCCGTATGGCACATTGTATAAAAATATTTTAGTGTAGGACTGCTTCAAATGAGATTTGCCGTGACGTGGCGAAGCAGCTCAAGAAATTGCAATTTTTTGCCAAAAATCTCAAAATTTTTAAAATAAGTACAGTTTGGAATTTTTAGTGCTGAAGTGCACATCTGGTGCTGCTTTTTTGTTTTTTCTGCGATATGTATCATGCAGGGTTGGGAGGACACGGTGTTCCGCGAGGCTGACAAGGGGGGCAACGTTGTCCTCCTTCCTAAATATGATTACATCCAGGAATGCAATAGACAATTAATGGACAGATCTACCTATTGTCCTCTTTCTGCAAATCCTATTCAAGATTTTAAGAAATCTTTGGTGCGGTTGCTGGACAAATACGTGGGGCTGGGTTTTCTGTCTCGCTCACAGGCTGATAAACTAATTCCTCCTTTTCCTACAAAGCCCCACTGGTATTGCATACCAAAGATACATAAGAGCAGGGATAATCCACCTGGTCGCCCAATAGTGGCCGGCATCGGCTCTTTAACGGAGCCTTTGTCGCACTATTTGGACTGGCTGTTAAGACCAATTATGAGTCATATCCCCTCTTATGTCAAGGATAGCAGTGATTTTTTAACACTGCTAAAGGGTATGACATGGCAGGAGGGCTTTGCTTTAACCTCGATTGATGTGGAGAGTCTGTATACCCGCATTCCTCAGAATTTGGGTATACAGACTGTTAGGGATTTGGTGGCGCAGACTGGAAAAGATGCGTTGTTTTGCAGTTTCATTGAGGAAGCCCTTGATTTCGTTTTATCTAAAAACGCTTTCATGTTTTTGGACAGTTGGTACTTGCAGTGCAGGGGTACCGCTATGGGTACCCCTGTCTCTTGTGCCATGGCCAATATTTTTTTGGGCTCCTTTGAAAGCAAATATGTTTTTTCTGACACCAACCCTTTTTTCAAATATATTCGCCATTTTTTGAGGTATGTGGACGACATATTCATAGTGTGGGCTGGCACTGAGGTCCTTTTTGCAGATTTCGTGTCCTATCTCAACACTTGTAACACCATGAATATGTCCTTTACTTCCTCATATGGTGGCGATACTCTCAATTTTTTAGATATTGAGGTTTCTATCAAGGAGGGCGATATTTGTACAAGGTTGTTCAGAAAGCCGACGGCATCAAACTCCCTTCTTCATTATCAAAGTGCCCACCCCCTCCACATTAAGACGGGTTTGCCCTACAGTCAATTCCTGAGAGTACGTAGAGCAAACAGTTCAGAGGAATCTTTTTTTCAACAATCTCAGGAGTTGAAGATTAGATTGCATCAAAGAGGTTACCCAAAAAAACTGATTGATTCAGCCTGTGAGAGAGCTAGATCAGACGGCGCCACGTCTGTCCGTAAAAACCGCACCAGAAAATGTGTTGACAATTTGGGTAGGTTTGTCTTTAATTTTAAATTTGGACCTCTGGAGCATGCCATTAGAACTGCTCTTTGCAGAAATTGGCACATCTTCAAGAATGATCCGGCTTTATCTGACAGGACAATGTCCAATCCTTTGGTATCGTTCAGACGATGCGGCAATTTGCGGGACAGACTTGTGAGGAACAGACTTACCAATTCGACAACCTGGCTAGACAAATGCTGCCCACCAGGGAATTACCGGTGCGGTCAGTGTCGTTTTTCCAGCCAGCATTTAAAAGGTCGCTCCGTACAAGTCGGCCCGCACTTGCACACTGTCCATCAATTCATCTCATGCAAAACCAAGTTTGTGGTCTATGTGGTGCTCTGCCCTTGTGGCAGGTTCTACATAGGCAAGACTATAAGATGCTTATATGTGCAATTCAGGGAACATTACAGTTCAATAACATCAGGGAAAGGTTCTCCCAGATTAATTTCCCATATCCAGGATTGTCATGATGGTGACCCCAACGGTTTGCGTTTTGCCGGCCTTAAAAAGGTCTCCCTCCCTTTGAAGGGGGGCGACCTGCACAAATTGTTGCTACAAGAGGAGGCTAGGTTAATTATTAATTATGGGGCACAGGGCCCCCAAGGGTTAAACGATCGTGTGGATCTATCTGTGTTCCTATGATAGTTCTGCCTGTCTATCACCCATTGCTTCATTTTATTCAAGTGTGTTCTTTTACATGTTTAAAATTTGTTGTAAATTCATGCATGGAAATGGATACATGTATTTTATATGCATACACAAATCTCCTATTTATTTTTATGTGGTCTGGGGCAATCTGTGAGCACTCCTTTAAAAGGGGTGTAGCCGTAGCTCCACATGTGGACCTGTGGAAGCCCAATTTGGGCGAAACAGCTGTCGTCCATTCTTGAGGAGCCAGCTCACAGTGTGTCTCCAGCCCTCCACTCTGCACGTGTTTGAATAAAGAAATCCTTCACAGCGGATTGAGTGCGGTCTCTTTCTACTCTCACGCTTCATCAATTGTTGATCATTGATGCGTCGTTCCATTCCCGATTATCGTTGCTGTTGCAGGACGCAGGTTGTTCGTCGTTCCTGCGGCAGCACACATCGCTATGTGCGACACCGCAGGAACAAGGAACATCACCTTACCTCCGCCCGCCCGCAATGAGGAAGGAAGGCGGTGGGCGGGATGTTTGTCCTGCTCATCTCCTCCCCTCCGCTTTTATTGGGCGGCCGCTTAGTGACGCCGCTGTGATGCCGCACAAACTGCCCCCCCTTAGAAAGGAGGCGGTTCGCCGGCCACAGCGACGTCGCTAGGCAGGTATGTGTGACGGGTTCTACCGATGTGCGCCACAGGCAGTGATTTGCCCGTGACGCACAACCGACGGGGGCGGGTACGCTCGCTAGCGATATCGGTAGCAATATCGCTGCATGTAAAGTGCCCTTTAGGGTGACAGTGAGGAGTGGAGGGGTCAGAAAGATGAGTGGTAAAGTGCGTATGAGTATAAGGATTTTTTTTAAATTTTTTTATATTATGTCTATTATGCTGTGGGGTCTGGTGAGACCCCAGAGCATGATAAAGGACATTAAATTTGTGGAGAATAACTTCTCTGCAAGTCGAATTTCCCTGAAAAATCTGAGGACCTAGCAAATTTGCATTTTACCAGATCTGCTTATCTCTAGTAATTAGATGTAAAAAGAAAAATTATTGGGAAAATATGTTGTCATTAACATCCCACCCTTTATTGATGATAATGAGATAACTCCGCATCATCTATCCCAGTCTATACAGTAAAGCTGAGAAGTTAACCACAAAGAACAGAAAGTGTCAGCCTACAGAATATGAAGATCTGCTATATTTTAGTACTTGTTATGTAGTCAGTTCCAAAAATATTCAACCTGTTCAGAAAAAGTTGTGACTTTTTTTATTATAGCAGACAGATTTAAATATTGTTTTGTTTTTTCTTTTGATGTGTTCTCTTTAAAAACATCACTGAAGAAAAAAGTGTCCATAGTCATGTGAGAGTTTGGATGTGATGCCTGCAGTGATTCCTCCCGCCCACCTGAAGGGTCTGCTCAAGCTGACAAAAGTCTCTGAGTGGAAGGAAAGAGAAAGTGAAAGGGAACAAAGTGCAGGACAATGCCGCAGTATGCAGACTTGTGGCCGGCTCTCATTTCACTGGGCTGATGTACTAGGATTGATGAAGACTGCTAAATTTGTTGGAGTATAAACCCTACATTGGGAGATTGGAGATTGCTGCCAGACAGAGAACTGTATCCAAAAAGACATCCCCAGGTGTTGCCAGCTAGTAACCTCACTGCTTATCCTGTTCCTGAGGGGACTTTTCTCAGGTTACTGTTGGTCTCCAAAGAACCCTTTATGACACACTTGGAACCTGGCTGCGGTTCTGTTTGGGAGGTCACAGCGGCAAGGCCCGACTCTGTGACCCTGGCGGTGTCGTTTCTAAACGAGGGGAATATATTTACAGGGGATTATAAATTGTGACACTGTGGCGCCCCTGACCTGGTCAGGCACCACTGAGTACTGCACCCATCCTGGGGACAGTACAACACAGGTAATCCAGAAGGCTGACCGGGGTGTGGAACACAGGCGCATAGTAATCAGCTCTCACACATGTACCCATGAGAGGACCCCTGGGGATTCCAGGAGGGGGAAAAGCCTTGACCTTCACTGGAATAGTGGAGGGGGCCAAAAGCCTCCATCTCCTCTCAAGGGGTGTGGTAAGAGAGTCTGGTTGCTAGGTGGCGTAGGCAAGAACAGGAGAGGAGGGGCAGTGAGTCAGTTAGAGCAGAACTCCATAGGGCTCAGTGAGGAGCAGACCTGTGGGGCTGTTGCTGTCTAACAGCGCCCGCGCAGTGGCTACTGACGGGGGAGAACGGTCAACTAGGAGTGCTACCCGAAATCCATCTTCAGCTAAAGAGAGAGCAACGGAGTGGGAAGTAAGGAGACTGCTAGAGAGTACCAGGCCCAAACGGGCGGCAGATCCCGAAGCGGAGATAGATCCAGCTTTCTTTTGCTAAACCTGCCGGTGTGGGGCTCTCAAAGCCCACGCCACAACACCACAAAAAA
Source organism: Anomaloglossus baeobatrachus (assembly GCF_048569485.1). Lineage (NCBI taxonomy): Eukaryota > Metazoa > Chordata > Amphibia > Anura > Aromobatidae > Anomaloglossus > Anomaloglossus baeobatrachus. Next base: position 459,127,797 of record NC_134357.1, on the reverse strand, counting down.
AGCCGCAGCCACGTAGCCACAGTTAGGGCCAATAGCTCACAGGAGGCAAGAAGCTGGAGTGATCTGGCCCAGGCGACAAGCACACGGCGAACGAAGGGGAGAGAGGCTGCAGCATCTTCCCTGGGTGACCCCCATAGGGACTCAAAGTCGGGGTCACCCCAAACCACCAAGGGCTAAGGAAGGCGAGTTGGTAGTCACCCTCATAAAGTCAGCCTGAAGGATACCTGGTTCCCACCTGGTTCATCTCAGCTACGCCCGGGCTACTCACCCTGCCATCAAATGTGAGTAAAGCCCTTGAAAGACAGTTCTGCCTGTGTGAGTCATTCTGCGACTTGTAGTACTACGCATCTACACCGGGCCCTGGGGCTTGCCTCACTCTCAGGAGGCTATTCCAACTAACTGCACACACCATCAGCCCCAGGCGACCCTCAACCTGCAGTGGCGGTCCCTACTGGCCGCAATACTGAGAGTGGCGTCACGACAAGAAGAAGATCTCCTACCTGTGACCAGATCCAGCTGAGTGGAGTCCCTGAAGGTAATGCACCGACACAACATCACTGGTGGGGCTTCACATCTGGCGTCACGAACAGGATAAGGACTAGACCTGTTCAGACAGGTGACCATGTGCCTGGGCGGTCCGCTTGAAAAATTGGAAGCGCCGCCATATTGCCACCATGAAAAGCGCGCTGAAAAACAACAGCAGCCCGCGCTGGAAGAAGTTACCGCCCACGAAGAGGTGTGGCTACCCAGAGATCCCCTGCAGGGTTCTGACCTTGCCAGCTATGAGAGTGGAAGCGTCCAGAGACGTCGGGACAGAAAGGGAGCCAGAAGCCTGCTGCTGGGAGAGGAGCTGCTGAAAGAGGCAGAGCGGAAACTGAACAGCTTGCTACTAGAGGCAATGGCGAGTCCACAGCTGGAGAGTCGTGCAGAAGAGGGCGCAGAAGAAATGGCGTCTGACCGCAGAAATCCAGAACCGGGCTCCGCTGCCTGGTGGTATCGGGAGCTGGCCCAGTTCTGCGACCGACTGGAGACCCGGGTCGTGGAGCAGATCCGAGAAGAACGTATGGAACTTCTGGAGATGGCTGCCGCGGTTCAGGCCTATGAGAGGGGAACCGCACGACGAGTGCCAGACCGGACGGCGACGACTCAGACCCCGATGCTGCCACCGATGGGTGAGTCCAGTATTACCCCTGCCGGCCCGGATGCCCCGACCCCTGCTGCCACGCTCGCGGTCCCTGAAGAGGCGCCCGGCGCGGCGACGCTGGGCCAGGCCGCAGCCACGCCAGGTGCGGCCCGCCAAGCCCAGGCCGCCGCAGCGATGCCCTGCTCGGCCCGCCAAGCCCCGGCCGCCGCAGCGATGCCCTGCTCGGCCCGCCAAGCCCCGGCCGCCGCAGCGATGCCCTGCTCGGCCCGCCAAGCCTCGGCCGCCGCAGCGATGCCCTGCTCGGCCCACCAAGACCCGGTCCCTGCAGCGACGCCCAGCCCAGCCTGCACCGATTCCATCGCGACAGCGACGCCGATCCAGGCCGCCGCCAAACAGGGCGCGGCCCGCCAAGACCAGGCCGCCGCCATGCCGGGCGCGGCCCGCCAAGACCAGGCCGCCGCCATACAGGGCGCGGCCCGCAAAGAGATTGCATCACCATTTACCCCGGCCTGCAAGGCCAGAGCAGACACCGCTCCCCAGTCCAAAGAGGTCCCTGCTAGGAAGTCCCTGATAGGAGAGGACCCCGAATACTGGAAGCTGAAGGCTGACCTAGAGGCCCAGTTCCCACAAGAGATGGTGGATCGGTATCTGCTCCCTCCGCATACCCCCAAGGAGATTCAGGCAACCCCTGCAGCCGCGCCAGAGAGTCCACCGCCCAGACCAGCTGAGGACCACTCATCTCCAGCGCTACCACAACCAGAGTGCTCAGAAGCACTAAGGGGGAGAGGAGGCCAGGAAGCTGAGGAGCTGACTCCGGAGCCACCGGCAGTGGAGCAATACTCAGAGCCGGAGATGTTACCCTATTCCCGTTGGGATGAGGAAGACCTGACACCGTCCGCTGACGAAGATCTGCCTAAAAGTCTCACCTGGGAGCTTGTAAGCTGCACTTCGCAGAATCCAGCCCGCAAGACAAGGCGTCGCAACAGAACAACGCTGTCCCCTGCACCACAGTCTCCAGAGCAGAGAGAAGTCACAGCCAGAGACCTACAGGAGAAAAGGTTCCTGAGAAGAGCCAAAGCCCAGGTCAGAGGACCCCTTTGCAGAGGAGTAGTAGAGGATTTCAATTTGAGAAGTGGATATGGATTCATTGTAGCCCCTGGTATCAAAGAAGGGATATTTGTCAACAGAAGAGATGTGAACGCTCATCTGCCTAGAGGACACCCTGGCAGAAACTTAAAGATGGGAAATACAGTACAATTCACTATGCATGAAGGCGAAAGAGGATTGTATGCGCTTGATGTAGTGCCATGTCCCAAGGAAGAAAGAAAAGACAGAGATACAGAAACAGATGCAGCAAAGGAAACAGATGAAGATCAAGAAAGAAAAGACAAGGAACCTACAGATGAAACTACCTCAGACGACGACAAAGAGCAAGGAAGCAACAGGTGCCGCAGCCCAACAGGCCAAAGCCCTGGTGAAATGGAGGAGTAAAGTAAAGAAAGAAGTTATCAGTTAAAGTTTTGAAAAGTTTGTTTTGCAACGTTTACGTTTAAGCATGTGCCCACAAAAACTATTGTGAGAAAACCATAAACCTTAAGGCTATGAACTGGCTATAGCCACAAACTCTCGCAGTGTAAATAGTTACACCAGAGGGCACCACCACCACCAGAGTCAGCCTGTTTAGGGGCTTGGCTCGTCTGCAACCAGGAGGAGCCCGTCCGTATATAGGGCCTTGGCTCACCTGCGACCAGAGAGCATGCCTGTTTATGGGGCCTGGCTCTCCACCACAAAGAGGGTACCTGGTCAGCACCAACTGTGGAGGCCGCCTCTACATCCTGCCAGAAGAGGCTGAAGGCGCGGATCCACCAGGCCAGGTATACCCTGAAGACCACCAGCCCATGAAAGCCGCCTCTACATCCTGCCAGAAGTGGCTGAAGTCGCGGCCAACGTGAAAGGGTTTTGGGTGGGTTAACGGACTTGTGGGTGGAGGGTGGTGATGTATGGTACCTGGTGCTTTTAAATGTTTTACATGTTTTAATGTTTTATGCATTTTAAAATGTTGTCTTGCAGCCCGAGGACGTGCTGGTGATAACTAAGGGGGAATGTGGCGCCCCTGACCTGGTCAGGCACCACTGAGTACTGCACCCATCCTGGGGACAGTACAACACAGGTAATCCAGAAGGCTGACCGGGGTGTGGAACACAGGCGCATAGTAATCAGCTCTCACACATGTACCCATGAGAGGACCCCTGGGGATTCCAGGAGGGGGAAAAGCCTTGACCTTCACTGGAATAGTGGAGGGGGCCAAAAGCCTCCATCTCCTCTCAAGGGGTGTGGTAAGAGAGTCTGGTTGCTAGGTGGCGTAGGCAAGAACAGGAGAGGAGGGGCAGTGAGTCAGTTAGAGCAGAACTCCATAGGGCTCAGTGAGGAGCAGACCTGTGGGGCTGTTGCTGTCTAACAGCGCCCGCGCAGTGGCTACTGACGGGGGAGAACGGTCAACTAGGAGTGCTACCCGAAATCCATCTTCAGCTAAAGAGAGAGCAACGGAGTGGGAAGTAAGGAGACTGCTAGAGAGTACCAGGCCCAAACGGGCGGCAGATCCCGAAGCGGAGATAGATCCAGCTTTCTTTTGCTAAACCTGCCGGTGTGGGGCTCTCAAAGCCCACGCCACAACACCACAAAAAAAGCCGCAGCCACGTAGCCACAGTTAGGGCCCATAGCTCACAGGAGGCAAGAAGCTGAAGTGATCTGGCCCAGGCGACAAGCACACGGCGAACGAAGGGGAGAGAGGCTGCAGCATCTTCCCTGGGTGACCCCCATAGGGACTCAAAGTCGGGGTCACCCCAAACCACCAAGGGCTAAGGAAGGCGAGTTGGTAGTCACCCTCATAAAGTCAGCCTGAAGGATACCTGGTTCCCACCTGGTTCATCTCAGCTACGCCCGGGCTACTCACCCTGCCATCAAATGTGAGTAAAGCCCTTGAAAGACAGTTCTGCCTGTGTGAATCATTCTGCGACTTGTAGTACTACGCATCTACACCGGGCCCTGGGGCTTGCCTCACTCTCAGGAGGCTATTCCAACTAACTGCACACACCATCAGCCCCAGGCGACCCTCAACCTGCAGTGGCGGTCCCTACTGGCCGCAATACTGAGAGTGGCGTCACGACAAGAAGAAGATCTCCTACCTGTGACCAGATCCAGCTGAGTGGAGTCCCTGAAGGTAATGCACCGACACAACATCACTGGTGGGGCTTCACAACACCACCCCAACGTAGGATCTGGGCATTGCGACAGAGCATAGACTGACCACCTTTTGCTTCTTCGGCCACGCCAGACGTTTTTTTTGCTGTGGTCCGTTAATTCTGCTAGCGAGCACTGTACCCAGTGCTAACTATTTACAATTAGTTCAGTTGTTCACTGTCCACAACTTAAAAAGTCCAGGTAAACTTCCTCCTTATCTAATGAATTTTACGGTAATTCTATATAACACAACTTTACTATTTACACTTTATACTGTACAGTTTCATCTATGGTGTCTGGGTTTCCTGATCACACCACACCATGTTACAGGTTGATAGATCGCCCAGGTCTGGCACTGCTGGTGAATGCTCCATATCTGGTTCATTAAATTGTTGGTGCACTATGAAGTTACCTCAGCTTCCAGTTTGCTAGCTAAGCCTAGTTGTTCTCCACTAGTCTAGGGGTCGGTCCCCCTTTGCGGCCTAGTCCTTTCACACCGGTGCGTCAGATTGGATGTTGTCACGCTCCCCGGGTCCTCGGCTCCCCTCCCCGGGTCCTCAGCTCCGCTCCCCGGCTCACCTGCCACGCTCCCCTCGTCCCAGCCTCCGGTGCCCGTCCTCCATAGGTCCTCTGGTCGCCGATCCCGGCGTCCGACATCTTCCCAGGCCCTGGCCGGCTCTCCTGCGTCCTCCTCGCAGCCTCCTTCCCTGGCTTCTGGCACCCGGGCCGCGCGCATGCGCATTAGGGCACGCGCGCGGTCACTGACCCTTTCTTAAAGGGCCAGCGTCCAGTAACAGGAAATGAGGTTAGTCAGGTTCAGGGTATAAAGGGGGTTCTTGTCCAAGGGGGCGGGGCCTGATCTTCGTGTTCCCTGAGCTAGGAGTCAGGTCTCCTGGTGTTTATGTGCCTGTACTCACCTATCTCTCTTTGTAGAGCCGTACCTGCCTCGCCATCCAGTCTGCCGTATCCCGAACCCCGCACGCTGTCCGTCTGCCATCCGACAGCACCTGCCATCTCGGATCCCTGCGGTGACCCGTCATCTTGCTCCAGAGGTTCCGGACTCCGCCTGATATCATCTCGGCCTCCGAACCTGAGCTACGTCACCAAGACTACCTTCTGTGACTCCGTGGTCCCAGGGACTCCTCCGCTGTCTTCACTTGCACGGACTATCCTGCTGCCCTTCAGTGCTTCAGCTGCCGGACTCCCTACCTCCATCTTAGAGTTCGGTCCAGTGGATCCACCTCCTGGGTCTGCCCGACCGCCCGGCCGTGACAGTAAGATCAGGCCATGGATCCCGCTGCTGCACTAATGGCCCTGCAAGAGGAACTCCAACGCCAGCGTGAAGTCCAGACCCGCATGCTGCAATTCATGACCTCCGTGGACACCCGCCTGTACACATTACAAGCATCAATGACGCCTGCGGCACCCAGGTCCCCCGCCAGGCAAGCCATGGCTCCCGTACCAGTGGCAGCCTCTTCAGATGCTTCCCGACTCCGTTTGGCGTCACCTCCTCGGTATGCTGGAGATCCCAAGACCTGCAGGGGCTTCATAAACCAATGTTCCCTTCACTTCACGCAGCTGCCACATCTGTTCGCCTCCGACCAAGCCAAGGTCGCCTTTATAATGTCCCACCTAGAGGGCGAGGCGCTGGCGTGGATGAACCCCTTGTGGGAGAAGGAGGACCCCATGACCAAGGATCTTCAACAGTTCCTACAGGCCTTCCGCAGTACCTTTGACGAGCCAGGACGCGCCTCTGCCTCTGCTTCATCACTCCTCCGCCTACGTCAAGGGACACTGACGGTGGGTCAATACGCCATCCGTTTCCGCACTTTGGCTTCAGAACTCGGGTGGAATAATGAGGCCCTAACAGCCGCCTTCTGGGAAGGACTCTCGAGTCGCATCAAGGATGAGTTGGCGGGTCGGGACGTGCCCTCCACCCTAGATGCACTGATCGCCCTAGCAACTCGTGTGGACATACGTTTTCAGGAGCGCTCCAAAGAGCTATCTCGGGAGAGACGCCCGGTACGGCATTCTCCTCCTCCGCAGAAGTCCTCCGTTCCTCAGTCATCAACAGCTGGGATTCCCGTCCACGAGCCCATGCAGATCGACCGAGTGCGGCAGTCTGAACGACGTCGAGCAGAGCGGCTCGCCCAGGGCCTCTGCTTTTACTGTGGTGAGGACACCCACCTGCTACGCTCCTGTCCAGAGAGGCCGGGAAACTCCAAAGCCTAGGGTTGGTAGGAGAGGCCACCCTAGGTGCTGGGACCCTCTCTGACCCAGTTACATGGACAGTGCAAGTGACCACGGGAGAGACGCGGTTCACGGCTGATGCCTACCTCGATTCCGGGGCAGCAGGCAATTTCATCCAGCAGGCCACGGTGGACAAGTACCGGGTGCCTGTCATGCCACTCGACAAACCCCTAGTGATTGCCTCGGTGGATGGGAGGCCTCTCTCTGATACCATCTCCTTGATCACCAGGCCGGTCGAACTACGCATCGGTGCTCTTCACACCGAGAACATCGCTCTCTACGTTCTCCCACACATGTCCCACCAGATCCTGTTGGGACTCCCATGGTTGCGGACACATGAACCATCGGTTAGCTGGGGTACTGGCGAAGTCACCCGTTGGGGCTCTTCGTGTCATGAGAGGTGCCTAAAGTCCATACCACCCCTCCGACGACCTCCGGTTCCTGAGACCCTAACGGGGCTGCCTTCGGCCTATTGGTCCTTTGCCGATGTCTTTGACAAAAAGGAATCCGAGGTACTGCCGCCACATCGTCCATACGATTGTGCCATTGACCTGCTTCCAGGGACAACCCCACCTAGAGGACGGATATATCCTTTATCTCCAGCCGAAACCAGGGCCATGTCAGATTACATCTCAGAGAGCCTAGCAAGAGGGTTCATTCGGAGATCCTCCTCTCCTGCTGGAGCAGGTTTCTTCTTTGTCAAGAAGAAAGAGGGAGACTTACGCCCATGCATAGACTACCGGGGTCTCAATCAAATCACCGTGAAAAACAAATACCCCCTGCCGCTCATTCCCGAATTATTTGACCGGCTTAGAGGAGCTCGTGTGTTCACCAAGCTGGATCTTCGGGGTGCTTACAATCTGGTACGCATCCGCTCTGGTGACGAATGGAAAACCGCGTTTAATACGCGCGATGGACATTATGAGTACTGCGTGATGCCCTTCGGTCTGTGTAACGCTCCTGCCGTCTTCCAAGAACTGGTGAACGACGTGTTTCGGGACCTTCTCTACATCTGTGTGGTTGTTTATCTAGATGACATCCTTGTCTTCTCTCCGGACCTCCAAACCCACAGAGAAAACGTACAGCTGGTCTTACAAAGACTGAGAGAGAATCGCCTGTACGCAAAGTATGAGAAGTGTGTCTTTGAGCAGTCTTCCCTCCCCTTTCTGGGGTACATCATCTCTGATACTGGACTGCAGATGGACCCCAAGAAGGTCTCCGCCATCATCAACTGGCCTCCGCCTTCTGGACTGAAGGCAATCCAACGCTTCCTGGGATTCGCCAACTACTACCGCCAGTTTATCCCGCACTTCTCTGCCTTGACCGCTCCTCTCTCCGCTTTGACCAAAAAGGAGGCTAATCCTAAGGACTGGTCACCTGCGGCAGACGCCGCATTTTGTTCTTTGAAGCGAGCATTCGCCTCCGCCCCTGTACTCCACCGACCGGAGTTAAACCGCCAGTTCACCTTGGAGGTGGATGCCTCCTCCTCAGGAGCCGGAGCAGTGCTCATGCAAAAATCCTCCTCCGGGAAGATGGTGACCTGCGGTTTCTTCTCTAAGAGCTTCTCAGCACCCGAACGTAATTACACCATCGGTGACCGAGAACTACTGGCGGTCAAACTGGCTCTGGAGGAGTGGCGCTACCTCCTGGAAGGAGCAGTGTACCCCGTGATTATCTACACGGACCACAAAAACCTGGAATACCTGCGGTCCGCTCAGCGACTGAACCCACGGCAAGCCAGGTGGTCCTTATTCTTTGCCAGGTTTGACTTCCAGCTCCACTTCCGACCAGCGGACAAGAATGTACGCGCTGATGCCTTGTCTAGGTCTCTCATGCCCATGGAACAGGAGGAAGAGACTATCCAGCCTATCATCTCTCCTAGCAAGATTGTTCCGGTGGCTCCTGTCACTCTGGCCCAGATACCACCTGGGAAGACCTATGTCTCGGAGACCGACAGGCTAACGGTCTTACACTGGGGTCATACCTCAAAAACAGCCGGCCATGCAGGCCAGAAGAGAACATGGGGTGCGATTGTACGCCATTACTGGTGGCCATCTCTTCGCACGGACGTCGCCGCCTTTGTCTCTGCCTGCTCCTCTTGTGCCAGAAACAAGACGCCCAAACACCTCCCACATGGCCGCCTTCTGCCTCTGCCGATACCTTCGATTCCGTGGCAACACATAGCAATGGACTTTATTACGGACTTGCCATTGTCATCCGGGCACACAGTCATATGGGTCGTGGTGGACCGGTTCTCAAAAATGGCCCATTTCGTTCCTATGGCTGGACTGCCCTCTGCTCAGGAACTCGCGGACGCTTTTATACAACACATCTTCCGCTTGCATGGCTTTCCATTACACATCGTATCAGACAGAGGAACTCAGTTCACCTCCCGCTTCTGGAGGGCTCTCTGTAACCATCTGGGAGTGACTCTGGACTTTTCATCTGCATACCATCCTCAGTCTAATGGCCAAGTAGAGAGGGTCAATCAAATCTTGACCTCATTTCTACGTCACTATGTTAACGCCCATCACGACGACTGGTCCGCTCTTCTACCTTGGGCTGAATTCTCCCACAACCACCACATCAGTGAGTCGTCCTCCAGCTCTCCCTTCCATGTTGTTTACGGACTTCAGCCTTCCATCCCATTGCCTGTATCCCCCTCTTCGGATGTCCCTGCTGCAGATACAGTAGCCCGTGACTTTGCCACCATTTGGGACTCTGTCAAGGTGTCTCTAGGACGTGCTTCCCTGCGGATGAAGAGACACGCAGACAAGAAACGCCTGGATCCTCCGTGTTTCTCTCCTGGAGACCTCGTCTGGCTTTCTTCCCAGTACGTCCGCCTGAAGATACCTTCATACAAGCTGGGTCCTCGCTACATTGGGCCGTTTACAGTCCTCACCAGGATCAATGAGGTCTCCTACAAGCTGCAGCTCCCGGCCACGATGAGGATACCCAACTCGTTCCACGTCTCCCTGCTCAAGCCGGTGGTCCTTGGTCCCTTCTCCGCTGCTGCCAGTCCAGCTCCTCCACCTATTGCCGATGATGACATCTATGCGGTAAGGGATATCGTGGCCATGAAGACCGTACGAGGTCGGCAGTTCTTCCTGGTGGACTGGGCAGGGTATGGTCCTGAGGATAGGTCCTGGGAGCCCAGGGAGAACGTAGGCACTCCTCTTATCCGTGCCTTCATGTCCCGGTTGCGGGGAGGGGGGCGTGGGGGGGGGGGTACTGTCACGCTCCCCGGGTCCTCGGCTCCCCTCCCCGGGTCCTCAGCTCCGCTCCCCGGCTCACCTGCCACGCTCCCCTCGTCCCAGCCTCCGGTGCCCGTCCTCCATAGGTCCTCTGGTCGCCGATCCCGGCGTCCGACATCTTCCCAGGCCCTGGCCGGCTCTCCTGCGTCCTCCTCGCAGCCTCCTTCCCTGGCTTCTGGCACCCGGGCCGCGCGCATGCGCATTAGGGCACGCGCGCGGTCACTGACCCTTTCTTAAAGGGCCAGCGTCCAGTAACAGGAAATGAGGTTAGTCAGGTTCAGGGTATAAAGGGGGTTCTTGTCCAAGGGGGCGGGGCCTGATCTTCGTGTTCCCTGAGCTAGGAGTCAGGTCTCCTGGTGTTTATGTGCCTGTACTCACCTATCTCTCTTTGTAGAGCCGTACCTGCCTCGCCATCCAGTCTGCCGTATCCCGAACCCCGCACGCTGTCCGTCTGCCATCCGACAGCACCTGCCATCTCGGATCCCTGCGGTGACCCGTCATCTTGCTCCAGAGGTTCCGGACTCCGCCTGATATCATCTCGGCCTCCGAACCTGAGCTACGTCACCAAGACTACCTTCTGTGACTCCGTGGTCCCAGGGACTCCTCCGCTGTCTTCACTTGCACGGACTATCCTGCTGCCCTTCAGTGCTTCAGCTGCCGGACTCCCTACCTCCATCTTAGAGTTCGGTCCAGTGGATCCACCTCCTGGGTCTGCCCGACCGCCCGGCCGTGACAGATGTGAGCCCACGGTTGATCTGTCACTGCCCCTTCTTCCTTTCTTTTCTGAACTTCCACCTGGTTCTAGGATGAGCTGCTCCGGCTCCAGTGTTCAGTACCTCTCTCCTCCACTGCTTCCTTGTTCTCTCTCTTACTGGCTTTGTCTAGTTTCACTTTCTCCACTCCATTCTATCATGTTCCACCTATTACTAACCTCACTTCCAGACTGGCTCTGGGACTGTGCACTCCCTAAGGAGCAATCTCACCGTAACCCTGGCCTGAAGTATTGTAGCTATACTAAGAGTGTGTGTGTACAACGGCCTGTGCCCTCCTCCTTACCAAGGGATGGGGTATCACACCTCTGGCTGATGTGCAGTATCTCTGTGGCGACTGGACCCTCAGGGGCGCCAAGCTTACTCCTTTGGAAATTGACAGAACTTCTATGCATGCAATACCCTTGGACTGTTTAAGAAGATTACTGCACTCTCAAATTGTGGTTTTGCTTAATTTTAATTTCACATATACTATAGTTCAAAGTTTTAGGGTCACTAAGGCTACTTTCACACATCCGGATTTTTGCTCTGCGGCACAATACGGCGTTCTGCAGAAAAACCGCAACCGGCTTTTGTAACGCCGATTGCGGTTTTTTTTTGCATAGACTTACATTAGTGCCGTATTGTGCCGCAGGGGCTTGCGTTCGGTCCGGTTTTTGAGGCATGCGGCAGATTTAGCCGATGCCGCGGCCGGATCGAACGTTCCGTGCAACGTTTTTTGCTCCGGCAAAAAACACCGCATCGCGCCGCATCCGGCCGCTGCGGCGCATTTTTCAATGCATACCTATGGAGGCCGGATGCGGCGCGATGCAGAAAAATACGCATCCGCTCGCCGCATGCGGTTTTTTCCACTGCGCATGCTCAGTAGCATGCCGCAACCGGAAAAAAACGGACGGGCCGCATGTAAAAACTTATGCAAAGGATGCAGTGTTTTCGCCGCATCCGTTGCATAGTTTTCACAGCCGGATTGAGCCGCAGTGCTCAAACCGGATGTGTGAAAGTAGCCTTAGATATTTCCTTATTTTTGAAAGAAAAGCACATTTTTTTCAATGAAGCTAACATTAAATTAAACAGAAATACACTCTATAATAATAATACTCTTTATTTCTATAGCGCCACCATTTTCCGCAGCGCTTTACAATTCAGGAGGATCATATACAAACAAGTAACAGTTATAGAAAATACAATATTTAGAGGGAAAAAAGACAACCCTGCTCGTGAGAGCTTACAATCTACAATAAGATGGGGGGGGCAAGGTAAAAGTGCTTATTTACAATGACAATCCAGCCATCTCAAGGAAATGGGGGATAGGTAATGGCTTCCTGGAGCAGTTGGCCAGAGCCTTGAGATGCATTTAGGTGCCATGGAATTTGTCGTGGTGTTATGTTCTGAGAAATTGTGGAGGGATTATGTGAATTTAGTTCAGCTATGGAGTGTGATAGGCCGCCCTAAAAAGATGCGTTTTTAGGGTGCGTCTGAAGCTGAGTAAGTTGTGATTTGTCCTAACTTCATGGGGTAGAGCATTCTAGAGGATTGGTGCAGCTCGGAAGAAGTCTTGGATCTGGGAGTGGGAGATTCGAATTAGTGTGGATGTTAGTCGAAAGTCATTTGGAGAGCGTAGAGAACATGTGGGGTGATAGACTGAGACGAGGGCGGAGATGTAGGGGGGTGCCGCACTGTGGAGAACTTTGTGGATGAGAACAAGCAGTTTGATTTAGATCCTGTGATATATGGGCAGCCAGTGCAATGACTGGCACAGAGCAGAGGCATCCGAGTAGCGGTTAACCAGATAGGTGACCCTGGCTGCTGCATTAGGGATGGACTGTAGAGGAGAGAGTCTAGTTAGGGGGAGACCATTTAATAGAGAGTTACAGTAGTCAAGGTGAGAGTTGATCAGGGCCACGGTGAGGGTTTTGTCATTTCCATTGTGAGAAAGGGACGGATTCTAGAGATGTTCTTGAGGTGCAAGCGACAGGAGCGGGCAAGAGATTGTATGTGGGAGGAGAAGGAAAGATCAGTGATAAGTATAACACCCAGACAGCGGGCCTGCTGCCTAGAACTTATCGTTGTGCTACACACAGAGAGGGAAATGTCAGGTTTAGGAAGGTTGGAAGACAGATTGTTAATGTGGTAAATGACTATTCTACCTTCAAAAGTCTGGTTTTTAATGCAATATCTCCATAGGTGTATAGAGGCCTATTTCCAACAACCACCACTCCAATGTTGTAATGGTACATTGTGTTTAGTAACTGTGTTAAGACCCCTTTACACACTGAGACTTTCTAGTGATCCCACCAGCGATCCCAACCTGACCGGGAGTGCTGGAAAGCCTCTGGTGAGCTGTCAAACAGGCAAACCTGGCCAACGACGCAGCAGCGATACGGACCTGCAGAACAACCTCGCTGGTCATTGGGGACGTGTCAAAGCAGCTATTTGAAAGGGAAGTCGCTAACGAAGTCGTTGTAACGGTGTCAAACACAACGATGCTTGCTGCGCAGCGGGAAACAAAGGACCAAAAAATGTTCCTGAGAGATGTGTAACGATCAGTGACCTCACAGCCGGGGCTAGGTCGCTGATGCGTTTCACACACTGCAATGTCGCTGGGGAGGTCGCTATTACGTCACAAAACCGGTGATGTTATAGCGATATCGCTAGCTATGTTGCAGTGTGTAAAGGGGCCTTTAGAAGGCTAATGTATGTTTACAAATCCCTTGAAAACCCTTGTGCAAGTATGTTAGCACAGCTGAAAACACTTTTGCTGATTAGACAAGCTATAAAACTGACCTTCCTTTGAGCTAGTTGAGAATCTGGAGCATTACATTTGTTGGTTCCATCAAACTCTCAAAATTGCCTGAAAAAAAGAACTTCCATGTGAAACTCGATAGTCTATTCTCGTTCTTAGAAATGAAGGATATTCCATGCAAGAAATTGCCAAAAAACTGAAGATTTCCTACAATGGTGTGTACTACTCCCTTCAGAGGAAAGCACAAACAGGCTTTAACTAGAGTAGAAAGAGAAGTGGGAGGCCCCGCTGCACAACTGAGCAACAAGACAAGTACATTAGAGTGTCTGGTGTGAGAAATCGACGCCTCAACTGACAGCTTCATTAAATAGTACACCGACTCCGGGATGCAGACCTTCAGGGCAGAGTGGCAAAGAAAAAGTCATATCTGAGACTGGCTAATAAAAGGAAAAGATTAATATGGGCAAAAGAACACAGATTGGACAGAGGAAGATTGGAAAAACGTGTTATGGACAGACGGATCAAAGTTTGTGGTCTTTGGATTACACAGAAGAACATTTGTGAGACGCAGAACAACTGAAAAGATGCAGGAAGACTGCCTGATGCCATCTGTAAAGCATGCTGGAGGTAATGTGATGGTCTGGGGTTGCTTTGGTGCTGGTAAAGTGGGAGATTTGTACATGGTGAAAGGGATTTTGAATAAGGAAGGCTATCACTCTATTTTGCAACGCCATGCCATACCCTGTGGACAGCGCTTGATTGGAGCCAATTTCATCCTACAACAGGACAATGACCCAAAGCACACCTCCAAATTATGCATGAACTATTTAGGGAAGAAGCAGGCAGCTGGCGCAGCAAGCCCTCATTGATATAAGCGAGGGCAGTATGCGTTCTCTTTAAATTTGTACTTGCTAATCAGTACATATTTTCGAAGGAATCACTTTACAGTAGTTGCATATTTAGCTGAGTATTTTTTATACAAAATACTGACTATTGATTGAATGTAAATTCAGCTTTAATGGGCAAACATGGTAAAATATTCCGTTTTGTTTTCTGGTTGATGGAGCACTTTAGACTGAACAAAACAAGCCAGTGAGTAGATACGTCTCCTAACACAACAAAACTTTTTAAGAATTTATTTTGATTTTCAAACTAAATCTAAACTTAGAAAATATAAACCAATGTTGTAAATCCTTGTCCCTGTTCAACCTTGACCTCGCTAACTCTAGATTTAATAGACAACAGGGGACAGCAAGTTTACATTCACATGCTTTCTACAGCTCCTTGTGTTTACCAGATGTGATAAAAAATTAATTTAGGGTTAAAAGTAAAAAAAAGAAAAGAAACAAAACAGAGAAAATACAAAAGTCAATTTTTCTGAATTTTGCTTACAGCTCTGCTTGTAATTTTTTTTTTATTATATGGAAAAAAGGATTAGCATGCAGATCAATGAATCGGAGAGCAGGCTTTCATATTTGATTGGGTCAAACATTTAATTAGATAGATGATGATTGCTATAATTGTTACATTTCATTGCCTCTGAATTATTTCAGCCCTGCATAGAGGAGTAAGTTACAGTTCTTTAAAGGCTGCTTTATACCTTACGATATCACATACGATATCGTATGCGATCGTACCCGCTCCCATCGTATGTGTGGCACGTTCAATTTGTTGACCATGTCGCACAAACGATTATTTCCCGTCACACGTACTTAACCGTCCATACGACCTCGATGTGGGCGTCGAACATCCACTTCCTGGAGTGGGAGGGACGTTCGGCATCACCGTGACGTCACGCGGCAGCCAGCCAATAGAAGCGGAGGGGCGGAGATGAGTGGGACGTAAACATCCCGCCCACCTCCTCCCTTCCACATTGCCGGCGGGAGCTGCGGGATGCAGGTAAGCTGAGTTCATCGTTCCCGGGGTGTCACACACTGCGATGTGTGCTACCTCGGTAACATTGAACAACCTGATGTTCAATTTTTAGTAATTGAACGACGTGCATGCAATCAATGTTTTAACGTTCAATCGCAATCGCACGGAGGTTTCACACGCTACAATGTAACTAATGATGCCGGATGTGCGTCATTTACAACGTGACCCCACCGACATATCGTTAGATAAATTGTAGCGTATAAAGCCCGCTTAAGAGTCATGTCTGATGTGGGCCTTGCTCCCCTAGAGTCCAATGAAAGGCTTTCTAAACACAACCATGCAGAAGTTAAAGGGAACGTATCAAATTTGAGAGTTATATCAGCGATAAGATAGTGGCTAAATTACGAATTGCTCCTGCAGTCCTCACCGATACTGAAAATGGGGCTCTCACTTGAATGGAACAGAGATTAAGCATGCATACCTCCGCTCCATTCATTCTCCATGAGATTTCCACAGAGCAGATGTCACAATGTTACTGTAGGAAAGCGAAGGACAGGGGCTCCTATGCTGTCCCTCATGCTAGGGATCATTAGGCTATTCCTAACCTCACGGTTACTCCTAATTGTAGAGATGTCTGAGTCCCGTGCCTAACTAAGCTCTTGACTAGAACTGATCTGATTCCCTCCTCCCAAAAGGGAAGGAAGAGGCAGGAGAGATGACAATACAGATTGAGACAGACAGGGGGAAACCAAAACTCTGACACACTGCAAAGACACAGGAACTAATGGTGAGAGATTCAGGAGAAAAGCAAAAGCAGGAAGCAACAAAAGACATTCATGGAGAGCTCCGTAGTCAAACCAGAGCTTCCAAGAAGTCATCCCCTATCTAGAACATAGGGAATAACCTTAAAATTGAATTCATACCTTTAAATATATAAAATGCATAATAAATATCATACCTGCATATCTTCAGAAAGTATATAAATAACAGTTATACACTGCCCATATGAAATAAAAGACTTAAGCGGGCTTTACACGCTGCGACATTGCTAGCATTTGCTGGCGATGTCGAGCACGATAGCACCCACCACCATCGTACGGCCGATATGTGGTGATTGCTGCTGTAGCGAACATTATTGGTACGGCAGCGTCACACGCGCTCATCTGCTCTGCAACGTCGCTCTGGCCGGCAATCCACCACCTTTATAAGAGGGCGGTTTGTGCGGCATCACAGCGACATCACACGGCAGGCGTCCAATAGAAGCGGAGGGGCGGAGATTATCGGGACGTAACATCCCGCCCACCTCCTTCCTTCCTCATTGCCGGTGGAGGCAGGTAAGGAGATGTTCGTCGCTCCTGCGGTGTCACACATAGCGATGTGTGCTGCCGCAGGAACGACGAACAACATCGCTAATAAGCAGAAAACTATTTTTTGTTTCAGGAAGACCTCTCCGCGGCAAACGATTTTGACCGCTTTTGCGATCGTTTAAGGTCGCTCATAAGTGTCACACACTGGGATATCGTTAATGACGCCGGATGTGCCTCACAAACACCGTGACCCCGACGATAATTCATTAACAATATCGTAGCGTGTAAAGGCCGCTTTAGAGTTCTTACATAATAGATCCCTAACTTGTCTGATTAAATGAGCCAGATGCTTCTCCAACTAAATTGATAAAGTGTCTAACTGATAGAGACATTCAGTGTCCATATAAAAGCTATCTATACTGACAAAGAAGATCTGAAGTTGCCAAAGGAGTCTTTGGAAATGCTAGCCATTTTGATGGGAAGAAGAGGCCTACATACTGCACTGGTCTTCCTCTCAAATATGAGGGACTTCTGATAGAGCTTTGAATCAATCTATGAAGAAGACCTAACAGAGCCAACAACTTTCCAAATAGCAAATCCAACACAGCAGAGCCATAACATGGGCACATAGAGTAACAGAAGTAAACTGCTCGTATATAAATCATAACTAGAGATAAGGTGATCAATCCACAGTGGATCAAGTTGAAGTTGAACTTCCTAAAATTCCTAATTCCATAAGAATCTGAACACTTTGCAATGTGATTTCCCGCCTAAAAAATGACTTGCCAATATTTTGGTGACCCTAGGACTGGCAAAGAGTAAAAAGAAACAGAAAAATAATATTCACTTCACCACTCACCTCTCGGGCCACTCCACCACTTGCTGACTGCCATGGAGTCCTCTTCTTTCTGCCATTCCCACTTCTTCTTTATAGGTCAAGACTTCCAGCCAAGATCATATCATAAGGCTGCAATGTCGTGACGTGCGTCGTGTCCTTACAATGCGCAGTGAAAGGGCCAGAAGAGCTATTGAAGAGGTCAGAGATGTAGAAGTAATTTAGAAGGTTTATTAAGAGTTTTTCATGGTTCTACTTTTTACAAATGAAAACTTCTGAAAGGATCTGATACTTTGAACATCCTTTTATCTATATGGTGAATGAATTACATTTTCTACGTAGACTTAGGTTCTCCTTGAGTGTTTGATACAATTTTGGTAATTTGTTCCTCGTTACCATTTCACATCTTGTAAGCAAAGTATCAAGAGAAAACTAATTAGCCAATCCACATAATGACATAATTGTATCAATTATTCAGAGATCTAGTTTTCGCCTTGCTCTGTAGAGCTGAAATCCTCTGCTGACGAGAAGACTATAAGCTGAACATTATCAATTGATTTTCTTAAGTCAGAACGTGGTGTAAATACAGCTCGTCAAGATAACTCTGCAACCTTCCCGCTGTCAAGAAAAAATGGAGAGCAAGTTTGTCGTGTTTTATCTTGGGTTGACTCTGGGACATGTTTGAGGGAAAAATCTCTCTACGCTTCAAACAGAATGAGTAAAAATTATTTGTGATTTTCCATCTTTAATATTTAGTAAATGTAGTCATTTTCTTGTATTACGTGAATAGCCATCTGCATAAGGTATTATACTTTCCAAATAATGGCCACTTAACATTTTTATTTTTTTTGAAACATTGGAAGAGGTGGGGATTTATAAAAAGAGTTTAGCTTCTGGGAGGCAGGAAAGAAGGATCTAATAATATACCCATGTGGGTCAGTAGTTAATACTGTATGTACGCAGAACAGATAGGAGTAAAGATTACAGGGGACCTGTCACCAAGTTTTTCTGCCTCCACCAGTAAGCTCTTATATACAGCATTCTAGAATGCTGTATATACGGTAAGTCCCCAATCTGCTCTGTATAGCATAAAAAGACCTCTTATTATACTCACCTTTGGGGTGGTCCAGTTTGATGGGCGTCACTGGTTTTGATGCAGCACCTCCTCTCTTCTTGCGATTGCTATCCTCATTCCCTGCTTTATGAGGATGACGCGTCCTACGTCATCCACACAGTGTCCTCCATTATGCTCCTTCTCATGCACACTTCTCTCTGCGCTGCTGAGGGCAGAGCAAAGTAATGTAGTGCGCATGCGCTATTGATCTTTGACCTTGCCCTGTAAGTGCGCATAACAGTACTTTGCTGTGCTCTCAGGAAGAGCGCAATGGAGAAAACTGTATGCATGACTTACAATGCATCATTCACACAATGCAAAAAGAGATGAGGCGCTGGGTCAAGACCAGCAATGCCCATTGGTCCAGATCACCCCAAGGGTGAGTACAATAAAAGTTATTTTCTATGTTATCCAGATTTGATTGGGGACTTATATACAGTATTCTAGATTGCTGTATAAGGGGTTACTGATGGTGAATGCAGTTTATATGAGAAAAACCTGGTGACAAGTTCTTTTTAAAGAAATGGGACTGACAAGGCTATGGTTAGGTGGATTCATAACTGTCTCAATGATTGTACTCAAAGAGTGGTAATGAATGCTTGCACATCATATTGGAAGAGTGTTTCAAGTGTGGTATCACAAGGCTCTGTCTTGGCCCTAGTGTTGTTCAACATTTTTTAGAAATAATCTAGTTAAGGAAACTGAAGTACACTAATCAAATTGCAGACGATGCAAAGCTAGGAGGGATAGCTAACACTAGAGAAGACATAGAATGGGTTCAGAAGGATCTTCTGGATAAGCTGGAATAATGGGCAACAACTAATAGAATGGTATTTAACAGGGAGAAATGCAAAATTTTATATCTGCGCAAAATAAATGAAAATATCTACAGAATGGGAGGAATAGAGCTAAGCAACAGCATGTATGACAAAGACTTGGGTATACAAATAGATCACAGACCACACATGAGGCAACAGTGTGGTGCAGCAGCAAAAAAGGCAAACACAGTTGTGGGACGTATTAACAGAAGGTGAGAGTCTAGATCACATGAAGTAATTAACTCCCTCTGTTCCTCTTTGGTGAAACTTCATCTAGAGTACTATGTCCAGTTCTGGGCATCAAGTTTTAAAAAAGATGCATCAGGACACATCAGGGTGTGGGGTATGGAGATGTGGGCAGGACAGTCTATTGTTTGGATTACAGAGATGTGGGCAGGACAGACCAGAATGTATTTTAGGGTAGGGTTCCACTTGCGCATAGCTTCTGATGAGAGAGCATTGGAAGCGATATGCTAATGACCCTTTGTTGTGGATGTCAGCCGAGGGTCATGCGACTGTGATATGATCTTGCGATTGGATCACAGGTGCAGAGAAAAGGGGAGAGCACTTTCTCCCCATCTCCTCCGGTGCCTGTCTTTGTGTATATCACACTGCACTCAGATTACATGCGAGTGCAGTGAGTTGTTTTACACACTCCAATAGATTTGTATGGGGGTGCGTGAGCCAAGACTTGCTGCCAAACACAGCATGCTGCGATTCAGTCTGCATGCCACTATGGCATGAGAAATCAATTGAAGATGGACACTGTCCCATAGTTTTGCACTAGATTGAAAGCAATCCAATGTTTTATCAGATTGCACTCGCCTGTGCAAAACGCAAGTGCAAGCGATTCCTTATAGTGATTTTGGAAGGATAAGCCAGGATGTGGGTGATAAAGATGTATGCATGTATGACCGGCGACTTATTTATATAGATGTGAACAGAGAAGCCCAGGGTGTGGCTTAATAAGTTGTGGGCAAAACAAACTAAGGTGTGGATTATAGAAATGTGCACAGGGCACACCATTGTGTGGATTATAGATATACAGGAAGGACAGGCCAGGGTGTGTCTAAAAGATATGTAGCCAGAATGGATAAGGTAAGGGTTTGTGGAGATTTATGAATAGTTGGGAGAGTGAGCAATTGTTGGGTAGTCGACTCAAAATGACAACACAAAAAGGGGCCACATTGTAAATGTCAACAAAGGATCCTGTCTTCTTTATATACACACCCCTTTCACAACATCATCTTCTCTGACCCCTACCTTGTTCAAGATCTATTGAAGAACATTTAAAGTGTCCACGTTACATTTTCTTTACTAATTAAAGTAATAGTAAATATATATATATATATATATATATATATATATTTACTTCCATCTAATAGATGTGACAACTCTGGGTGGCTGCAGGCTGCTATTTTTAGCCTGGGGGGCACAATAACCATGGATCTCCTCAGCCTGAGAATACCGGCCCTCAGCTGTTGGCTTTGTCATGGTGGGGTATCAAAATTGGGGGGACCACACGCCGTTTTTAAAAATTATTTGTTTAAATTTAATAAAAAAAAGATGCATGAGGTTTCTATTATTTTGATACAAATCCAAGATAAGCGCATGGCTGGGGGCTGCAGCCTGTAGCCGTGTGCTTTATCTATGCTGGATATCATAACATGGGGGTGCCTACTCCAAATTTTTTCTTTATTTATTTTTACTCCAATCTACAATGACCCGCAGATAGGGTCTGTGATTGCAAGCAGAGGGAGACGCTGTCACTCAGGGTGGGGTGCTGTGTGTGTTACGGGGGGACCGGCAGATTAGGACCAGGGGTATATATCCCAATCGCCAGTCGGGGCCCACCGTGCTCCAGATGGTAATGGAGCTGCTGGCACCCTGTGGGTTAGGCGGAGACTATAGAGCTGGATGGCTCTGAGATAACTCAAGGAACTGGTCACAAGTGTAGGGACACGTCAGACCGGACGACAACCCAGTTAGCTTTTCGGTGGAGTGGACGCTACTCCGACCACGTGTGTAACAACACGTCAGGCCGGATGGTAACCAGTTAGCGTTGACCGAGAAGACCGCTGCGACAGCCAGGCTAGGGAAGGAGTCTTGCGAGGATAATTTGCATATTCCCAGTGCCTTCTGGGATAAGTGAAGAGTCACCGCGAGCTCAAGGAGAACCGGGTTTTGGCCGTTACAGCCGGAAGGAAGACTTCTGAAAGCCAGGGAAGGAGTCTTGCGAGGATAATTTGCATATTCCCAGTGCCTTCTGGGATAAGTGAAGAGTCACCGCGAGCTCAAGGAGAACCGGGTTTTGGCCGTTACAGCCGGAAGGAAGACTTCTGAAAGCCAGGGAAGGAGTCTTGCGAGGATAATTTGCATATTCCCAGTGCCTTCTGGGATAAGTGAAGAGTCACCGCGAGCTCAAGGAGAACCGGGTTTTGGCCGTTACAGCCGGAAGAAAGACTTCTGAAAACTGAGAATTTTAGCCTGTCTTCTTCATTGTGAGCGTGAGTGAGCAAAGTGTGAGCAAAAGTAAGTGTGAGTAGAATTGTTTGTATTTAGTTGTTTAATTACTTAACATTTGTTTATTGCTATCCCCATTAGAAAATGTGCTCCACTATTGCTAATGCGATCCAGTGTACATCTTGTCTCATGTATGCAGCCTTGAAAAGCCGTTCGAGGGTGCATACTGTTGTTCGAGATGTGAGCAAGTTGCACATTTGGAAGCCCAGATACTGGATCTAAATGAGCAGCTGGCAACTCTGAGGTGCATTAGCAATATGGAAAGGAGTTTGCTGCTCACTGAGCATCAGCTTGCTGGGTCAGATGTGGGGGAGGATCGTAGTAGGGAGCGGCAGGACGGTGAGGTAGGTAGCTGGGTGACAGTTAGAAAGGGGGGTAAAGGGAAAAGTGCTAGGAAGGCTAGTCCTGAACTGACACACCCCAATAGGTTTGCAAACTTGGCAGATGAGGGGGATGTCATTACAGGGGTAGCATTGCTGCAGCAAGGCATGACCTCTGAACGCCAGAGAAGTGTCTGCTCCAGTAAGGGGGGGAATAGGAGTGCAGGGCAGGCAAGACAGGTACTGGTAGTGGGGGACTCAATTATTAGGGGGACAGATACGGCAATCTGTCACAAAGACAGGGATCGCCGAACAGTGTGTTGTCTTCCTGGCGCTCGAGTTCGGCACATTGCTGATCGGGTTGACAGATTACTGGGAGGGGCTGGGGAGGACCCAGCGGTCATTGTACACATTGGCACAAATGACAAAGTTAGAGGTAGGTGGAAGGTCCTTAAAGATGATTTCAGGGAATTAGGTTGTAAGCTTAAAGCATGGACCTCAAAGGTGGTATTTTCGGAAATACTACCTGTGCCACGAGCCACACCAGAGAGGCAAAGGGAGATTGGGGAGGTTAACAGGTGGCTCAGGAATTGGTGTAGGAAAGAGGGTTTTGGGTTCCTGGAGAATTGGGCCGACTTTTCAGTTGGCTACAGATTCTATGCTAGGGATGGGATGCATCTTAATTGGGAGGGTGCAGCTCTGCTGGGGCAGAAAATGGCTAGAAGGTTGGAGGAGTGTTTAAACTAGGAATGGGGGGCGAGGGTATTCACTTTATAGAAGGGGAATGTAGTGCAGATAGTGACCAGGGCACAAGTAATGAAATTGGGGGTGGTACGGGGGGAAGGGTTAGGACAGTTAATACAGTAAGCAGGAATACAGGTACAGAGTCATACGTAACGTGCATGTACACTAATGCCCGAAGCCTCACAAATAAGGTGGAGGAATTAGAATTAATATTGTTGGAAGAAAATTATGATATAGTGGGGATATCAGAGACATGGCTGGATGAGAGCTATGACTGGGCTGTTAATTTACAGGGTTATAGCCTATTCAGGAATGACCGTACAAATAAGCGAGGGGGAGGTGTGTGTCTATATGTAAAATCATCCTTAAAACCCATCCTGCGTGACAACATATGTGAGGGTACTGAGAATGTAGAGTCCCTATGGGTGGAGATAAGGGGGGGGGGAGAATGAATAATAAAATACTGATAGGGGTGTGTTATAAGACGCCGAATATTATGGAAGAGGTAGAGAATCTCCTCAAAGCAAATTGATAAAGCAGCGAGTCTCAGAGAGGTAATTATTATGGGGGACTTTAACTATCCTGATATAAATTGGGGAACAGAAACTTGCAGTTCCAGCAAAGGAAATAGATTTTTGATAACAATGAAAGATAATTACCTTTCACAAATGGTACAGGACCCCACAAGAGGGGGAGCACTACTAGACCTTGTACTAACCAATAGGCCAGACCGCATATCAAATATACAAGTTGGGGGTTACTTGGGGAATAGTGATCACAAAATAATAAGTTTTCATGTATTCTTTAGTAAGATGTCTAGTAGAGGGGCTACAAGGACACTAAACTTCAGGAAAGTAAATTTTAAACGGTTGAGAGATGATCTTAGTGCAATAAACTTGGATGATGTACTAAGTAATAAAAGTACACAAAGCAAATGGGAGACTTTTATGAGCATCCTGAATAGGGCTTGTGCAGAAAATATACCCTATGGGAACAAACATGCTAAAAATAGGAGGAAACCCCTATGGCTAAATAGAGCTGTAAGGGAAGCAATAAAAGAAAAACAGAAAGCCTTAAAATAATTAAAGAGGGTAGGTAGTGATGAGGCATTATATAATTATAGAAAATGAAATAAAATATGTAAAAAGCAAATTAAGTTAGCTAAGTTTGAGACAGAGAGACTCATTGCAAGAGAAAGTAAAAATAATCCTAAAATATTCTTTAACAGTAAAAAACTGAAAAGCGATAATGTTGGCCCCCTTAAAAATAGTCTTGGTGAAATGGTGGAAGGGGATGAGGGTAAAGCCAACCTGCTGAATGACTTTTCTTCTACAGTTTTTATACAAGAAAATGCCATGGCAGATGACATGACCAGTGATACCATAAATTCACCCTTGAATATTACCTGCTTAACCCAGCAGGAAGTACGCCGCCGCCTCGAAATCACTAAGGTTGACAAATCTCCGGGCCCGGATGGCATACACCCCAGAGTACTACAGGAATTGAGTTCTGTGATAGATAGACCATTATTTTTAATCTTCTCAGATTCCTTAATAACAGGGTCAGTACCGCAGGACCGGCGCATAGCAAATGTGGTGCCAATATTCAAAAAGGGGACAAAAACTGAGCCGGGAAATTATAGACTGGTAAGTTTAACCTCTACGGTTGGTAAAATCCTTGAGGGTTTCTTGAGAGATGCTATACTGGAGTATCTCAAGAAAAATAACCTTATGACAGAGTATCAACATGGGTTTATGAGGGATCGATCCTGTCAAACTAATTTGATCAGCTTCTATGAAGAGGTAAGTTCAAGCCTGGACCAGGAAAATGCAGTGGATGTTGTGTATATGGACTTTTCAAAAGCTTTTGATACGGTGCCACACAAAAGGTTGGTACATAAAATGAGAATAATGGGGATAGGGGAAAATATGTGTAAATGGGTTAAAAACTGGCTCAGTGATAGGAAACAAAGGGTGGTTATTAATGGTACGTACTCGGACTGGGTCTCAGTTCATAGTGGGGTACCACAGGGGTCAGTATTGGGCCCGCTTCTTTTCAACATATTTATAAATGACCTTGTTGGGGGCATGCGGAGTAGAATTTCAATATTTGCAGATGATACTAAACTCTGCAGGGTAATCAATACAGAGGAGGATAATTTTATATTACAGGGAGATTTATGTAAATTGGAGGATTGGGCTGAGAAGTGGCAATTGAAGTTTAATGTAGATAAATGTAAGGTCATGCACTTGGGTAGAGGAAATAACATTTATGATTATGTACTTAATTGTAGAACACTGGGTAAAACAGACACAGAAAAAGACTTGGGTGTATGGATGGATGGTAAACTTCACTTTAGTGGACATTGTCAGGCAACTGCTGCCAGGGCTAATAAAATAATGGGATGTATTAAAAGAGGTATAAGTGTTCATGAAAAAAATATAGTTCTACCTTTGTACAAGTCACTAGTGAGACCGCACTTACAATACTGTGTACAATTCTGGTCACCGATATATAAGAAGGACATAGCTGAACTGGAGAGGGTGCAGAGAAGAGCGACCAAGATTATTAGAGGAATGGGTGGGCTGCAATACCAAGACAAGTTATTAAACTTGGGGTTATTTAGTTTGGAAAAACGAAGGCTTAGGGGGGATCTAATCACAATGTATAAATATATGAGGGGACAGTACAGAGACCTTTCCAAAGATCTTTTTACACCTAGGCCTGCGACTGGAACACGGGGGCATCCGCTACGTTTTGAGGAAAGAAGGTTTAATCATAATTACAGACGAGGATTCTTTACTGTACGAGCAGTGAGACTGTGGAACTCTCTGCCGCATGATGTTGTAATGAGTGATTCACTACTAACATTTAAGCAGAGCCTGGACGCCTTTCTTTAAAAATTTAATATTACCAGTTATGTATATTAGATTTTATGACAGGGTATTGATCCAGGGAACTAGTCTGATTGCCGGACGTGGAGTCAAGAAGGAAATTTTTTCCCCATTGGAACTTGTTTACCACATTGGGTTTTTTTTGCCTTCCTCTGGATCAACATGTTAGGCTACAGGTTGAACTAGATGGACTTAGAGTCTCCCTTCAACCTTAAAAACTATGATACTATGACAGCGCCCTGTCGGCCACATGTGTAAGACACGTCAGGCCGAGCGGTCCTCCGATTAGCGTTTCTGGCCACCACTCGACTGGCCACGTGTGTAAAAGACACGTCAGACCAGGTAGTCACACCAGTAGCATTTGACTGGGAAGCCGAGGAGGATAATACGGTTCACACACCCAATCCAGGAACACCCTGTTAACTTCACAGGGGTTCTGGGGTGCGCTGTCCGTGTGCGTAGAGGGCACAACCGGACAGGTGGCGCAGCAGGTACACTGTCCGTGTGCATAGGAGGCACAACTGAACAGGTGACGCAGCAGCCGCAGCCCAGTTAATGCCACTGGACTGCTCTAGCACAACAGGAACGGTAGCAAGGAAGCACGGCGCCTGACCCTAATGTGCTGAGCCACGAATCTTGGCGTGACAGGCACCGTTCGCCTAGCCCTACCTATCGCTTCCAACAAGGCTTATGCTACCAAGAACTCTAAATGAAGACTGCGCACCTCCATGTTGCCTCCAGCCCCTTTTATAACCTGGGTCCGCCCCAAACCCAGGGTGGAACCAGCAAGGTCCAATAGCAGAGTGCCATGTCATCAGTGACGTCACGTGCGACCTATCCGGAACTGCCACGTCATTGATGACCTCATGGCAGCCACGCCCCAAACACTTCACCAGTCATCGTCTGATGACCAATGGTGAGGTGCCAGATCATAGGGGTGGGCCTCTGTGAGCCAGTCCGGAGTTGCCACGTCATGAGGACACCTGACACCCTCTGCCCTATCAGGGCCTGCCACCTCACGGACATGCTCAGTGAGGTCATTACCAGACCAAGCCTCTGATGCACTAAGTGCCTGAGCATGCTCAGTAGCCTGACCAACAGGCTCAGAAAGCAGACTATCAATTTGAGCAGTAGGCACATCCCAGAACTTAGACACAGCACGAAGTCCAAGTACCTGTGCAAAGAGGCTGTTAGGGTTAATTGTGGGAGCATGCTCAGTAGCCTGAACTGAGGACTTGGTCTCAGACATAACACAATCAGCATGCTCACTAGGCAAAACACCGGGCTTAGACTCTGGCTGGGGTAAATCGGCGTACGCATGCGCACTAGCCGCCTCTCTACACTTAGACGTGGTGGAAGGAGCAGCCAACTGGATGACCCGAGGCACGGCCAAGAACAGCAGCCGGCGCCTGGGCACAAAAGGAACCGCAGCAGGCTGCTTGCAGCTATGGCGGCACCGGTTCGTAACAGTACCCCCCCTCTAGCGGCCCTCCCACTCGAATGGTCTATAGTTGCCACAGATACCACTGAGCAACGGGCGGAAGATGGAGACATGCAGTGGGAGATACAAGACTCGCTCCACCGCGTATTCTCCCCAGACGACCAGTCGATATGTGGGGAATGCCGCTTCAACCAAGGAATACCCAGCAGAATATCATCTGCACCCTTAGGAAGAACCAGAAATGAAATGGTCTCCCTATGCCCAGATGACATGGCAAGGGTAATGGGCACTGTCCGCTGGTGAATTACCTTGGGCAACAAGGACCCATCAACCACACGGACTCTCACTGGCCTTGGCATTTGCACCAGCGGGATGGCATGCCGCCGGGCAAAAGAGGAGGAGATGAAACTATCCCCAGCACCTGTGTCCACACTTGCCCTTGTGGACCATGTTGACCCCTTAAAGGAAATGGATGCGGGAAATGTCACCCTAATGGATGACGCAGAGTCCAGTCTACAGCGGGCTTTACACGCTACGACATCGCTAATGCGGAGTCGTTGGGGTCACGGAATTCGTGACGCACATCCGGCCGCATTAGCGATGCCGTTGCGTGTGACATCGATTAGCGATTTTGCATCGTTGCAAAACAGTGAAAAATCGCTAATCGGCGACACGGGGGTCCATTCCCAATTATCGTTACTTCAGCAGTAACGAGGTTGTTCCTCGTTCCTGCGGCATCACACATCGCTGCGTGTGACGCCGCAGGAGCGAGGAACGTCTCCCTACCTGCCTCCCGGCCGCTATGCAGAAGGAAGGAGGTGGGCGGGATGTTACGTCCCGCTCATCTCCGCCCCTCCGCTGCGATTGGGCGGCGGTTCAGTGACGTCGCTGTGACGCCGCACGGACCGCCCCCTTAGAAAGGAGGCGGTTCGCCGGTCACAGCGACGTCGCCGGACAGGTAAGTATGTGTGACGGCTCTGGGCGATGTTGTGCGGCACGGGCAGCGATATGCCCGTGTCGCGCAACAGATGGGGGCGGGTACGCACACTAGCGATATCGGGACCGATATCGCAGTGTGTAAAGTAGCCTTACCTCCAGCTATGGTCACCAATCGCGGTCGCTTACCCTGACGCTTTGGCCAACGGTTGGCATAATGACCATACTGCCCACAAGCGAAACAGGAAATGCCCTTGCGACTCGAAGACCTAGCAACACCAACCCTAGCGATGTCCATAGGGACAGAGATGTCCCCTAAGGGAGGTGCAGTAGGAGAGACCACTACAGTGGCTGAACGACCCTCTGACCTGCGCTCCAGCTGACGTTCGGAGGTCCGCAGGTCAATGCGGGTAGCCAGAGTCATGAGGCCCTCAAGGGTAGTTGGTACCTCACGCGACGCTAATGCGTCCTTCACGTGCGAGGCTAATCCCCTCCAGAACAGTGGAATGAGAGTCCTCTCTGACCACCCCAGTTCTGCAGCAAGTGTCCTGAAACTCACAGCATATTGACTTGAGGAGGTACGCCCCTGCTCCAAAGTCAGTAGCTGTAGGGCCGAGACATGAGTGGCCTGAGGCCCCAGGAACACTTGTCGCAAGGACTCCAAAAACTCCTTAGAGTCCTGTACTATGTGGTCATTCCTCTCCCACAATGGTGTAGCCCACTCCAGTGCTCTATCAGAGAGCAAGGAGATGATAAACCCCACCTTCGACCTCTCTGTAGGAAACCGTGCAGCCGACAGCTCTAGATGGACTGAGCACTGGTTCACGAATCCCCTACATGCCTTGCTGTTCCCCGTAAACTTGTTGGGGAGCGAGAGGTGAGGGAGGGTTGGAGTAGGCTTGGTGATGGACACCATTGCAGCCGCTTGAGCCACCACATCATCCGTATCAGCAGCAAGAGCAGACTTCTCCAGAGACCTGATTCTGGCATCAAGCTGCAGTATGAACTGACGTAGCTGCTCCATTTCCGCCATGCCAGCCAGACCCTGGCGCAGTCTTACTGTTACGGGGGGACCGGCAGATTAGGACCAGGGGTATATATCCCAATCGCCAGTCGGGGCCCACCGTGCTCCAGATGGTAATGGAGCTGCTGCACCCTGTGGGTTAGGTGGAGACTATAGAGCTGGATGGCTCTGAAATAACTCAAGGAACCGGTCACGTGTGTAGGGACAAGTCAGACTGGACGACAACCCAGTTAGCGTTTCGGTGGAGCGGATGCTACTCCGACCACGTGTGTAACAACATGTCAGGCCGGATGGTAACCAGTTAGTGTTGACCGAGAAGACCGCTGCGACAGCGCCCTGTCGGCCACATGTGTAAGACACGTCAGGCCGAGCGGTCCTCCGATTAGCGTTTCTGGCCACCACTCGACTGGCCATGTGTGTAAAGGACACGTCAGACCAGGTAGTCACACCAGTAGCATTTGACTGGGAAGCCAAGGAGGATAATAGGGTTCACACACCCAATCCAGGAACACCCTGTTAACTTCACAGGGGTTCTGGGGTGCACTGTCCGTGTGCGTAGAGGGCACAACCGGACAGGTGGCGCAGCAGGTACACTGTCCGTGTGCGTAGAGGGCACTCTCGGACAGGTGACGCAACAGGTATTCTGTCCGTGTGCGTAGGAGGCACAACTGAACAGGTGACGCAGCAGCCGCAGCCCAGTTAACGCCACTGGACTCCTCTAGAACAACAGGAATGGTAGCAAGGAAGCACGGCTCCTGACCCTAATGTGCTGAGCCACGAATCTTGGCGTGTCAGGCACCGTTCGCCTAGCCCTACCTATCGCTTCCAACAAGGCTTATGCCACCAAGAACTCTAAATGAAGACTGCGCACTTCCATGTTGTCTCCAGCCCCTTTTATAACCTGGGTCCGCCCTAAACCCAGGGTGGAACCACCAAGGTCCAATAGCAGAGTGCCATGTCATCAGTGACGTCACGTGCGACCTATCCGGAACCACCACGTCATTGATGACCTCATGGCAGCCACGCCCCAAACACTTCACCAGTCATCGTCTGACGACCAATGGTGAGGTGCCAGATCATAGGGGTAGGCCTCTGCGAGCCAGTCCGGAGTTGCCACGTCATGAGGACACCTGACACTCTCTGCCCTATCAGGGCCTGCCACCTCACGGACATGCTCAGTGAGGTCCTTACCGGACCAAGCCTCTGATGCACTAAGTGAGCAACAGGCTCAGAAAGCAGACTATTAGTTTGAGCATGCTCAGTAGGCACATCCCAGAACTTAGACACAGCACGAAGTCCAAGTACCTGTGCAAAGAGGCTGTTAGGGTTAATTGTGGGAGCATGCTCAGTAGCCTGAACTGAGGACTTAGTCTCAGACATAACACAATCAGGCTGATTGGCAAAACACCGGGCTTAGACTCTGGCTGGGGTAAATCGGCGCACGCATGCGGACTAGCCGCCTCTCTACACTTAGACGTGGTGGAAGGAGCAGCTAACTGGATGACCCGAGGCACGGCCAAGAACGGCAGCCGGCGCCTGGGCGCAACAGGAACCGCAGCAGGCTGCTTGCAGCTATGGCGGCACCGGTTCGTAACAGTGTGGCTGTAATCAGTCACAAACATAAGGATTGCCAATGGGCAGGGAAAGCAGTACATATGGTAAGCGATAATGAGTGGCCCCGGAAGTAGAGTGAGCGGTCCCGGAAGTACGTACAGTTGCGCTTGAGACTCAGGAAGTATAGCGCGCTTGCTTTATTTTTTTTTTTTATTTCATGAGTTTCTGGATCAGGACCATTAGCTGGAGTTCCCTAAGAACTCTGGGCCCTGGTCCGGCACCCGGATACTTTTGAAACCGGCAGATCCGGACTTAGGGAAAGGGTTCTTTACAGTTAGAGCAGCCAGACTGTGGAATGCTCTACCACAAGAGGTAGTTATGGCAGACGCTATAACAGTTTTTAAAAAGTGGTTGGATAGTTTCCTCAATACACACAACATTAATTTAATGACAAAAAAATGTGTAAGTTGGTGAAGAAAGGCTGAACTTGAAGGACTTGGATCTTGTTTTAACCTATGTAACTATGTAACTTTTCTGGATGAAAATTTTACCAATTTCTTATATGCAGTTATTATAGGCAGATGTGAGCGAACCCTTAGAAATATACAGTGTGTCCACCCATATCCCGTCCACCACCATTAACTTGAGAATGGCGGCAGCTATAGGAATAGAAGTGGTGTATAGGTATAGTAAAGTAGCCATGCGCTACGCAATGAAACCACCTATAGTGCCACCTGGTGGAAAACAACAGAGTTAGCATTTTTATCTCGAAAACGGAAAGAGATAGAGAAAAACAGTGAATTCAAAATTTGCAGGGCATCATCAATTCAATACGAATCGACACCTTGCATACAGAAATGCTATGATATGAAACTTATGACCCCCCCCAAAACATTGAATGCTGGTCACGCATATGGCGCTTGTGACGACATGGACTCTCATGGGTTAAAGTTTCTTAACATTCAGCCAGACTATTGTTCTTATGTGTGCTAAGTCATGTTTGCTTAGCTATTGCTCTCCAGACTTTTCCAGTAATCATTGTATTGTAGTTGTGTATTGATAATGTAATTACCTTAGTAGCCATTGTTTAGTCGGTGACTTGCCGACTCCATGTAGATACACTGAGTCTTTCTATGCACATCATTTAAATGAACATTATCCATGCAGCTTGAAATTCATCCAATGGGAGAAGCAATCTTGTCCAACCAATCGATGAGGACGCAGTGTATCCTAAGGGAAGGTTATGGCTTTAAAAGGGACTTCTATAAGCCACCAGGGTTGATGAAGGTTGATGGATCCAGTCTAAGCTCTTTGGAGCTGACTAGAGGATCAGGATATCTTATGGCTTCAATCTAGGGACCCCGGTTCCGGTTGGAGACCATATCCACAGCCTAGGGATTTCGACTCCGGCTGCCAGGATTGTAACATCAAACCAGGACTACCTAAGGAGGACACTCAGGTTGGGACAGTTCAGTCACCTGTTACAGACTTTGCAGACCTCACACAGCTTCCTGAATCTGGCATTATTCCTTTCTCGGTGGGTGCCCGCCAAAAGCGGGGTGCTGCTGGACTGGAGTAAGCGGCCCTGGAAGCTCTGAGGCATGGACATTCTAAATCCCTGGTGAGCCAGCGGAAGGGTGAGACTCTGTTGCCTGTTACATTTGTGTTTTGCTGGTTATGTGTTATGTGCCGTTAATTGTTTGGGGATCCAATAAAGTCTAATTATTGTGGTTCCCTCACCTTGTGTTGTCTGAGTAGTGTTACGCCCACGGTTAAGGAGGCCGGCGTTTAGTTGGGATGAGCCCTGAGCAACGCTGTCTTTCTAAAGGCGGCGGGTTTTAGTGGACGAGAGCACCCACTGAGCCCCGTGTCTCCACAATTGGTGGCAGCAGTGGGATACTACTCAGCCTTGTTTACCCAGGGGAGCTGCAGTGGACTGGTGTTTTCGGACACCTTCCAGGGCTCAACAACCAGGGAGGCACATAAGCATACCCAGCAGGCCATAGGGGAGGCATTCAGGTTTCGGACACTGCCATGTCCAACCCCACCAGCTCAGCCATGGGACAAGGACCAGAGAGGAGTTACGACCGCAGCAGTAAATGGATGCTACAGGATCTGTGCCAGATGCGAAAGATTGACTACAGGAACACTGACACTCGGTCAGACTTGATCCGGAAATTAGTCTGTTGGGATGCCCAGTATGATGCAGAGGATGATGAGGACACTGCCGTTGTGGTATCAGAGGAGGTAAACCCTGTATCTCATCCTAGATCCAGTGACAGTCTGGAAACAAACCAAACCCAAGCAGACCGAGTCAAGGAATTGTTTACTGCATTGGGGCTTGAAGCTTCAAGGGAAGAGAGGGCTGGTGTTCTGCAATTTGTGTTTGGATTTCCAATTTCCTCACCATCAGCACCTACCTCCAGGATAGTGTCACGCTCCCCGGGTCCCCTGTGCTGCCCTCCGGCTCACCTGTCACGCTCCCCGGCTCCCCCGCCTCGCTTCCCGGTTCCTTGGTCCGGTCACCGCCGCTCCCCGCTCTCCAGCACCCTTTGCCGGCGCGTCCCCAGCGTCCTGGTCCCCGCACCCGGCGTTCGTCGGCTTCACAGCCCCAGCCTGGCCCTGCTGCTTCCTCCTCGCAGCTTCCTGCTCTGGCTTCTGGCACTCGGGCCGCGCGCATGCGCATTAGGGCGCGCGCGCGGTCATTGACCCTTTCTTAAAGGGCCAGCGTCCATTAACAGGAAATGATGCAAAACAGGTACAGGGTATAAAGGGGTTTAATGTCCAAGGGGGCGGGGCCTGATCTTCGTGTTTCTTAAGCTAGGAGTCAGGTCTCCTGGTGTCTCTGTGTATATACTCACCTATCTCTCTTGTAGAGCCGTGCCTGCCTCGACATCCGGTCCTGACCGAATCCCGAACCCCGAACGCTGTCCATCTGCCATCCTGACAGTCCGTACCATCTCGGATCCCTGCGGTGATCCGTCATCTCGCTCCAAAGGTTCCGGACCCCGCCTGACATCTTCTCGGCTTCCGAACCTGAGCTGCGTCACCCGGACTACCACCAGTGACTCCGTGGTCCCAGGGACATCTCCATTATATTCGTGTGCACGGACTGTTCTGCTGCCTATAGTGCTCCAGCTACCGGACCCCTTACCACCATCTAGGAGTTCGGCCCAGTGGATCCACCTCCTGGGTCTGCCCGTCCACCTGGCCCTGACAGATAGACCACCACCAAGGAAGTCATCTTCGCTACAGGGATGTGCCAGTGTTTAATGATTCCAGCACTGAGATAAATGAACACTTGCAAAACTTTGAGATGCTAATGCGTATGCACCAGGTGCCCACAGATGAGTGGTCCAAATACCTGTGGACAAGCTTGCCGGTCCGGGCCCAGGAGGCTGTCCGATCACTTGGTCCTCAGGACTGCTTGGACTACGGAATTATTAAGGACACTTTGTTGGCCCTTTTTACCATAACACCCGAGAGACATCGCACTAAGTTCCGGACTATGTCTCACCAGGGTGTCTCGTACGTCGAATTTGGCAGTCAACTCCGACGACACTGTAATCGCTGGCTCGATGGTCGGGCTGCCTATTCCGCTGCTGCCCTCCGGGATGTGATAGTGCTTGAACAGCTGCTGGAGCAGATGGACCCGGAAATCCGAGAATGGGTAGCTGACAGGAAGCCCGACACCCCAGAGCAAGCAGCGCGATTGGCTGAGGAATTTACAGCCAACCGACCCAGCTGGAGGCCCAATAGGCCCACCGATCTGAGGAGGTCCCTCAACCATGGATCCAAGCGACCACCAGACTCACGTGCTGGACTAACTCATTACCCCACAGAAGCCTCAACAAGACAAAGGTTTACCAACAGGGTGGGTGACTTGTCTAACCCACGGAGCTGTTATATGTGTGGGCGCCTTGGACACATGGCCAAAGAGTGTCTACAAAACCGGAGACCCATGCCTGGAGCCCGTCTACCAGTCAACATATGCCGAGATGAACCAACGAGACCTGAGGAATGCTACTCCCGAGAAACACCAATAGCTGAGGAAGTGGTTTATCCAGTCCACACCCTACGGCAGGCCGGACACCGTACACCAGCTAACCTCCATCCCCACATCCAGACGGTCAAGGTCGGTGACATACAGGCTCAGAGACTTCGAGACTCGGGATCTTCCATCACCCTGGTCAGCCCAGATATTGTTCCCACAGAACATCATTTACCTGGCCGCCAAGTGACCATCACCCTTGCTGGGGGCCAGCGCTC
Source organism: Anomaloglossus baeobatrachus (assembly GCF_048569485.1). NCBI lineage: Eukaryota > Metazoa > Chordata > Amphibia > Anura > Aromobatidae > Anomaloglossus > Anomaloglossus baeobatrachus. The sequence goes on along the minus strand of NC_134357.1, from coordinate 459,092,742 downwards.
GAACATCCCTCTGGCACGAGTGCAGTTGGACTGGGGAACTGACCAAGGAGAGGTTGAAGTGGGGCTCATGGACGGCCTCCCCACCCCTGTAATTTTGGGAAATGACCTAGGACAAGGACTATCCAGCCAGTTTGTCACCGCCATCACCCGCAGCCAAGCCAAACACCATCCTGGTGCAGGTCTTTCTTCCAGCCCATCAGAGGAGAACCCAACTCCTCAATCTTCAGCCTCCTCATCAGAGCCAACAAATGTGAGTACATCAGACCCAACTGTGGCCATTGATTGGGGGGAGATAGATCGTAAGGAGTTCAGGGAAGCTCAACTATCAGACCCCACCCTAGAGCTTATCCGTAGTGCGGCCGCCCAACCTGGGGGAGGAAATCAGGGGGAGGTATATAGATGGGAAAAAGGCCTCTTATATCGGGAGAAGCCCGCATCCTGCCCAGAAAAACCCTGGACCCGTGTACATCAGCTTGTGGTACCCCAGCAATACCGACCCCAACTATTGCGTTTAGCTCATGATGTTCCTGCGGCTGGGCACATGGGGACCAAAAAGACTCGGGCCCGCCTGCTGCGTAGTTTTTTCTGGCCAAGGGTCACTCAAGAAGTGCAAAAATACAGAGCCTCTTGCCCAGTGTGTCAGCATATGGGGGGAGCCCCATGCCGTTCCCCACTTCAACCCATGCCCTTGATAGGAGAACCGTTCCAGAGAGTTGCCATTGATATAGTAGGCCCCTTAGCCATCCCCAGCCGCAGTGGAAAAAGATTCATCCTCACCCTGGTAGACTTTGCCACCCGTTATTACCCAGAAGCCGTTGCCTTAACCTCCATAGATGCAGAGCACGTGGCTCAGGCTCTACTGGACATCTTTAGCCGGGTAGGGTTTCCACAGGAAGTATTGACTGACCAGGGGGCACAGTTCCAAAGTGAACTGATTCACACCCTGTGGGAAAAACATGGAGTCCGCCCCATGCGCACAACCCCCTACCATCCTGAAACAAATGGATTGTGTGAGCGCTTCAACAAAACGCTCAAACAGCTCATTAGCCGATATGTGGAGTCCGAGGGGGGAGACTGGGAGAAAAACTTGCAGCAGCTCCTTTTTGCTTACCGGGAGGTGCCGCAGGACTCCACTGGGTTCTCTCCCTTTGAATTGCTGTACGGCCGAAAAGTACGAGGGCCCCTAGAGCTGGTACGAGAGAGTTGGGAGGGCACCTTCCCCACAGAAGAGGTTCCCATACTGGACTATGTTCAAAAGTTTAGGGAAAGGATGAGGCACCTCATGGCGTTAGCCCATGGGAATTTAGAAGTGGCTCAGGAAAGGCAAAAACGATGTTACGACTGCACTGCCCGGACCCGAGAATTTGCCTGTGGACAGAAGGTCCTAGTACTAGAACCGGTGCGGAAAAACAAGCTGCAAGCCATGTGGGCTGGTCAATTCACCATTACCAAGAAATGTGGCAATACTGACTACACCGTGGCCCTGGATCGAGCAGGTGTTCGTGAGCGTACCTACCACATCAACAGGCTAAAAGCTTATGAGGAACGAGAAGTCACCAATTTAGCAGTTTGCTGTCCAGAGTTAGATGATCCAGAGTTGGACCAGATCCCAGACCTATTAGTGGACTCCAAAAGGGAAATGGGGGGAAAAGATGTATCACTAGGGGAGCAGCTTTGTCCATCACAGAAGCGACAGGTATCAGACCTACTCAAAACATATGAAACACTGTTCACAAGTCAGCCTAGTAGAACCCCCCTGGTCCAGCATCATGTCAATACAGGGGCAGCCACCCCACTAAGACAACCTGCCTACCGGGTGACCCCTCCTGTGTTGGCAATGATGAAGGCCGAGGTGGATGACATGTTAAATATGGGTGGGAGTCATAGTCCCCTCCCATAGCCCATGGGCTGCCAGTGTGGTGTTGGTGCCAAAAAAGGACAAGAGTACTCGTTTCTGTGTGGACTATAGACGTCTCAATGAGGTCACGATTACAGATGCTTACCCCATGCCCCGGGTGGATGAACTACTAGATAGGTTAGGGGGGTCTCGGTTTATATCTACCCTCGATTTGAGCAAGGGATACTGGCAGATCCCACTCACAAAAGACGCTCAAGAGAAATCGGCCTTCATAACCCCTTTTGGCCTCTTTGAGTTTACCAGCATGCCTTTTGGGATGAAAAATGCCCCAGCCACCTTCCAGAGGATGGTAGACCGTTTACTAGAGGGATGTCAGGGGTATGCCCAGGCCTATTTGGATGACATCGCTATCTTCAGCGACACTTGGGAAGAGCATCTTCAGCATGTGTCCCAGGTGCTGCAGAGGGTAGCCAAAGCCCAGCTCACCATCCGACCTGACAAATGCCAAATGGGGATGGCCGAAGTGCTATACCTGGGTCATCGGGTGGGAAGTGGGTGCATTCGTCCCGAACCTGCAAAAGTAAAAGCCATTATCCAGTGGCCACGCCCAGTCAATCAAAAACAGGTCCGTGCGTTTCTAGGAACCGCAAACTACTATCGAAAGTTTATCCCCAATTACAGTACCATAGCAAAACCGCTCACTGACCTCACAACCAAAAGATATGCCCGTAACCTTATCTGGACCCCAGAATGTGAAACTGCGTTCCTCCAATTGAAAAACCGGCTAGCCCAAAGCCCAGTCTTGACTGCTCCTGACTTCCGTCGCAGATTCATTGTCCAAACAGGCGCATCGGACACAGGACTAGGAGCTGTACTTAGCCAAGTGGGGGACAACTGTGAGGAACATCCAATAGCGTACCTCTCCCGGAAGCTGTTGGACCGAGAGAGGGCTTATGCCACCATAGAAAAAGAATGCCTGGCCATAGTCTGGGCCCTAAAGAAATTGCAGCCCTACCTCTATGGCAATGAGTTCACAGTCCTCACTGACCACAATCCATTGAGTTGGCTAAATCGCACTGCCGGGGACAACGGACGCTTGCTCAGGTGGAGTCTGGCATTTCAATCTTACAATTTTTCCATCTCCCATAAACAGGGCAAGAACCATGGAAATGCGGATGGGCTTTCCCGACAAGAGGAGAAGGATAATCGGAAGCCTATCATGTCTGGCTAATATTAAGAAGGGGGAGGAATGTGACGACATGGACTCTCATGGGTTAAAGTTTCTTAACATTCAGCCAGACTATTGTTCTTATGTGTGCTAAGTCATGTTTGCTTAGCTATTGCTCTCCAGACTTTTCCAGTAATCATTGTATTGTAGTTGTGTATTGATAATGTAATTACCTTAGTAGCCATTGTCTAGTCGGTGACTTGCCGATTCCATGTAGATATACTGAGTCTTTCTATGCACATCATTTAAATGAACATTATCCATGCAGCTTGAAATTCATCCAATGGGAGAAGCAATCTTGTCCAACCAATCGATGAGGACGCAGTGTATCCTAAGGGAAGGTTATGGCTTTAAAAGGGACTTCTTTAAGCCACCAGGGTTGATGAAGGTTGATGGATGCTGATGGATCCTGTCTAAGCTCTTTGGAGCTGACTAGAGGATCAGGATATCTTATGGCTTCAATCTAGGGACCCCGGTTCCGGTTGGAGACCATATCCACAGCCTAGGGATTTCGACTCCGGCTGCCAGGATTGTAACATCAAACCAGGACTACCTAAGGAGGACACTCAGGTTGGGACAGTTCAGTCACCTGTTACAGACTTTGCAGACCTCACACAGCTTCCTGAATCTGGCATTATTCCTTTCTCGGTGGGTGCCCGCCAAAAGCGGGGTGCTGCTGGACTGGAGTAAGCGGCCCTGGAAGCTCTGAGGCATGGACATTCTAAATCCATGGTGAGCCAGCGGAAGGGTGAGACTCTGTTGCCTGTTACATTTGTGTTTTGCTGGTTATGTGTTATGTGCCGTTAATTGTTTGGGGATCCAATAAAGTCTAATTATTGTGGTTCCCTCACCCTGTGTTGTCTGAGTAGTGTTACGCCCACGGTTCCCTGAGCCATGCTGTCTTTCTAAAGGCAGCGGGTTTTAGTGGACGAGAGCACCCACTGAGCCCCGTGTCTCCACAGCGCTCATTTAACTTTGATGCTCAAAGTGGCCACCATCAGCTGCAATTCACATCTGGGCTCTGGACAGCATACTGTATCTTGCTGCACGTTGTGCAATATTGTAGGTGACACGTTTGCACAAGCATCTGTGATACATCGTCGTAGGTCCTGCAATGTTGGTGGAGGAGTCGCATACACCTGCTGTTTGATGTGACCTCACAGAAAGAAGTCCAATGGGGTAGGGTCAGGTGAGTGTGGAGGCCACTCCACGCAGCCACCATACCCAATGACTTGTAGGAAGGTCTCAATGAGGTATCGCTTCACGTCCCCAGCCTTGTGAATTTTACACGTTCTAATCATAGCATTTCTGTATGCAAGGTGTCGATTCATATTGCATTGATGATGCCCTACAACTTTGTAATTCACTTTTTTTCTCTATCTCGTTCCGTTTTCGAGATAAAAATGCTAACTCCATTGTTCTCCACCAGGTGGCGCTATAGGTGGTTTCATTGCGTAGCACATGGCTACTTTACTATACCTAGACACCACTTCTATGCCTATAGCTGCTGCCGTTTTCATGTTAATGGCGGTGGACAGGATATGGGTGGACACACTGTATTTACTTAAAAAATTGGTAACGTGTTCAATACTTATTTCACCCACTCTATATATTCTTTATATTTTTATCTATATATATTTTTTCCTTTGGGGTGGCACAATGCTTTATCTCTATAGAGTACTGCATACATAAGATGCAATGTTGGCTTTTCACATGAGCAGACGTGAGTGTTGTTGGGTTGTTGCTTCTAAGCCGACATGATCATGAGAACATCGTCAGGATCCATGATCCATGTTTGTGTGCTTGGCGGCTTGCCTTAGGGAAGCAGTTATGCTATTTTGTACAGTGGTTTGAGTTTGGACTCTGTATTATTTATGCTTCTAGCCCCTAGATAATGATCACAGCGCTGTATAGGCTGTTGCCTCTGGCAAATTTGTGACTTTTCTGCAGTTTTTTATTGCATTATGTTTGCAATGGCGGGTCGGCACTTTTCCCTCTCTCGTTTTAATGTACTTTTAGTTATATATATAAATGATCTCAGGGAAATGGGCCTGTTATATTATACTGAGCTTTTCATACTGAAGCCGCTGTCAATTCCTGAATAAAGAATCAGTGTAAAGCTCAAATGGATGAATTCAAAAGAATATAATAGCCATCTCTAAATGGATCTAGTGGGTGCGCACTTACTTTCCCTAGACGTGGCTTTGCTGATAAGACAGGAGGCAATACTTCTATACAGGACGTGAATAATGCAAACAGAGTTAAATGCGACCCAGAGTGAATATTTATTGAACTATCATATCTTCTTTTTTTGTAGTCTGTGTCATTGCCGAATGAAGGAACAGGATATTGAATGATATCATGGGGGCCATTTACTTACCAGGGAAAGTACTTTGCGTTTCCATTTCTCAGTCCTCAAATAGTCTCATTGCTCATTTTGCTTTCCATGTAACCATGTGAAGAGTTTAATAGAGGCTCAGTATGGGCTTAAGACAAAATAAAGTCATCTGCAGTATCAAAAGACGCGTTTCAAGCCTCTTAAGAATTCAGGTTGAGTACAAGCTTTGTGTTGATTGAGTCGATAATACGAATGTAGTAGACTGCAGTTTAATAGGTTATCTTGTAAAGGAGGTTGACTTTGAAGCTTCGGCATAGCTATTTAAAGAGACCGTATCCTGGAACTGTGTGGTTCAGTTGGTCCAGTGTTGTGCTTATACCATATCTGTTATTACATCCTGTTGTGGACAGTCACTCTTTTAAGGGAACCAGCCATCATGATTTAACATGTTAAAGTAAACATTTTTCCATAAGGGCACTGTTATACTGATGTAATACATACATGCAGTGAAGCAATCCGTAGCCTGGTTGTTGTTTAATTCATCTTAGAAGTTTTGGTGCAATATCCATTTCATGCATTGGGGCGGGACTGTGGGTTGGGTCTTTAGCTCCTCAGTGTTTGTATGAGCCTCTTTTTTTTATCATAATGGTGATGTTCAAACACATTTATTTCCCAATGGTCTTCAGCAAAATGGTGCCAGGGTGGCGCATGCGCACACTGACATCCAAAAGTCTTTAGCAAAATGGTGCTACGGGTGGCGCATGCGCACACTGACATCCAAAGGTCTTCAGCGAAATTGTGCCACGGGCAGCGCATGTGTACTCTGACTTCCAAAAATCTGCAGCAAAATTGTGCCACAAGCAGCGCATACAGGCCCTGACACCCAAATGTCTTCAGCAAAATTGTGCCACAAGCAGCGCATGCACACACTGACATCCAAAAATCTGCAGCAAAATTGTGCCACAAGCAGCGCATGCACACACTGACACCCAAATGTCTTCAGCAAAATTCTGCCATAAGCAGCGTATGCACACACTGACATCTAAAAGTCTTCAACAAAATTGTGCCACAAGCAGCGCATGCACACACTGACATCCAAAAGTCTTCAGCAAAATGGCATCACAGACAGTACATGCGCACACTGACATCCAAAAGTCTTCAGCAAAATTGTGCCACAAGCAGTGCATGCATACACTGACATCCAAACGTTTTCAGCAAAACGGTGCCATGGGCGGCGCATGCGCACACTGACATTCAAACGTTTTCAGCAAAATTGTGCTACAAGCAGCGCATGCACACACCCACATCTGACGATCTTCAGCAAAATGATTCTGGTGGTGGCTCATGAGCAGAGTGAGATCGCAGCTCATCATTGAGTCGAGGTCCGAATTTGCCAATGTGCCGCCTGCAGTGCCATTTTGTTGCAGACTGTCGGATGTCAGAGTGTGCATGCGCCGCCCGTGGCACCATTTTGCTGATGAACGCTGGGAGTAGACTGTAAGCAAGTGCCACTCATGCTGTGGGCGGCGCTAGCATGAAATTAAAATAAAGGTTTGTATGAATGTGAAGGGGTCGTTGCAGAGTCAAAGACCCTACCCTTCAGTCCTGCTCTGGACCAGGTTATGGATATCATCCCTATTGCTATCTGCTAAATCAGTATAAATCAGCACAATTTTAGCCATAATAACATAATAAATTGTGATGACAGGTCTTCTGTAATCGGAAGCTATTTTTAGAAAATAACTTATTTTTCTTAAATCAGATTTGTGTTACTTACTATTTTTTGTCTTTAATTTTGGCAAAGATTTTTTTTTTCATATCATGATGATCTTTATTAAAAAAAAGTTTAACCTAGCAATTTTCACACTAGCCACTGAGGCTTTTTTAGACTCAAATTTACTGAAGGTTTTCAGCAGGCTCACTATCGTCAGAGACATGATTATAATTATATGTAATATATCTATATGCAGCAGAAGGGTCAAAATGATCAATTACAACCAGACTGGAAAGACTAAGTTTGAACTTTAGTAAGGCCTTGAATTAAAAGGAAGGCACAAGTTGGTTAATATGCAAGGTACTTGCCCAATTAGCTCATAGTCCAATTACAACACAGGAATTTTAATATTCCAATCTAGGCCATCCAGAACACATGAGCCCAGGACCAGGCATATAAAAGCTAGGTCACACTATATGACGTTGTTTACATGTAGGAGTCTGCCTATTTTGGTCGGGATTCATAATTAATTTCCTTCTTTCTCCATGAAAAGAGAAGACTACTATGTATTTTCTGTTATTTCTCCCTTTTTTTAAAAACTTTTTATGCTTATTTGTCTGTTGTTTTATTTTTACCTTTACATATCTTTTATTGTAAGCACTTTTTTTTATATTAAAGTTTAAAGCTTTAATAAGTTTAATCCTTGCATGCTCTAAAGAATCTATTGTCTTTCAGAGAGTGTGTGGCCCTTTTTGAATGTCTGACAGTAGCATATATTTTGGGGACTCTTCACCCTGTGACCTGGTGAGGGATGGCAGCATAATGTGTATTCATGTTGTGTAGTCTTTCTTGAGGATGTGATTTATGCCAAGAGGAGCTATATTACCTCTTGCAGACACACCCGCGTCATGTGGAGTGTGTATGTGCTGCCCCTGCGACAGCCGACGGGCTGCTCGGACCTGGATCCACAGTGGCTCGAGGGGTCTCCGGATCCGAGGCAGGGTCGCGCGACTACCTCGGAAATAAAAAGGAGGGAACTTGGTGTTTTGGGGTGGGGAATGGGATAATGTTCGTGACGCCACCCACGGTGCGTGGTAACAGGAGAGACCACCGCTGCTGTTGGGGAGCCCGGTGATGATGTTGAAGCAGCAGGATGTTTTAACCCCTCCGTGGGTAGGGGGTTTTGTGTCCCGGGGCCCAGTAATGGGATGGAGTGGGAAACCCGTCGGGGTGAAGAGTTATCGGGTACTCATACAGTCCAAAGTCACTGACGCTGACACCAGGTAAACCAAACTCTTGAAATGCTCTGCTTCTCTTAGATGAGCATGCTGGGTCCGTGCTCCTTTGGTGTTGCTGGTTGGTCTGAAGCCTTGTCCCTTGGCACTGTGTGTAACTTGGTGGATCCCGTTCGCCTAAGACTACTTGGGTCCCGCTCACCTGCGTGGCTAGCAAGGTGAGCCTGCTCTAGTACCCCGATTCTGGAGTGGGTGGGGAACGGTTCCTGAAGATTCCATTCCCGTGGGGTGAATTACTGGGCTGCGTGAAGCTACTTCCCAGCCTAGGGTCCGCGTACCCCGTTGTGCCCTGGCTCCTGCCCGGTTGTAGCACAAGGCAGCCGGCCTGCTCTCTGTAGCAGTACTGTGCCCCCTGTCACTACCCCCTGCGACCGGGATTCCAGCTCCTTCTGGCCAGGCCAACGTCTGGCACCTGGGACGGGTACAGGAGCTCAGCTCCACAGCGTGACCTGCACCATCACTGCTGTCTCACTGCTCAACTCTACTCCACTCAACTACTGACATCTCTGCCCTCCCTCTTCCATCCCCCCATCTGGGTGACCCTATTCCCCTCAGGCTGCCCAATGGGTGGTTGGTGGGTGTGGTGCAGAGTGTTCCTCAGGATTTGTGTACACCTGTTGGTAGCAACACCAAATTGACAGGACCCGTAACGAGGGAGGAGCGGGTACCATGCAGAAGGGAAGATTGCACAGCACTCTTGTGATGACATGATAGGCCAGGTCGTCACATGTACGTGACAGTATGCATTTGGAGACCTGGGCAAAGTGTAAGAGTAAATCTACACAACCAGCTGTTGCATGTGTGACGCCCTGGACTACCCAGGTTGTCCCAGGTAGACACACAACAACACTACACACCCCTTCCAAGTTAGTTAACATCAGTCAAACTTAAAAGCCTTGTCACCACCCTTCAGGTTTGATGTCCACACCAGGGGGGGTGGGGCCAGGCGGTTCGCTCCAACCACCGAGGAGTTCACAGGCCTGGAGGCGGGAACCCAAGAAGTCTAGCTCAGGCTCTGGAAGAGTCAAGTTCAAGTTCATGGGCAGTCCTGTGTCCAGGCTGCTCAGAGACTACCAGGTGGCTGGGTCGTAGCCCAGTCGCCACTGGCAAGGAGGCAGACGGTAGTGGCCGCCTGCAGGAGACCGGGAAAATGACCGGTGGAACCGTAAGGGACCGGGACAGGGTAGTGGCCTGCCGGAACCGAACCGGGGAGCCAACTGGATACCGGAGCACAGGCAGGGTACTCAGACCCCGAACTAGGCTAGAAGCCACCAACATAGTCAAATTAACTGATTGCGGTCTGGACCTCAGGGGTTCATTCCCATCTAAGTCCCGATTGAAGGCAACAGCCCAACCATTCCAGATAATTGCCACTGCCAAGGGCAAGAGCTCCAAAGGGCCAGTGTCTGCAGGCAAACGGGCTCCTACGACAGATACACGTCGGGGAGTGGACTACCGGTGTCTAGGCACAGGAGTCAAGATTCACACACAGAGGTGCAGGAGAAAGGTGGACACCACCAACCTAATCTGGGAAAAGCTGCAGCCGGCTACGGGCCCCGTTCATCACTCCGTTTGGTTTACCAGTGACTCCAGTGTCTTGTGTCAGAGTGAGTACACCAGTTCCATCAGGCACCGCGCCGCGTTGCACCGCAACACTATACCCTGCACCAGGGCCCTGGCCCGCCGGACCCCGGGACCAACATCCCCTACCCACAGAGGGGTCAACACCTAGCTGTGCTACTACACCGCTCCCGGGGGTCCCCATACCTTCACCGCAGCGGTGCTGTCTACAATCACCACAACCCGTGGGTGGCGTCACGAACTATCATTTCAAACAAAACACCCAAATCCCCGCGTGTAGCACCAACTCCCTTACAGAGCGACGTGACCCCCGGGTCCGTGAGAGGCTCGAGCCACCACCCGTAGTGCGAGCATGGATCCGAGCGGCTCGGCGGTCGCAGCCGAGCCCGCGGGGTGGTACACATCGACTCTTCTGGCGTCACGAACAGGATTGAACCAGTCCACTTACCAGTGGAAGTGCGCCTTGAAGTCCCCGTCAGCGGTGTCCCGCAGAAAAATTTGAGAATCCGCCATCTTTGGCACAAAGAGTCCCCGCCCGAGCCGTTTTCCCTGAGCAGAAATGGCGTGAAAGAGAGGTCCCGCCCCCGAGAGCGGAGCGGTGCGGAAAGCAAGGGAAGTGCTCGGAAAAGAACAAGGGGGGCGGGCGAGGACTGTTTGCCATGTGACCGCATGGATAAAGGGCAGAGACGCCAGGACCCCGCCACCCGTCTTGTTCTTGGAACCCGAGCATACAACATGTCTGCCCCGTCCGAGAGGGCCAAATTCCCGGAGCCCGCGCCCGCCTCATCGGCGTGCGTGGAGGCCCGGACGACCCTCATGTGCTCCCGGCTGCAGGTCCAGGTGAGGTACCTGATGGAGCAATGGGCGGCCGAGATGGGAGAGATAGCCGCAGCCGTTCGGGCACGCGAGATAGGGGTGAATTTGGAGGAGAGGGTGAGCGACCCACGCCCCTATGTCCTTGAGGGATCGGCCGCTGCGGCTGAGGGACCCGGTCTGCCCCCAATTCTCCTGTCACCCCCTCCGCTGCCCGTATCCGTCACTGCCGTGGCCCCGCTTGGTCTGCCGGCCCCGACACCGGCGGCGGAGCCCGTCAAAGTTGCCCAGAAGGACCCGCTCGTAGAAGCAGCCCGCGGGCGACCGTATGCATGGCCCGCACCCGTCCTGCTTTCGTGGAAGGAGGGTTCCCAGAGGAACCCTGCTCCTGAGGAGGCCCCACTACTCCCGGAAGCAACCCGAAGAGGTCCTGCCCCGGCAATCCGCCCGGCCAAGACGGAGGTGCCGGATACCCAGAGGCCCGCCCGGCAGGTAAAGCTGACCGCTCCACACACCCCGGCCTCGGCTGAGGTGGCGCAGGGTTGTCGCTGCAAGGCAACACCCCAGGCCACGACACAGTGGGGTTCCCGAAAGAAGGTGCCGATCGTAGTTGGCACGGGGGAGCTCCGGCTGGGCCCGACCCATGCACCCGAGGGGCACGTAGACGCCCCGTATTGGGAGCAGCAGCAGAGCCAGCTGGGCCGGGAAATTGAGGCCCAGGAGAAGAGGAGGGCCGAGGTCCTGGCCCACATGATTAAGGAGAAGGAGAACCTGAGGTGTGCCACCTTCCTTGTGCGAGGCCCTCGGTATGAGGGCCTCGCACAAGGACCCGCTTTGACCCCGACAGGGGGTGGGGGTTCCTGTTTGAGCCCAGCTTGGAGAAAGAGGTGTTTGTGTCCCTTTTGTTGACATGAGTTATCATGAACACGGCTGAGAACTAGCAAGCCACCCAATGACTTTTAGTGCCCTTATTGCCCTTCCCGCAACTGCCGGTCTCCGGAGAGGCTGGTTGGAGGGAGGACCCGCAGCACAGCAGGCTGGGGTCCAGTCACCACAGGAACCGGTGGCCATCCTCCGGGTCAGGGGTCCCCTGGATGTGGGGCCTCTGAGTGACTGCCGGGTGCGAAGCACCATACCCGTTCCTGCTTGGGTGGCCTGGCCAAGTTCCTGATCCGGACTGGGGAAAAGGGGTGCTGCCCACTTCTTAGGGGCAGCATCAAGGCTGGGTTGCTTGGGTGCGAAAGCGGAAGGTCATGGACCCGTTGTTAAAAATGTTTGCAGCGTTAAAAGTAATGTGCCTCCCATAAGGGAAGAAAGAGAAACCCACATATTCTTGTAAAGAAATGTAAATATGTTATTATAAATGTACTTGTGTTATTATCTTTTGTAGTTTTACAACAAAAATAAACCGGTGATGGACGGGCAGCCCGCGGACAGTCTGCACTAAACCAAGGGGGAATGTGATGCCCTGGACTACCCAGGTCGTCCCAGGTAGACACACAACAACACTACACACCCCTTCCCAGTTAGGTAACATCAGTCAAACTTAAAAGCCTTGTCACCACCCTTCAGGGTGGTGGGGTCAGACGGTTGGCTCCACCCACCAAGGAGTTCACAGGCCTGGAGGCGGGAACCCAAGGAGTCTAGCTCAGGCTCTGGAAGAGTCAAGTTCAAGTTCACGGGCAGTCCTGTGTCCAGACTGCCCAGAGACTACCAGGTGGCTGGGTCGTAGCCCAGTCGCCACTGGCAAGGAGGCAGACGGTAGTGGCCACCTGCAGGAGACCGGTAAAACCGGTAAAACGACCGGTGGAACTGTAAGGGACCGGGACAGGGTAGTGGCCTGCCAGAACCGAACCGGGGAGCCAACTGGATACCGGAGCACCAGACAGGGTACTCAGACCCCGAACTAGGCTAGAAGCCACTAACATAGTCAAATTAACTGATTGCGATCTGGACCTCAGGGGTTCATTCCCACCTAAGTCCCAATTGAAGGCAACAGCCCAACCATTCCGGATAAGTGCCACCGCCAAGGGCAAGAGCTCCAAAGGGCCAGCGTCTGCGGGCAAACGGGCTCCTATGACAGATACACGTCGGGAAGCGGACTACCAGTGTCTAGGCACAGGAGTCAAGATTCACACACAGAGGTGCAGGAGAAAGGTGGACACCACCAACCACCAACCTAATCTGGGAAAAGCTGCAGCTGGCTGCGGGCCCCGTTCATCACTCCATTTGGTTTACCAGTGACTCCAGTGTCTTGTGTCAGAGTGAGTACACCAGTTCCATCAGGCACCGCGCCGCGCTGCACCGCAACACTATGGCCCGCCGGACCCCGGGACCAACATCCCCTACCCACGGAGGGGTCAACACACCTAGCTGCGCTACTACACCGCTCCCGGGGGTCCCCATACCTTCACCGCAGCGGTGGTGTCTACAATAACCACAACCCGTGGGTGGCGTCACAAACTATCATTTTAAACCAAATACCCAAATCCCCGCGTGTAGCGCCAACTCCCTTGCAGAGCGACGTGACCCACGGGTCCGTGAGAGGCTCAAGCCACCACCTGTAGTGCGAACAGGGATCCGAGCGGCTCGGCGGTCGCAGCCGAGCCCACGGGGCGGTACACATGCACCACTAAGACAGTACAAAGTGTGCCATAATGTTGCCTTAACAACCATAATAGTTGATTAACTGTGCTTATTGTTGATGAGAGCTGTCTGCTTTTATAATAAAGAGAATGGTCCTGTTAGTCTGCAACTATTGAGCTCAATATCTCTTAGTAGAGATGAGTGAACCTGAAGTTCAGTGTTCGGAGTTCAGATGTTTTACATGAGCAAAACAGTGGCTTGAGCAACACTGTGCTCAAAGATGCTCGGTGCTCAGCCCAGTGCAAGCCGCTAGCAGTGTTTGAATGGCTGGCCCTGGGGGAAACAACAGCATGTTGGATGTATTGAGCACCAAAAAACCCAGCCCATTCACCCCCAGAAGTCTTCTTTTTATGACTGGCTACATATGGGCAGAAACCCGAACTGTCCAATTAGTGACTGTAAATGAAGTTCAGGTCAAGTCCTGATCTAGAACGAAACGTTAAACAATTCTGGCTGTAACCCACCGAACCCAACTTTCGAAAGTCCGCACATCTCTACCAGCTAGTGAACTGCTAAGCTCTGTGCCCAGAAGTGTAACTACCAAGCTCTGTTTAAAGAAGTGTAACCGCCATGTTCTTTGACTAGAAGTGTAACCACCTCTTTCTGTGCCTAAAAGTGTAACCATCATGCTCTTTGTAAAGAAGTGTACCATCAAGCTCTCTGCCTAAAAGTGTAATTACAATGCTCTATGTAAAGTGTAACCAACAAGCTCTCTGCCTAGAAGTGTAATCACCATGCTCTGTGTAAAGTGTTACCATCGAGCTCTCTGCCCAGAAGTGTAATCACTATGCTCTGTGTAAAGTGTAACCGTCAAGCTCTCTGCCTAGTAGGGTAATCACCATGCTCTGTGTAAAGACGTGTAATCATCAAGCTCTCTGCCTAGAAGTGTAATCACCATGCATTGTGTAAAGAAGTGTAACCATTAAGCTCTCTGCCTAGAAGTGTAATTACCATGCTCTGTGTAAAGAAGTGTAACCATCAAGCTCTCTGCCTAGAAGTGTAATCACCATGCTGTATGTAAAGTGTAACCATCAAGTTCTCTGCCTAGAAGGGTAATTACCATCCTCTTTGTGAAGAAGTGTAACCATTAAGCTCTCTGTCTAAAATTGTAATCACCATGCTCTGTGTAAACTGTAACCATCAAGCTCTCTGCCCAGAAGTGTAATCACTATGCTCTGTGTAAAGTGTAACCATCAAGCTCTCTGCCTAGAAGTGTAATTACCATGCTATGTGTAAAGTGTAACCGTCAAGCTCTCTGCCTAAAAGTGTAATCTGTGTGAAGAAGTGTAACCATCAAGCTCTCTACTTAGAAGTGTAATCACCATGTTCTGTGTAAAGACGGGTAACCATCAAGCTCTCTGCTTAGAAGTGTAATCACCATGCTCTGTGTAAAGACGTGTAACCATCAAGTTCTCTGCTTAGAAGTGTAATCACCATGCTCTGTGTAAAGACGTGTAACCATCAAGTTCTCTGCTTAGAAGTGTAATCACCATGCTCTGTGTAAAGACATGTAGCCATCAAGCTCTCTGCCTAGAAGTGTAATCACCATGCTCTGTGTAAAGACGTATAACCATCAAGCTCTCTGCCTAGAAGTGCAATCACCATGCTCTGTGTAAAAACGTATAACCATCAAGCTCTCTGCCTAGAAGTGTAATCACTATGCCCTGTGTAAAGTGTAACCATCAAGGTCTTTGCCTAGAAGTGTAATTACCATGCTCTGTGTAAAGTGTAACCATCAAGCTCTCTGCCTAAAAGTGTAATTACCATGCTATGTGTAAAGTGTAACCGTCAAGCTCTCTGTCTAGGAGTGTGATTGCTAAGCTTTGAGGCTAGAATTGTTACTACTAAACCTATAGACTGTTACTATTGTACCATAACTGCCAAGCTCAATGCCTCAATTATGATGTATAATTATAACCTTTATGAATTCTGTGAGTTTATTGCTGTTTAACCATTGTTTGTGCCCTTATTGAGACGCTTTAATTACTTGCAATTCTCAATCAAAGTTGAGGGTACAAGTTAATCATGTCCTTTCTGTGTCCACAAACCGTGATAATGGTCAAGGGCCATTCTAGTTCCGATATGCTTACAAGCTGTGGCATTTTCAATGTCCCGATGCTCTCAGGTGGTTTTGCGCTCTATAAATGCACCTCAGTGGGATTGATCATGAAAAAATAGGAAACATCCAATTCAGCACCTTAATGGTTTATTTTCATTACTTTGTTGCTCTATTTGTATTGAATTTTAGTTCATTTTTTCTCATTGTCTTAAACATTAAAATCTCCTGCTGGAAACCGTAAGCAAGTTGTTATTGATGGATCTTCTAATTAAATCTTCATGTAATTAGTATTTGTGTTCACATCAATGCTTAATTGTGATTATGCTGTGGGTCTGATTGGATCGTAAACACTAGAGATGACTGGCCTCCTTGTTAACAAATTATAAACAAATATAAAAAATAAAAAATAATTAAACAATAGTGAGAAAATAGGTAAAGATGGCAAAAAACAACATTAATATAGTACATCTAAATTTCACATCATTTGCCTGTGGAGCTAAACCTTCTATTATTCCCTGTCCTCCATTTCTTCTCTTATTCAAATTTCTGGCTCAAATAAAAGTATTTCCACTAAAAACCTTAAAATCCATGTTTCACTTACAGAACCTGCACAGTAGGTTAAAACATTTGTTGATGCTTGTATAAGAGCAGTATAAACCAGCAGGTAAGACAAAATAATTGCTGGCTAAACTGCGTGACTGCAAAGGTAACAGTCCAGATCTCGGTGAACCATCATCTCATTTACTTCGCATTTTACACATTTGCATTATGTTTGTTTTGCGTTGTCAGGGACTATTTTATTTTTTTTTCTTTGGGCCTAAGAACAGGCAGGTAGTCGCCAGTTCTGCCTGATGTAGATCTCTGCCGGCACAAACCGCTCTTCCCAGTGATTCTATGGTTTTCGCTGAAGTCAATTTAACAGAGAAGCTGCTACATTGCTCTGACTTGGCACTAGGTAGATCATGGAGATAGTAAGCAACCACTGGCCTCATATCAAAAAAAACAAAGTAGTCCCAGGAAACCCCTTTAACTTCCAAATGTTTTTGGTATATCCAACCATGGGAATGCTAAGAGACAGACATCATTATATCATAAGAGTGCCCAGGGCTGGCACTAGATACAACAACACATCCTAACAGTTGACAGTACAGGGTTGGTACCAGAGATCCTACCAAGTACAGAGAATGCACTGGGCTGGTACTGGATACAACACCATATCCTTGAAAACCCATGGGCTGGTACTGTAAATACCAACACATACAAAGAGTGCACTTGGCTGTTACTAAATACAACACCATGATTTGAGCTTTAGTTGAGGACTACAAAAGGGCTATAGACTCACCTTTGAGTGAGAGCCCCAAGACTGAAAGAACCAGAGTACAGACTAATAGCCAGGCCCCTTAACCGTCAAGGTGCCAGGTTATCCTCACTGGCGTGTGAACGTAGTCGACTACCCAAGCGGTTGTTTAAGATGAACTAGTGGTCTCCTGAGTTATCTTATGATCCTGGCAAACTGAAAATAATGGCAACCCATGTGAAAAAAGTCCACACAACCAGCCAAGACAAAGTATTTCATGCAGTGTGCCAGGATGTCCCTTGCCCACGACTACCACCCCATGCCAACCTACATTTAGTGTAGTCAACAGGATAAAACCTTGCCGTCAGATGATTTGAGTGTTGCGGGTAAAGCGCATGGAACATTGGAAATAGCAACCATGGTGTGGTCAAGGATGATGCTGAGTATAGACTCTAATGCGGATGTCACACGGTACTATATATCTGGCGATATGTCGTCGGGGTCACGTCGTTAGTGACGCACATCCGGCACCGTCAGAGATATCGTACCGTGGAACACCTATGAACGAGCAGAAATACTCACCTTCTCGTTCATCGTTGACACGTCGTTCATTTTCATAATATCGTCCCTCCTTCTGTGCTCAGATTGTTCGTCGCTCCCGTGGCAGCACACATCGCTCCGTGTGACACCCCGGGAGCGACGAACACAGCTTACCTGCGTCCCGCCGGCAATGCGGAAGGAAGGAGGTTAATGGGATGTTTATGTCCCGCTCATCTCCGCCCCTCCGCTTCTATTGGCCAGCTGCCGTGTGACGTCGCTGTGACGCAGAATGTCCCTCCCCCTTCAGGAAGAGGATGTTAGCCACCGACAGCGACGTCTCCCGGAAGGTAGTACATGTGACGGGGGGTTAACGACTTTGTGCGCACACGGGCAACTAATTGCCCGTGACGCACAAACGACAGGGCCGATGCGATTGCTTATGCGATCGCACGATTTATCGTCTCGTGTGACACCCGCATAAGATGGTTTACAGCGGCACAGCTCCAAAAGAGAACTCCACCCATTGTGGGCATTGGAGAAGTGGAAGGACATGAAAATGTAGCCAGACCTCAAGAGCTTATGCCCATCGAAAAAACGTGTCACACCTGCAGATGACAAGGAGTTTCCACCGCTTCAGACAAATTGGAAGGAGAAGATCCGCTTGGTGCAGATTGACAGCGTAGAACAGGTGGATACCTGAAGATAACTGGTGTGTGAACATATTCGAATACTCTAATGGATTGCCCCTAAGTGTCTGGCACCACAAGGCTTTACTCTGGTTATGATAGGAATCTTAAGGAGACTATACTTGGACCTGCTTTAAGGGAAAGTCACAAACTTTACTGTTGTGTTGAACTGAACTGAGTTGTACTGGAACTCACAAAACCAGTAACATCGGGAACTATCCAGTGGGAGCTGAAAATGTGTCTGATGATGGGCTGTAAAATTGGAACGTATCAGAAGTTATGTGCCCACTATCTCCTGTGTGAAGTTTAAACTGAGGAACTGTTAAGTAAAGAACTATTGTTTAAGTTGAACTGGTGGTCTCCTGAGTCATCTTA
This sequence comes from Anomaloglossus baeobatrachus, assembly GCF_048569485.1. Lineage (NCBI taxonomy): Eukaryota > Metazoa > Chordata > Amphibia > Anura > Aromobatidae > Anomaloglossus > Anomaloglossus baeobatrachus. The sequence continues at coordinate 459,074,312 of NC_134357.1, read as the reverse complement.
TGGTCCTGGCCAGCTGAGAATAACAGCGGCATGCAGCCTCCACGAGCATATGTAGCGCCCCACGGAGCAGATATTTTGGACTTACTCACAGCCGGGCCAGGGGTGCAGATCCTCTGCGTCGTCACGAAGTGTCTTGGCCCGATCCCGTTGCCCTGAGGCATACAGGAAGGGAAGGATGGCGGTGGACAGGAGGCAGGAACGGAGGATGAGGGTGGTAGTCAGAGGTGGAGGACAGGGGTGACAGTTAGGAAAGTCTATATGATGATCATGACGCCACCTGTGGTACACGGTCAGGTATATGGCTGCCGCTGTAGGGTCTCTCACCAGGGCAGATGTTGCGTGCAGCCGGGATGGTGTCACTCCCCACAGGTGGAGCGGGATTAGGACGGGAATGGTGGTAGTCCCCGTTGGCAACGCAGCGCTGGGCACCGGCAAATGAGAGGCAGCGGCAGGGGCTGCGGTTCCAAGTCTCTTTACTCACAGGTTGTTCAATCGCTGCCCCAGAGTGCCGATCTCTGCCACGATGGGCTCCAGCCGATCCCGGATCCATCAGCGGTCATCGCCGTTGCCCCTGTCAGTTAGTGCAGTGTCCCTCAAAGGGTGGGAAGGATGCAGTCACAACAGGACATACCTTAGGGCCACAGTGGGTCCATCAGTCTCTTAAACACATAAGGCGATGTCAATGCTATACATGACAGTTGGTAGTTTGAGGGACCACAATAAAGACATTATTAGAGATGTGCAAATAGTCAATTATTCTGGTTCAGATTCTTTGTGCCAAATAATATCTATTATTTGTGTATTCGTACCAAATACCAAACCTAATGCAAGTCAATGGGAAACTCAAATAATTTTCTGGAGGACCTTGGAAGTAAGTCTGGGAGGGCTGTAAAAATGCCCTGGACCTCCTGCCCTCAGTTGTCTGCTTTATCTTGGCTGGGTAACAAAATTGAGGGGGACCTCCCAAAGTTTTTTTTTTAATTATTTATTTAAATAATTAAAAAAAAAACAAAAAACCAAACACACGTGGGGTCCCTTGTATTTTGATACACAGCCAATATAATACTCTAGCAGGAAACAGCTAAGCCCCCACTAATCGGAGGCATCACAGGTGCAGGAGGAGCAAATCACACACACACTTCCAAGGAATGGAGGGGGGGATTGCTGGATGATAAAACTGCACACGGATGGCTTGCATATTGCGCTGTTCATACATGCAGATACACAGTCACAAGCCTGCAGCCTATTAGGTGATGCCCATACCATTAGATTAGGCGGGCTGCCAAGCCATACCCCATCTGTGTACCATAAAGGGACAGAAACTTTAATATGCAAGGCCTAACAGAAAGGGGCCTGGCTGTATCTTGTCCAAAAAAAATTTGAGGTTTTAGTTGGTATTATGGCTATAAGACGGAAGCCTAGAACACTCGTCACGGGAACCTCATGCTTGTAGGTCCCTACACTAAATATAAAAATAGCAACAAAAAGAGGAATAAATATCCTCCAAAAATTAAGTATTACTTGCAGCAAAGATGGGCTGCAGTATGTACATCGCCTAAGCCAAAAATTAATATTTTATCAGGATACAGCTAAGCCCCCACTAAGTGGAGGCATCACAGGTGCAGGAATGGAGGGGGCGACGCAGCGCTGGGCACCGGCAAATGAGAGGCAGCGGCAGGGGCTGCGGTTCCAAGTCTCTTTACTCACAGGTTGTTCAATCGCTGCCCCAGAGTGCCGATCTCTGCCACGATGGGCTCCAGCCGATCCCGGATCCATCAGCGGTCATCGCCGTTGCCCCTGTCAGTTAGTGCAGTGTCCCTCAAAGGGTGGGAAGGATGCAGTCACAACAGGACATACCTTAGGGCCACAGTGGTTCCATCAGTCTCTTAAACACATAAGGCGATGTCAATGCTATACATGACAGTTGGTAGTTTGAGGGACCACAATAAAGACATTATTAGAGATGTGCAAATAGTCAATTATTCTGGTTCAGATTCTTTGTGCCAAATAATATCTATTATTTGTGTATTCGTACCAAATACCAAACCTAATGCAAGTCAATGGGAAACTCAAATAATTTTCTGGAGGACCTTGGAAGTAAGTCTGGGAGGGCTGTAAAAATGCCCTGGACCTCCTGCCCTCAGTTGTCTGCTTTATCTTGGCTGGGTAACAAAATTGAGGGGGACCTCCCAAAGTTTTTTTTTTAATTATTTATTTAAATAATTAAAAAAAAAACAAAAAACCAAACACACGTGGGGTCCCTTGTATTTTGATACACAGCCAATATAATACTCTAGCAGGAAACAGCTAAGCCCCCACTAATCGGAGGCATCACAGGTGCAGGAGGAGCAAATCACACACACACTTCCAAGGAATGGAGGGGGGGATTGCTGGATGATAAAACTGCACACGGATGGCTTGCATATTGCGCTGTTCATACATGCAGATACACAGTCACAAGCCTGCAGCCTATTAGGTGATGCCCATACCATTAGATTAGGCGGGCTGCCAAGCCATACCCCATCTGTGTACCATAAAGGGACAGAAACTTTAATATGCAAGGCCTAACAGAAAGGGGCCTGGCTGTATCTTGTCCAAAAAAAATTTGAGGTTTTAGTTGGTATTATGGCTATAAGACGGAAGCCTAGAACACTCGTCACGGGAACCTCATGCTTGTAGGTCCCTACACTAAATATAAAAATAGCAACAAAAAGAGGAATAAATATCCTCCAAAAATTAAGTATTACTTGCAGCAAAGATGGGCTGCAGTATGTACATCGCCTAAGCCAAAAATTAATATTTTATCAGGATACAGCTAAGCCCCCACTAAGTGGAGGCATCACAGGTGCAGGAATGGAGGGGGCGACGCAGCGCTGGGCACCGGCAAATGAGAGGCAGCGGCAGGGGCTGCGGTTCCAAGTCTCTTTACTCACAGGTTGTTCAATCGCTGCCCCAGAGTGCCGATCTCTGCCACGATTGGCTCCAGCCGATCCCGGATCCATCAGCGGTCATCGCCGTTGCCCCTGTCAGTTAGTGCAGTGTCCCTCAAAGGGTGGGAAGGATGCAGTCACAACAGGACATACCTTAGGGCCACAGTGGGTCCATCAGTCTCTTAAACACATAAGGCGATGTCAATGCTATACATGACAGTTGGTAGTTTGAGGGACCACAATAAAGACATTATTAGAGATGTGCAAATAGTCAATTATTCTGGTTCAGATTCTTTGTGCCAAATAATATCTATTATTTGTGTATTCGTACCAAATACCAAACCTAATGCAAGTCAATGGGAAACTCAAATAATTTTCTGGAGGACCTTGGAAGTAAGTCTGGGAGGGCTGTAAAAATGCCCTGGACCTCCTGCCCTCAGTTGTCTGCTTTATCTTGGCTGGGTAACAAAATTGAGGGGGACCTCCCAAAGTTTTTTTTTTAATTATTTATTTAAATAATTAAAAAAAAAACAAAAAACCAAACACACGTGGGGTCCCTTGTATTTTGATACACAGCCAATATAATACTCTAGCAGGAAACAGCTAAGCCCCCACTAATCGGAGGCATCACAGGTGCAGGAGGAGCAAATCACACACACACTTCCAAGGAATGGAGGGGGGGATTGCTGGATGATAAAACTGCACACGGATGGCTTGCATATTGCGCTGTTCATACATGCAGATACACAGTCACAAGCCTGCAGCCTATTAGGTGATGCCCATACCATTAGATTAGGCGGGCTGCCAAGCCATACCCCATCTGTGTACCATAAAGGGACAGAAACTTTAATATGCAAGGCCTAACAGAAAGGGGCCTGGCTGTATCTTGTCCAAAAAAAATTTGAGGTTTTAGTTGGTATTATGGCTATAAGACGGAAGCCTAGAACACTCGTCACGGGAACCTCATGCTTGTAGGTCCCTACACTAAATATAAAAATAGCAACAAAAAGAGGAATAAATATCCTCCAAATATTAAGTATTACTTGCAGCAAAGATGGGCTGCAGTATGTACATCGCCTAAGCCAAAAATTAATATTTTATCAGGATACAGCTAAGCCCCCACTAAGTGGAGACATCACAGGTGCAGGAGGAGCAAATCACACACACACTTCCAAGGAATGGAGGGGGCGATTGCGGGATGATAAAACTACACACTGATGGCTTGAATAGAGCGCTGTTCACACATGCACACACTTTCTGTTAGGCCTTGCATATTAGAGTTTATGTCCCTGTATTTTACACAGATGGGGTACGGCTTGGCAGCACGCCTGATCTAATAGTTTGGGCGTCACCTAATAGGCTGCGGGCTTGTGACTGTGTATCTGCATGTGTTAATAGCGCTCTATGCAAGCCATCAGTGTGCAGTTTTATCATCCAGAAACGCCCCCTCCATTCCTGCACCTGTGATGCCTCCACTTAGTGGGGGCTTAGCTGTATCCTGCTAGAGTATTAGTTTTTGGCCTGGGCGATGTACATACTGCAGCCCATCTTTGCTGTAAGTAATACTTAATTTTTGGAGGATATTTATTCCTCTTTTTGTTACTATTTTTATATTTAGTGTAGGGTCCTACAATCATGAGGTTCCCGTGACAAGGGTTGTAGGCTTCCGTTTTATGACCATAATACCAACTAAAACCTCATATTTTTTCGTACAGGATACAGCCAGGCCCCTTTCTGTTAGACCTTGAATATTAGAGTTTCTGTCCCTGCATGGTAAACAGATGGGGTACAGCTTGGCAGCCCGCCTGATCTAATAGTATGGGCGTCACCTAATAGGCTATGGGCTTGTGACTGTGTATCTGCATGTGTGAACAGCGCTCTATGCAAGCCATCAGTGTGCAGTTTTATCATCCAGCAATCGCCTCCTCCATTCCTTGGAAGTGGGTGTGTGATTTGCTCCTCCTGCACCTGTGATGCCTCCACTTAGTGGGGGCTTAGCTGTATGATGGTAGAGTATTAGTTTTTAGCCTTGGCGATGTACATACTGCAGCTCATCTTTACTGTAAGTAATACTTAATTTTTGTAGGATATTTATTCCTCTTTTTGTTGCTATTTTTACCCCCAATATAACACACACAGCTGGGGGTTACAGCCTGTAGTTTCTGCATTATCTCTGCAGGGTATCAAAATATGCAGGACCCTATGCCATTTTTTCCAATTCTTTAATCGAACCCAGACAGCTGGTGTGAATGAAGTCACAGACACTATCACAGAGGGTGGGTGAGGAAGCAGGACAGCAACCAATCACAGATGCCAGCACAGAGGCTGTACAGGGGAAGCAGGACTGCAATCACAGACACTGTTACAGAGAGTGAGCGGGGGAAGCAGTGCATATTCATGAACTTTAATGAGTGTACCAGGAAGCAGTGTGAAACTCAGTAGTATAAATCTCCTGCTTTAATGACCGCACATTTTTTTTTCATTGCACCTCTTAGTCAGAGTAATGCCAGTAGCAAAGATGGCTACAACATTACTGTGGTTGGCAGACAATCCCTGCTTGTTTAGTGGCTGAAAATCAGGTGCCAAACATGCGGAGGTTAGACTCGAAACTCACAAGGCGAATACTAAAATGCTCATCGATTAATGGATATCGTGAATACCGTACAATTATTGTTAGTAACGAAGAGTGCCGAGTATATTCACTCATCACTAATATTATACAGTATCAGATTCCAGGAACTTCAAGCTCCATCTTTGGGCAAGCACATTACTTGCTCCATGATCCATTGGCTTTATACCCGACTATAGCGATGCCCAGACCCAGACGTTTATTCCCCTCTTTGATGGATTTTCTTGCTTACCATCCCCCGAGTCTAAAGCTTATCAATCTCTAATTCTTTTCATGATTTGCCATTTAAATTTCAATTCTTTTCTAGACTTTTCTGCACAAAGAGAAGGTTTCATCCCATTGATATAAATATGTGTCGGGTGCAGCCATGATCACAGCTGTTATATAATAATTAATCTGGTTTTAGAGCAAATCCCTCTTGCAATTAAAGGTCTATGTATTTTGCCTTTCTAATCATAATCTCAGAAAACCATTCTTATCTGTCAGTTCGGCAGCTAAAAAAGTAGAAAATTGAACCAAAAAAGTTATTTTTTACTCTATCAGTATTTTCAGTAGTTCTTATCAAAATATTAATATATCTTAAAGGAGACCTGTCACTTTTCCTTACATATCAATTTTGGTAGATACCGCCATTAAGTAACAATTCTGAAGCATATTTTCTAATAAATGTAACGACTCACCGTCTGGCCACTTGTTTGGGGGGTGAATTGTTCTTAATTAGGCCAGATGTATTGTGTCTTTGCTTTTGTAAATCAAGAGAAGTTAGCCTTTGATTCATGTCAGACTGTCCAGAGCCCTATTGTCTATTAAATGTGAAATGTCTCAAGCTTTTTAACTGCATAATTCAGAGGAAAATTATGCTGTTAGATTGAACTTGCCAACAGTGATAGAACAGCAATCTCCCACCAATCCTGTAAGACACAATACCCTGAAATGAGAACTGAGGAATTTAGAAATGACCTTGCTTCTGTCACCATATTCATACTGCATCTTAGGATCCACGGTTCCAGGTGGTAGATCACAGAACTGCTTCACTGCTCAATGCTGAGCCCACAAATTTGCTTGCAGAAAACAGGTTGGGACAATTTTGTCACCTGGCTACATATATTGCTGTGCTCTATCAGCTTCCTAAGCTTGCTGCTATCTCCTCTCAGTGGGTTCCCGCCAAAATCAGGGTGTTGCTGGCTGGTATAGTTGGCCCTGGAAGCCCCAAAGTCACAAAGATTATATACCCTGGAGAGCAAGTGGATGGGTACGACTCTGTTGCTTGTACCATCTTGTATTCTTGTTGGGAATGTACGATATGTTCTTGTGGTGAACCAATTGTCTTACCATTCCGTGGTTCCCTTACCCTGTGTTTTCTGAGTAGTGTTTTGCTCATGGGGAAGGAGTGCAGGTTTTCAATGAGACAAGCCCTGGCCAGTGTGGTCTTTATGAAGACAGCCAGGCCAGTGGAGGAGAACACCCACTGACCTTCATATTTCCACAACGGGTGTCAGCAATGGGATACTATGCAGCCCGGCTTATTCAAGACAGCTGCGAGGGACTGGTGTTCATAGACACCATCCAAGCGCTCCACAAGCAGGGAGACATATAGGCATAGCCAGCAGGCTATAGGTGAGACATACAGGTTTCAAATGCCACCAAGTCCAACCCTACCAGCTTGACTTTAGGAAGAGATATGGAGTGGATATATAGCCTCAACAAGAAATGACAACTACAGGACCAGATTTGACAGATCCCATACAGGGCCACCAACACCTGGTCGGATTTGATCCTGGAATTTGTCTGTTGAGATGGCCAAAACATTGTGGAGGACAACAAAGACCTTGCCTAGGTTGACACAAAGGAATTAAGTTGCATGCGAGTTCAAGGATCCATTGGCAGTTTACAAACAACCACGCATTCCCAAACAGTCCAAGTCATGGATTTGTTGCCCGCTTTGGGGCCTGAAGCCTCAAGCGAGGAGAGGGCTTGTGTTTCACAATCCATTTTGGGAGTTCCAGTTACCTACTAATAGTTACTTGAGCAGGACTATCCTACTACCCAGCAGAAGCCCTACCAGGACAAAGGTTTGCATATAGGGCCTGTGACTTGCCCAATCCATGGTGATATTATATGTGTAAGCGCTTTGGAAAAATGGACAAAGATTGTTTCTAAAGCTGAAGCCCCATGCCTGGCACCCGTTTTCCAGCCCAGCCGGTAAACGTCTGACAAGAAGAGCCATCGGGTTCTGAGGGATGCTACCCCTGGGATACATCAGCAGCAGGGGAAGTGATATACCCTGTCAGACACCCAACCCCAGCCAACCTCCATTGCCCCATCCAGCTCGTCGAGGTTGGTGACATACAGGAGCAGGCACTTCAACACACTGTGTCTTCCATTACCTTGGTCAGCCAAGATACTGTTTCCCCCAGAACACCATTTACCAGGCCACCAAGTGATCATCTTCCTGGCTGGTGACCAGCGCTCGGACATCCCTTTGGCACATGTGCAGTTGGACTGGGGTACCAACCAGAGGGAGGTTGAAATGGGGCTAATGGACGGCCTCCCCCCACCTGTTATTTTAGGGAACAACTTAGGACAACGACTATCCAGCCAGTTTGTCATAGCCATCACCAGCAACCAAGCCAAACAGCACCCTAATGTGGATCCTTCTGCCACCTCTTTCAAGGATAACCCACATTCCCAGCCTCTATTGTCTTCCTCTGAGCCAACATTAGTGAGTACACCTAACCAGACTGTGGGCATTGACTGGTGGGAGATAGTTTAGGGAAGCGTAACTCACGGACCCCACCTTAGTGCTTGTCTGCAGTGTGGCGGCCCAACCTGGCAAAGTAAATCAAGGAGAAATGTATAGAGGGGAGCCTCTGTTGCTGACCTCACCACCAAAAGGGCAAAAAACATGGAAATGCAGACAGATCGTCCCAACAAGAGGAAAGGGATGATCAGATGCCTATCAGATTTGGCAGCCCCATCCACAGCAACCCTCTCTAGGATTCAGGAGTTTTCTATGGCTAATTAAGAAGGGGGAGCAATTTGATAACTCAGCATCTGCCCACTTGTGTAGGGGTGAACTGTTCTTAATTATGCCAGATGTATTGTTCCTTTGTTCAGTAGAGACGTTAGCAATTGTTTCATGTCAGACTGACCGGAGCTCTATTGTCTGTTAAATGTGGATTGTCTCAGCCCTTTTGGCTACATAATTTAGAGCAAAATTATGCAGTCATATTGAATTAGCAACCAATGAGAGAACAGTCATTTTGCACCAATCCTGTAAGACACAATATCCTGAAATGAGAACTAAGGGGTATGAAAAGAGCCTTGCTCCTGTCACTGTATTCATTCATTCTACAGGACTTCAGCCTAGCACGTAGAGGTCCAGCTGGAGAATCACAGAACTGATTCAAAATTCATTTATTCTACAGTACTTCCACCTAGAATCCACAGTTCCAGCTGAAGGATCACAGAACTGCTTAAAGATTCATTAATTTTCAGGACTTCAGCCTAGGATCTATGGTTCCAGCTGGAGGATCACAGAACTGCTTCTCTGCTTAACATTAAGCTCACAAATTCACTTGCAAAAACCAGGTTGGGACAATTTGGTTTCTTGGCTATATATCTTGCTGTGCTCTGTCAGCTTCCTAGCTTACCGCTAGCTCCTCTCAGTGGGTAGCTGTCAAAAGTGGGGGGCTTCTGGTTGGGATATTTTTCCCTGGTAGCTGCAAATTCAATTAGATTATAAACCTTGGCAAGTCAGGGTAAGGGTGAGACTCTGTTGCTTTTCCCATCTTGTGTTCCTGCTGGGAATGTACGATATGTTCTTGTCTGGTTCTCTCACCCTGTGTTGTCTGAGTAGTGTTTTGTCTACAGTGAAGGAATGTGGTTGTTCAGTGGGAGGAACCCTGATCCATATGGTCTTTCTGAAGACAGCCAGGACATCGGACGAGTGCAGCCACTGACCCTTGTGTCTCCACAACTCTGTGTTGTATGGCTCTTCTGCTATACCTTAATTCTTCCCAGAAATGTATGACCAAATTGACAACTTGGATTGGATGTCACCATTCTTTTTGTCAAAGGACATGTCTCTACACAGTCTGAAACTGGCAGCACTGAATGGACACTGTCAGATAATAGAAACACAGCCCCAATTGGAAACACGCATGTATGAATTTTTTCATATGTTTATAGGAGGAATAACAGAGAAACTGCCCCATTAGGGAATTCATTGAAATAATGCATTGGAATTATTTTAAAGGCAATTGTGCCGCCCCCATGCCAGCAGTCGAGCTGCTCTGATCTGGATCCGAGGTGGCTCGAGGGTCTCCGGACCCGGGGGTCGTGCGGCCTCCTGGCACTAAGTTTACTTCTCTGTTGGTCCCGGTAGTATGAAACCTGCCGGGTCCCGCTCCCCACTATGGCTAAGTGTGGGTGCTTGCTCTCAGGGTTCACGCTTGGGATTTTATGGACCGTTTTGAGTGGAAAGTCTTATCCCCCTCTTTGCGCTAGTACCCCAATTTTGGAGTGGGTGGGAACAGATCTTGAAGACTCCGTTCTCCTCAGGTAAATTATCATGTTGCCTGAAGCTACTCCCCGAACTAGGGTCCACGTACCCCGTCGTTCCTTGGTCCCAGCCCGGTGATGGTGCAAGGTCGCCATCTGTCCTCAACAGATCCGTGCCCCTTGCCACGATCCTCTGCGACCGGGGGTCCAGCTCCTCTAGGCCCAGACCACCGTCTGCCACCTAGATAGCTTCCTAGGAGCCCGGTGTGACGACATGGACTCTCATGGGTTACAGTTTCTTAAAATTCAGCCAGACAGGATGATAGATTTTTTATAGACGGGGATAAGTCCCTCATTGTTTCTACATGACTCTTGTTGACTCATGTAATTGTGTTGGCCACTGAAAGCCAGACGCATTGTTTCTCCAGGCTCTTTCAGTAACCATTGTAACGCAGTTGTGTATTGCTAATGTGATTACCTTAGTAGCCATTGTCGAGTCTGTGACTTGCAGACTTCATGTAGATATCTTCAGTTTTTCTATGCACATCATTTAAATGAACATTGTCCATGCAGCTTGAGATTCATCCAATGGGAGAGGCGATCTTGTCCAACCAATCGATGAGGACGCAGTGTATCCAAGTGGAAGGCTGTGGCTATAAAAGTGATTTCTTTAAGCCACCAGGTGTTGTTGATGGATGCTGATGGATCCAGTCTAAGCTCCTTGGAGCTGACTAGAGGATCAGGATATCTTATGGCTTCAATCTAGGGACTCCGGTTCCGACCATATCCACAGTCTAGGGATTTCGACTCCGGCTGCCAGGATTGTAACATCATACCAGGACTACCTAAGGAGGACACTCAGGTTGGGACAGTTTAGTCACCTGTTACAGACTTTGCAGACCTCACACAGCTTCCTGAATCTGGCATTATTCCTTTCTCGGCGGGTGCCTGCCAAAAGCGGGGTGCTGCTGGATTGGAGTAAATAGCCCTGGAACCTCTCAGGCTTGGACATTCTAAATCCCTGGTGAGCCAGCGGAAGAGTGAGACTCTGTTGCCTGTTACATTTGTGTTTTGCTGGTTATGTGTTATGTGCCGTTAATTGTTTGGGGATCCAATAAAGTCTAATTATTGTGGTTCCCTCACCCTGTGTTGTCTGAGTAGTGTTACGCCCACGGTTAAGGAGGTCGGCGTTCAGTTGGGATGAGCCCTGAGCCACGTTGTCTTTCTAAAAGCGGCGGGTTTTAGTGGACGAGAGCATCCACTGAGCCCCGTGTCTCCACACCCGGCTCCTGACCTCCTCTCTCTTTCACTTCTAAACACAACCCCTCACTGACACTCCTGACCTCCCCAAACCAACCCCCCAAGTGGGCGACCCTATTCCACTCAGGTCGTCCACTGGTGTGTTTGGTGGGTGTGGTGCAGAGTGTACCTAGGATTTTGATTAGCTGATGTATGCAACACCATATAGTTAGGGACCCTAAACCAAGAAGGAGGTGGATACTGCACGGGAGGGCAGGTTGTGCAATACCCTGTGACAACCTGATAGTCCAGGGGCGTCACACAATCTGTCAGCAGGATTTCACATCCCTAACAATTTAAATCCATATGCAGTTTTTACACAGACAAATCATTGTTTGAGTTGATATGGAAATGAGGATGAGAAACTATTTGTGGATATGAAGCCTCTGTCACTCCAGCTCTATTGCCCACCCATTGCCACCTACTACTGCTTGAGAAACAGCCTCTATGCTGTGTAACTTGAGGCAAAGGAGTCATCAGTCAAGGAGAAGGCAGTGCTGGTTGATGAAAAGAGATAGAGTGACAAAGGTTTCAGACATACAAATAGGTTTTTTTGCCTAATCTGCATCTAAATTGCATATACATGTAAACACTGCTTTCCTGGTAATGAGGGCATGGACTAGTCATGTAAAGGCATTGCTGGACTTCTGTGAAAGAGCTACATAGGTTGGATTGAGTGGGGTGAGGTGGAATCCTGCTGACAGATTCCCTTTAAGGCTAATTTCACACATCCGGCTTTTCGCCGGTTTGCCGGATTCGGCGCACGCCAGTACAGTGTAGACAGTACAATGGCAGTGCGACAAGCTCCGGTCACATGCTGTCATGTGACCGGAGCATGTGACCCGGAAGTTGCGGCGCTGCCATTATACTGTATAGACTGTACTGGCGTTCGCCGAATCTGGCAAACCGGTGAAAAGCTGGATATGTCAACCCGGCCTAAAAGAAATGCAATTATTTACTAGAACAGATATTAGGAGTGGTAACAGATTTTCTTTAGCAGTGTATTCCCATCTCCAAGATCATATTTGAATATGTAGTAGGTGTAATAATAATAATAATAATTATAATAATATAAACAAATACCCCTAAGTAAAAATGTAGTATACTTCTCCTGATTAGCTATGTCACTTACCTCATGTGCATGGCATTACAGTAGCTTAGATATCCATGATTACGACCACTAGCAACTAAATGTCAGTCAGTATATGAATGGTCATTACCATGGATACCTAAGCTGCAATGCCCTGCCCATGAGGTAAGAGACATAGCTAATCAGGAGGACTATATACATTTCTAATTAGAGGTATTTGCTAATATTATTATTATTATTATTATTACAACTGCTAGATATTGGGATAGGGATATTGTAGAGATGGGAATAGTAATTTAAAAAATAAATATTTGTTAGGGCTTTTTATTTAAGATTATGTAAGGAGAAGTGATTGGAGGAGAACCATCTGACCATGACTATAGTCACACCTCACTTACAGAAGATTTGTCCTTGAACTGTTTTAACTATAGATCAGCAGATTATTTGAAATTCTAATTCACCAGCTTCAGTGAATTCTTGCCAAATATTTGATTTGCAGTTAATCGATTAGCCGTAAATTGCAAGGACGACAAAGCATTTAATTATCCTTAAAACACGTGTGTAGCACTCTGAGGTCTCCTAGGATTATGTTGAGCACCTTTCAAGCTCTTTAGCATTAACACAACCTTAGTAATGTCAAAGTAATTTCAATATATAGGTCTGATAGTAAATGAATGATTGCTGTTTTCACTGTTGTCTTGTTATACAAACTTCCTGTAATGTTTATTCAATGGTATAAAGGGAATCTGTTATATCACCTCCCAGGAGCAGCCAGCTTTCAGTCATAGGGGCATTCCGGAGTGGCTTCAGTCACCGCACAGAACACAGTGAGCGGTGGCGGTGGGCATGCTTTCTACACTTATATTGTCAGCTTGCTCTGCACAGATGTGCTGCAGAACGAGCTGTCAATCAAAGTCCCGGGGTGTGCTTACAGGCGCTGATCACTGTGTACTGAGAGGTGACTGTTGACACTCAGGTATGCCCCTGTGACTGAAAGCTGGCTGTGCTCCTTGGAGAAATAAAGTTAATTTTCTTCTGGTAGCTATGCTTTAAGTAAAGTAGCCAAAAAGCTTTAGAATAGTATTAACCAGCAGATTAATCCCATATCTGCAGGCTAATAGTGTTTAAATACGCTACTCATTGAGGATGTCCCACACATTGACAGTGCCTGGGGGCAGGAGTTGGCCCTCAGGAGCCAGTGGTCAAGAAATAGTGAATGTTCTGGGTTTTTTTTTTCTTACCTTATGCAAATGTGGCGCCCCTGACCTGGTCAGGCACCACTGAGTACTGCACCCATGCTGGAGACAGTACAATACAGGTAATCCAGAAGGCTGACCGAGGTGTGACTACACAGGCGCATAGTGATCAGGTCTCACACATGTACCTATGAGAGTGTGGCGCCCCTGACCTGGTCAGGCACCACTGAGTACTGCACCCATGCTGGGGACAGTACAATACAGGTAATCCAGAAGGCTGACCGGGGTGTGGAACACAGGCGCATAGTGATCAGGTCTCACACATGTACCCATGAGAGGACCCCTGGGGATCCCAGGAGGGGGCAAGCCTTCACCTTCACTGGAATAGTGGAGGGGGTAGAGCCTCCATCTCCTCTCAGGGGGTGTGGTAAGAGAGTCTGGTTGCTAGGTGGCGTAGGCAAGAACAGGAGAGGAGGAGCAGTGAGTCAGTTAGAGCAGAACTCCATAGGGCTCAGTGAGGAGCAGACCTGTGGGGCTGTTGCTGTCTAACAGCGCCCGCGCAGTGGCTACAGACGGGGGAGAACGGTCAACTAGGAGTGCTGCCTGAAAGCCAGCTTCAGCTAGAGAGTGCAACGGAGTGGGAAGTAAGGAGACTGCTAGAGAGCACCAGGCCCAACCGGGCGGCAGATCCCGAAGCGAAGATAGATCCAGCTTTCTTCTGCTAAACCTGCCGGTGTGGGGCTCTCAAAGCCCACACCACATCACCACAAAAGCCGCAGCCACGTAACCGCAGTTAGGGCCCATAGGTCATAGGAGGCAAGAGGCTGGAGTGGCCTGGTCCGGGGAACAAGCACACGGCAAACAACAAGGGGAGAGAGGCTGCAGCATCTTCCCTGGGTGACCCCCATAGGGACTCAAAGTCGGGGTCACCCCAAACCACCAAGGGCTAAGGAAGGCGAGTCAGTAGTCACCCTCATAAAGTCAGCCTGAAGGATACCTGGTTCCCACCTGGTTCATCTCAGCTACGCCCGGGTTACTCACCCTGCCACCTGAAGTGAGTAAAAACCCTGAAAGACAGTTCTGCCTGTGTGAGTCATTCTGCGACTTGTGGTACTACAAACCTACACAGGGCCCTGGGGCTTGCCTCACTCTCAGGAGGCTACTACATCTAACTGCACACACCATCAGCCCCAGGCGTTCCCCTAACCTGCAGTGGCGGTCCCCACTGACCGCAAATCTGAGAGTGGCGTCACGATCAAAACCGAAGATTTCCTACCAGTGACGGAGATCCAGCAACGTGGAGTCCCTGAAGGTAACGCACCGACACCGACACAACACCTGTGGGGCTTCACATCTGGCGTCACGAACAGGATAAGGACTAGACCTGTTCAGACAGGTGACCATGTGCCTGGGCGGTCCGCTTGAAAAATTGGAAGCGCCGCCATATTGCCACCATGAAAAGCGCGCTGAAAAACAACAGCAGCCCGCGCTGGAAGAAGTTACCGCCCACGAAGAGGTGTGGCTACCCAGAGATCCCCTGCAGAGTCCTGACCTCGCTGATGAAGAAAGCGGAAGCGTCCAGAGACGGCGGAGCAGAAGAGAAGCCAGCAGCTTGCTAGAGAAAATGGAGTCCAGACGCGGATACCCAGAGCCAGGCTCTGCTGCCTGGTGGTGCCGGGAGCTTGCCATCTTCTGCGACCGGCTGGAGGCCGGGATTGTGCGACAGCTTAGGGAAGAACGCACGGAGCTCCTGGAGATGGCTGCGGCGGTGCGGACCTACGAGGAGGGAGCCGCGCGACGCATGCCAGACCGAGCGGCGACGACGCAGACCCCGATGCTGCCACAGATGGGTGAGTCGAGTGATGCCCCGGCCAGCGCAAGTGCCCCGACCCCTGCTGCCACGCCCGCGGTCCCGGAAGAGGCGCCCGGCGCGGCGCCACCGAACCAGGCCGCAGCCACGCTAGGTGCGGCCCGCCAAGCCCAGGCCGCTGCAGCGATGCCTCGCCTGTCCCGCCGGGCTCCGACCACCACGGCAGTGCTCATCCGTGCTGCAGGTGTGACGCTGACCCAGGCTGCCACCCTGCTGAACCCGGTCCGCCAAGATCAGGCCGCCGCCATGCCAGGCGCGGCCCGCCAAGACCAGGCCGCCGCCATACAGGGCGCGGCCCGCCAAGAGATTGCATCACTATTTTCCCCGGCCTGCAAGGCCAGAGCAGACACCGCTCCCCAGTCCAGAGAGGTCCCTGCTAGGAAGACCCTGATAGGAGAGGACCCTGAATACTGGAAGCTGAAGGCTGACCTAGAGGCCCAGTTCCCACAAGAGATGGTGGATCGGTATCTGCTCCCTCCGCATACCCCCAAGGAGATTCAGGCAACCCCTGCAGCCGCGCCAGAGAGTCCACCGCCCAGACCAGCTGAAGAAAGCCCATCCCCAGCACTGCCACCAAAGGAGTGCAGCGAAGAACTAAGGGGGAGAGGAGGCCAGGAAGCTGAGGAGCTGACTCCGACGCCAACCGCAGCAGACCCCTACCCAGAGCCGGAGATGCTGCCCTATTCCCGCTGGGAGGAGGAAGACTTGACACCGTCAGCAGACGAAGATCAGCCCAAAGGCCTCACCTGGGAGCCTGCAGGCATGAACCCAGCCCGCAAGACAAGGCGCAGCAGAGCAAAGTATCCTCCAACACCACAGTCTCCAGAGCAGAGAGAGGTCACAGCCAGAGACCTGCAGGAGAAAAGATTACTGAGAAAGTCCAGAGCCCAGGTCAGAGGACCCCTTTGCAGAGGAGTAGTAGAGGACTTCAATTTGAAAAGCGGATACGGCTTTATTGTAGCAAGAGGAATAAAAGAGGGCATATTTGTGAATCGGAGAGATGTTCAAGCCCACCTGCCCAGAGGACATTCAGGCAGAAATTTGAAAATTGGAGACGTAGTACAGTTCACCTTGCATCAAGGAGAAAGGGGCTACTATGCCTTAGACGTAGCACCATGTCCCAGACAAGAAAGACAGGAAAGACAAGAAAGACAAGAAAGACAAGAAAGACAAGAAAGACAAGAAAGAAAAGACAGAGATACAGAAACAGATGCAGAAAAGGAAACAGATGAAGACCAAGAAAGGAAAGATAAAGAACCTACAGATGAAACAACCACAGACAAAGATCCTACAGATGAAACAACCACGGACGACGACGGAGAGCAAGAAAGTCACAGGTGCCGGTGCCCTACATGCCCACGCCCTAGTGAAAAAGAGGAGTAAAGTAAAGGAAAGTAAGAAGTTTTGACCAGTTAAAGTTTGAAAAGTTTTGTTTGCAACGTTTAAGAAATGCGCCCACAAAAACTATTGTGAGAAATAAACTTTAAGGCTATGAACTTGCTATAGCCACAAACTCTCGCAGTGTAAATAGTTACACCAGTGGCACCACCACCAGGGCCAGCCTGTTTAGGGGCTTGGCTCGTCTGCAACCAGGGGGGCCCGTCCGTAGAAAAGGGCCTTGGCTCACCTGCGACCAGAGAGCACGCCTGTTTATGGGGCCTTGGCTCACCACCACAAAGAGGGTACCTGGTCAGCACCAACTGTGGAGGCCGCCTCTGCATCCTGCCAGAAGAGGCTGACGGCGCGGATCCACCAGGCCAGGTATACCCTGAAACCACCAGCCCATGAAAGCCGCCTCTACATCCTGCCAGAAGTGGCTGAAGTCGCGGCCAACGGGAGAGGAAGATTGGAGGAAAGGTCTGGGGAAGTGGATGGCCCAGATCTGGTTACCAACAGGACCGGTGACCTGCCTCCTGAGAGGGTATTGGGTGGGTTAACGGACTTGTGGGTGGAGGGTGGTGATGTCTGATACCTGGTGCTTTTAAATGTTTTACATGTTTTAATGTTTTATGCATTTTAAAATGTTGTCTTGCAGCCCGAGGACGTGCTGGTGATAACTAAGGGGGAATGTGGCGCCCCTGACCTGGTCAGGCACCACTGAGTACTGCACCCATGCTGGGGACAGTACAATACAGGTAATCCAGAAGGCTGACCGGGGTGTGGAACACAGGCGCATAGTGATCAGGTCTCACACATGTACCCATGAGAGGACCCCTGGGGATCCCAGGAGGGGGCAAGCCTTCACCTTCACTGGAATAGTGGAGGGGGTAGAGCCTCCATCTCCTCTCAGGGGGTGTGGTAAGAGAGTCTGGTTGCTAGGTGGCGTAGGCAAGAACAGGAGAGGAGGAGCAGTGAGTCAGTTAGAGCAGAACTCCATAGGGCTCAGTGAGGAGCAGACCTGTGGGGCTGTTGCTGTCTAACAGCGCCCGCGCAGTGGCTACAGACGGGGGAGAACGGTCAACTAGGAGTGCTGCCTGAAAGCCAGCTTCAGCTAGAGAGTGCAACGGAGTGGGAAGTAAGGAGACTGCTAGAGAGCACCAGGCCCAACCGGGCGGCAGATCCCGAAGCGAAGATAGATCCAGCTTTCTTCTGCTAAACCTGCCGGTGTGGGGCTCTCAAAGCCCACACCACATCACCACAAAAGCCGCAGCCACGTAACCGCAGTTAGGGCCCATAGGTCATAGGAGGCAAGAGGCTGGAGTGGCCTGGTCCGGGGAACAAGCACACGGCAAACAACAAGGGGAGAGAGGCTGCAGCATCTTCCCTGGGTGACCCCCATAGGGACTCAAAGTCGGGGTCACCCCAAACCACCAAGGGCTAAGGAAGGCGAGTCAGTAGTCACCCTCATAAAGTCAGCCTGAAGGATACCTGGTTCCCACCTGGTTCATCTCAGCTACGCCCGGGTTACTCACCCTGCCACCTGAAGTGAGTAAAAACCCTGAAAGACAGTTCTGCCTGTGTGAGTCATTCTGCGACTTGTGGTACTACAAACCTACACAGGGCCCTGGGGCTTGCCTCACTCTCAGGAGGCTACTACATCTAACTGCACACACCATCAGCCCCAGGCGTTCCCCTAACCTGCAGTGGCGGTCCCCACTGACCGCAAATCTGAGAGTGGCGTCACGATCAAAACCGAAGATTTCCTACCAGTGACGGAGATCCAGCAACGTGGAGTCCCTGAAGGTAACGCACCGACACCGACACAACACCTGTGGGGCTTCACAAGAGGACCCCTGGGGATCCCAGGAGGGGGAAAAGCCTTCACCTTCACTGGAATAGTGGAGGGGGCCAAAAGCCTCCATCTCCTCTCAAGGGGTGTGGTAAGAGAGCCTGGTTGCTAGGTGGCGTAGGCAAGAACAGGAGAGGAGGAGCAGTGAGCCGGTTCAGTGCAGAGTCCAGGGAGCTCCGAGAGGAGCTGACCCCTACCCCTGGGGCTGTTGCAGTCTGACAGCGCCCGCGCAGTGGCTACCGACGGGGGAGAACGGTCACCTAGGAGTGCTACCCGAAACCCGTCTCCAGCTAAAGAGAGAGCACAGAGTGGGAAGTAAGGAGACTGCTAGGGAGTACCAGGCCCAAACGGGCGGCAGATCCCGGAGCGGGGATAGATCCACCTTTCCTTGCTAAACCTGCCGGTGTGGGGCCCTCAAAGCCCACACCACAACACCCAAAAGCCGCAGCCACGTAGCCACAGTTAGGGCCCATAGTTCACAGGAGGCAAGCAGCTGGAGTGATCTGGTCCAGGCAACAAGCAAACGGCAAACGAAGGGGAGAGAGGCTTCAGCAACTTCCCTGGGTGACCCCCATAGGGACTAAAAGTCGGGGTTACCCCAAACCACCAAGGGCTAAGGAAGGCGAGTTGGTAGTCACCATCAGAAGTCAGCCTGAAGGATACCTGGTTCCAGCCTGGTTCATCCCAGCTACGCCCGGGTTACTCACCCTGCCATCAACTGTGAGTAAAACCCCTGAAAGACATCCTGCTTGTGTGGAGTTATTCTGCGCCTTGTGGTTCTACACACCTATACAGGGCCCTGGGGCTTGCCTCACTCTCAGGAGGCTATCCCAACTGACTGCACACACCATCAGCCCCAGGCGACCCTCAACCTGCAGTGGCGGTCACCACTGACCGCAATTCTGAGAGTGGCGTCACGACAAATAGAAGGTTTCCTACCTGTGACCAGACTGAGCCAGTGGAGTCCCTGAAGGTAATGCACCGACACAGCGTTCGCGGGGCTTCACATCTGGCGTCACGAACAGGATAAGGACTAGACCTGTCCAGACAGGTGACCATGTGCCTGGGCGGTCCGCTTGAAAAATTGGAAGCGCCGCCATATTGCCACCATGAAAAGCGCGCTGAAAAACAACAGCAGCCCGCGCTGGGAGAAGTTACCGCCCACGAAGAGGTGTGGCTACCCAGAGATCCCCTGCAGAGTTCTGACCTCGCTTGTGAAGAGAGCGGAAGCGTCCAGAGACGGCGGAACGGAAAAGAAGCCAGCAGCTTGTTGTTAGAGAAAATGGCGTCTGAATGCAGAGACCCAGAGCCAGGCTCCGCTGCCTGGTGGTGTCGGGAGCTCGCCGAGTTCTGCGATCAACTGGAGGCCAGGGTCGGAAGGCTGATCAGAGAGGGACGTGCGGAGTTCCTGGGAATGACCGCGGCGGTTCAGGCCTACGAAGAGAGAGCCGCGCGCCGAGTGCCAGACCGGGCGGTGACGACTCAGACCCCGATGCTGCCACCGATGGGTGAGTCCAGTGATGCCCCTGCCAGCGCGAGTGCCCCGACCCCTGCTGCCACGTCCGCGGTCCCTGAAGAGGCGTCCGGCGCGGCGACGCTGAAGCAGGCCGCAGCCACGCCAGGTGCAGCCCGCCAAGCTCAGGCCGCCGCAGCGATGCCCTGCTCGGCCCACCAAGACCCGGTCCCTGCAGCGACGCCCAGTCCGGCCCGCAGAGAACCGGCTGCCACCGCGACCCTCATCCGCGCCGCAGGTGTGACGCTGACCCAGGCCGCCGCCATGCTAGGCCCGGCCCGCCGAGACCCTACCGCAGCCGCAACGCTCGTCCGCGCCGCAAGTGAGGTGCTGAACCAGGCCGCAGCCCCGTCAGGTGCGGCCCGCCAAGCCCAGATCGCTGCAGCGACGCCCAGCCCAGCCTGCAAAGCCCCCATCGCAGCTGCGACGCCGATCCAAGCTGCGCCAGAAACGCCCATCCAGGCCGCCGCCATGCCAGGCGCGGCCCGCCAAGAAAAGACAGACGTACCATTGTTTACCCCGGCCTGCAAGGCCAGAGCAGACACCGCTCCCCAGTCTAAGGAAGTCCCTGCTAGGAAGTCCCTGGTAGGTGAGGACCCCGCATACTGGCAGCTGAAGGCTGACCTGGAGGCCAAGTTCCCACAGGAGATGGTGGACCGGTACATGCTCCCTCCGCATACCCCCAAGACGACTCCTGCAGCAACCATGCCGAAGAGATCCCCGCCTGGGCCGGCTGAGGAGCACCCATCCCCAGCACTGCCACCACCGGAGTGCTCAGAAGAACTAAGGGGGAGGGGAGACCAGGAAGCTGAGAAGCTGACTCCGGAGCCATCAGCAGTGGATTCATACCCCGAGCCAGAGATGTTGCCCTACTCCCGCTGGGATGAGGAAGACCTAACACCGTCTGCTGAAGAAGATCTACCCAAAAGCCTCACCTGGGAGCTTGTAAGCTGTACCTCGCAGAATCCAGCCCGCAAGACACGGCGCCGTAACAGAACCCAGTCTTTCCCTGCACCGCAGTCCCCAGAGCAGAGAGATGACATAACGGCCAGAGACCTAGAGGAGAAACGGTTCCTGAGAAGAGCCAAAGCCCAGGTCAGAGGACCCCTTTGTCGAGGAGTAGTAGAAGATTTTAGCCTAAAATCAGGATACGGCTTCATCGTAGCACCTGGTATGAAAGAAGGCATTTTTGTCAACAGAAGAGACGTTAGAGCTCATTTGCCCAGAGGTCATCCTGGAAGAAACCTAAGGATGGGAGACACAGTGCAGTTTACCATGCATCAAGGCGAAAGAGGCTGGTATGCGCTAGATGTAACACCATGTCCTAAAGAAAAAGAAACAGACACAGACGAAGAAAGAGGTCAAGAAAGCAGCAGGTGCCGCAGCCCTACAGGCCCAAGCCCTGGTGAGGAGGAATCTGCATAAAGTAAAGTACACCAAGTTACTGTTTGACCAGTTTGAAAGTTTGCAACGTTACTGTTTAAGAGATGTGCCCACATAAACTAATGTGAGAAATGAACCTTAAGGCTATGAACTGGCTATAGCCACAAACTCTCGCAGTGTAAATAGTTACACCAGAGGGCACCACCACCACCAGATCAGCCTGTTTAGGGGCTTGGCTCGTCTGCAACCAGGGAGCACGTCCGTATATAGGGCCTTGGCTTACCTGCAACCAGAGAGCATGCCTGTTTATGGGGCCTGGCTCTCCACCACAAAGAGGGTACCTGGTCAGCACCAACTGTGAAGGCCGCCTCTGGATCCTGCCAGAAGTGGCTGAAGGCGCGGCTTCACCAGGCCAGGTATGCCCTGAAGACCACTAGACCATGAAAGCCGCCTCTACATCCTGCCAGAAGTGGCTGAAGGCGTGGCCAACGTGAAAGGGTTTAGGGTGGGTTAACGGACTTGTGGGTGGATGGTGGTGATGTATGGTACCTGGTGGTTTTAAATGTTTTACCATGTTTTTACTGTTTTATGCATTTTAAAATGTTGTCTTGCAGCCCGAGGACGTGCTGGTGATAACTAAGGGGGAATGTGGCGCCCCTGACCTGGTCAGGCACCACTGAGTACTGCACCCATGCTGGAGACAGTACAATACAGGTAATCCAGAAGGCTGACCGAGGTGTGACTACACAGGCGCATAGTGATCAGGTCTCACACATGTACCTATGAGAGGACCCCTGGGGATCCCAGGAGGGGGAAAAGCCTTCACCTTCACTGGAATAGTGGAGGGGGCCAAAAGCCTCCATCTCCTCTCAAGGGGTGTGGTAAGAGAGCCTGGTTGCTAGGTGGCGTAGGCAAGAACAGGAGAGGAGGAGCAGTGAGCCGGTTCAGTGCAGAGTCCAGGGAGCTCCGAGAGGAGCTGACCCCTACTCCTGGGGCTGTTGCAGTCTGACAGCGCCCGCGCAGTGGCTACCGACGGGGGAGAACGGTCACCTAGGAGTGCTACCCGAAACCCGTCTCCAGCTAAAGAGAGAGCACAGAGTGGGAAGTAAGGAGACTGCTAGGGAGTACCAGGCCCAAACGGGCGGCAGATCCCGGAGCGGGGATAGATCCACCTTTCCTTGCTAAACCTGCCGGTGTGGGGCCCTCAAAGCCCACACCACAACACCCAAAAGCCGCAGCCACGTAGCCACAGTTAGGGCCCATAGTTCACAGGAGGCAAGCAGCTGGAGTGATCTGGTCCAGGCAACAAGCAAACGGCAAACGAAGGGGAGAGAGGCTTCAGCAACTTCCCTGGGTGACCCCCATAGGGACTAAAAGTCGGGGTTACCCCAAACCACCAAGGGCTAAGGAAGGCGAGTTGGTAGTCACCATCAGAAGTCAGCCTGAAGGATACCTGGTTCCAGCCTGGTTCATCCCAGCTACGCCCGGGTTACTCACCCTGCCATCAACTGTGAGTAAAACCCCTGAAAGACATCCTGCTTGTGTGGAGTTATTCTGCGCCTTGTGGTTCTACACACCTATACAGGGCCCTGGGGCTTGCCTCACTCTCAGGAGGCTATCCCAACTGACTGCACACACCATCAGCCCCAGGCGACCCTCAACCTGCAGTGGCGGTCACCACTGACCGCAATTCTGAGAGTGGCGTCACGACAAATAGAAGGTTTCCTACCTGTGACCAGACTGAGCCAGTGGAGTCCCTGAAGGTAATGCACCGACACAGCGTTCGCGGGGCTTCACACAACTGCTGATCGTATATTGCCAATGACTAATACTGCTGACCTGATATGTTATTATTGGAACGTTTAAGTGAGCCTGACTCCCATAAAGGGAAGATTGTTATTTGCTACCTGTTATATGCATAGTGAAAATTGCGGTGTACTAATTTTGTTTGGTTGCAGCCCAGGACAGCTGCCATTTGCCATGGGGGAATGTGGCGCCCTGGGGTCTCGGTCACCACAGGGAACTGCATTCAATTTGAGGTTCTGCGCTGATTCAGGTGAGAAGGAGTTAATCATTGGTTTCTGGAGCTTTGCGCAACATCCTGTGTTCATATCAAGTTACACAAGCAGGAGACCAGGTGCATTCACACTGAAATCAGGGCAGAGGTGGTTACCATGGCAGTGGGGAACTTCCCGGGCAGAGTGAGTCATCCAGAGGGAGGGGGCACAAGGAGTGAAGAGTAAGAGCAGACAGAAAATCACAATACTTCAACCTGAGACAGAGAACTAACAACAGGTTCCTGGGGGGAATCGGGAGTAGCTGCAGACCGTCGGGTGAGCCTGTGAGACTGAGGAGGATATGGCAGCCGGCGCAGACAGGTTGCAGACTCCTAGGATGGACCATACTTCATTTTGCTTCATCAATGGATGGGCCATACTTCATGTTGCTTCATCAATTCTGCAGGGTCGCAGGTAGACTAGGTAGTCCCCGGGCTAACCCTATTTCAAATGGGACACAACGTGGAACTGGAGTCCCCAAGTCACTTCACACCACGGGGATCCACATTACACTACAGGCGCTGAGGAGAAAGGTCTTACATGGTCACGGACACCGGTGATTGCTCCTTGCTTACCTGGGATCGGCTGGGGCCCAGCACGACAGTAACCGGTACCCCGGGGGCAACCTTCTTAAAGAACTGTAAGTAAAAACTATAGACCCACAGATGCTCCTCGGCTGTTATTACCGGCGCCGCGCTCCACTGTTAGGCACCAATGGCTCCCTCCCCTGGTCGCCACCGTCCTTCCCGGGGCTCACTCCACTTGTGGGGAGCTGGACTACCTGAGCTGCGTGAACATCAGCCCCGGAGGAGAGCAACAACATCTCGCAGCGACGGCTGATTCCTGGCAGCACACCACGGGTGGCGCTACAAATGCCCATCCTCATCCAACACCGCACCTTAGGCCCCGTGAGGCGCTACAAATGCATTGGGTCAAATCATCAAGATCCGCTGATGGCAGCTCCCCTTACAGTCTCTAACCAATGATGTATCAAATGTGCTTGATGGGGACCAGCCAGGAGATCCTGTGGGCCATTGTAGTATGTGTAAAGCATGCAGGATGCTTACAGTAGAACCAGCACCATGCAGCTGGGTGTTAAGCTGAAACAACTTCTGGGACAATTTGGAGAAATGGCCATATCAGTGGTTCCTGTTAGTGAAAACTAAAGGGTTCCAGATAATGTTTATTATGCTGCTCTACACCACAATTCTGGGAACAGCTGGGGTGTGACCGTTCCGATTAAAAAAAATGGTTTGTAGTGATCCATTCTGTCCTGCAAGTGAGAATAAACATGCAAAACCTAAGGTGTGAAACAGAGGCTGCACAAAGGTAATAGGTGTTCCACTGACTTCACACCACTGCTTTCATAGGCTATTATGGTGCAATGCAAGACAACAATAAAGGCTGGAATGGAGGTCTACCATCTTTAGTGCTGAATTTTGCTGCTTTTGTCTAGCATAATTGAAGGAAGGGGCGGACGCTAGCCTGTGAGGACTAAGCACCCCTTTGCCAGAGTGAGACGATGCTTGTAGACCACTATCGGTGGGGTTGATTGTAGTCTTCAGGGTAGCGTTTATGACTCTGCAGCCGGTCGCCATCTTGTATGGTTCAGTTGAACACAGCACACCGGAGAGCTCTGGGCGAAACAACTATGTACTTTTATTTAACCCTTTCACTTTCACAACAGGCATGGCCAATATCATCTGTCTCTGTTTCTTTGGGTACTTTGTCTTGCTTAGCCTGCTGCCTGGGACCTAGCCTTCCAGCTTCCGGGCCAAAGCCCCCGCTTCTCCCCTGTTCTTGTCTCCATGGATACCCATCAACAATTGCTGCCTTAGACAGCTTCTAGCCTTTTGACAGAGGCGCTCCCAAGATACAAGGAACTCTCTCTCCCGAGCATATCTGTCTAGTCCCTGGACTCTTCTATGCCCATGCCGAGGTGAGCCGTAGGCTCCAGACACTTGGAGGATACCTCTGAGTTGGCCTGACGGACCAAAGTTACAAAGCACCGTCTACACACCAGGAACCCTACTGCAGAACTGACTCTCCTCTCGCCTGTCTCTACAGCCAACCCCACTGGCCATTGGTCATTCCTCCCACCTTTGCTCTCAGTACTCAGGAAATACCCTGCACAACTATACTTTGTATAATGTATATTAACCATCAACTCACTATAAAATACACATTAGGCAGTAAATAAAATATATAATAAAACACTGTAAACCCTCGGTCACTAAGTGGCGCCAACTGCTATACTGCTCTGGCTCTGCTACATTGCCAGCCTGTATTCCAACAGCAACACTTAGATATTCACTTTAAAACATGACTATTTGACAGTGCATTAATTATAACATTCATCAAACATTATGTAAATGCTGTAGGAGTGGGGGTAAGCTGACCACCTCCTATATAATGATAACCAGAGACGTATTGTTGAGACCACATGGGCAATGCTTTGAAAAGACTTTCATGAGGGAATATGAAATGTCCCAGGAGCCATTTTCAGCATGACAACGTGGACTTGTCTGACATCAAGCACATCTGGGATGTCACTGGTCAGCACCTGTACAAAAAGCTGCCAGTAGTGGCTCTTGATGATTTCCATAAGTGCATTCAGACAATCATTAGTAACCTCAGTGAAAACATCTAAGGCTGTAAGTGCAGGGATTTCTGCACTTGCTACTGAATAAATTAAGATGTATGTATGTTTATCTGTCCTGTGATTTTATTAATTCCACCACTTTTCCTTCTTGGTATTGCATTTTAACTAGGGATGATCGAATAACTCAAATATTCGGCTTCGCGAATATTTTCCGAATAGGTCGCCACTATTCAACTATTCGCGAATATTCGATGTGCAATGTAAGTCTATGGGAAACCCGAATAACAACTATTCGGAATTATTCAGGCTTCCCATGGACTTACATTGTGCATCGAATATTCGCATAGCGGTGACCTACTCGGAAAATATTTGCGAAGCCGAATATTTCAGGTATTCGATCATCACTAATTTTAACCCCTTCACGACCAATGACGTACCTATACGTCATTGGTCGTGTCCATACATAATTCCCTGCATGTTTGTTGATCTGATAAGCAGACATGTGCAGCTAAGGGGCACTTTGCACACTGCGACATCGCAGGCCGATGCTGCGATGCCGAGTGCGATAGTGCCCGCCCCCGTCGCAGCAGCGATATGTGGTGATAGCTGGCGTAGCGAAAGTTATCGCTACGCCAGCTTCACACACACACTCACCTGCCATGCGACGTCCCTGTGGCCGGCGACCCGCCTCCTTGTTAAGGGGGCGGGTCGTGCGGCGTCACTGCGACGTCACACGGCAGGCGGCCAATCAGAGCGGAGGGGCGGAGATGAGCAGGATGTAAACATCCTGCCCACCTCCTTCCTTCCGCATATCCTACGGAAGCTGCAGTGACGCCGGTAGGAGACGTTCCTCGCTCCTGCGACTTCACACACAGCGATGTGTGCTGCCGCAGGAGCGAGGAACAACATCGGACCGTCGCGTCAGCGTAATCATGGATTACGCCGACGCTGCACCGATGATACGATTACGACGCTTTTGCGCTCGGTAATCGTATCATCCAGCCTTTACACACTGCGATGTCGCATGCGATGCCGGAAGTGCGTCATTTTCAATTTGACCCCACCGACATCGCACCTGCGATGTCGCAGTGTGCAAAGTGCCCCTAACAGGCATGGATGGATCGGTGAGATAAGACACACCAGTGGGGATCATGCTATTCCCCATTAGCACTCCCATGACGCGATCACGGGGCGCAGACAGGTTGTCATGACAGCGTGGGGTCA
The DNA here is from genome assembly GCF_048569485.1 of Anomaloglossus baeobatrachus. Classification (NCBI taxonomy): domain Eukaryota; kingdom Metazoa; phylum Chordata; class Amphibia; order Anura; family Aromobatidae; genus Anomaloglossus; species Anomaloglossus baeobatrachus. The sequence goes on along the minus strand of NC_134357.1, from coordinate 459,046,787 downwards.
GCTGATGACTCCTGTTGCTATCATGACTTGTTTACTGAGAATGCCGAAACAGCACCGCCACTCACAGGAACACAGCATTTCTGCTGTTCAGAGGGATGCTGAAGCATCACTCTGATCAGCAGAAGCGATCGGATGATGCAGGTATAAAGTCCCCTAAGGGCAGTAGTAAAATCAATAAAGAAATTAAAAAATAAGTTTTAAAAAATATGAAAAAAAACCAAACCTAAAATATTAAATCACCCCCGTTTTGCCTCATTGAAAATAACACAATAAAAAAAAAATTAAAATATTTCGTATTCAGAAATGCCCGATCTATCAAAATATAAAATCTGATCTGCAAAGGGCATTACGAGAAAAAAATCTAAATGCCAGAATTATGTTTTTTTCGTCGCCGCTTCATTACAACAAAATGTAATAATAGGTGATCAAAACATCACAGCTACCCAAAAATGGTATAATTAAAAACGCCGGCTCAAGACGCATGAAATAAACTGTCACTGAGTCCCAGATCCAGAAAAATGAGAACACTACGGGTCTCGGAAAAGGGCGACATATATGTCTATATGCCTTTGTGGAGAATGGAAACATTGCCTCTTCCCACTTTCTGCTGTACTGTCACAGCACTGAGAAAGCATTGACACCCCAAAAGTTATTACTTTGCATGGTTTTATACCATTTTATTGCTCTTCAGGCTCTCATTCACTCTTATTGTAGTAAAGCAATTATTTCTAGCACGTTAAATATACCTTGTATAAAGTGGCAGGAGTGTGAAGCGAGCAAGAAAGGAGAGATGGTGCCCATCTCCTAAGCATCTGCTGAATAAAAAGATCTCAGACATCTGAAGAAGCCACTTTGTAGATGTGGCAGTAAACAATCCGGAAAACATTACAAGTGTTTCCCTCAGATGTCTGATGGCTGCAGCGATGTAAAAGCCTAAATGATTCAGGGGATGAGCAGATCTTGGAGGAATCAGATATTGTAGTGTATAATGCCTTATTATCACTACAGGGCATAGAAAATAGTAAACATCAGCTGTGTCAATGAATTCTGAGCCAAAATCTGTTGAAAAGATGAGAATATCGTGAGAGTTCAGATTAAAAGGTGGCTTTACACGCTATGAGATCGCTAAAGCGGTCTCGTTGGGGTCACGGAATTTGTGACGCACATCTGGCAGCGTTAGCGATGTCGTTGCGTGTGACACCTATGAGCGATTTTGAATCGTCGCAAAAACGTTCAAAATCGCTCATCGGTGATATGCCCCCTCTTCCCAATTATCGTTGCTGCTGCAGTAACGATGTTGTTTGTCGTTCCTGCTGCACACACATTGCTATGTGTAACGCCGCTGGAACGACAAACATCTCCTTACCTGTGTCCACCGGAAAAGAAGGAAGGAGATGGGCGGGATGTTCCGGCCGCTCATCTCCTCCCCTCCTTTTCTATTGGGCAGCAGTTCAGTGACGCTGCTGTGACGTCGCTAGGACGGTGAACAAACCGCCCCCTTAGAAAGGAAGCGGTTCGCCGGTCACAGCGACGTCACTGCACAGGTATGTGTGTGTGACGCTGCCGTAGCGATAATGTTCGCTACGGCAGCGATCACCACATATCGTGCCACCGACGGGGGTGGATGCTATCGCACGCAACATCGGTAGCCGATGCTAGCGATGTTGCAGCGTGTAAAGCGGCATTAAGGCTATTCTCATTGACCGGGCCAAGGGATGCAATCTACTATGCAGTATGTCAAAACATATTTGTCATGTGGTGTACAGCTTTGCAGTAACTGGGTGTAATGGCGGCATTGAACTATATTCACACTACAGAGTCTGACATACAACCTGAGGTCTCTTAGTTGCTGAGTCAGGCGTCGGCTGTCTTAGCTTCCCTGCTCTTAATTCTAGCTGTCTTTGTGAACTGCTGTTAGGAGCTCAGGCTGCTTTGATCACTTACGGCCACCTTCACTCTTTACAAGATATTGCATCCAGTTGCTCCTTGCTGAATATAGCTCAGCGTTGCTTCAGCGATACCAGTCCTTATTGTAGTGATCCCCAATGCCTGGTGACCTGTAGTGTGCCTTCTTTTGTGATGTGGGAATATACATGTTGGTAGTTTATTTCCACCCTGTGTTTTATTTATTCCTGGGCAAGTATTGTCTCTGCCCTGTGACTGATTGCAGTGTGGATGTGTTTTGGTTTTTCCCCTGTCTGTGGTATTTGTGGGGTTTGCTTCTTTGAACCCAGCCCTCTCCTGGGGTGGGAGAGAGGGGTTGTTAGATCAGGGTTTGGACAAGAGTTAGGGTCACACTGGCGGTCCAGACCTAGCTACCATGAAGCTTACCTCTGGGATAAGGGACAGTGCAGACTGCCTAGTCTGAGGGCAAGTTTAGTGGTTCCTGCTCCAGTTACCCCAACACTTCTGTGACAATAATAGGAAAATGTCCACATTACACCTACCTGAACTCCCATCCTAAATTCATAGTCAGTAATATGAAGTTGTTCAACCTCTGCAGCTACATTATAACAGCTTCCATTTTTTTGGAAGGATTTCTATAAGATTTGGGATTTTGCAATCTCCATTTTACTTCATGCCAAAGGTGTTAGATGGGAATAAGGTCAGACCTTTGTGCCGACAGTTATGTTCTTCTACACCAAACTTCCCAAACCATGCTTTTGTGCACTGGTGTACCGTCATGGGGAACAGAAAGGTCATTCCCCAAAACTATTCCTACAAAAATAAAAGGGTACAATTGTTTAAAATGTGTTGTATACTGAAGAATTAAAGGGATTCTGTCACCAGATTTTTGCTATCTCATCTGAGAGCAGCATAATGTAGAGATAGAGACCCTGATTCCAGCGATGAGTCACTAACTAAGCTGTTTGCTGTCATTTTCATAAAAACAATGTATACTGTGCTGCAGATTTAGCAGGTATAGCAGGTATACAGAGCTCATGAATATTCTGGACTACCTGGCAACACGCCAAGTAGTACTCTAATGATGATCTAATGATGATCTGCTGCTGATTAAACAGTGATTTAATCAGAACTACACTAAGCAGCCCAGTAAGTGAAATACCGCTGTCAGCGTTTCATTCTCTTTTCCTCACCCCCTGGTGAACTTGCAAGGGGTGGGCGACACTGAACATGGGCCATTTCTTAATCCTCAGCTTCTGAGCACATGAATAGCGTTTTGTGCTCTTTTTCTTTGATTTGGCCCCCAATGTGCAGTTATCACACTCTGTTCCCAGCCATGTCTTGTCACTTTTGTTTCCATGTTCCGTAACTTGTTCTTCCCAGGCATCTTCCCCGCAGTATGTGTTGACAGATTGGGGGAGGTGAGGAACGACTTTGCTCACAGCGCCACTTCTAGTGAGGAGCAAATGCTGGGTCGACAGGGCTCAGCTCTACTTCACCACACTGAACCTGTGTTTGTGGTCCAACCCGGATGGGGTTAGGGATACTTAGTTCGATCTTTAGGGGAGCATGCACCTCTCCACAGCAGGTCACCATCATAGACATGGCAGGTCACACATCTCACAGAGAGTCTCTTTACAAAACAACATGAACTGGTTTATTCGTTTTTCAACCTTCTTGATAGACATGGCCAATCCTATCGCGTTCTGTACCGCTGGTGTCTACTTTACACCACTGTATCTGACATGTGGCATTGTGCTTGGTGATGTAAGGCTGCATGCAGCTGCTCGGCCATGGAAACCCATGTCATTAAGCTCCCAGCAGGGGTGCAGTGTTTATGCTCATCTTTGGAGGAGGTTTGGACTCTGCAGCTATGGAATCAGCAGAGCGTTGGGGACTTTTCTGCCCCCTGCTCCTCGCACTCACCCCCCATCCTTCTGTAAAATTACTCACTCTCCACTTTGTGGCTGATCTGCTGCAGTTTCTTCCAAAGCACAGTAATATCACTCACAGGTGATGGTGAAAGATTTAGGAGGCAAAGATATATCATGAATGGATTTATTATCCCGGTGGCTCCTATTACAGGACCGCACTGGTGTCAGGGAGCTCATTACCACCAGCCGCTTTGTCACGTTAGTAAAGGCAGACGGCATGGTGAGGGGCCAGATGTTACAGTGCCTACAAGTAGTATTCAACCCCCTGCAGATTTAGCAGGTTTGATAAGATGCAAATAAGTTAGAGCCTGCAAACTTCAAACAAGAGCAGGATTTATTAACAGATGCATAAATCTTACAAACCAACAAGTTATGTTGCTCAGTTAAATTTTAATAAATTTTCAACATAAAAGTGTGGGTCAATTATTATTCAACCCCTATGTTTAATATTTTGTGGATTAACCCTAGTTTGCAATTACAGCTAATAATCGTCTTTTATAAGACCTGATCAGGTCGGCACAGGTCTCTGGAGTTATCTTGGCCCACTCCTCCATGCAGATCTTCTCCAAGTTATCTAGGTTCTTTGGGTGTCTCATGTGGACTTTAATCTTGAGCTCCTTCCACAAGTTTTCAATTGGGTTAAGGTCAGGAGACTGACTAGGCCACTGCAACACCTTGATTTTTTCCCTCTTGAACCAGGCCTTGGTTTTCTTGGCTGTGTACTTTTGGTCGTTGTCTTGTTGAAAGATGAAATGACGACCCATCTTAAGATCCTTGATGGAGGAGCGGAGGTTCTTGGCCAAAATCTCCAGGTAGGCCGTACTATCCATCTTCCCATGGATGCGGACCAGATGGTCAGGCCCCTTGGCTGAGAAACAGCCCCACAGCATGATGCTGCCACCACCATGCTTGACTGTAGGGATGGTATTCTTGGGGTCGTATGCAATGCCATCCAGTCTCCAAACGTCACGTGTGTGGTTGGCACCAAAGATCTCGATCTTGGTCTCATCAGACCAGAGAACCTTGAACCAGTCTGTCTCAGAGTCCTCCAAGTGATCATGAGCAAACTGTAGACGAGCCTTGACATGACGCTTTGAAAGTAAAGGTACCTTACGGGCTCGTCTGGAACGGAGACCATTGCGGTGGAGTACGTTACTTATGGTATTGACTGAAACCAATCTCCCCACTGCCATGAGATCTTCCCGAAGCTCCTTCCTTGTTGCCCTTGGGTTAGCCTTGACTCTTCGGACAAGCCTGGCCTCGGCACGGGTGGAAACTTTCAAAGGCTGTCCAGGCCGTGGAAGGCTAACAGTAGTTCCATAAGCCTTCCACTTCCGGATGATGCTCCCAACAGTGGAGACAGGTAGGCCCAACTCCCTGGAAAGGGTTTTGTACCCCTTGCCAGCCTTGTGACCCTCCACGATCTTGTCTCTGATGGCCTTGGAATGCTCCTTTGTCTTTCCCATGTTGACCAAGTATGAGTGCTGTTCACAAGTTTGGGGAGGGTCTTAATTAGTCAGAAAAGGCTGGAAAAAGAGATAATTAATCCAAACATGTGAAGCTCATTGTTGTTTGTGCCTGAAATACTTCTTAATACTTTAGGGGAACCAAACAGAATTCTGGTGGTTTGAGGGGTTGAATAATAAATGACCCTCTGAATAAACTTTTCACAATTTAAAAAAAAAAAAAAAAAAAAAAAAAATTAACATTCTTTTTTGCTGCAGTGCATTTCACACTTCCAGGCTGATCTACAGTCCAAATTGTAAACCTGCTAAATCTGCAGGGGGTTGAATACTACTTGTAGGCACTGTATATACCAGGGGCAATGGGACTGTGTGATAAACCTATTATTCAATTATTGTGACCCAATACTTCGGTCCATAGAGTATATATTACTCCCCATAAATAATTAGTACTTGTGGCTCATAGAAAATGACAGAACAAAAGATGTTTCTGTATAATATTATATATATATATATATATATATATATATATATATATATATATATATATATATATATACAGCACAGACCAAAGGTTTGGACACACCTTCTCATTCAATGAGTTTTCTTTATTTTCAGGACTCTGAAAATTGTAGATTCACATTGAAGGCATCAAAACTATGAATTAAAACATGTGGAATGAAATACTTAGAAAAGTGTGAAACAACTGAAAATATGTCTTATATTCTAGGTTCTTCAAAGTAGCCACCTTTTGCTTTCATTACTACTTTGCACACTCTTGGCATTCTCTTGATGATCTTCAAGAGGTAGTCACCGGAAATGGTTTTCCAACAGTCTTGAAGGAGTTACCAGAGATGCTTAGCACTTGTAACTCGCCCACCCCAGGGCTATGGGACACCCGTTGCCGGGCCGGACTAGTCCGGGGGACGTCAGTGGTGGCTGGGCCCGACTCCGTACCCTGGTGGGGTCAATCAATATGGCTGGTGACTTGGTGGTGATTAAAGTTTGTATTCGTGACGCCACCTGTGGTTTGCGGCTATTAAGCCGCCGCTGCTGTATGGGGCCTCCGGGACTGATGGAATGGCAGCTTGGATGGTCCTGCTCCCCACAGGTGGAGCAGTGCCCCGGGGCAACAGTTGGTGCTTTTAAGTGTCTATGGTGTGATGGAAGTCTATGCAGGCGGCAATAACTGAGACAACACCAGAGGTCTTTACTCACATTTCCTGGGCTGCAGCACACTGGTGCCTTTGGGCGGCTGGAACCCACCGTCAGGGACCGCCGCCAATCCTGGGTAGATCCTGGAATGAAAGCCGGTGCACCCCTCTATTGTGTCTCTGTCTTCAGCTGTCTCCTTAAGCCTTGCCCTTGTTGGATGAACCTGGCTCGGCCTCCACTACAGCCTCCGGGCCGGGGGCTCGCCTGTCGGTTATTTACCCCCTTTCTGTTGCAACTTTCCCTGGGCCTCGGTTTTTACTGTTGGAGATGATTTTTCCTCCTCCGGTTCCTAGGGACCGTCCCCTGTTTGCAGCTTGATCCCTCCACCGAATCACTTTGTGGAAGAGGCCCTGCGCTCGTAAGCCTTGCAGTGGCCCTGGAATCCCTTCTTTTCTCTGCTTGGTGTCACCTGGACCCTCTGAGTCCCAGGGTCTTCACCAGGAAGCGTCACTTTCTTTCCTTGCTCCTGTCAGACTAGAGCTCTATCCTCAGCTCCCTTCTCTGCCTCCCGCAGACTCTCTCTTTTCTTCTACAGGACTCTGCACTCTGAACTTAGCAATGGCCCTCTTGCTGCTGGGATCGGTGGTTCGTCCCTTTTTCTGTGTGGTAGGCTGCGCAGGCCCTCTTGGGTGCTTCTCTGCTGGAGTCCACACCGGGCCCTTGGAATGCAGCTGTACCTTCAGATTGCTGATGGGCCAGGGGGCTTGCAGCTCTCCTGCCCTCCGTATTCGGCCACCAGGGAAGGATTTTATACCCTGGCAACCACAGACTCCGATGTCTGAATCTCTTCTGTGCCTCTCTGCAAATCTTGCTTCACTGGGCCAAGCTATTCCAGCTCTAGGCCCCAGTTCCACAGGACAGTACACTCTGCGTCTGCACTCTCTGCTCTCTCTACACAGACTGAACACTAACTCCTCCCTCAGGTCAGACTTGAGGAATGCTCCCTGGAACTCCAGGTTCAGAGCTCCCCCTGCTGGCCTGAGGGAGAAACTGCGTTGGATGTTGAACTTACTGGCCAATGATTACCCCAATTACCTGCAGGCTCAGCATTAACCCTTTGGAGGGGCAATGCTGTTGTGGCGACCAGGTCCTGGGGCGCCACACTTGTTGGACCTTTTGCTTTCACTCTGCGGTCCAGCTCACTCCAAACCATCTCGAATGGGCTCAGGTCTGGTGACTGTGGAGACCAGGTCATCTGGCGTAGCACCCCATCACTCTCCTTCTTAGTCGAATAGCCCTTACACAGCCTGTAGGTGTGTTTGGGGCCATTGTCCTGTTGAAAAATAAATGATCGTCCAACTAAACGTAAACCTGGTGGAATAGCATGCCGCTGCAAGATGCTGTGGTAGGCATGCTGGTTCTGTATGCCTTCAATTTTGAATAAATCCCCAACAGTGTCACCAGCAAAGCACCCCTACACCATCACACCTCCTCCTCCATGCTTCACGGTGGGAACCAGTTATTTAGAGTCCATCCGTTCACCTTTTCTACAAAGACACGGGGGTTGGAACTAAAAATCTCAAATTTGGACTCATCAGACCAAAGCACAGATTTCCACTGGTCTAATGTCCATTCCTTGTGTTCTTTAACCCAAACAAGTCTCTTCTGCTTGTTGCCTGTCCTTAGCAGTGGTTTCCTAGTAGTTATTTTACCATGAAGGCCTGCAGCACAGTCTCCTCTTAACAGTTGTTCTAGAGATGGGAAGGTGTGTCCAAACTTTTGGTCTGTACTGTAAATATATATATATATATATATATATATATATATATATATATATATATACATACTAGCTGTACTACACGGCTTCGCCCGGGTTAATAACTGCTGTTAACAAAATAGAATGTATTAACAAAAATGTATGCTGCATACAAAAACCACAAAACAAATAGATATAAATGTGATTATTAAAAGGCAAAAACTAGGGGACTTCCGGATCCTGTCCTGGCTGAGGTGGAAGCTTAGAGGAGAAGCTCCTGCCACCCCTCACAGAAACCGACTAAAAAAAGACCCCCCCGGACGAGCCACCAAACAGAGAGCAGCACAGGAGGTTACCTAAAGCAGCCAGCTATGGAACGGTACCTCCTGAGAAGTGCTGGGAGCGGTGAGGGAGCCTGGAGAAGCTTTGACATGGACAGAGGAGAAGATAAGATAATGGCGCCTATGAGCCTGATGGGGGAGGAGCCTGAGTGCATGGTGGGAGACACAGAAAAGCAAACACAGAGCTGGAGGGGGAGAGATAGGGGAGATATGAGTGAGGAGACAGGAGATAAGGAAGATATGAGCAAGGAGTCACAGGAGGACACAGCAGGAGAGAAGTGGATGCAGGGGACTGATGACAGTGGATCGCAATGGGAGGATGAAGAGGATATGGAGGCAGAGGGGAGAGAAGATGCAAGCCAAGCAGGGCAGCTCAGAGACACAGCAGTGTTGGAGGATGAAACTGACAAACAGCACAGGGAGATTAATCCCACTCAGACTCACAGGAAGTCAAATGCAAGAATTAATAATACCCCTTCCAAAGGAAACAAAAAACAGCCTACTACACCAACATCACAAGCCTGCAAGCTATTGGGGGATGGAGGTGGTGGCCCAGTCCAGACAAAGAGAACTAAGAAAACAGCACCACCTACAGGCCAAGACAAGTACACACAAAAGCTTAATGTGGACTATAAAAAACTGGCTGAAGAAGTGACATCACACTTGTCAAAAGAGGTTAAAGTGGCTATTGAGGCAGCCATACAAACATCATTAGCTAATATGCAAAAACAGATAAATGCCCATGCATCTAGACTGGCAGAATCAGAGCAGAGAATATCTGACTCCGAGGAGACAATACTGGCTATGCAAGCACAAATAGCAGCTCTAGCAAAATCTAATGAATACTTGAAGGATAAAGCGGAAGATTTGGAAAACAGATCGAGACGAAACAACCTACGTATAGTCGGGTTGCCAGAGTCTGTGTCGATTGGACAGTTGGATAATATATGCGAGTTGGAGCTACCGCAGGCCCTGGGCATAAAGGCGAAATTCAGAGTTGAAAGAGCCCACAGAGTGGGTCCACTGAGACACCAGGAGGCGAATAAGGGAGAGGGCCACAACTCAAACAAGAATACCCCGATAAGAGCCAGACAGGTGATTGTCAAGTACCTTGATTATAAGCATAAGGAGGAAATATTGAGGGCCTTTAGAGAACGAAAGCGTCCACTACAATATCAAGGCAACAGACTGCTAATTTTTGGGGATTATTCAGCGGAAGTATCCAGAAGGAGAAAAGAATTTACCAAAATTTGCTCATTTCTGTACAACAAAAAAGTAAAGTGCCAGCTATTATACCCTGCTACACTGAAAGTTAGAAACCCCAATGGCTCGTTTGTATACTACAAGGACTACAAAGAAGCAGAAAACATTCTCATGGCAGAGCTCGACAAGACTAGGTCAGAAAGGCAAGAAAAAGGAGCTAGTGGAGAAGGGAATAATAGAAGAGGATCCCCCACAAGCTCAGGAAGAGATGTGGGACGTCTTGGGGGACAAAAGCAAGTCGAGACCAGGGAGGAAAGGAGGCCAAGCCTGGGTCGACAACATAATTCTCGCCCGGAACACAGGAACCAACCCTTGGAGAGAAACCATGATACCTGAACTGGAACTCGCTCATTGTTTTTCCTTTTTTTGCCTGTTTTTTTTTTTTTTTTTTCTTCCCAAACAGGAAGAGGCGTTGAGGAGGATGCATTACGGGGAGAGGGTTGGGGAGGTGAGAGGAGGAGGGGGAAGGGAGAAAAGAGAGGAAAACATCCCAAAGTCTGGGTCCTCTTCCCCCCCCCTCTCTTTTTTTTTTTTTCTTCTTCTTTCTTTCTCCATCTTCTCTCCCCTTGGTCTTTTTTCTTTTTCTCCTTTGTCCAGGAACATCATCCAAATTCAAATGAAGTGGGCCTGTTCTGGGCGGACTGATGGCTACCTGGAGTCAGAGATAAGTAGGACTGGAGAATCTTGCTGAGGTTTTGACATACTGTGCTAATTTTTGCATAATTTTCAAAGGCTTATTCCAGTTAGTCCGGGGATAGAACATATATTTTTTGGGGGGTGATTAGGGAGCTACATATTTTGGCTAGGAATAGGGGAGCTCACCAACGTGGCGGAAAGCGCCGTGGATTTCTCGGAAGGGAAAATATGTTTTACAGTTACATGCTTTTTGTTGTATTTGTTATATTTGCAAGGTGGGGAAAGGGAGTGTCGATTTTGTGGTACCAACTGTGATTCTAGTGTCGAACATCTCATCTTCCTTGATGCAAGGGCCCATAGGGGAGGGAGTAGTAAAAGCAGAATACACAGGTAAACATGATACAGATAACTACGTGGAATGTTAACCCTTTAGTGACGGAGCTAATTTTCACCTTAATGACCAGACCAAATTTTGCAATTCTGACCAGTGTCACTTCATGAGGTTATAACTCTGGAACGCTTCAACGGATCCCGGTGATTCTGAGATTGTTTTTTCGTCACATATTGGACTTCATGTTAGTACCAAATTTAGGACAATATTTTTTGTGTTTATTTATGAAAAAAATTGAATATTGGCAAAAATTTTGAAAATTTAGCAATTTTCAACTTTTGAATTTTTATACCGTTAAACCAGAGATTTCTGTGACACAAAATAGTTAATAAATAACATTTCCCACATGTCTACTTTACATCAGCACAATTTTGGAAACAAAATTTTTTTTTGTTAGGAAGTTAGAGGGGTTCAAAGTTTATCAGCGATTTCTCATTTTTACATCAAAATTTACAAAACCAGTTTTTTAGGGACCACATCACATTTGAAGTGACTTCAATAGGCCTAGATGACAGAAAATACCCAAAAGTGACACCATTCTAAAAACTGCACCCCCCAAAGTACTCAAAACCACATTCAAGAAGTTTATTAACCCTTCAGGTGCTTCACATGAACAAAAGCAATGTGGAATGAAAAAAAGCAAAAATTAAATTTTACCTAAAAATGTTGCTCTAACCCAAATTTATTCACTTTTAGAAGAAATAACACAACAAAATGGACACCAAAACTTGTTCCCCACTTTCTTATGAGCACGCCGATACCCCACATGTGGTCAGAAACCTCTGTTTGGACAAATGGGAGGGCTCGGAACAGAAGGAGCAATATTTGAATTTTGGAAAGCAAATTTGGCTGAAATAGATTGCGGGCACCATGTTGCATTTACAGGTCCGCTAAGGTACCTAAACAGAAGAAATCCCTCACAAGTGACACCATTTTGGAAACTAGACCCCTCAAGGCTTCTATCTAGGGGTATAGTGAGCATTTTAGATCCACAGGTACTTCACAGATTTTGTTAACGTTACGTTGTCATATTGAAAATTTTAATAATTTTCTCAAAAATGTTGCTTTAGCATCAATTTTCTCACTTTTTCAAGAGGTAATTCCAAAAATTTGACCTCAAGGTTTGTTAACCACTTTTTTATGAGCGCGGTGATACCTCACATGTGGTCTGAAACCTTTGTTTGGACAAATGGGAGGGCTTGGAACGAAAGGAGCAATATTTGAATTTTAGAAAGGAAATTTGGCTGAAAAAGATTGCGGGCACCATGTCGCATTTGGAGGTCCCCTAAGGTACCTAAACAGCAGAAACCCCGCACAAGTGGCCCCATTTTGGAAACTAGGCCCCTCAAGGAATTTATCTAGATGTTTGGTGAGTACCCTGAACCCTCAGGTGCTTCACAGAATTTTATAACGTTGAGCCATGAAAAAAAAAAATAAAATTTTACCACAAAATTGTTATTTCAACCAGGTAGCTTTTTTTTTTACAAGAGTAAAAGGAAAAAATTCAGCATAACATTTATTGTGCAATTTCTCCTGAGTTTGGCGATACCTTATATGTGGTGGAAATCAACTGTTTGGGCGCATGGCAGGGCTCGGAAGGGAAGGAGTGCCATTTGACTGCAAAATTGGCTGGAATCAATAGCGGACGCCAGGTTGCATTTGGAGAGCCCCTGAGGTGCCTAAACAGTGGCGGTCCCCCAAAAGTGACTCCATTCTGGAAACAAGACACCTCAAGGCTTTTATCTAGGTGTATAGTGAGCAGTTTGAATCCACGAGTACTTCACAGAATTTGATAAGCTTAGGTTGCCATATTGAAAATTTTCATTTTTTTCACAAAACTGTTGCTTTAGCATCAAATTTCTCACTTTTTCAAGAGACAACAACAAACCGTGGACCCCACAGGTTGTTATCCAATGTCTTATGAGCACAGGGATACCCCACATGTGGCCAAAAACCTCTGTTTGGATAAATGGGAGGGCTTGGAATGGAGGGAGCACCATTTGAATTCTGGAAAAGTTGAAATAAATTGCGCGCACCATGTCACATTAGCAGGGCCCCTTGGGTACCTATACATCAGAAAACCCCCACAAGTGACCCCATTTTGGAAACTGGATTTTATTCAGGAGTATAGTAAGCATTTTGAATCCACAGGTACTTCACAAAAATGTTGCTGTAGCAACAAATGTCTCACTGTTAGGCTCTGTGGCCATGATCCAGCGACACGGCGTCTAGTACACAGTGTCAGCCTCCTGCAGAGATGTGAGTGTTGTCCACGGGAGAACGCAGCTGCCCATGCCCACGATTTGGGTTCAGGCCGCTGTGGAGCTCTATGCTACCTGCAGAGAACACTCATCTCCGCAGCATAAATTGACATGCTGATGCTCGGGAAGCTGCGCCACAGGTCGGTTTATGCTGCGGAGAAAAGAAGCACATTGGGCATGGGATTTCTAAAAATCCTTCCACTGTGCTTCTACTGCACAACGCAGCGCTATGGACGCAGGGAAAACACTCTGCGCCCAAAACGCTGCAAACCCTGATTGTGGGCACACAGCGTAAAATGCTACAATGGATGAATGGATAGATGTCAAACAAATATAACGTCCCATTCCCCTGCATATTCTAAGCTGGCGCCCTTTAGTGCCTTTCATGTGGCACTAAAGGGTGCCTAGCCTTGTATTTAGCCCCCCAAAAAATTAATAATTAAAATAAACGACGTGGGGTCCCCCCTATTTTTGATAGCCAGCTAGGGTAAAGCAGACAGCTGTAGCCTGCAAACCACAGCTGACAGCTTCACCTTGGCTGGTGATCAATTTGGAGGGCTCCCCAGGCGTTTTTTAAAAAAAAAAAAAAACGTGGGGTCCCCCCCAAATTAGATCACCAGCCAAGGTGAAGCGGACAGCTGGGGTCTGGTATTCTCAGGGTGGGAAGAGCCATGGTTATTGGACTCTTCCCAGCCTAAAAATAGCAGGCCGCAGCCGCCCCAGAAGTGGCGCATCCATTAGATGCGCCAATCCTGGCGCTTCGCCCCAGCTCATCCCGCGCCCTGGTGCGGTGGCAGACGGGGTAATATATGGGGTTGATACCAGCTGTAATGTCACCTGGCATCAAGCCCTGGGGTTAGTGATGTCACGGCATCTGAACAGATACCCGACATCACTAACCCAGTCAGTAATAGAAAAAAAAAAGACAAAAAAAAAATTTATTTGAAAAAACACTCCCCGAAACATTCCTCTTTTACCAATTTATTGAAAATAAAGAAATTCCGGTCGCTGTAATCCATTTTGGAGGTCCCTCGGCGACTCTGGATCTTCTAGAATATGGGGGGCACGTTCAGGGAACGTATCCCCCATTTTCTGGAAGAGCAAGCTCTCCATGAGCAGTGTGGGTGCAGTAATCTGAGAATACTGCACTCACACTGCCCCGGTCCAACCTAGGGCAGAGTGACCTGCAGTAACCTCATTCCAGAATATGAGGGGCACGCTCACAGAACGTACCCCCCATTTTCTGGAACAGCAGCCTCTCCATGTGAGGAGTGTGGCTGCAGATCACTGCACTCACCCTCCCCCGGTCCACAGTGGAGCCTGTGCATCAGCGACGTCAGCAGGATCCCTGCTTCCAGGGATCCAGCTGACAGCCGCTGTCTGCGCATGCGCCGCCAGCATTGAAGAAGGAGGCGGCGATCGCGGGCCCGGAGCGGCAGACAGGTAACGTATAACCGGGGGCTTGGGGGTGGGGGGGGTAACGGGGGGTGACCTAGTGGGACCTGGGGACACCTTTCTGCCGCATGTGACGTGTCACATGCGGCAGAAAGAGCAGAATGAAGGCGGCCGCGCGCTGTGCGCCGCCATCTTCCACGCTCCGGAGGGGGGAGGGGGGTGGTGGCTCTGGAGAACCGGAGGGGGCTCCGGTGACCAGAGGGCTCCGGTGGACCGGAGGAGGGGTCAGGGGGAGGACATTTCCCTCCGATCTGAAATGTTTGATCATTTCAGATCGGAGGGAAATGACTGCAGAGCCGGCGCCGGCGGCAGTTTTCTGTGCGCTTCGGCGCCATTTTGGATGTCCGGTGGGGGTAGGGGTGGGGGTGGGGGGACTCTCCGGTAACGGGGGCTTTGGGGGCACTAGGGGGTTAGATTTCTTTCTCATCTGACATGTTTGATCATGTCAGATGAAAAAGAAATCAGTTTTACCGGCCATTTCTTTTTTTTTCATGTGTTCGTCGGTATACGGTGTATACCGGCGATCACATGGTCGGGGTCCAAAAAAAACACCCCGATTCATAATCTGGGGGGTCTCAGCTACCCCCGGTAGCTGAAACCCCCGAGATTTTCGGTCGCTGGGGGGCGCTACAGGGTTTTTTCGGGCCGCCGCTTTAAAGCGGCGGAACAGAATAAGTACCCTGTTTTGCCGCCGCTTTAAGTCGTACGGCCGTCGTTATGAGGTTAAAGGGCTGAGATCACCTAACAAACGAGCAATGATATTGAGACATCTGAAAAGACTAAAGACAGACATTGCCTTATTACAGGAAACCCACTTGGGGGGGAAGGACTTTTTCCGCATGAAGAAACATTGGGTGGGCACCGTTTACGGGGCAGCGGCACAAGGTAGAAAAGCGGGCACTATGATTCTAATAAATAAACAATTCAGTCATGAGGTAGTGGCACATGAGGCAGACGACCATGGAAGGTGGCAGCACTTAACAATCGTTAGTCCAGCGGGTAAACTCAGTATTTATAATGTCTATGGCCCAAATTCACAACAAATCACATTCCATGATGACATAAAGGCCACCATATTAGCAGATGGTGAGGCTAACATTATAGTGGGAGGCGATTTTAACACCGTCCCAGACTCAGCTGAAGATAGGAGGAGGGGCGAGGAGGGGACAGCTAATGTGGGCAGGAGTTTAGACAATAGGGATGTAACATTAGAAGACGTAGGACTGAAAGACATCTGGAGACTAACTCACCCACATGACAGAGAGTATACACACTTCTCTCACCCTCATGATAGCTGGTCACGTATTGATCAGTTCTGGATCTCGCAAGATTTACTGAGTGGAACGCAAGATTGTGTGATAGAGAATATGGTGATCTCTGATCATAGTCCGGTGAGATTGGGCATTAGAGAGAAATTCAGGAGAGGTACAGATATCATATGGAGATTCCCATCGTTCCTTCTCAGGCAAGATAATTTCCACAAGGTGCTACAGGAGTGGTGGGGAGAATTCGCAGAGGACAATAAGGAACATAGACAGTCCCCAGTGATATTTTGGGAAACGGCAAAAGCCGTCCTAAGGGGCCGTCTGGTGGGGTACGCAGCCATGATCAAACGGAAAACCAATGAGAATTATAATTTCCATAGTGAAGCAGTACGGGTAGCATATACAAATTATGTGACAAATCTCCCATGACAAAAGGCAGATGGCTGGAGGCAAAAGAGGGATTTGACGAATGGGCCAAAAAAAAGGAACAACTATTCTGGTCGCACAAGGAGGTTGACTTACATAGGTTTGGCAACAAGGCGGGAAGGATGTTGGCCAATCTGGCAAGGGGCAGCAGAAAGATGACAGTGATCTCTAAACTGAAAACAAAGGGGGGAGAGGTGACTACGGATCCTAAGGACATTAATAAACTGTTGGGAGATTACTATAGAAAACTATATGGGTCAGGGAATAACGACATGACTGATGAGGCAGAGTGGCTAAGACAAGCCCAAATGCCTAGCTTGACGGAGGAAGATTTGAGTGCCTTAAACGCAGATATCACAGTAGAGGAGGTGACGAGAACAATTGGGGAGCTTAACACCAACAAGGCACCGGGACCTGACGGTTTCAATAGTGAATTCTATAAGGCTCTGAAGGATCTGATCTCGCCGGATCTAACCTCAGTCTTTAATGCTTTCCTGGGAGGGGCGGAAATACCCAAAAATTCCAACATAGCATATATTAAATTACTCCCCAAGGGAACCAAGGACCTGGATGATCCCTCTAGTTATAGACCTATATCGCTCATAAATCAGGATTTAAAAAATATGTCCAAGATCATGGCTAATAGACTAGCCGAGATCTTACCTAGGATCATTACGAATCACCAGGTGGGGTTTATTAAGGGGAGAAATGCCGTTACCAATATCCGAAAGACAATTCTAGTGGTAGACGCGGTTAGACTGGGTTTCACTGAGGGAGGGGCTAGACCTGCCCTAGTTACACTTGACGCAGAAAAAGTGTTTGATAATGTAAATTGGAGGTGGTTAGACAGGGTAATGGAGGCCATAGGGATTGTAGGCAAGATGAGACTTTACATTAGAAACCTTTATGCCAACTCGGGAGCTAGGGTACACACTCCGGGCTTTCTATCAGACGTGTTCCCTTTGATGAAGGGAACAAGACAGGGCTGCCCATTATCTCCTCTTTTATTCAACCTGGCAATCGAGCCGTTGTCAAGAATACTACAGGGACAAAATAGCTTTAAAGGAATCAAGATAAGGGGTTCAGAAGTAAAGACAGCGCTTTTTGCTGATGACATCATACTTTATATGGGGGACCCCGGTGCGGATTTGCCACAGACTCTTGCCTTGATTGAAAAATTTGGCTCATTCTCCGGTTTCAAACTGAACAAAAAAAAGTGCGAGATCATGTTCCTAAAGGGGCATCATGGGACAATGGGGGGACAAATAAGGGATGGCTGTCTATGTGGAATTCCTATAGCACAATCTTCAATTAAATACCTGGGAGTGCATATAGGAAGATCGGTGGAAACAATCTATAACTTGAACTATGGACCGCTAATCAGGAAAATTATAGTTCAATTAAAGGGATGGAAAGGTCTGCCACTTCCATTACTGGCAAGATGCCACCTGATAAAAATGATGAGCTTTCCTAGGCTGCTGTATCCCTTCCAGACAATCCCGCTATTGCTAAAACTAAAGGATGTGAATAAGCTCAACTCCGCGTATACAGAATTTCTGTGGAGGGGAAGGAAACCCAGAATAAAGCTGCGTACGCTGATGAAGTCAACAGAGGAGGGAGGTCTAAACTTTCCAGATGTCCAAGGGTATAATCTTGTATGTATCATGAGGCATGTAATTGATTGGGTGAGAGGAACGAGTAGGCACTCAGATCATGCGATGGAAACTAAATATGCGTCACCGTGGGATCTGACGTCCATTCTGCACTCCCCACTATCCAGGGCTGAAGGGCACATAAGGAACTCAATTATATTCTGAGACACCATGCTAACATGGAAGTCGGTAAGGAAAAAACTGGGGCTCTCATGGAAAGTGTCCAAGTACTTGAACCCCTGGGCATTCCCAAATTTTCCCCTGGGACGAGAAAACAAGCTATTTACTAGATGGAAAGAAAGGGGAGTCAGGAGAATGATAGATGTCATGAATGTGGAGGACAGGAGGTGGATGACAGGTCGGGAAGTGTTGGATAAGTACAACCTTAATAGCTCACATGTCATCCAGTATGAACAATTGAAACATGGAATAATAGGAGACCTTGTTGTGGTTGGAAGAGAGTTGAACAGAAGTTCGATTGATGAGTTACTGGAATGTGATGTAACAAGTATAAATGTCTCTAAAATTTATCGATCACTAAGGGGGGTGCTTATCTCACGGGAGGATAGTCGGACTTTAAAAGCGTGGGGGAAACAATTGGGAAGGGAAGAAGTGGTGGATGATATACTGAGAGGATGGGTACAAGTGCGGAAACATATTACCAATGAGAGATGGAGAGACACTCAATTCAGAATTCTACATAGGGCCATTATAGGTTTCAACTAGAGATGAGCGAACCGGTCCCGGTTCGGCTCGAGGCCGGTTCGCCGAACGGAGGTCCCGTTCGAGTTCGGCTCGTCGAACGTTCGACGAACCGAACTCGAACTGCATAGGAAACAATGGCAGGCAATCACAAACACAGAAAAACACCTAGAAAACACCCTCAAAGGTGTCCAAAAGGTGACAAACAACTCACAACACATGGGAAAGTGACAAGGACATATACTCATGTGAAAACAAAACAGCTGGACAAGGAAAAAGAGGAGGACACACAGATATATGAGTATATGCAAGGAAACATCGATTCCATTATTGTGCAACTTGAGCCCTGCTCATTTTAGGCTTCCAATCTCGATAAATTGCCTGAGCTCGCCACGTACGCCTTGGGGATCTTGTCGTGTCCTGCAGCCAGCGTTCTCTCGGAACCTGTCTTCAGTGCTGCTGGGGGTCTGCTGGCAGATAAGCACACGTGTCTGTCCACTGACAATGTGGACATGGCTCTCAGAGGACTTTTCTTCCCCTGGGTCAGCCAGGGGACGTGATAGGCACGCGTATTTTTGAGAGTGCTTCATGCAAAGCATCTTTTTCTTTTTCAAAAGGGGGGTCAACCGATGCCAGTCAAGTGGGGTGTGTGTGGCACAGTTAGTGTAAACGAGGGAGACTGTGGTTGGAGTCCCCTCGCTGTGTTTCTAAAAGAACCAAAATGAACAAATCATGGCTCTCAGAGGACTTTTCTTCCCCTGGGTCAGCCAGGGGACGGGAAAGGCACGCGTATTTTTGAGAGTGCTTCATGCAAAGCATCTTTTTCTTTTTCAAAAGGGGGCTCAACCGATGCCAGTCAAGTGGGGTGTGTGTGGCCCAATTAGTGGCAACGAGGGAGACTGTGGTTGGAGTCCCCTCGCTGTGTTTCTAAAAGAACCAAGATGAACAAGTCATGGCTCTCAGAGGACTTTTCTTCCCCTGGGTCAGCCAGGGGACGGGAAAGGCACACGTATTTTTGAGAGTGCTTCATGCAAAGCATCTTTTTCTTTTTCAAAAGGGGGGTCAACCGATGCCAGTCAAGTGGGGTGTGTGTGGCACAGTTAGTGTAAATGAGGGAGACTGTGGTTGGAGTCCCCTCGCTGTGTTTCTAAAAGAACCAAGATGAACAAGTCATGGCTCTCAGAGGACTTTTCTTCCCCTGGGTCAGCCAGGGGACGGGAAAGGCACGCGTATTTTTGAGAGTGCTTCATGCAAAGCATCTTTTTCTTTTTCAAAAGGGGGGTCAACCGATGCCAGTCAAGTGGGGTGTGTGTGGCCCAATTAGTGGCAACGAGGGAGACTGTGGTTGGAGTCCCCTCGCTGTGTTTCTAAAAGAACCAAGATGAACAAGTCATGGCTCTCAGAGGACTTTTCTTCCCCTGGGTCAGCCAGGGGACGTGAAAGGCACGCGTATTTTTGAGAGTGCTTCATGCAAAGCATCTTTTTCTTTTTCAAAAGGGGGGTCAACCGATGCCAGTCAAGTGGGGTGTGTGTGGCACAGTTAGTGTAAACGAGGGAGACTGTGGTTGGAGTCCCCTCGCTGTGTTTCTAAAAGAACCAAGATGAACAAGTCATGGCTCTCAGAGGACTTTTCTTCCCCTGGGTCAGCCAGGGGAAGGGAAAGGCACGCGTATTTTTGAGAGTGCTTCATGCAAAGCATCTTTTTCTTTTTCAAAAGGGGGCTCAACCAATGCCAGTCAAGTGGGATGTGTGTGGCCCAATTAGTGGCAACGAGGGAGACTGTGGTTGGAGTCCCCTCGCTGTGTTTCTAAAAGAACCAAGATGAACAAGTCATGGCTCTCAGAGGACTTTTCTTCCCCTGGGTCAGCCAGGGGACGTGAAAGGCACGCGTATTTTTGAGAGTGCTTCATGCAAAGCATCTTTTTCTTTTTCAAAAGGGGGCTCAACCGATGACAGGCAAGTGAGGTGTGTGTGGCCCAATTAGTGGCAACGAGGGAGACTGTGGTTGGAGTCCCCTCGCTGTGTTTCTAAAAGAACCAAGATGAACAAGTCATGGCTCTCAGAGGACTTTTCTTCCCCTGGGTCAGCCAGGGGACGTGAAAGGCACGCGTATTTTTGAGAGTGCTTCATGCAAAGCATCTTTTTCTTTTTCAAAAGGGGGCTCAACCGATGCCAGTCAAGTGGGGTGTGTGTGGCCCAATTAGTGGCAACGAGGGAGACTGTGGTTGGAGTCCCCTCGCTGTGTTTCTAAAAGAACCAAGATGAACAAGTCATGGCTCTCAGAGGACTTTTCTTCCCCTGGGTCAGCCAGGGGACGGGAAAGGCACGCGTATTTTTGAGAGTGCTTCATGCAAAGCATCTTTTTCTTTTTCAAAAGGGGGGTCAACCGATGCCAGTCAAGTGGGGTGTGTGTGGCACAGTTAGTGTAAACGAGGGAGACTGTGGTTGGAGTCCCCTCGCTGTGTTTCTAAAAGAACCAAGGTGAACAAGTCATGGCTCTCAGAGGACTTTTCTTCCCCTGGGTCAGCCAGGGGACGTGAAAGGCACGCGTATTTTTGAGAGTGCTTCATGCAAAGCATCTTTTTCTTTTTCAAAAGGGGGCTCAACCGATGCCAGTCAAGTGGGGTGTGTGTGGCCCAATTAGTGGCAACGAGGGAGACTGTGGTTGGAGTCCCCTCGCTGTGTTTCTAAAAGAACCAAGATGAACAAGTCATGGCTCTCAGAGGACTTTTCTTCCCCTGGGTCAGCCAGGGGACGTGAAAGGCACGCGTATTTTTGAGAGTGCTTCATGCAAAGCATCTTTTTCTTTTTCAAAAGGGGGGTCAACCGATGCCAGTCAAGTGGGGTGTGTGGCACAGTTAGTGTAAACGAGGGAGACTGTGGTTGGAGTCCCCTCGCTGTGTTTCTAAAAGAACCAAGGTGAACAAGTCATGGCTCTCAGAGGACTTTTCTTCCCCTGGGTCAGCCAGGGGACGTGAAAGGCACGCGTATTTTTGAGAGTGCTTCATGCAAAGCATCTTTTTCTTTTTCAAAAGGGGGCTCAACCGATGCCAGTCAAGTGGGGTGTGTGTGGCCCAATTAGTGGCAACGAGGGAGACTGTGGTTGGAGTCCCCTCGCTGTGTTTCTAAAAGAACCAAGATGAACAAGTCATGGCTCTCAGAGGACTTTTCTTCCCCTGGGTCAGCCAGGGGACGTGAAAGGCACGCGTATTTTTGAGAGTGCTTCATGCAAAGCATCTTTTTCTTTTTCAAAAGGGGGCTCAACCGATGCCAGTCAAGTGGGGTGTGTGTGGCCCAATTAGTGGCAACGAGGGAGACTGTGGTTGGAGTCCCCTCGCTGTGTTTCTAAAAGAACCAAGATGAACAAGTCATGGCTCTCAGAGGACTTTTCTTCCCCTGGGTCAGCCAGGGGACGGGAAAGGCACGCGTATTTTTGAGAGTGCTTCATGCAAAGCATCTTTTTCTTTTTCAAAAGGGGGCTCAACCGATGCCAGTCAAGTGGGGTGTGTGTGGCACAGTTAGTGTAAATGAGGGAGACTGTGGTTGGAGTCCCCTCGCTGTGTTTCTAAAAGAACCAAGATGAACAAGTCATGGCTCTCAGAGGACTTTTCTTCCCCTGGGTCAGCCAGGGGACGTGAAAGGCACGTGTATTTTTGAGAGTGCTTCATGCAAAGCATCTTTTTCTTTTTCAAAAGGGGGGTCAACCGATGCCAGTCAAGTGGGGTGTGTGTGGCACAGTTAGTGTAAACGAGGGAGACTGTGGTTGGAGTCCCCTCGCTGTGTTTCTAAAAGAACCAAGGTGAACAAGTCATGGCTCTCAGAGGACTTTTCTTCCCCTGGGTCAGCCAGGGGACGTGAAAGGCACGCGTATTTTTGAGAGTGCTTCATGCAAAGCATCTTTTTCTTTTTCAAAAGGGGGCTCAACCGATGCCAGTCAAGTGGGGTGTGTGTGGCCCAATTAGTGGCAACGAGGGAGACTGTGGTTGGAGTCCCCTCGCTGTGTTTCTAAAAGAACCAAGATGAACAAGTCATGGCTCTCAGAGGACTTTTCTTCCCCTGGGTCAGCCAGGGGACGTGAAAGGCACGCGTATTTTTGAGAGTGCTTCATGCAAAGCATCTTTTTCTTTTTCAAAAGGGGGCTCAACCGATGCCAGTCAAGTGGGGTGTGTGTGGCCCAATTAGTGGCAACGAGGGAGACTGTGGTTGGAGTCCCCTCGCTGTGTTTCTAAAAGAACCAAGATGAACAAGTCATGGCTCTCAGAGGACTTTTCTTCCCCTGGGTCAGCCAGGGGACGGGAAAGGCACGCGTATTTTTGAGAGTGCTTCATGCAAAGCATCTTTTTCTTTTTCAAAAGGGGGGTCAACCGATGCCAGTCAAGTGGGGTGTGTGTGGCACAGTTAGTGTAAACGAGGGAGACTGTGGTTGGAGTCCCCTCGCTGTGTTTCTAAAAGAACCAAGGTGAACAAGTCATGGCTCTCAGAGGACTTTTCTTCCCCTGGGTCAGCCAGGGGACGTGAAAGGCACGCGTATTTTTGAGAGTGCTTCATGCAAAGCATCTTTTTCTTTTTCAAAAGGGGGCTCAACCGATGCCAGTCAAGTGGGGTGTGTGTGGCCCAATTAGTGGCAACGAGGGAGACTGTGGTTGGAGTCCCCTCGCTGTGTTTCTAAAAGAACCAAGATGAACAAGTCATGGCTCTCAGAGGACTTTTCTTCCCCTGGGTCAGCCAGGGGACGTGAAAGGCACGCGTATTTTTGAGAGTGCTTCATGCAAAGCATCTTTTTCTTTTTCAAAAGGGGGGTCAACCGATGCCAGTCAAGTGGGGTGTGTGTGGCACAGTTAGTGTAAACGAGGGAGACTGTGGTTGGAGTCCCCTCGCTGTGTTTCTAAAAGAACCAAGGTGAACAAGTCATGGCTCTCAGAGGACTTTTCTTCCCCTGGGTCAGCCAGGGGACGTGAAAGGCACGCGTATTTTTGAGAGTGCTTCATGCAAAGCATCTTTTTCTTTTTCAAAAGGGGGCTCAACCGATGCCAGTCAAGTGGGGTGTGTGTGGCCCAATTAGTGGCAACGAGGGAGACTGTGGTTGGAGTCCCCTCGCTGTGTTTCTAAAAGAACCAAGATGAACAAGTCATGGCTCTCAGAGGACTTTTCTTCCCCTGGGTCAGCCAGGGGACGTGAAAGGCACGCGTATTTTTGAGAGTGCTTCATGCAAAGCATCTTTTTCTTTTTCAAAAGGGGGCTCAACCGATGCCAGTCAAGTGGGGTGTGTGTGGCCCAATTAGTGGCAACGAGGGAGACTGTGGTTGGAGTCCCCTCGCTGTGTTTCTAAAAGAACCAAGATGAACAAGTCATGGCTCTCAGAGGACTTTTCTTCCCCTGGGTCAGCCAGGGGACGGGAAAGGCACGCGTATTTTTGAGAGTGCTTCATGCAAAGCATCTTTTTCTTTTTCAAAAGGGGGCTCAACCGATGCCAGTCAAGTGGGGTGTGTGTGGCACAGTTAGTGTAAATGAGGGAGACTGTGGTTGGAGTCCCCTCGCTGTGTTTCTAAAAGAACCAAGATGAACAAGTCATGGCTCTCAGAGGACTTTTCTTCCCCTGGGTCAGCCAGGGGACGTGAAAGGCACGCGTATTTTTGAGAGTGCTTCATGCAAAGCATCTTTTTCTTTTTCAAAAGGGGGGTCAACCGATGCCAGTCAAGTGGGGTGTGTGTGGCACAGTTAGTGTAAACGAGGGAGACTGTGGTTGGAGTCCCCTCGCTGTGTTTCTAAAAGAACCAAGGTGAACAAGTCATGGCTCTCAGAGGACTTTTCTTCCCCTGGGTCAGCCAGGGGACGTGAAAGGCACGCGTATTTTTGAGAGTGCTTCATGCAAAGCATCTTTTTCTTTTTCAAAAGGGGGCTCAACCGATGCCAGTCAAGTGGGGTGTGTGTGGCCCAATTAGTGGCAACGAGGGAGACTGTGGTTGGAGTCCCCTCGCTGTGTTTCTAAAAGAACCAAGATGAACAAGTCATGGCTCTCAGAGGACTTTTCTTCCCCTGGGTCAGCCAGGGGACGTGAAAGGCACGCGTATTTTTGAGAGTGCTTCATGCAAAGCATCTTTTTCTTTTTCAAAAGGGGGGTCAACCGATGCCAGTCAAGTGGGGTGTGTGTGGCACAGTTAGTGTAAACGAGGGAGACTGTGGTTGGAGTCCCCTCGCTGTGTTTCTAAAAGAACCAAGATGAACAAGTCATGGCTCTCAGAGGACTTTTCTTCCCCTGGGTCAGCCAGGGGACGGGAAAGGCACGCGTATTTTTGAGAGTGCTTCATGCAAAGCATCTTTTTCTTTTTCAAAAGGGGGCTCAACCGATGCCAGTCAAGTGGGGTGTGTGTGGCCCAATTAGTGGCAACGAGGGAGACTGTGGTTGGAGTCCCCTCGCTGTGTTTCTAAAAGAACCAAGATGAACAAGTCATGGCTCTCAGAGGACTTTTCTTCCCCTGGGTCAGCCAGGGGACGGGAAAGGCACGCGTATTTTTGAGAGTGCTTCATGCAAAGCATCTTTTTCTTTTTCAAAAGGGGGGTCAACCGATGCCAGTCAAGTGGGGTGTGTGTGGCCCAATTAGTGGCAACGAGGGAGACTGTGGTTGGAGTCCCCTCGCTGTGTTTCTAAAAGAACCAAGATGAACAAGTCATGGCTCTCAGAGGACTTTTCTTCCCCTGGGTCAGCCAGGGGACGGGAAAGGCACGCGTATTTTTGAGAGTGCTTCATGCAAAGCATCTTTTTCTTTTTCAAAAGGGGGGTCAACCGATGCCAGTCAAGTGGGGTGTGTGTGGCACAGTTAGTGTAAACGAGGGAGACTGTGGTTGGAGTCCCCTCGCTGTGTTTCTAAAAGAACCAAGGTGAACAAGTCATGGCTCTCAGAGGACTTTTCTTCCCCTGGGTCAGCCAGGGGACGTGAAAGGCACGCGTATTTTTGAGAGTGCTTCATGCAAAGCATCTTTTTCTTTTTCAAAAGGGGGCTCAACCGATGCCAGTCAAGTGGGGTGTGTGTGGCCCAATTAGTGGCAACGAGGGAGACTGTGGTTGGAGTCCCCTCGCTGTGTTTCTAAAAGAACCAAGATGAACAAGTCATGGCTCTCAGAGGACTTTTCTTCCCCTGGGTCAGCCAGGGGACGTGAAAGGCACGCGTATTTTTGAGAGTGCTTCATGCAAAGCATCTTTTTCTTTTTCAAAAGGGGGGTCAACCGATGCCAGTCAAGTGGGGTGTGTGTGGCACAGTTAGTGTAAACGAGGGAGACTGTGGTTGGAGTCCCCTCGCTGTGTTTCTAAAAGAACCAAGATGAACAAGTCATGGCTCTCAGAGGACTTTTCTTCCCCTGGGTCAGCCAGGGGACGGGAAAGGCACGCGTATTTTTGAGAGTGCTTCATGCAAAGCATCTTTTTCTTTTTCAAAAGGGGGGTCAACCGATGCCAGTCAAGTGGGGTGTGTGTGGCCCAATTAGTGGCAACGAGGGAGACTGTGGTTGGAGTCCCCTCGCTGTGTTTCTAAAAGAACCAAGATGAACAAGTCATTGCTCTCAGAGGACTTTTCTTCCCCTGGGTCAGCCAGGGGACGTGAAAGGCACGCGTATTTTTGAGAGTGCTTCATGCAAAGCATCTTTTTCTTTTTCAAAAGGGGGGTCAACCGATGCCAGTCAAGTGGGGTGTGTGTGGCACAGTTAGTGTAAACGAGGGAGACTGTGGTTGGAGTCCCCTCGCTGTGTTTCTAAAAGAACCAAGATGAACAAGTCATGGCTCTCAGAGGACTTTTCTTCCCCTGGGTCAGCCAGGGGACGGGAAAGGCACGCGTATTTTTGAGAGTGCTTCATGCAAAGCATCTTTTTCTTTTTCAAAAGGGGGCTCAACCGATGCCAGTCAAGTGGGGTGTGTGTGGCCCAATTAGTGGCAACGAGGGAGACTGTGGTTGGAGTCCCCTCGCTGTGTTTCTAAAAGAACCAAGATGAACAAGTCATGGCTCTCAGAGGACTTTTCTTCCCCTGGGTCAGCCAGGGGACGGGAAAGGCACGCGTATTTTTGAGAGTGCTTCATGCAAAGCATCTTTTTCTTTTTCAAAAGGGGGGTCAACCGATGCCAGTCAAGTGGGGTGTGTGTGGCACAGTTAGTGTAAACGAGGGAGACTGTGGTTGGAGTCCTTTCGCTGTGTTTCTAAAAGAACCAAAATGAACAAATCATGGCTCTCAGAGGACTTTTCTTCCCCTGGGTCAGCCAGGGGAAGGGAAAGGCACGCGTATTTTTGAGAGTGCTTCATGCAAAGCATCTTTTTCTTTTTCAAAAGGGGGCTCAACCGATGCCAGTCAAGTGGGGTGTGTGTGGCCCAATTAGTGGCAACGAGGGAGACTGTGGTTGGAGTCCCCTCGCTGTGTTTCTAAAAGAACCAAGATGAACAAGTCATGGCTCTCAGAAGACTTTTCTTCCCCTGGGTCAGCCAGGGGACGGGAAAGGCACGCGTATTTTTGAGAGTGCTTCATGCAAAGCATCTTTTTCTTTTTCAAAAGGGGGGTCAACCGATGCCAGTCAAGTGGGGTGTGTGTGGCACAGTTAGTGTAAACGAGGGAGACTGTGGTTGGAGTCCCCTCGCTGTGTTTCTAAAAGAACCAAGATGAACAAGTCATGGCTCTCAGAGGACTTTTCTTCCCCTGGGTCAGCCAGGGGACGGGAAAGGCACGAGTATTTTTGAGAGTGCTTCATGCAAAGCATCTTTTTCTTTTTCAAAAGGGGGGTCAACCGATGCCAGTCAAGTGGGGTGTGTGTGGCACAGTTAGTGTAAACGAGGGAGACTGTGGTTGGAGTCCCCTCGCTGTGTTTTACATGCTTTTAGAAGGGCATGATATGGCTTGGAGGTTGACTTTCAGCATCTGCAAACTGTTGCCTACCAAAATGCTGCCTTTCCAACACTTGTGGTTATAGACAATGAGGAACATACTAATGAAGATGAGACGCAGATACCCGATTGGGATGACAACTTAAATATTCGGTCAGGGCAAGAAGAGGCTCGGTCTGAGGGGGAGGGGAGTGCAAACACAACAATTGATGATGAAGTTCTAGAACCCACCTACTGTCAACCCACAGTCAGACACTCGAGGAGGTCAACAGAGGCAGTGGAGGAGAATGCAACCGACGACGAAGTTACCTTGCGCCTTCCTGGACACAGTCGGAGCACTGGTAGCACGTCTACAACTGCATCCTCAGCCACCACTCTGCCTCTGAGCATTATTCGGGGTGGATCAACAGGTCGCATGGCCTCTAAGCCTTGCCTAGCCTGGTCCTTTTTTTACATAGAAAAAGATCGACCAAATTATGTGATCTGTAAAGTTTGTCATGGTTCTCTTAGTAGAGGTCAAAACCTCAGCAGTTTGACAACTTCTTCACATGAATAAATATCATATGGCCCGGTGGGAAGCTCACCGTGCTGCAATGCGGGCGAGCGGAGCGAACCATCCACCGCCTGCCCCTTCCAGTGCATCCGCGCGCTCGTCATCTTCTAGGACTGTGGGGACAGCTGTCACACCTGTTTTTCTACCCACAACTTCCACCACTGTAACCGCAACAGGCAGTTTGCTTGGTAGGTCGTCAGTTGGTTTGGAAGGGGAAACAAGTGAGTGTGTACAGCTCTCTCAGACATCGATAGCACCAACGTTGGATGAAGGCAACATCATGTCTCCGCCTGCACTTTCCTCACAAACCTGCATTTTTCAAGGGACACCCTACTCAACACCGTCTACACACAGCAGCCAGATCTCTGTCCCTCAGATGTGGTCAAATAAAAGGCCACTTCCTGCGACCCATGACAAAGCGAAGAGGTTGACTCTATCCCTGTGTAAGCTGTTGGCTACCGAAATGCTGCCTTTCCGCCTAGTGGACACACAGGATTTTAGAGACCTTATGTCTGTCGCTGTGATCCAGTACAAGATGCCCAATCACCACTGCTTCTCCAAGAACAGCATGCCCGCGCTACACCAGCATGTCGCACACAACATCACCACTTCCTTGAGAAACTCTGTGTGCGACAGGGTGCATTTCAACACAGACACTTGGACCAGTAAGCATAGACAGGGTCATTACATGTCACTGACTGGGCACTGGCAAACTATGGTGAGAGATGGAGAAGGGTCTGCTGTCCAAGTCTTGCCGTCCCCACGAGTTTTTTCAATCCTTCTTCTGTATGTAGAAGTTAATACACTGCTTCGGCCTCTTCAACCTCGTGTGGGTCCTCCACCTTGGCGCAAACCCTGTGTGGTCAGGCCACCCTTCCTTGTAACTGCGCACAAGCACTACCACACACCTCCTTACTATGCTGGCAGCAGAGCTCAATGCCATCAGGCGTTCAAAGTTTTACTTTGAAATGTATGGGAAATGTGAGTCACACCGCTGAGAATTTGTGGACGGTTAGCTCTGGATACCGAGTTTCATCAATGGTTGTCTCCACTCAACCAGCAGCCAGGGAAGGCCGGGTGCGACAATGATGCAAACATGGGTGCGGGCCTTCGCTGTGACAATGTGACACACATGGCTTGTGTGTTTCACGTGTTGAACCTGGTTGTCCAGCAATTTTTAAAGCACTATCCTGGACCACATGGCCTTCTGCAGAGAGCACGGTGTAACGCCTTCCTTGATCCACACACTCAGATGGGCTGTTAATGATAGGCTAGAGGGAAGCCACTCACCAAGCAGGACCCCTAGAACCCTGAAACCCTTTAACCCCTATACAGGGATTAGGAATTGCACAGGGCCCAAGGTGATTAATACCTGTGGAAGGCTGCAGTTCCAGAGAATAGTAGTCAGGCAGGGTCAAAACATTAATTGAGGAACAGGAACAGAATGGGACGGCCAGGACTTAATCAGAAAACAAGCAGAGGTGAAATGCGGATCGGCCAACAAGGTACATAAACAGCAAGCAGGAAAAGTAGTCAGGTAACAAGCACACAAAATCATAAAACTGAACTGGGGGTAAAAGTAACCAGAGGTCATAGCTATGTCTGGCAGTGGTCTGCAGACAGGATGGGCATAAAAAAGGGTGTGGTGTCTTCCCATTGGTTGTAGCTGAATGATGGTATTTCATCTGTGAGATACCCACCAGCTACATTCAGCCAGAGATTCTGCATCTGTCAAGGTAATGCAGCCCAGTGGGTGAGCATAACCTGCGTCCACCTGCGCCGCTGGCATCGACTCCTCTCCCATCATCAGCACTATTCATGAAAGGAACACGTTGTCACCTGGCGACCGAAGTACAAATTGACGGAGCGGACTCCGTTGGTGACTTAACAGCCGTGTGCGGCAATGATGCAAACCTGGCTGCGGGCCATCCTCAGGGCAATGTGACACACGTGCCTTGTATGGCTCACGTGTTGAACCGAATTCTCCAGCAATTTTTAAAACACCATCACGGCCTACATGGCCTTGTGCAGCGGGCACGCTCGCTATGTGCTCACTTCCATCGTGCGCACACAGCAGCTCAACAACTTTCCTCACTCCGGAAGTCTTAGGGTCTGGCAGTTAAACGCCGGAAATGCGATGTTCCGACACGCAGGAATTGGAATCTGCACATGTTGCAGCGTGTGTGGCAGCACCGCAGAGCCCTGCTGAAATACGGTATGACATATAGCCTGGGATAACTTGATCAAGAGGTGGTGCAGATCACGCTGCTGGAGTGGTGTCAGATCAAGGACCTATGCACCCTGCTACACAGTTTACAAATGTCGACGAAGATGTTTAGCACTGGCAATGTCATTCTCAGCGTGACAATTCTGGTCATCTACATGATGGAGCACACTGTAATTATTATTCGGAGTCAGGTGTTGGGACAAGAGGAAGGGGAGGAAGTACAGGAGGAGTCATATGCGGAAGGGATAACAAGATCTACGAGGTCCAGATGGTCAGCGGTACCTATGCGGCAGTCATGGTGAGGGAGAGGGATTAACAAGGGCGCATAGTATCAGCAAAAAGTGTTGATGAAAGTGCAGGAGCCCATGAAGAAATGGAGGACGAACTGGCGATGGGCATGGAAGACTCAGCAGATGAGTGAGAGCTTGCTCACATTTCGGTTGTGCGAGGTTGAGGGGAGAGGGCAGAGGAAGGATGCACGATTCTCACCTCTCTGCCACCAACACACCAAGGACTTGGTCCTCCTGGATGTACAAGACACATGAGTAGAGATGAGCGAACCGGTCGCGGTTCGGCTCGAGGTTGGTTCGCCGAACGGACCTCCCGTTCGAGTTCGGTTCGTCGAACGTTCGACGAACCGAACTCGAACTGCATAGGAAACAATGGCAGGCAATCACAAACACAGAAAAACACCTAGAAAACACCCTCAAAGGTGTCCAAAAGGTCACAAACAACTCACAACACATGGGAAAGTGACAAGGACATATACTCATGCGAAAACAAAAGAGCTGGACAAGGAAAAAGAGGAGGACACACAGATATATGAGTATATGCAAGGAAACATGCCATTATTGTGCAACTTGAGCCCTGCTCATTCTTGGCTTCCAATCTTGATAAATTGCCTGAGCTCGCCACGTACGTCTTGGGGATCTTGTCGTGTCCTGCAGCCAGCGTTCTCTCTGAACCTGTCTTCAGTGCTGCTGTGGGTCTGCTGGCAGATAAGCACACGTGTCTGTCCACTGACAATGTGGACATGGCTCTCAGAGGACTTTTCTTCCCCGGGGTCAGCCAGGGGACGGGAAAGGCACGCGTATTTTTGAGAGTGCTTCATGCAAAGCATCTTTTTCTTTTTCAAAAGGGGGCTCAACCGATGCCAGTCAAGTGGGGTGTGTGTGGCCCAGTGAGTGGCAACGAGGGAGACTGTGGTTGGAGTCCCCTCGCTGTGTTTCTAAAAGAACCAAGATGAACAAGTCATGGCTCTCAGAGGACTTTTCTTCCCCGGGGTCAGCCAGGGGACGGGAAAGGCACGCGTATTTTTGAGAGTGCTTCATGCAAAGCATCTTTTTCTTTTTCAAAAGGGGGCTCAACCGATGCCAGTCAAGTGGGGTGTGTGTGGCCCAGTGAGTGGCAACGAGGGAGACTGTGGTTGGAGTCCCCTCGCTGTGTTTCTAAAAGAACCAAGATGAACAAGTCATGGCTCTCAGAGGACTTTTCTTCCCCGGGGTCAGCCAGGGGACGGGAAAGGCACGCGTATTTTTGAGAGTGCTTCATGCAAAGCATCTTTTTCTTTTTCAAAAGGGGGCTCAACCGATGCCAGTCAAGTGGGGTGTGTGTGGCCCAGTGAGTGGCAACGAGGGAGACTGTGGTTGGAGTCCCCTCGCTGTGTTTCTAAAAGAACCAAGATGAACAAGTCATGGCTCTCAGAGGACTTTTCTTCCCCGGGGTCAGCCAGGGGACGGGAAAGGCACGCGTATTTTTGAGAGTGCTTCATGCAAAGCATCTTTTTCTTTTTCAAAAGGGGGCTCAACCGATGCCAGTCAAGTGGGGTGTGTGTGGCCCAGTGAGTGGCAACGAGGGAGACTGTGGTTGGAGTCCCCTCGCTGTGTTTCTAAAAGAACCAAGATGAACAAGTCATGGCTCTCAGAGGACTTTTCTTCCCCGGGGTCAGCCAGGGGACGGGAAAGGCACGCGTATTTTTGAGAGTGCTTCATGCAAAGCATCTTTTTCTTTTTCAAAAGGGAGCTCAACCGATGCCAGTCAAGTGGGGTGTGTGTGGCCCAGTGAGTGGCAACGAGGGAGACTGTGGTTGGAGTCCCCTCGCTGTGTTTCTAAAAGAACCAAGATGAACAAGTCATGGCTCTCAGAGGACTTTTCTTCCCCGGGGTCAGCCAGGGGACGGGAAAGGCACGCGTATTTTTGAGAGTGCTTCATGCAAAGCATCTTTTTCTTTTTCAAAAGGGGGCTCAACCGATGCCAGTCAAGTGGGGTGTGTGTGGCCCAGTGAGTGGCAACGAGGGAGACTGTGGTTGGAGTCCCCTCGCTGTATTTCTAAAAGAACCAAGATGAACAAGTCATGGCTCTCAGAGGACTTTTCTTCCCCGGGGTCAGCCAGGGGACAGGAAAGGCACGCGTATTTTTGAGAGTGCTTCATGCAAAGCATCTTTTTCTTTTTCAAAAGGGGGCTCAACCGATGCCAGTCAAGTGGGGTGTGTGTGGCCCAGTGAGTGGCAACGAGGGAGACTGTGGTTGGAGTCCCCTCGCTGTGTTTCTAAAAGAACCAAGATGAACAAGTCATGGCTCTCAGAGGACTTTTCTTCCCCGGGGTCAGCCAGGGGACGGGAAAGGCACGCGTATTTTTGAGAGTGCTTCATGCAAAGCATCTTTTTCTTTTTCAAAAGGGGGCTCAACCGATGCCAGTCAAGTGGGGTGTGTGTGGCCCAGTGAGTGGCAACGAGGGAGACTGTGGTTGGAGTCCCCTCGCTGTGTTTCTAAAAGAACCAAGATGAACAAGTCATGGCTCTCAGAGGACTTTTCTTCCCCGGGGTCAGCCAGGGGACGGGAAAGGCACGCGTATTTTTGAGAGTGCTTCATGCAAAGCATCTTTTTCTTTTTCAAAAGGGGGCTCAACCGATGCCAGTCAAGTGGGGTGTGTGTGGCCCAGTGAGTGGCAACGAGGGAGACTGTGGTTGGAGTCCCCTCGCTGTGTTATACATGCTTTTAGAAGGGCATGACATGGCTTGGAGGTTGACTTTCATAAAATGCAAACTGTTGGCTACCAAAATGCTGCCTTTCCAACAACTGTGGTTATAGGCAATGAGGAACATACTGATGAAGATGAGACGCAGATACCCGATTGGGATGACAACTTAAATATTCGGTCAGGGCAAGAAGAAACTCGGTCTGAGGGGGAGGGGAGTGCAAACACAACAATTGATGATGAAGTTCTAGATCCCACCTACTGTCAACCCACAGTCAGACACTCGAGGAGGTCAATAGAGGCGGTGGAGGAGGATGCAACCGACGTCGAAGTAACCTGGCGCCTTCCTGGACACAGTCGGAGCACTGGTAGCACGTCTACAACTGCATCCTCAGCCACCACTCTGCCTCTGAGCATTATTCGGGGTGGATCAACAGGTCGCATGGCCTCTAAGCCTTGCCTAGCCTGGTCCTTTTTTGACATAAAAAAAGATCGGCCAAATTATGTGATCTGTAACATTTGCCATGGTTATCTTAGTAGAGGTCAAAACCTCAGCAGTTTGACAACTTCTTCCATGAATCGTCACATGAATAAATATCATATGGCCTGGTGGGAAGCTCACCGTGCTGCAATGCGGCCTAGTGGAGCCAACCATCCACCGCCTGCCCCTTCCAGGGCATCCGCGCGCTCGTCATCTTCTAGGACTGTGGGGACAGCTGTCACACCTGTTTTTCCACCCACAACTTCCACCACTGTAACCGCAACAGGCAGTTTGCTTGGTAGGTCGTCAGTTGGTTTGGAAGGGGAAACAAGTGAGTGTGTACAGCTCTCTCAGACATCGATAGCACCAACTTTGGATGAAGGCAACATCATGTCTCCGCCTGCACTTTCCTCCCAAAGCTGCATTTTTCCAGGGACACCCTACTCAACACCGTCTACACACAGCAGCCAGATCTCTGTCCCTCAGATGTGGTCAAATAAAAGGCCACTTCCTTCGACCCATGACAAAGCGAAGAGGTTGACTCTATCCCTCTGTAAGCTGTTGGCTACAGAAATGCTGCCTTTCCGCCTAGTGGACACACAGGATTTTAGAGACCTTATATCTGTCGCTGTGCCCCAGTACCAGATGCCTAGTCGCCACTACTTCTCTAAGAAAGGTGTGCCCGCGCTACACCAGCATGTCGCACACAATATCACCGCTTCCTTGAGAAACTCTGTGTGTGAACGGGTGAATTTCAGCACCGATACTTGGACCAGTAAGCATGGACAGGGACGTTACATGTCGCTGACTGGGCACTGGGTAACTATGGTGATAGATGGTGAAGGGTCTGCTGCACAAGTCTTGCCGTCCCCACGACTTGTGTGTCAATCCTCTGTCTGTCCAAGTTCCGCCACTGCTTCTGCATCCTCCACCTCATCTGGGTCCTCCACCTCCGCCCCAAGCCTGCCTGGTCAGGCCACCAGCGTTCTCACTGCGCAGAAGGAATCACGCACCCCTCATTACTATGCTGGCAGCAGAGCGCAACGGCATCAGGCGGTCTTTAGCTTGACATGTCTTGGGAATAAGAGTCACACAGCTGAGGAGTTGTGGTCAGCTCTGCGGTCCGAGTTTAATAAATGGTTGTCTCCACTCAACCTGCAGCCTGGTAAGGCCGTGTGCGACAATGCTGCAAACCTGGGTGCGGCCCTTCGCCTGGGCAAGGTGACACACGTGCCTTGTATGGCTCACGTGTTGAACCTTGTTGTCCAGCAATTTTTAACACACTATCCCGGCCTAGATGGCCTTCTGACCAGGGCACGGAAACTGTCTGCAGTGCTCACTTCCGCCGTTCAAGCGCCGCAGCTGAGCGACTTGCATCGCTCCAGAAGTCTTTCGGCCTGCCGGTTCATCGCCTGAAATGCGATGTGGCGACACGCTGGAATTCAACTCTCCACATGTTACAGCGACTGTGGCAGCACCGCAGAGCCCTGGTGCAATACGTCATGACGTATAGCCTGGGCCAACGAGATGCAGAGGTGGGGCAGATCACCCTGATGGAGTGATCTCAGATCACGGACCTATGCACCCTTCTGCGCAGTTTCGACATGGCGACGAATATGTTTAGCGCTGACAATGCCATTATCAGCATGACGATTACAGTCATTTACATGCTGGAGCACACGCTAAACACTATTCGGAGTCAGGGGGTGGGACAACAGGAAGGGGAGGAACTACAGGAGGATTCATATGCGCAAGACACAACAACATCACCAAGGTCCAGACGTTCATCATCACCAACGCGGCAGGCATGGGACCATGGGGGACAGGGATCAACAAGGGCGCATGGTAGCAGGCGAGATGTTGAGGAAGGTGCAGGAGGACATGAAGATATGGAGGACGAACTGTCCATGGACATGGAAGACTCAGCTGATGAGG
The DNA here is from genome assembly GCF_048569485.1 of Anomaloglossus baeobatrachus. Classification (NCBI taxonomy): domain Eukaryota; kingdom Metazoa; phylum Chordata; class Amphibia; order Anura; family Aromobatidae; genus Anomaloglossus; species Anomaloglossus baeobatrachus. The sequence continues at coordinate 459,011,148 of NC_134357.1, read as the reverse complement.
GGGACCTTGGTCAAATTTAAGTTGAAAGAGGTTGGGGGGAGATGACAGAGGAAGAAAGAACGGTTAGCACCTCTATGCCACAAACACAGCGTGGACTTGGTCCGCATGGCTGCGCAAGACACATGAGTGCCTTCTTGTTGCACTACCTCCAACATGACCCTCGTATTGTCAAAATTAGAAGTGATGATGACTACTGGCTTGCCACACTATTAGATCCCCGGGACAAGTCCAAATTTTGTGACATAATTCCACCCATAGAAAGGGACGCACGTATGCAGGAGTATCAGCAGAAGCTGTTACTCGATCTTAGCTCGGCTTTTCCACCAAACAACCGTGCAGGTGAAAAGAGTGATTCTCCCAGTTGTAACTTGACAAACATGGGACGGCCTCGTCATCTTCAACAGTCTACCCGTACCAGTAGGACCGTATCTGGTGCTGGTAACAGCAATTTTATGGAATCTTTTCATAATTTTTTTAGACCCTCCTTTGCAAGGCCACCAGAGACATCAAGTGTGTCACATAGTCAACGGATGGAGAGGATGATACAGGAGTATCTCCAAATGAACATCGATGCAATGACTTTGCAAATGGAGCCTTGCTCCTTTTGTGCTTCAAATCTAGAAAAATGTCAAGAGCTCTCCAGTTACGCCTTGAAGATTTTGTCGTGTCCAGCTGCCAGCGTTGTCTCTGAACGTGTCTTCAGTGCTGCTGGGTGTGTGCTGACAGATAAGCGCACGCGTCTGTCCAGTGACAATGTGGACAGACTGACGTTCATCAAAATGAACAAGTCATGGATCCAGAAGGAATTTACTACCCCTGTGTCATCCTGGGGAGAGTAAATGCTTGTGGATTTGGAATGTGCTTGATGCAAATCAAAACATCCTGTTTGCAACTAGGGCACAAGTCCTGCCACTGATGGGGTGTCTGTGTGCCCAATTTGGGGAAAAAAGGTAGACTCCGCTTGGAGTAACCCTTGCTTGCTGTGTTTTTTAAAAATGATACAAGATGAACAGATCTGAAGGCAAGATGAAGGCAACATCATGTCTCCGCCTGCACTTTTCTCACAAACCTGCATTTTTCCAGGGACACCCTACTCAACACCGTCTACAGACAGCAGCCAGATCTCTGTCCCTCAGATGTGGTCAAATAAAAGGCCACTTACTGCGACCCATGACAAAGCTAAGTGGTTGACTCTATCCCTCTGTAAGCTGTTGGCTACCGAAATGCTGCCTTTACGCGTAGTGGACACACAGGATTTTACAGACCTTATGTCTGTCGCTGTGCCCCAGTACCAGATGCCCAATCACCACTGCTTCTCCAAGAAAAGCATGCCCGCGCTACACCAGCATGTCGCACACAACATCACCACTTCCTTGAGAAAATCTGTGTGCGACAGGGTGCATTTCAACACAGATACTTGGACCAGTAAGCATAGACAGGGTCATTACATGTCACTGACTGGGCACTGGCAAACTATGGTGAGAGATGGAGAAGGGTCTGCTGTACAAGTCTTGCCGTCCCCACGAGTTGTTTCAATCCTTGTTCTGTATGTAGAAGTTAATACACTGCTTCTGCCTCTTCAACCTCGTGTGGGTCCTCTACCTTGGCGCAAACCCTGTGTGGTCAGGCCACCCTTCCTTGCAACTGCGCACAAGGACTACCACACACCTCCTTACTATGCTGGCAGCAGAGCTCAATGCCATCAGGCGGTCAAAGTTTTACTTTGAAATGTATGGGAAATGTGAGTCACACCGCTATTACAGAGAATAGTAGTCAGGCAGGGTCAAAACATTAATTGAGGAACAGGAACAGAATGGGACGGCCAGGAAAGAATCAGAAAACAAGCAGAGGTGAAATGCGTATCGGCCAACAAGGTACATAAACAGCAAGCAGGAAAAGTAGTCAGGTAACAAGCACACAAAATCATAAAACTGAACTGGGGGTAAAATTAACCAGAGGTTCATAGCTATGTCTGGCAGTGGTCTGCAGACAGGATGGGCATAAAAAAGGGTGTGGTGTCTTCCCATTGGTTGTAGCTGAATGATGGTATTTCATCTGTGAGATACCCACCAGCTACATTCAGCCAGAGATTCTGCATCTGTCAAGGTAATGCAGCCCAGTGGGTGAGCCTAACCTGCGTCCACCTGCGCCGCTGGCATCGACTACTCTCCCATCATCAGCACTATTCATGAAAGGAACACGTTGTCACCTGGCGACCGGAGTACAAATTGACGGAGCGGACTCCGTTGGTGACTTAACAGCCGTGTGCGGCAATGATGCAAACCTGGCTGCGGGCCATCCTCAGGGCAATGTGACACACGTGCCTTTTAGGGCTCACGTGTTGAACCGAATTCGCCAGCAATTTTTAAAACACCATCACGGCCTACATGGCCTTGTGCAGTGGGCACGCTCGCTATGTGCTCACTTCCATCGTGCGCACACAGCAGCTCAACAACTTTCATCACTCCGGAAGTCTTAGGGTCTGGCAGTTAAATGCCGTAAATGCAATGTTTCGACACGCAGGAATTGGAATCTGCACATGTTGCAGCGTGTGTGGCAGCACCGCAGAGCCCTGCTGAAATACGGTAAGACATATAGCCTGGGATAACTTGATCCAGAGGTGGTGCAGATCACGCTGCTGGAGTGGTGTCAGATCAAGGACCTATGCACCCTGCTACACAGTTTTGAAATGTCGACGAAGATGTTTAGCACTGGCAATGTCATTCTCAGCGTGACAATTCTGGTCATCTACATGATGGAGCACACTGTAATTATTATTCGGAGTCAGGTGTTGGGACAAGAGGAAGGGGAGGAAGTACAGGAGGAGTCATATGCGGAAGGGATAACAAGATCTACGAGGTCCAGATGGTCAGCGGCACCTATGCGGCAGTCATGGTGAGGGAGAGGGATTAACAAGGGCGCATAGTATCAGCAAAAAGTGTTGATGAAAGTGCAGGAGCCCATGAAGAAATGGAGGACGAACTGGCGATGGGCATGGAAGACTCAGCAGATGAGTGAGAGCTTGCTCACATTTCGGTTGTGCGAGGTTGGGGGGAGAGGGCAGAGGAAGGATGCACGATTCTCACCTCTCTGCCACCAACACACCAAGGACTTGGTCCTCCTGGATGCACAAGACACATGAGCGCCTTCTTGCTGCACTACCTACATGACCCTCGGATTGTATGAATTTGAACTAATCCTGAATACTGGGTTGCCACACTGTTAGATCCCCGGTACAAGACAAAATTTGGCGAACTAATTCCTGCCATAGAAATAGACTCACGTATACAGGAGTATCTGCAGAATGTGGTACGCAATCTTAGATCTACTTGTCCACTAAACACCAGTGTTGCACAGAGTGAATCTCAACGCTTTGTCATGGATAGGAGGAAATGGTCTTTTACTTGTCCACATCGGAGGGACCGAGGGATGGCTGCTGTGCTGAGATGGCGTTGAGTACGGTGTCCCTGCACAGTTGCACTTTTGGTCATATCCCAAAATGAGTTGAAAAAGGACAGATGCTGTTGGAAAGGGGAACAGGTGTGTTGGAAAGGGGAAAAAAGTTTTGGTCCGTGGATTTGGTGGTTAAGCAACTGTAACATTTGCTGAAGAAACAACATCTGTTACAGTGGGACTGGCAGATTTGGATAAAGTGGTATATAATCTGTGACCGCTATATAACGAAAATTAATAAGAAAAGAAAGAGAAAGGTATATATCCCCATCAGCAGTCAGTGTCCACCGTGCTCCCAGTTGGAAAAGGAGAGGTTGGCAACTTGAAGGTTTGGTGGAGGATACAGAGCTGTGTGGCTATGAAACTAATAGTAGCCTGAACCGAGTTAGACGCCATTCGGATCTGGAGACTGTGAGCCCTGTTAGCGTCACAGGGTCCACATGCCCACCCAGCCCAGGAACTCCCTGTTAACAACACAGGGGCCATTGAGTACGCTGACCGTGTGCGTAGGGGCCACACCTGTGGACAGCAGGCGCATCAGCAGCAGCAGGCCTGTTAATGCCACTGGGCTGCACAAGCAGGACTGTTAGGACAGGAGCTGGTCTTAACCGTTCTGCGTTACCAACTGTGGTGGTGGCCTGCATCCACCACCCGATCCCTGCCTACCTCTGGCCTAAAGCCGCAATGGGTTCAACACATGGAGGTGTGCTCTTTCGGAGCATAATAGAAGACTGCGCACCTCCTTGTTGGCTCCAGCCCCTTTTATAACCTGGGTCCGCCCCAAACCAGGGTGAACCACAATGCACCTCCTGGAGACAAAAGTAGAGTGACACGTCATGAGTGGCATAACTAGCGTCCTATTTGGAAACGCAACTTCAATGATGACCTCATGGCTGCCATGACCCAAACACCTCACCAGTCATCGTCTGAGCATCAATAATGCGGTGACAAGTCATAGGTGTGGGCCTCTGCAAGCCATTTGGGAGGACACCTGATGCCCTGTGGTCTATATGGGACCCCCACATCAGGGCCAGGGCCAAAGAGTTCATTACCGGACCTAGTCTCTGATGCAGGAAGTGCCTGAGCATGCTCAGTAGCATGAAATACAGTCTCTGAAAAAAGACTATCAGCTTTAGCATGGTGTCTATGCCCAAAACAGGACTTATACCCGGCACGGAATGCAAGCACCTGTGCAAAGAGGCTTTTCACACTTAGTGTGGGAGCATGCGCTGTATCCCGAAATGAAAACTTAGCGTCAGGAATGGCACAGTCAGGCTGAGCATACTCACTAGGCGAAACACTGTAATTATGCTGCAGCTGGGGTACATCGGCACACGCATGCGCACTAGCTGCCTCTCCACACTTAGACGTGGAGGGGAAATTTGTCTTGGAGATGCTGTCTATGAACAGAAGGAAAAGCTAAAGGAAGCCTGACTTTCTATCCCTCCGAATTATGAAATGCAGCAATGAATTCCATGAGTTTGCTATAACATTAGCGTAGCAAAATGTGCATGAGGGTGTGATGTAGAGGTGCTAGAAATAGCTTGTCACCAGTGGGGCACTAATGGAATACAACAGCCAGTTCTATGATGCCACAAAATGGCAGTATTTTGTGCTATCATTATAGCTTATTAAAAACAGAGCACGAGGTTGTCATGCAGAGGTGCTGCACATAGATTTGCAGTAGTGTGAATTGACAAAAGTACAATAGCCACGTTTAGGATACAACTAGGTACAGTGAGTGTTTGCTAGTATAATGGCTGAGTTTAAAAAAGTTTGAGTGTGCAATGCAGGCAGATGTCCTGCAAATAACGTTCCAATACTGTGAATTGACAAAAGTACAATAGCCACGTTTAGGATACAACTAGGTACAGTGAGTGTTTGCTAGTATAATGGCTGAGTTTAAAAAAGTTTGAGTGTGCAATGCAGGCAGATGTCCTGCAAATAACGTTCCAATACTGTGAATTGACAAAAGTACAATAGCCACGTTTAGGATACAACTAGGTACAGTGAGTGTTTGCTAGTATAATGGCTGAGTTTAAAAAAGTTTGAGTGTGCAAGGCAGGCAGATGTCCTGCAAATAACGTTCCAATACTGTGAATTGACAAAAGTACAATAGCCACGTTTAGGATACAACTAGGTACAGTGAGTGTTTGCTAGTATAATGGCTGAGTTTAAAAAAGTTTGAGTGTGCAATGCAGGCAGATGTCCTGCAAATAACGTTCCAATACTGTGAATTGACAAAAGTACAATAGCCACGTTTAGGATACAACTAGGTACAGTGAGTGTTTGCTAGTATAATGGCTGAGTTTAAAAAAGTTTGAGTGTGCAATGCAGGCAGATGTCCTGCAAATAACGTTCCAATACTGTGAATTGACAAAAGTACAATAGCCACGTTTAGGATACAACTAGGTACAGTGAGTGTTTGCTAGTATAATGGCTGAGTTTAAAAAAGTTTGAGTGTGCAAGGCAGGCAGATGTCCTGCAAATAACGTTCCAATACTGTGAATTGACAAAAGTACAATAGCCACGTTTAGGATACAACTAGGTACAGTGAGTGTTTGCTAGTATAATGGCTGAGTTTAAAAAAGTTTGAGTGTGCAATGCAGGCAGATGTCCTGCAAATAACGTTCCAATACTGTGAATTGACAAAAGTACAATAGCCACGTTTAGGATACAACTAGGTACAGTGAGTGTTTGCTAGTATAATGGCTGAGTTTAAAAAAGTTTGAGTGTGCAATGCAGGCAGATGTCCTGCAAATAACGTTCCAATACTGTGAATTGACAAAAGTACAATAGCCACGTTTAGGATACAACTAGGTACAGTGAGTGTTTGCTAGTATAATGGCTGAGTTTAAAAAAGTTTGAGTGTGCAAGGCAGGCAGATGTCCTGCAAATAACGTTCCAATACTGTGAATTGACAAAAGTACAATAGCCACGTTTAGGATACAACTAGGTACAGTGAGTGTTTGCTAGTATAATGGCTGAGTTTAAAAAAGTTTGAGTGTGCAATGCAGGCAGACGTGCTGCTAATAACGTTCCAATACTGTGAATTGACAAAAGTATAATAGCCACGTTTAGGATACAACTAGGTACAGTGAGTGTTTGCTAGTATAATGGCTGAGTTTAAAAAAGTTAGAGTGTGCAATGCAGGCAGATGTCATGCAAATAACGTTCCAATACTGTGAATTGACAAAAGTCCAATAGCCACGTATAGGATGCCACTAGGTACACTGAGTGTTTGCTAGTATAATGGCTTCGTTATAATTAGTTGGAGTGTGCAACGCAGGCAGATGCGCTCTGCAAATGTCTTGGCACTAGTGGGACTATAGCAAAGTCCAATAGCCACGTATAGGATGCCACTAGGTACACTGAGTGTTTGCTAGTAAAATTGCTTACTTTAAAAAAGTTGTAGTGTGCAATGCAGGCAGACGTGCTCTGCAAATGTCTTTGCACTAGTGGGACTATAGCAAAGTCCAATAGCCACGTATAGGATGCCACTAGGTACACTGAGTGTTTGCTAGTAAAATTGCTTAGTTTAAAAAACTTGGAGTGTGCAATGCAGGCAGATGTGCTCTGCTAATGTCTTTGCACTAGTGGGACTATAGCAAAGTCCAATAGCCACGTTTAGGATGCCACTAGGTACACTGAGTGTTTGCTAGTAAAATTGATTAGTTTAAAAAAGTTGTAGTGTGCAATGCAGGCAGACGTGCTCTGCAAATGTCTTTGCACTAGTGGGACTATAGCAAAGTCCAATAGCCACGTATAGGATGCCACTAGGTACACTGAGTGTTTGCTAGTAAAATTGCTTAGTTTAAAAAAGTTGTAGTGTGCAATGCAGGCAGACGTGCTCTGCAAATGTCTTTGCACTAGTGGGACTATAGCAAAGTCCAATAGCCACGTATAGGATGCCACTAGGTACACTGAGTGTTTGCTAGTAAAATTGCTTAGTTTAAAAAAGTTGTAGTGTGCAATGCAGGCAGACGTGCTCTGCAAATGTCTTTGCACTAGTGGGACTATAGCAAAGTCCAATAGCCACGTATAGGATGCCACTAGGTACACTGAGTGTTTGCTAGTAAAATTGCTTAGTTTAAAAAAGTTGGAGTGTGCAATGCAGGCAGACGTGCTCTGCAAATGTCTTTGCACTAGTGGGACTATAGCAAAGTCCAATAGCCACGTATAGGATGCCACTAGGTACACTGAGTGTTTGCTAGTAAAATTGCTTAGTTTAAAAAAGTTGTAGTGTGCAATGCAGGCAGACGTGCTCTGCAAATGTATTTGCACTAGTGGGACTATAGCAAAGTCCAATAGCCACGTATAGGATGCCACTAGGTACACTGAGTGTTTGCTAGTAAAATTGCTTAGTTTAAAAAAGTTGGAGTGTGCAATGCAGGCAGATGTGCTCTGCTAATGTCTTTGCACTAGTGGGACTATAGCAAAGTCCAATAGCCACAGATAGGATGCCACTAGGTACACTGAGTGTTTGCTAGTATAATGGCTTACTTAGAATGAGTTGGAGTGTGCAGAGGACAAGAGGGTACAGTGGCAGGATTGTGGTGCTCTGGGTAGAGGAATGGAAGCCTGCCTTTCTATTCCCTCCTAATGGTGAAATGCAGGGAGGAAATCCCTGACCTGGGCTACACAGACGCTGTTGCTGTTTGCAGGACCTGTCACTTATGGCTCTCTGACCCTGCCGCTTTGAGCCCTTAAAAGGACTGCTAGAATGTGCTCTCCCTAAGCTGTCTAACGTTGTGTATGCAGCGCATACAGCTGTATCGGCTATAGGACTCAGGAGGACGGAGCTGCGACACTGATGTCTGACACCAAAGACGCAGAAGGCAGATAATGGCGTTCGTGAAGAAAATGTCCGGTTTCATAATGCAGGGACATGTGACATGCAGATCCTATCACACATGCCGTTGCTTCTCTGGCTCAAAGTCCACTTAGGTGTGTGTGTGTCTGTGATTGGCTGACATGCTGGCCCGCCCCACAAGACGCGCGCGCTTAGGGAAGGAAGACAAGAAAAAAAAAAAAAAAATGGCGATCGCCATTATAGAAACAGCAGTGATCTGAAGGCGCTGTTCACGCACACTATACACTGAAATGTGATAATAGTTTGATTCACAGAGTGACTTACACTATTACAGCAGAAACCAAGCTAGGATTTAGCTGTTTTTTGGCTGCTAGAACCGTTCTCGAACGTTTCTAGAACTATCGAGCTTTTGCAAAAAGCTCGAGTTCTAGTTCGATCTAGAACATGCCCCAAAATCACTCGAGCCGCGAACTGGAGAACCACGAACCACGAACCGCGCTCAACTCTACACATGAGCGCCTTCTTGCTGCACTACCTACATGACCCTCGGATTGTATGAATTTGAACTAATCCTGAATACTGGGTTGCCACACTGTTAGATCCCCGGTACAAGACAAAATTTGGCGAACTAATTCCTGCCATAGAAATGGACGCACGTATACAGGAGTATCTGCAGAAGGTGGTACAGATTCTTAGATCTACTTTTCCACTAAACACCAGTGCTGCACAGAGTGAATCTCAACGCTTTGTCATGGATAGGAGGAAATGGTCTTTTACTTGTCCACATCGGAGGGACCGAGGGATGGCTGCTGTGCTGAGATGGCGTTGAGTACGGTGTCCCTGCACAGTTGCACTTTTGGTCATATCCCAAAATGAGTTGAAAAAGGACAGATGCTGTTGGAAAGGGGAACAGGTGTGTTGGAAAGGGGAAAAAAGTTTTGGTCCGTGGATTTGGAGGTTAAGCAACTGTAACATTTGCTGAAGAAACACCATCTGTTACAGTGGGACTGGCAGATTTGGATAAAGTGGTATGTAATCTGTGACCGCTATATAACGAAAATTAATAAGAAAAGAAAGAGAAAGGTATATATCCCCATCAGCAGTCAGTGTCCACCGTGCTCCCAGTTGGAAAAGGAGAGGTTGGCAACTGGAAGGTTTGGTGGAGGATACAGAGCTGTGTGGCTATGAAACTAATAGTAGCCTGAACCGAGTTAGACGCCATTCGGATCTGGAGACTGTGAGCCCTGTTAGCGTCACAGGGTCCACATGCCCACCCAGCCCAGGAACTCCCTGTTAACAACACAGGGGCCATTGAGTACGCTGACCGTGTGCGTAGGGGCACACCTGTGGACAGCAGGCGCATCAGCAGCAGCAGGCCTGTTAATGCCACTGGGCTGCACAAGCAGGACTGGTAGGACAGGAGCTGGTCTTAACCGTTCTGCGTTACCAACTGTGGTGGTGGCCTGCATCCACCACCCGATCCCTGCCTACCTCTGGCCTAAAGCCGCAATGGGTTCAACACATGGAGGTGTGCTCTTTCGGAGCATAATAGAAGACTGCGCACCTCCTTGTTGGCTCCAGCCCCTTTTATAACCTGGGTCCGCCCCAAACCAGGGTGAACCACAATGCACCTCCTGGAGACAAAAGTAGAGTGACACGTCATGAGTGGCATAACTAGCGTCCTATTTGGAACCGCAACTTCAATGATGACCTCATGGCTGACATGACCCAAACACCTCACCAGTCATCGTCTGACCATCAATAATGCGGTGACAAGTCATAGGGGTGGGCCTCTGCAAGCCATTTGGGAGGACAGCTGATGCCCTGTGGTCTATATGTGCCCCCCCCACATCAGGGGCAGGGCCAAAGAGTTCATTACCGGACCTAGTCTCTGATGCAGGAAGTGCCTGAGCATGGTCAGTTGCATGAAATACAGTCTCTGAAAAAAGACTATCAGCTTTAGTATGGTGTCTAGGCACAAAACAGGACTTAGACCCGGCACGGAATGCAAGCACCTGTGCAAAGAGGCTTTTCACACTTAGTGTGGGAGCATGTGCTGTATCCCGAAAAGAAGACTTAGCATCAGGAATAACACAGTCAGGCTGAGCATACTCACTAGGCGAAACACTGTAATTATGCTGCAGCTGGGGTACATCGGCACACGCATGCGCACTAGCTGCCTCTCCACACTTAGACGTGGAGGGGAAATTGATCTTGGAGATGCTGTCTATGAACAGAAGGAAAAGCTAAAGGAAGCCTGACTTTCTATCCCTCCGAATTATGAAATGCAGCAATGAATTCCATGAGTTTGCTATAACATTAGCGTAGCAAAATGTGCATGAGGGTGTCATGTAGAGGTGCTAGAAATAGCTTGTCACCAGTGGGGCACTAATGGAATACAACAGCTAGTTCTATGATGCCACTAAATGGCAGTATTTTGTGCTATCATTATAGCTTATTAAAAACAGAGCAGGAGGGTGTCATGCAGAGGTGCTGCACATAGATTTGCAGTAGTGTGACTAGACAAAAGTACAATAGCCACGTTTAGGATGCCACTAGGTACACTGAGTGTTTGCTAGTATAATGGCTTAGTTTAAAAAAGTTGGAGTGTGCAATGCAGGCAGACGTGCTGCAAATATCTTTACAATAGTGTGAATAGACAAAAGTACAATAGCCACGTTTAGGATGCCACTAGGTACACTGAGTGTTTGCTAGTATAATGGCTGAGTTAAAAAAAGGGGGAGTGTGCAATGCAGGCAGACGTGCTGCAAATATCTTAACAATAGTGTGAATAGACAAAAGTACAATAGCCACGTTTAGGATGCCACTAGGTACACTGACTGTTTGCTAGTATAATGGCTTAGTTTAAAAAAGTTGGAGTGTGCAATGCAGGCAGACGTGCTGCAAATATCTTTACAATAGTGTGAATAGACAAAAGTACAATAGCCACGTTTAGGATGCCACTAGGTACACTGACTGTTTGCTAGTATAATGGCTTAGTTATAATGAGTTGGAGTGTGCAATGCAGGCAGACGTGCTGCAAATATCTTTACAATAGTGTGAATAGACAAAAGTACAATAGCCACGTTTAGGATGCCACTAGGTACACTGACTGTTTGCTAGTATAATGGCTTAGTTTAAAAAAGTTGGAGTGTGCAATGCAGGCAGACGTGCTGCAAATATCTTTACAATAGTGTGAATAGACAAAAGTACAATAGCCACGTTTAGGATGCCACTAGGTACACTGACTGTTTGCTAGTATAATGGCTTAGTTATAATGAGTTGGAGTGTGCAATGCAGGCAGACGTGCTGCAAATATCTTTACAATAGTGTGAATAGACAAAAGTACAATAGCCACGTTTAGGATGCCACTAGGTACACTGAGTGTTTGCTAGTATAATGGCTTAGTTTAAAAAAGTTGGAGTGTGCAATGCAGGCAGACGTGCTGCAAATATCTTTACAATAGTGTGAATAGACAAAAGTACAATAGCCACGTTTAGGATGCCACTAGGTACACTGACTGTTTGCTAGTATAATGGCTTAGTAATAATGAGTTGGAGTGTGCAATGCAGGCAGACGTGCTGCAAATATCTTTACAATAGTGTGAATAGACAAAAGTACAATAGCCACGTTTAGGATGCCACTAGGTACACTGACTGTTTGCTAGTATAATGGCTTAGTTTAAAAAAGTTGGAGTGTGCAATGCAGGCAGACGTGCTGCAAATATCTTGACAATAGTGTGAATAGACAAAAGTACAATAGCCACGTTTAGGATGCCACTAGGTACACTGAGTGTTTGCTAGTATAATGGCTTAGTTTAAAAAAGTTGGAGTGTGCAATGCAGGCAGACGTGCTGCAAATATCTTTACAATAGTGTGAATAGACAAAAGTACAATAGCCACGTTTAGGATGGCACTAGGTACACTGAGTGTTTGCTAGTATAATGGCTTAGTTATAATGAGTTGGAGTGTGCAATGCAGGCAGACGCGCTCTGCAAATGTCTTTGCACTAGTGGGACTATAGCAAAGTCCAATAGCCACGTTTAGGATGCCACTAGGTACACTGAGTGTTTGCTAGTATAATGGCTTAGTTTAAAAAAGTTGGAGTGTGCAATGCAGGCAGACGTGCTGCAAATATCTTTACAATAGTGTGAATAGACAAAAGTACAATAGCCACGTTTAGGATGCCACTAGGTACACTGACTGTTTGCTAGTATAATGGCTTAGTTATAATGAGTTGGAGTGTGCAATGCAGGCAGACGTGCTGCAAATATCTTTACAATAGTGTGAATAGACAAAAGTACAATAGCCACGTTTAGGATGCCACTAGGTACACTGACTGTTTGCTAGTATAATGGCTTAGTTTAAAAAAGTTGGAGTGTGCAATGCAGGCAGACGTGCTGCAAATATCTTTACAATAGTGTGAATAGACAAAAGTACAATAGCCACGTTTAGGATGCCACTAGGTACACTGACTGTTTGCTAGTATAATGGCTTAGTTATAATGAGTTGGAGTGTGCAATGCAGGCAGACGTGCTGCAAATATCTTTACAATAGTGTGAATAGACAAAAGTACAATAGCCACGTTTAGGATGCCACTAGGTACACTGAGTGTTTGCTAGTATAATGGCTTAGTTTAAAAAAGTTGGAGTGTGCAATGCAGGCAGACGTGCTGCAAATATCTTTACAATAGTGTGAATAGACAAAAGTACAATAGCCACGTTTAGGATGCCACTAGGTACACTGACTGTTTGCTAGTATAATGGCTTAGTAATAATGAGTTGGAGTGTGCAATGCAGGCAGACGTGCTGCAAATATCTTTACAATAGTGTGAATAGACAAAAGTACAATAGCCACGTTTAGGATGCCATTAGGTACACTGACTGTTTGCTAGTATAATGGCTTAGTTTAAAAAAGTTGGAGTGTGCAATGCAGGCAGACGTGCTGCAAATATCTTGACAATAGTGTGAATAGACAAAAGTACAATAGCCACGTTTAGGATGCCACTAGGTACACTGAGTGTTTGCTAGTATAATGGCTTAGTTATAATGAGTTGGAGTGTGCAATGCAGGCAGACGCGCTCTGCAAATGTCTTTGCACTAGTGGGACTATAGCAAAGTCCAATAGCCACGTTTAGGATGCCACTAGGTACACTGAGTGTTTGCTAGTATAATGGCTTAGTTTAAAAAAGTTGGAGTGTGCAATGCAGGCAGACGTGCTGCAAATATCTTTACAATAGTGTGAATAGACAAAAGTACAATAGCCACGTTTAGGATGGCACTAGGTACACTGAGTGTTTGCTAGTATAATGGCTTAGTTATAATGAGTTGGAGTGTGCAATGCAGGCAGACGCGCTCTGCAAATGTCTTTGCACTAGTGGGACTATAGCAAAGTCCAATAGCCACGTTTAGGATGCCACTAGGTACACTGAGTGTTTGCTAGTATAATGGCTTAGTTATAATGAGTTGGAGTGTGCAGAGGACAGGAGGGTACAGTGCCAGGATTGTGGGTATGGGTAGAGGAATGGAAGCCTGCCTTTCTATTCCCTCCTAATGGTGAAATGCAGGGAGGAAATCCCTGACCTTTGCTACACAGACGCTGTCGCTGTTTTCAGGACCTGTCACCTATGGCTCTCTGACCCTACCGGTTTGAGCCCTTAAAAGGACTGCTAGAAAGTGCTCTCTCTAAGCTGTCTAACGCTGTGTATGCAGCGCATACAGCTGTATCGGCTATAGGACTCAGGATGACGGAGCTGCGACAGTGATGTCTGACACCAAAGACGCAGAAGAGATAATGGCGTCCTGGAGGAAAATGTCCGGTTTTATAATGCAGGGACATGTGACATGGACATCCTATCACACATGCCGTTGCTTCTCTGGCTAAAAGTCCACTTAGCTGTGTGTGTGTCTGGGATTGGCTGACATGCTGGCCCGCCCCACTACACGCGCGCGCTTAGGGAAGGAAGACAAGGAAAAAAAAAAAAAATGGCGATCGCCATTATAGAAACAGCAGTGATCTGAAGGCGCTGTTCACGCACACTATACACTGAAATGTGATAATAGTTTGATTCACAGAGTGACTTACACTATTACAGCAGAAACCAAGCTAGGATTTAGCTGGTTTTTTGCTGCTAGAACCGTTCTCGAACGTTTCTAGAACTATCGAGCTTTTGCAAAAAGCTCGAGTTCTAGTTCGATCTAGAACAGGCCCCAAAATCACTCGAGCCTAGAACTGGAGAACCTCGAACCACGAATAGAGTTGAGCGCGGTTCGTGGTTCGTGGTTCTCCAGTTCGCGGCTCGAGTGATTTTGGGGCATGTTCTAGATCGAACTAGAACTCGAGCTTTTTGCAAAAGCTCGATAGTTCTAGAAACGTTCGAGAACGGTTCTAGCAGCCAAAAAACAGCTAAATCCTAGCTTGGTTTCTGCTGTAATAGTGTAAGTCACTCTGTGAATCAAACTATTATCACATTTCAGTGTATAGTGTGCGTGAACAGCGCCTTCAGATCACTGCTGTTTCTATAATGGCGATCGCCATTTTTTTTTTTTTTTCTTGTCTTCCTTCCCTAAGCGCGCGCGTCTTGTGGGGCGGGCCAGCATGTCAGCCAATCACAGACACACACACACCTAAGTGGACTTTGAGCCAGAGAAGCAACGGCATGTGTGATAGGATCTGCATGTCACATGTCCCTGCATTATAAAACCGGACATTTTCTTCACGAACGCCATTATCTGCCTTCTGCGTCTTTGGTGTCAGACATCAGTGTCGCAGCTCCGTCCTCCTGAGTCCTATCGCCGATACTGCTGTATGCGCTGCATACACAACGTTAGACAGCTTAGGGAGAGCACTTTCTAGCAGTCCTTTTAAGGGCTCAAAGCGGCAGGGTCAGAGAGCCATAAGTGACAGGTCCTGCAAACAGCAACAGCGTCTGTGTAGCCCAGGTCAGGGATTTCCTCCCTGCATTTCACCATTAGGAGGGAATAGAAAGGCAGGCTTCCATTCCTCTACCCAGAGCACCACAATCCTGCCACTGTACCCTCTTGTCCTCTGCACACTCCAACTCATTCTAAGTAAGCCATTATACTAGCAAACACTCAGTGTACCTAGTGGCATCGTATACGTGGCTATTGGACTTTGCTATAGTCCCACTAGTGCAAATACATTTGCAGAGCACGTCTGCCTGCATTGCACACTACAACTTTTTTAAACTAAGCAATTTTACTAGCAAACACTCAGTGTACCTAGTGGCATCGTATACGTGGCTATTGGACTTTGCTATAGTCCCACTAGTGCAAATACATTTGCAGAGCACGTCTGCCTGCATTGCACACTACAACTTTTTTAAACTAAGCAATTTTACTAGCAAACACTCAGTGTACCTAGTGGCATCCTATACGTGGCTATTGGACTTTGCTATAGTCCCACTAGTGCAAATACATTTGCAGAGCACGTCTGCCTGCATTGCACACTCCAACTTTTTTAAACTAAGCAATTTTACTAGCAAACACTCAGTGTACCTAGTGGCATCGTATACGTGGCTATTGGACTTTGCTATAGTCCCACTAGTGCAAATACATTTGCAGAGCACGTCTGCCTGCATTGCACACTACAACTTTTTTAAACTAAGCAATTTTACTAGCAAACACTCAGTGTACCTAGTGGCATCCTATACGTGGCTATTGGACTTTGCTATAGTCCCACTAGTGCCAAGACATTTGCAGAGCGCATCTGCCTGCGTTGCACACTCCAACTAATTATAACGAAGCCATTATACTAGCAAACACTCAGTGTACCTAGTGGCATCCTATACGTGGCTATTGGACTTTGCTATAGTCCCACTAGTGCAAAGACATTAGCAGAGCACATCTGCCTGCATTGCACACTCCAAGTTTTTTAAACTAAGCAATTTTACTAGCAAACACTCAGTGTACCTAGTGGCATCCTATACGTGGCTATTGTACTTTGCTATAGTCCCACTAGTGCAAAGACATTTGCAGAGCACGTCTGCCTGCATTGCACACTACAACTTTTTTAAACTAATCAATTTTACTAGCAAACACTCAGTGTACCTAGTGGCATCCTAAACGTGGCTATTGGACTTTGCTATAGTCCCACTAGTGCAAAGACATTAGCAGAGCACATCTGCCTGCATTGCACACTCCAAGTTTTTTAAACTAAGCAATTTTACTAGCAAACACTCAGTGTACCTAGTGGCATCCTATACGTGGCTATTGGACTTTGCTATAGTCCCACTAGTGCGAAGACATTTGCAGAGCACGTCTGCCTGCATTGCACACTACAACTTTTTTAAACTAAGCAATTTTACTAGCAAACACTCAGTGTACCTAGTGGCATCCTATACGTGGCTATTGGACTTTGCTATAGTCCCACTAGTGCAAAGACATTTGCAGAGCACGTCTGCCTGCATTGCACACTACAACTTTTTTAAACTAAGCAATTTTACTAGCAAACACTCAGTGTACCTAGTGGCATCCTATACGTGGCTATTGGACTTTGCTATAGTCCCACTAGTGCCAAGACATTTGCAGAGCGCATCTGCCTGCGTTGCACACTCCAACTAATTATAACGAAGCCATTATACTAGCAAACACTCAGTGTACCTAGTGGCATCCTATACGTGGCTATTGGACTTTTGTCAATTCACAGTATTGGAACGTTATTTGCAGGACATCTGCCTGCATTGCACACTCTAACTTTTTTAAACTCAGCCATTATACTAGCAAACACTCACTGTACCTAGTTGTATCCTAAACGTGGCTATTGTACTTTTGTCAATTCACAGTATTGGAACGTTATTTGCAGGACGTCTGCCTGCATTGCACACTCAAACTTTTTTAAACTCAGCCATTATACTAGCAAACACTCACTGTACCTAGTTGTATCCTAAACGTGGCTATTGTACTTTTGTCAATTCACAGTATTGGAACGTTATTTGCAGCACGTCTGCCTGCATTGCACACTCAAACTTTTTTAAACTCAGCCATTATACTAGCAAACACTCACTGTACCTAGTTGTATCCTAAACGTGGCTATTGTACTTTTGTCAATTCACAGTATTGGAACGTTATTTGCAGGACATCTGCCTGCCTTGCACACTCAAACTTTTTTAAACTCAGCCATTATACTAGCAAACACTCACTGTACCTAGTTGTATCCTAAACGTGGCTATTGTACTTTTGTCAATTCACAGTATTGGAACGTTATTTGCAGGACGTCTGCCTGCATTGCACACTCAAACTTTTTTAAACTCAGCCATTATACTAGCAAACACTCACTGTACCTAGTTGTATCCTAAACGTGGCTATTGTACTTTTGTCAATTCACAGTATTGGAACGTTATTTGCAGCACATCTGCCTGCATTGCACACTCAAACTTTTTTAAACTCAGCCATTATACTAGCAAACACTCACTGTACCTAGTTGTATCCTAAACGTGGCTATTGTACTTTTGTCAATTCACAGTATTGGAACGTTATTTGCAGGACGTCTGCCTGCATTGCACACTCAAACTTTTTTAAACTCAGCCATTATACTAGCAAACACTCACTGTACCTAGTTGTATCCTAAACGTGGCTATTGTACTTTTGTCAATTCACAGTATTGGAACGTTATTTGCAGCACATCTGCCTGCATTGCACACTCAAACTTTTTTAAACTCAGCCATTATACTAGCAAACACTCACTGTACCTAGTTGTATCCTAAACGTGGCTATTGTACTTTTGTCAATTCACAGTATTGGAACGTTATTTGCAGGACATCTGCCTGCATTGCACACTCAAACTTTTTTAAACTCAGCCATTATACTAGCAAACACTCACTGTACCTAGTTGTATCCTAAACGTGGCTATTGTACTTTTGTCAATTCACAGTATTGGAACGTTATTTGCAGGACGTCTGCCTGCATTGCACACTCAAACTTTTTTAAACTCAGCCATTATACTAGCAAACACTCACTGTACCTAGTTGTATCCTAAACGTGGCTATTGTACTTTTGTCAATTCACAGTATTGGAACGTTATTTGCAGCACATCTGCCTGCATTGCACACTCAAACTTTTTTAAACTCAGCCATTATACTAGCAAACACTCACTGTACCTAGTTGTATCCTAAACGTGGCTATTGTACTTTTGTCAATTCACAGTATTGGAACGTTATTTGCAGCACGTCTGCCTGCATTGCACACTCAAACTTTTTTAAACTCAGCCATTATACTAGCAAACACTCACTGTACCTAGTTATATCCTAAACGTGGCTATTGTACTTTTGTCAATTCACAGTATTGGAACGTTATTTGCAGGACGTCTGCCTGCATTGCACACTCAAACTTTTTTAAACTCAGCCATTATACTAGCAAACACTCACTGTACCTAGTTGTATCCTAAACGTGGCTATTGTACTTTTGTCAATTCACAGTATTGAAACGTTATTAGCAGCACGTCTGCCTGCATTGCACACTCAAACTTTTTTAAACTCAGCCATTATACTAGCAAACACTCACTGTACCTAGTTGTATCCTAAACGTGGCTATTGTACTTTTGTCTATTCACAGTATTGGAACGTTATTAGCAGCACGTCTGCCTGCATTGCACACTCAAACTTTTTTAAACTCAGCCATTATACTAGCAAACACTCACTGTACCTAGTTGTATCCTAAACGTGGCTATTGTACTTTTGTCAATTCACAGTATTGGAACGTTATTTGCAGGACGTCTGCCTGCATTGCACACTCAAACTTTTTTAAACTCAGCCATTATACTAGCAAACACTCACTGTACCTAGTTGTATCCTAAACGTGGCTATTGTACTTTTGTCAATTCACAGTATTGGAACGTTATTAGCAGCACGTCTGCCTGCATTGCACACTCAAACTTTTTTAAACTCAGCCATTATACTAGCAAACACTCACTGTACCTAGTTGTATCCTAAACGTGGCTATTGTACTTTTGTCAATTCACAGTATTGGAACGTTATTTGCAGCACGTCTGCCTGCCTTGCACACTCAAACTTTTTTAAACTCAGCCATTATACTAGCAAACACTCACTGTACCTAGTTGTATCCTAAACGTGGCTATTGTACTTTTGTCAATTCACAGTATTGGAACGTTATTTGCAGCACGTCTGCCTGCATTGCACACTCAAACTTTTTTAAACTCAGCCATTATACTAGCAAACACTCACTGTACCTAGTTGTATCCTAAACGTGGCTATTGTACTTTTGTCAATTCACAGTATTGGAACGTTATTTGCAGGACGTCTGCCTGCATTGCACACTCAAACTTTTTTAAACTCAGCCATTATACTAGCAAACACTCACTGTACCTAGTTGTATCCTAAACGTGGCTATTGTACTTTTGTCAATTCACAGTATTGGAACGTTATTTGCAGGACATCTGCCTGCATTGCACACTCAAACTTTTTTAAACTCAGCCATTATACTAGCAAACACTCACTGTACCTAGTTGTATCCTAAACGTGGCTATTGTACTTTTGTCAATTCACAGTATTGGAACGTTATTTGCAGGACATCTGCCTGCCTTGCACACTCAAACTTTTTTAAACTCAGCCATTATACTAGCAAACACTCACTGTACCTAGTTGTATCCTAAACGTGGCTATTGTGCTTTTGTCAATTCACAGTATTGGAACGTTATTTGCAGGACATCTGCCTGCATTGCACACTCAAACTTTTTTAAACTCAGCCATTATACTAGCAAACACTCACTGTACCTAGTTGTATCCTAAACGTGGCTATTGTACTTTTGTCAATTCACACTACTGCAAATCTATGTGCAGCACCTCTGCATGACAACCTCCTGCTCTGTTTTTAATAAGCTATAATGATAGCACAAAATACTGCCATTTTGTGGCATCATAGAACTGGCTGTTGTATTCCATTAGTGCCCCACTGGTGACAAGCTATTTCTAGCACCTCTACATCACACCCTCATGCACATTTTGCTACGCTAATGTTATAGCAAACTCATGGAATTCATTGCTGCATTTCATAATTCGGAGGGATAGAAAGTCAGGCTTCCTTTAGCTTTTCCTTCTGTTCATAGACAGCATCTCCAAGACAAATTTCCCCTCCACGTCTAAGTGTGGAGAGGCAGCTAGTGCGCATGCGTGTGCCGATGTACCCCAGCTGCAGCATAATTACAGTGTTTCGCCTAGTGAGTATGCTCAGCCTGACTGTGCCATTCCTGACGCTAAGTTTTCATTTCGGGATACAGCGCATGCTCCCACACTAAGTGTGAAAAGCCTCTTTGCACAGGTGCTTGCATTCCGTGCCGGGTATAAGTCCTGTTTTGGGCATAGACACCATGCTAAAGCTGATAGTCTTTTTTCAGAGACTGTATTTCATGCTACTGAGCATGCTCAGGCACTTCCTGCATCAGAGACTAGGTCCGGTAATGAACTCTTTGGCCCTGGCCCTGATGTGGGGGTCCCATATAGACCACAGGGCATCAGGTGTCCTCCCAAATGGCTTGCAGAGGCCCACACCTATGACTTGTCACCGCATTATTGATGCTCAGACGATGACTGGTGAGGTGTTTGGGTCATGGCAGCCATGAGGTCATCATTGAAGTTGCGTTTCCAAATAGGACGCTAGTTATGCCACTCATGACGTGTCACTCTACTTTTGTCTCCAGGAGGTGCATTGTGGTTCACCCTGGTTTGGGGCGGACCCAGGTTATAAAAGGGGCTGGAGCCAACAAGGAGGTGCGCAGTCTTCTATTATGCTCCGAAAGAGCACACCTCCATGTGTTGAACCCATTGCGGCTTTAGGCCAGAGGTAGGCAGGGATCGGGTGGTGGATGCAGGCCACCACCACAGTTGGTAACGCAGAACGGTTAAGACCAGCTCCTGTCCTAACAGTCCTGCTTGTGCAGCCCAGTGGCATTAACAGGCCTGCTGCTGCTGATGCGCCTGCTGTCCACAGGTGTGGCCCCTACGCACACGGTCAGCGTACTCAATGGCCCCTGTGTTGTTAACAGGGAGTTCCTGGGCTGGGTGGGCATGTGGACCCTGTGACGCTAACAGGGCTCACAGTCTCCAGATCCGAATGGCGTCTAACTCGGTTCAGGCTACTATTAGTTTCATAGCCACACAGCTCTGTATCCTCCACCAAACCTTCAAGTTGCCAACCTCTCCTTTTCCAACTGGGAGCACGGTGGACACTGACTGCTGATGGGGATATATACCTTTCTCTTTCTTTTCTTATTAATTTTCGTTATATAGCGGTCACAGATTATATACCACTTTATCCAAATCTGCCAGTCCCAATGTAACAGATGTTGTTTCTTCAGCAAATGTTACAGTTGCTTAACCACCAAATCCACGGACCAAAACTTTTTTCCCCTTTCCAACACACCTGTTCCCCTTTCCAACAGCATCTGTCCTTTTTCAACTCATTTTGGGATATGACCAAAAGTGCAACTGTGCAGGGACACCGTACTCAACGCCATCTCAGCACAGCAGCCATCCCTCGGTCCCTCCGATGTGGACAAGTAAAAGACCATTTCCTCCTATCCATGACAAAGCGTTGAGATTCACTCTGTGCAGCACTGGTGTTTAGTGGACAAGTAGATCTAAGATTGCGTACCACATTCTGCAGATACTCCTGTATACGTGCGTCTATTTCTATGGCAGGAATTAGTTCGCCAAATTTTGTCTTGTACCGGGGATCTAACAGTGTGGCAACCCAGTATTCAGGATTAGTTCAAATTCATACAATCCGAGGGTCATGTAGGTAGTGCAGCAAGAAGGCGCTCATGTGTCTTGTGCATCCAGGAGGACCAAGTCCTTGGTGTGTTGGTGGCAGAGAGGTGAGAATCGTGCATCCTTCCTCTGCCCTCTCCCCCCAACCTCGCACAACCGAAATGTGAGCAAGCTCTCACTCATCTGCTGAGTCTTCCATGCCCATCGCCAGTTCGTCCTCCATTTCTTCATGGGCTCCTGCACTTTCATCAACACTTTTTGCTGATACTATGCGCCCTTGTTAATCCCTCTCCCTCACCATGACTGCCGCATAGGTGCCGCTGACCATCTGGACCTCGTAGATCTTGTTATCCCTTCCGCATATGACTCCTCCTGTACTTCCTCCCCTTCCTCTTGTCCCAACACCTGACTCCGAATAATAATTACAGTGTGCTCCATCATGTAGATGACCAGAATTGTCACGCTGAGAATGACATTGCCAGTGCTAAACATCTTCGTCGACATTTCAAAACTGTGTAGCAGGGTGCATAGGTCCTTGATCTGACACCACTCCAGCAGCGTGATCTGCACCACCTCTGGATCAAGTTATCCCAGGCTATATGTCTTACCGTATTTCAGCAGGGCTCTGCGGTGCTGCCACACACGCTGCAACATGTGCAGATTCCAATTCCTGCGTGTCGAAACATCGCATTTACGGCGTTTAACTGCCAGACCCTAAGACTTCCGGAGTGATGAAAGTTGTTGAGCTGCTGTGTGCGCACGATGGAAGTGAGCACATAGCGAGCGTGCCCACTGCACAAGGCCATGTAGGCCGTGATGGTGTTTTAAAAATTGCTGGCGAATTCGGTTCAACACGTGAGCCCTAAAAGGCACGTGTGTCACATTGCCCTGAGGATGGCCCGCAGCCAGGTTTGCATCATTGCCGCACACGGCTGTTAAGTCACCAACGGAGTCCGCTCCGTCAATTTGTACTCCGGTCGCCAGGTGACAACGTGTTCCTTTCATGAATAGTGCTGATGATGGGAGAGTAGTCGATGCCAGCGGCGCAGGTGGACGCAGGTTAGGCTCACCCACTGGGCTGCATTACCTTGACAGATGCAGAATCTCTGGCTGAATGTAGCTGGTGGGTATCTCACAGATGAAATACCATCATTCAGCTACAACCAATGGGAAGACACCACACCCTTTTTTATGCCCATCCTGTCTGCAGACCACTGCCAGACATAGCTATGAACCTCTGGTTAATTTTACCCCCAGTTCAGTTTTATGATTTTGTGTGCTTGTTACCTGACTACTTTTCCTGCTTGCTGTTTATGTACCTTGTTGGCCGATACGCATTTCACCTCTGCTTGTTTTCTGATTCTTTCCTGGCCGTCCCATTCTGTTCCTGTTCCTCAATTAATGTTTTGACCCTGCCTGACTACTATTCTCTGTAATAGCGGTGTGACTCACATTTCCCATACATTTCAAAGTAAAACTTTGACCGCCTGATGGCATTGAGCTCTGCTGCCAGCATAGTAAGGAGGTGTGTGGTAGTCCTTGTGCGCAGTTGCAAGGAAGGGTGGCCTGACCACACAGGGTTTGCGCCAAGGTAGAGGACCCACACGAGGTTGAAGAGGCAGAAGCAGTGTATTAACTTCTACATACAGAACAAGGATTGAAACAACTCGTGGGGACGGCAAGACTTGTACAGCAGACCCTTCTCCATCTCTCACCATAGTTTGCCAGTGCCCATTCAGTGACATGTAATGACCCTGTCTATGCTTACTGGTCCAAGTATCTGTGTTGAAATGCACCCTGTCGCACACAGATTTTCTCAAGGAAGTGGTGATGTTGTGTGCGACATGCTGGTGTAGCGCGGGCATGCTTTTCTTGGAGAAGCAGTGGTGATTGGGCATCTGGTACTGGGGCACAGCGACAGACATAAGGTCTGTAAAATCCTGTGTGTCCACTACGCGTAAAGGCAGCATTTCGGTAGCCAACAGCTTACAGAGGGATAGAGTCAACCACTTAGCTTTGTCATGGGTCGCAGTAAGTGGCCTTTTATTTGACCACATCTGAGGGACAGAGATCTGGCTGCTGTCTGTAGACGGTGTTGAGTAGGGTGTCCCTGGAAAAATGCAGGTTTGTGAGAAAAGTGCAGGCGGAGACATGATGTTGCCTTCATCTTGCCTTCAGATCTGTTCATCTTGTATCATTTTTAAAAAACACAGCAAGCAAGGGTTACTCCAAGCGGAGTCTACCTTTTTTCCCCAAATTGGGCACACAGACACCCCATCAGTGGCAGGACTTGTGCCCTAGTTGCAAACAGGATGTTTTGATTTGCATCAAGCACATTCCAAATCCACAAGCATTTACTCTCCCCAGGATGACACAGGGGTAGTAAATTCCTTCTGGATCCATGACTTGTTCATTTTGATGAACGTCAGTCTGTCCACATTGTCACTGGACAGACGCGTGCGCTTATCTGTCAGCACACACCCAGCAGCACTGAAGACACGTTCAGAGACAACGCTGGCAGCTGGACACGACAAAATCTTCAAGGCGTAACTGGAGAGCTCTTGACATTTTTCTAGATTTGAAGCACAAAAGGAGCAAGGCTCCATTTGCAAAGTCATTGCATCGATGTTCATTTGGAGATACTCCTGTATCATCCTCTCCATCCGTTGACTATGTGACACACTTGATGTCTCTGGTGGCCTTGCAAAGGAGGGTCTAAAAAAATTATGAAAAGATTCCATAAAATTGCTGTTACCAGCACCAGATACGGTCCTACTGGTACGGGTAGACTGTTGAAGATGACGAGGCCGTCCCATGTTTGTCAAGTTACAACTGGGAGAATCACTCCCTTCACCTGCACGGTTGTTTGGTGGAAAAGCCGAGCTAAGATCGAGTAACAGCTTCTGCTGATACTCCTGCATACGTGCGTCCCTTTCTATGGGTGGAATTATGTCACAAAATTTGGACTTGTCCCGGGGATCTAATAGTGTGGCAAGCCAGTAGTCATCATCACTTCTAATTTTGACAATACGAGGGTCATGTTGGAGGTAGTGCAACAAGAAGGCACTCATGTGTCTTGCGCAGCCATGCGGACCAAGTCCACGCTGTGTTTGTGGCATAGAGGTGCTAACCGTTCTTTCTTCCTCTGTCATCTCCCCCCAACCTCTTTCAACTTAAATTTGACCAAGGTCCCCCTCATCAGCTGAGTCTTCCATGTCCATGGACAGTTCGTCCTCCATATCTTCATGTCCTCCTGCACCTTCCTCAACATCTCGCCTGCTACCATGCGCCCTTGTTGATCCCTGTCCCCCATGGTCCCATGCCTGCCGCGTTGGTGATGATGAACGTCTGGACCTTGGTGATGTTGTTGTGTCTTGCGCATATGAATCCTCCTGTAGTTCCTCCCCTTCCTGTTGTCCCACCCCCTGACTCCGAATAGTGTTTAGCGTGTGCTCCAGCATGTAAATGACTGTAATCGTCATGCTGATAATGGCATTGTCAGCGCTAAACATATTCGTCGCCATGTCGAAACTGTGCAGAAGGGTGCATAGGTCCGTGATCTGAGATCACTCCATCAGGGTGATCTGCCCCACCTCTGCATCTCGTTGGCCCAGGCTATACGTCATGACGTATTGCACCAGGGCTCTGCGGTGCTGCCACAGTCGCTGTAACATGTGGAGAGTTGAATTCCAGCGTGTCGCCACATCGCATTTCAGGCGATGAACCGGCAGGCCGAAAGACTTCTGGAGCGATGCAAGTCGCTCAGCTGCGGCGCTTGAACGGCGGAAGTGAGCACTGCAGACAGTTTCCGTGCCCTGGTCAGAAGGCCATCTAGGCCGGGATAGTGTGTTAAAAATTGCTGGACAACAAGGTTCAACACGTGAGCCATAGAAGGCACGTGTGTCACCTTGCCCAGGCGAAGGGCCGCACCCAGGTTTGCAGCATTGTCGCACACGGCCTTACCAGGCTGCAGGTTGAGTGGAGACAACCATTTATTAAACTCGGACCGCAGAGCTGACCACAACTCCTCAGCTGTGTGACTCTTATTCCCAAGACATGTCAAGCTAAAGACCGCCTGATGCCATTGCGCTCTGCTGCCAGCATAGTAATGAGGGGTGCGTGATTCCTTCTGCGCAGTGAGAACGCTGGTGGCCTGACCAGGCAGGCTTGGGGCGGAGGTGGAGGACCCAGATGAGGTGGAGGATGCAGAAGCAGTGGCGGAACTTGGACAGACAGAGGATTGACACACAAGTCGTGGGGACGGCAAGACTTGTGCAGCAGACCCTTCACCATCTATCACCATAGTTACCCAGTGCCCAGTCAGCGACATGTAACGTCCCTGTCCATGCTTACTGGTCCAAGTATCGGTGCTGAAATTCACCCGTTCACACACAGAGTTTCTCAAGGAAGCGGTGATATTGTGTGCGACATGCTGGTGTAGCGCGGGCACACCTTTCTTAGAGAAGTAGTGGCGACTAGGCATCTGGTACTGGGGCACAGCGACAGATATAAGGTCTCTAAAATCCTGTGTGTCCACTAGGCGGAAAGGCAGCATTTCTGTAGCCAACAGCTTACAGAGGGATAGAGTCAACCTCTTCGCTTTGTCATGGGTCGAAGGAAGTGGCCTTTTATTTGACCACATCTGAGGGACAGAGATCTGGCTGCTGTGTGTAGACGGTGTTGAGTAGGGTGTCCCTGGAAAAATGCAGCTTTGGGAGGAAAGTGCAGGCGGAGACATGATGTTGCCTTCATCCAAAGTTGGTGCTATCGATGTCTGAGAGAGCTGTACACACTCACTTGTTTCCCCTTCCAAACCAACTGACGACCTACCAAGCAAACTGCCTGTTGCGGTTACAGTGGTGGAAGTTGTGGGTGGAAAAACAGGTGTGACAGCTGTCCCCACAGTCCTAGAAGATGACGAGCGCGCGGATGCCCTGGAAGGGGCAGGCGGTGGATGGTTGGCTCCACTAGGCCGCATTGCAGCACGGTGAGCTTCCCACCAGGCCATATGATATTTATTCATGTGACGATTCATGGAAGAAGTTGTCAAACTGCTGAGGTTTTGACCTCTACTAAGATAACCATGGCAAATGTTACAGATCACATAATTTGGCCGATCTTTTTTTATGTCAAAAAAGGACCAGGCTAGGCAAGGCTTAGAGGCCATGCGACCTGTTGATCCACCCCGAATAATGCTCAGAGGCAGAGTGGTGGCTGAGGATGCAGTTGTAGACGTGCTACCAGTGCTCCGACTGTGTCCAGGAAGGCGCCAGGTTACTTCGACGTCGGTTGCATCCTCCTCCACCGCCTCTATTGACCTCCTCGAGTGTCTGACTGTGGGTTGACAGTAGGTGGGATCTAGAACTTCATCATCAATTGTTGTGTTTGCACTCCCCTCCCCCTCAGACCGAGTTTCTTCTTGCCCTGACCGAATATTTAAGTTGTCATCCCAATCGGGTATCTGCGTCTCATCTTCATCAGTATGTTCCTCATTGCCTATAACCACAGTTGTTGGAAAGGCAGCATTTTGGTAGCCAACAGTTTGCATTTTATGAAAGTCAACCTCCAAGCCATGTCATGCCCTTCTAAAAGCATGTATAACACAGCGAGGGGACTCCAACCACAGTCTCCCTCGTTGCCACTCACTGGGCCACACACACCCCACTTGACTGGCATCGGTTGAGCCCCCTTTTGAAAAAGAAAAAGATGCTTTGCATGAAGCACTCTCAAAAATACGCGTGCCTTTCCCGTCCCCTGGCTGACCCCGGGGAAGAAAAGTCCTCTGAGAGCCATGACTTGTTCATCTTGGTTCTTTTAGAAACACAGCGAGGGGACTCCAACCACAGTCTCCCTCGTTGCCACTCACTGGGCCACACACACCCCACTTGACTGTCATCGGTTGAGCCCCCTTTTGAAAAAGAAAAAGATGCTTTGCATGAAGCACTCTCAAAAATACGCGTGCCTTTCCCGTCCCCTGGCTGACCCCGGGGAAGAAAAGTCCTCTGAGAGCCATGACTTGTTCATCTTGGTTCTTTTAGAAACACAGCGAGGGGACTCCAACCACAGTCTCCCTCGTTGCCACTCACTGGGCCACACACACCCCACTTGACTGGCATCGGTTGAGCCCCCTTTTGAAAAAGAAAAAGATGCTTTGCATGAAGCACTCTCAAAAATACGCGTGCCTTTCCCGTCCCCTGGCTGACCCCGTGGAAGAAAAGTCCTCTGAGAGCCATGACTTGTTCATCTTGGTTCTTTTAGAAACACAGCGAGGGGACTCCAACCACAGTCTCCCTCGTTGCCACTCACTGGGCCACACACACCCCACTTGACTGGCATCGGTTGAGCCCCCTTTTGAAAAAGAAAAAGATGCTTTGCATGAAGCACTCTCAAAAATACGCGTGCCTTTCCCGTCCCCTGGCTGACCCCGGGGAAGAAAAGTCCTCTGAGAGCCATGACTTGTTCATCTTGGTTCTTTTAGAAACACAGCGAGGGGACTCCAACCACAGTCTCCCTCGTTGCCACTCACTGGGCCACACACACCCCACTTGACTGGCATCGGTTGAGCCCCCTTTTGAAAAAGAAAAAGATGCTTTGCATGAAGCACTCTCAAAAATACGCGTGCCTTTCCCGTCCCCTGGCTGACCCCGGGGAAGAAAAGTCCTCTGAGAGCCATGTCCACATTGTCAGTGGACAGACACGTGTGCTTATCTGCCAGCAGACCCACAGCAGCACTGAAGACAGGTTCAGAGAGAACGCTGGCTGCAGGACACGACAAGATCCCCAAGACGTACGTGGCGAGCTCAGGCAATTTATCAAGATTGGAAGCCAAGAATGAGCAGGGCTCAAGTTGCACAATAATGGCATGTTTCCTTGCATATACTCATATATCTGTGTGTCCTCCTCTTTTTCCTTGTCCAGCTCTTTTGTTTTCGCATGAGTATATGTCCTTGTCACTTTCCCATGTGTTGTGAGTTGTTTGTGACCTTTTGGACACCTTTGAGGGTGTTTTCTAGGTGTTTTTCTGTGTTTGTGATTGCCTGCCATTGTTTCCTATGCAGTTCGAGTTCGGTTCGTCGAACGTTCGACGAACCGAACTCGAACGGGAGGTCCGTTCGGCGAACCAACCTCGAGCCGAACCGCGACCGGTTCGCTCATCTCTAACCACGAACCGCGCTCAACTCTAGTTTCAACATACCAGGTAGGGATAGGTGGTGTCCTAAGTGTCAAAAAGAAAAAACGGATATGCTGCATGGGTTATGGGAATGTGAGACAATCGCTAGGTTCTGGAACCAAGTCAGACTATTTGCCCAGTCAACATGGGGAATTTTCAGCAAACTAGACTTAATGGTGTGGATTTTCCACTCCTTTGAGGGAGGAGTAGGAGAAGGACCGAGCACGCAGGAAAAGAGGAAATACGCAATAACGCATGACATAGCCATGATAGCTAAGCGTTGCATCTTAAAACACTGGATTCAAAGGGAGGGCCCATCCATAAAGGAGGTTATGGGCGAACTACACAACCTTCTGAAGTGGGAAAAAGTAGAAGCGGAGAGGGATAAAGATGGGTTGACAGCCAAGTTTTTTGTGAGATGGAGACATTTTATTGAAAGCCAATTCACACAGGAAGAAATAATTAACCTGATGACACCTTTTGATCACTCGGAGTGGTATATCCTGAGCGATATCCAGGACAGCCTGGGTAAACTGAGAATCACCTAGGAGGGGGCTCTGGCGGGAGGGGGAGACGAGACGGTTGGGAACACCAAGGCACGCTAGCAAAATTGAAATCATTCAGGGACGACACAGAGATTTAACGAATTGTATTGCATATGTTATATTATATTTCATTACCTCTGTTTTGGTTTAATGTTACTGTATACTATCTTAAATCGAACAGCAACATGGAACTCCAAATTAGGTATCACCCACCTCTATGTCACATTTTGTCAGACGAATGTTCTTCTTTTGCAATGATACTTGTCATGTTTTTACAAATTTGAAAAATCAATAAAAAACGTTTTGGAAAAAAAAAAGGCAAAAACTAAGCTAATAGAAGCATTTCACAATATATATTTCAACACCACAGATATTCCACACAGATTTAACTAAATTGGCCAAGTAATGTGCTCCGTCTGTCTCTTTCCCCATCTGTCTCTGTCTGTCTCCTTCCAGGTCTGTCTCTTTCCAGGTCTGTCTCTTTCCAAGGTCTGTCTCTTTCTCCATCTGTCTCTGTCTGTCTCTTTCCAGGTCTGTCTCTTTCCAGGTCTGTCTCTTTTCCAGGTCTGTCTCTTTCCCAGGTCTGTCTCTTTCCCCGTCTGTCTCCCCGTCTCTTTGTCTGTGTCTTTTCCTGTCTGTCTCTTTCCCTGTCTGCCTGTTTTTGTCTGTCTCTATTTCTCTGTCTCTTTCCCCGTCTGTCTCTATCAAGGTCTGTGTCTTTCTCCATCTATCTTTGTCTGTCTCTCTGGCTGTCTCCTCCTTCCCTGTCTGCCTGTCTCTTTCCCTGTCTGAATGTTTGTCTGTCTCTTTCCCCATCTGTCTCTTTCCAGGTCTGTCTCTGTCTGTCTCTTTCCCCGTCTGTCTCTGTCTGTCTTTTTAACTGTCTGTCCCTTTCCCTGTCTCTCTCTATCTCTCTGTCTCTTTCCCTGTCTGTCTCTGTCTGTCTCTCTCTGTCTGTCTCTCTCTGTCTCTCTATCTGTCTCCCCACCGACATCTTATTACCTCACATATAAGCTTCTTATACTATGAATGTCTTTTGTTCCTATATAAACCACTCACAGCTCCTACTAATAACCTGTAGTTCCAGGCTCCATTTACGTTACTGTCTCTTTCCCTCTCTTTCCCTGTCTGTCTCTTTCCCTCTCTTTCCCTGTCTGTCTCTTTCCCTCTTTCCCTCTGTCTCTTTCCCTGTGTCTGTCTCTTTACCTGTCTTTGTCTGTCTCTTACCCTGTCTGTATCTTTCCCTCTCTTTCCCTGTCTATCTGTTTCCCTGTGTCTGTCTCTTTGTCTGTGTCTGTCTCTTCACCTGTCTGTGTATGTCTCTTAACCTGTCTCTCTCTTTCCCTCTCTTTCCCTGTCTGTCTCTTTCCCTGTCAGTCTGTCTCTTTGTCTGTGTCTGTCTCTTTGTTTCTGTCTCTTACCCTGTCTATGTCTGTTTCTTACCCTGTCTGTGTCTGCCTCTTTCCCTGTCTGTGTCTGTCTCTTTCCCTGGCTGCATTGTGACACGCCAACATTCCATTTAAGGGTGTGGCTGCGAATTCTTCTGAAGTTCTGGCTGCACTGTGGCTCCCAGCTCCATTTGCTTTAATAGAGGCAGGTTTTATGGTGAATAACTGTAAAGCGCGGGGTTAAAATTTCCCCTCAAAACATAGCCTATGATGCTCTCGGGGTCCAGAAGTGGGAGTGTGCAAAATTATGTGGCTGTAGCTGCGACGGTGCAGATGCCAATCCCGGACACACACACACACACACACACACACACACACACACATTCAGCTTTATATATATATATATATATATATATATATATATATATATACATATATATATTTGTGTATATAATAACAGAAGTGGTCCAGAGAATAAAGTTAAATATTGATTATATTATTATGGAAAATGATTGATGTAAGTAAGTAAAAAAAATCCAGAATTGCTTTTTTTTGTTCATTCTGCCACCCCCACCCCCCACAAAACGTAATATATGGTAATCAAAGATCATAGCAATAAAATCTACAACTCATCAGGCCCAAAAAAGCCCTTATAACACATTGTCAATTGAAAAATAAAAAGTTATTGCTCTCACAATAGGGTGAGGGAAAAAACAATATTAGTTGTAAAATTTTCATTTTGTTTCAAAGTAGTAACACAAAGAAATCTATATACATTTGATATTGCCAGAATTACATTGATCAGCTGAATGGTGGTAACTTTAAGGTGTAAATTGCAAAATTGCTTTCTTTTTTCTTTTTTCTTTTCTCTCCATAAAAAGTTACCAAAAGAGCAATTAAAAAGTTGTATAATATGCCAAAACAGTGTCACTGAAACAAGCCTTCATATATTGATAAAAAAAAGCTACGATTCTTGAATGCAATAAGTAATAAAGCTTCTGCCTTTGTTTGATATCTAGTGCCTTTATACCGTATCATACTACACCTTTGTTACTACTTTCTTACAGTTTTCATTATTATTGCTCTCCTGTTGGGTGCCCATTTGCCCAAACTTCTCGATTTGGTATTTAAAATTTAACTTTTATACCCAGCAACTAGAGATGGGCTGTTCAGGTAAAATACGAATTCGTCTGTTCTCACATTTTGTCCTGGGAAGTTTGATTTGTGGAAAAGTTATTCACTACATAGGTAATGTCCCTTTCTATGCTCCACAGTCTCTCCAGACCCTGGTTCGTAATAAATGAAATATGTAAAAAATAACACAATTTTAGAAGGTCACATGGGTTCTGCGCATGTGTATGCAAGATCACATCACACGCTGAAATGTCATGAAGCTGGGACCTTTCACATTTGCGCAGAACCCAACTGGGCCATCATCAAATCGGAAGTCCTCACTTAGCTTGAGAGGCTTGGAGGTTTCAGTGCAAGTGAGGTGATGTGAAGATGCGACAAGGATCGAAGGGGTGATGCAAGGACCAGATGAGTATATAGGTAGATTTTTTTTTTTTTACAGTTTGGTGGTATAAATGGCAGTCAGCAGCTGGCGTTCCACAAGGAAGAATTGCAATAAATATACGCATTTTGGTAACTGCGGATTTTTGTAAAATTCAAGTAGAAGTCAATTCCACTGTAATTTATTCTGTACATCTCTATCATCTCAATTTTAAGTCTCTTTGCTCTTCCTCAGAACCAGCCAATAGATCAGCTCTTTCTCAGGACCGGCCCATAGATTAGCTGTTCCTCAGGACTGGCCCATAGATCAGCTCTTCCTCAGGACCGGCCCATAGATCAGCTCTTTCTCAGGACTAGCCCATAGATCAGCTCTTCCTCTGGACTGGCCCATAGTTCAGCTCTTTCTCAGGACCGCCCCATAGATCAGCTCCTCCTCAGGACTGGCCCATAGATCAGCTCTTCCTCAGGACCGGCCCATAGATCAGCTCTTTCTCAGGACCGGCCCATAGATTAGCTGTTCCTCAGGACTGGCCCATAGATCAGCTCTTCCTCAGGACTAGCCAATAGATCAGCTCTTCCTCAGGGCCGGCCCATAGATCAGCTCTTCCTCAGGACTGGCCCATAGATTAGCTGTTCCTCAGGACTGGCCCATAGATCAGCTCTTCCTCAGGACTGTCCCATAGATCAGCTCTTCCTCTAGACCAGCCCATCGATCAGTAGATAGATTACTAAACATAAATTTAAGGCCACACATTTTTCTATTAAACTCTAGTATTGGAGGTCCAATAGTTAATATTTATATGCTCATAATCCCAAGACTATAGCCAAATTCTGTGCTCAGTAGATAAACAAAGTGTTGTGAAGTAAAGCCCATGGCAGGTTGTTCTACATGAAAAGGAAGTAAATAAAAAGAAAAACTTTAGATTAAAAAAAAAAAAAGTTCTAAGATTTTGAGTCTCATTTTTCAAGATTCAAAATATCGAGGTTCATTAATGTGTAGCTAAAAGAGATCTCTGCTGGAAGTGACTCCGGCTGTGCCGTATAATGATAGTGCCGGGAAAGGAAGATCTGACGCCACATAAATGTGCAATCCTATAGCTGTCCACACCACTTATCGACAGCACTTGTATATAGAATCACAATAAACAGAATGTGATATATGGAGATCATTAGCCACCAATACAATGGATTGTTTTAATGTCTTCAACCACAGAATGAGAAGAAATCGCTAATTCTCCTGGGTCTTTAACTTGATGAATGAAACAATGTTGTGTCTGTTTGTCAAAGTCAGTATAGTAGAAAATGAACCTGCTGATTTTAAGCACATTTGCATTTGGATTTAAATTAAACCAAGTTAAATGTAAAATAAAATGTTAAATATATAATAATAAATACATACTGTGGGTAAAAAAAATATAATAACGTAAAAAATAACACTAAGAACATCTGCAGACTGATTTTTGCTCTTATATGGGACATCACGATTGCTCAGCTATAGAGAAAAAAAGGGAAAAAAAAGGAGTCTGTCTTGTAATCCGGTTACGTCTTACCGGGGGTGGTGGTGTGCGGCAGCGGTGGTGGAGCGGGGTCACAGGGGCCAGAG
Source organism: Anomaloglossus baeobatrachus (assembly GCF_048569485.1). NCBI lineage: Eukaryota > Metazoa > Chordata > Amphibia > Anura > Aromobatidae > Anomaloglossus > Anomaloglossus baeobatrachus. Next base: position 458,976,923 of record NC_134357.1, on the reverse strand, counting down.
GCGGTGATGAAGTAGGGCAATGCTGCAGGTGGTGTGGCGGGTGGAGTCGGTGCGTGCACAGATTTTACTTAAGTCTGCTGCTGGGAGATCAATGGGCCGGAGGCAGTGCGTGTACAGATGAGATGTTGACTGAGAGCTCCATCTGCGCACGCGCAGACTCTGGGCGCTATTATTTGAAGCCTGCGCTGCTGAAATTTTCAGGATGGCCCCTGCCTCACCGTCTGAAGCGAGCACCAGCACAGCACCCGCAGTACAGCGCCCACATCATTGCCCCTGCCTCCTGAGACCATTCTCCACCACTCCCCGGTAGCTACATTTGGATTATAAGACTCACCCCACATTTTCCTCCCAAATTTTTGGGAGGAAAAGTGCATCTTATAATCCAAAAAATACGGTAATAAGCAGGGAGCAATGGAAAAATGGAGCAGCTTCAAAAAGTACACTGCTGGCCAAAAGTATTGGCACCCCTGCAATTCTGTCAAATAATACTCAGTTTCTTCTTGAAAATTATTGCAATCACAAATTCTTTGGTATTACAGTCATATGAAAACATTTGGGCATCCCTATTAATGTTAACCTTTTTTCTTTATAACAATTTGGGTTTTTGCAACAGCTATTTCAGTTTCATATATCTAATAACTGATGGACTGAGTAATATTTCTGGATTGAAATGAGGTTTATTTTACTAAAAGAAAATGTGGAATCCGCTTTTAAACAAAATTTGACCGGTGCAAAAGTATGGGCACCTCAACATAAAAGTGACATTAATATTTTGCAGATCCTCCTTTTGCAAAAATAACAGCCTCTAGTCGCTTCCTGTAGCTCTTAATGAGTTCCTGGATGAAGGTATATTTGACCATACCTGTTTACAAAACAATTCCAGTTCAGTTAAGTTTGATGGTCACCGAGCATGGACAGCACGCTTCAAATCATCCCACAGATGTTCAATGATATTCAGGTCTGGGGACTGGGATGGCCATTCCAGAACATTATAATTGTTCCTCTGCATGAATTCCTGAGTAGATTTGGAGCAGTGTTTTGGATCATTGTCTTGCTGAAATATCCATCCCCTGGGTAACTTCAACTTCGTCACTGATTCTTGCACATTATTGTCAAGAATCTGCTGATACTGAGTTGAATCCATGCGACCCTCAACTTTAACAAGATTCCCGGTGCCGGCATTGGCCACACAGCCCCAAAGCATGATGGATCCTCCACCAAATTTTACTGTGGGTAGCAAGTGCTTTTCTTGGAATGCCGTGTTTTTTTGCCTCCATGCATATTGCCTTTTTGTATGACCAAACAACTCAAACTTTGTTTCATCAGTCCACAGGACCTTCTTCCAAAATGTAACTGGCTTGTCCAAATGTGCTTTTGCATACCTCAGGCGACTCTGTTTGTGGTGTGCTTGCAGAAATGGCTTCTTTTGCATCAGTCTCCCATACAGCTTCTCCTTGTGCAACGTGCGCTGTATTGTTGACCGATGCACATTGACACCATCTGCAGCAAGATGAAGCTGCAGGTCTTTGGAGGTAGTCTGTGGATTGTCCTTGACTGTTCTCACCATTCTTCTTCTCTGCCTTTCTGATATTTTTCTTGGCCTGCCACTTCTGGGCTTAACAAGAACTGTACCTGTGTTCTTCCATTTCCTTACTATGTTCCTCACAGTGGAAACTGACAGTTTAAATCTCTGAGACGACTTTTTGTATCCTTCCCCTGAACAACTATGTTGAATAATCTTTGTTTTCAGATCATTTGAGAGTTGTTTTGAGGAGCCCATGATGCCACTCTTCATAGGAGATTCACATAGGAGAACTACTTGCAAGTGGTCACCTTAAATACCTTTTCTCATGTTTGGATACACCTGCCTATGAAGTTCAAAGCTCAATGAGGTTACAAAACCAATTTAGTGCTTTAGTAAGTCAGTAAAAAGTAGTTAGGAGTGTTCAAATCAAGAAATTGATAAGAAATTGATACAAAATATTAATGTCACTTTTATGTTAAGGTGCCCATACTTTTGCACGGGTCAAATTTTGTTTAAATGCGGATTGCACATTTTCTGTTAGTACAATAAACCTCATTTCAATCCAGAAATATTACTCAGTCCATCAGTTATTAGATATATGAAACTGAAATAGCTGTTGCAAAAACCCAAATTGTTATAAAGAAAAAAGGTTAACATTAATAGGGGTGCCCAAACGTTTTCATATGACTGTATTATCTTCATTTAATTTGTCTTCAATGAAAAAAAAAAAAAAATTGTCATAAAGCCAAATTGGATTAAATTCCACACCAAACATAAAAAGGGGTGGACAAAAGTATTGGCACTGTTTGAAAAATCATGTGATGCTTCTGTAATTTATGTAATTACCAGCACCTGTAACTTACCTGTGGCACCTAACAGGTGTTGGCAATAACTAAATCACACTTGCAGCCAGTTGACATGGATTAAAGTTGACTCAACCTCTGTCCTTGTGTGTACCACATTGAGCATGGAGAAAAGAAAGAAGACCAAAGAACTGTCTGATGACTTGAGAATCCAAATTGTGAGGAAGCATGGGCAATCTCAAGGCTACAAGTCCATCTCCAAAGACCTGAAAGTTCCAGTGTCTACAGTGCGCAGTGTCCTCAAAAAGTTTAAAGCCCATGGCACTGTGGCTAACCTCCCTAGATGTGGAAGGAAAAGAAAAATTGATGAGAGATTTCAAGGCAAGATTGTGCGGATGGTGGATAAAGAACCTCGACTAACATCCAAACAAGTTCAAGCTGCCCTGCAGTCCGAGGGTACAACAGTGTCAACCCGTACTATCCATTGGCATCTGAATGAAAAGGGACTGTATGGTAGGATACCCAGGAAGACTCCACTTCTTACCTGAAGACATAAAAAAGCCAGGCTGGAGAAACATTCACAAATCAAACAGATTGCTTTAGGATACTTTGGTGCAGACATCCGTAGAAAAAAATGCAGCCTAAAAAATGTAGCTGAAAAAATACACCTTTTATCACATATGGGATCATAGACTAATCTCTGTATCTCCAGTGCCGCGACTCATCTACATGTCTGGTGCCACCGCTTTAGTAGTCATTGTTGGTGTTTGATTATTTTGCCACCATTATCACATGCAGACATCCATGGAACCACTGCATAATAGGTAAAAAAAAAATTAAAATTCCTTATACTCACCTTACCGCTTACCTCTTCCAGTCCTCGTCGTATCTTCCAATCTGTGCCGCTTGCAATAAAATTCCCAGGCCTCTCAAATTGAGTCAGAACTTCAGGCTCTGATGATGCCTTGGAGTGTTCTGGGCAACCGCAAAAGGTCACAGTGACGTGATGTCACAATGTGCACAAAGCCATGCCTATTCATGTGCAGAACCGGGGATTTCAGCGTGAGTGACGATGATCTGAACATGCGTCGAGGGCCGGACAGGTCACGGTGAGGCGTTAAGGGGCTGGAGCAGTAAGCGGTTAGGTGAATGTTATCACTTGTAATTAACCTCTAATGGCCCTTTATAGTTCAGAAAAATTGTGGCCAGTAGCCACCATTTTTAATGAATCTGCATGGAAGCTAATTACTAAAAATTCACTCTTCAAACAACAGATGTTCTTATGGCTTTAATTTCCGTTATCATGACCCTCCCTGTATTTGATATTGATTCCCTATTACGAGGATTGCGATTTTATAATGAGATGAAATAAAAAGCCATGTGCAGTGGTAGATCTTCTTTGAGGACTTTTTGATCTTAATAGGGTTCACATGGGACATAAGCATAGAGTGTGTTTTTGACATTCTTCTCGCATTCTGAAAATATACTCATTATATCCTGTACGATGCCCTGAAACGGTGTGAGGGGAGGCTGTTAGTGAACTTCCCGAATGCAGAAATATTTTGCTATTAATATACTAGGATTATTATTAATATAGAAAGGAACACAGACCAAGTTATGTATAATACATCTCTATACAATGACTGACTATACAGAGTATTCATAATACAATTTAATTAGATAGCAACAATTGGGGTAACTTGTAAATCTAATAGTGTTCCATAGATCACAACTCCGTCATTATCTACAGTCATGGCCAACAGTGTTGGAACCTTTGAAATTGTTCCACAAAATGAAGTATTTCTCTCAGAAAATTATTGCAATTACATGTTTATTTCCTTTCTGTGTGTTGGAACAACACAAAAAAAACTGAGGAAAAAAAGGAAAATTGGACATAATTTCATACAAAACCTTAAAAATAAACCAGACAAATTGTTGGCACCTTTCCAAAATTATAGATAAACCACGTTGTTTCAAGCATGTGATGTTCATTCAAACTCACCTGTGGCAAGTAACAGGTGTGGGCAATATGAAAATCACACCAATATAAAAGGGAAGAAGTCAACTCAATCTTTGCATTGTGTGTATGGCTATGCCACGTTAAGCATGGAGAACAGAAAGAGGGCAAGAGATTTGCCTGAGGACTTGGGAACCAAAATTGTTGAAACATTTACTGTATAGTATGGGAGGAATAGAACTAAGTGATAGCACATGGGAAAAGGACTTGGCAGAATAAGTGGATGCCAGATTCAACATGAGCCAACAATGCGGTGCTGCAGCTAAAAAGGCCAACAAAATTCTGGGATATATCAAGACAAGCATTGAATCTGGCTCAAGAGAGGTCAGACTCCACCTGGAATACTGTGTACGGTTCTGGGTGCCCCAATTCAAGAAAGACATCGATATATTGGAGCAAGTCCAGAGAAGAGCCACCAAAATGGTGGAAGGTCTGCAACCATGTCATATGAAGAACAGTTAAAAGAACTAGGGATGTTTAGTTTGAAAAAGAGAAGGCTGAGAGGAGACTTAATAGTGGTCTACAAATATTTAGTGCAGAGGGAACCACCTTATTTTCATTAGCACAAGGAAGTGCAAGAAGCAATGGGATGAAACTTAAAGGAAGGAGATTCAGATTAGACATTAGGAAAAACTGTTTCATAGTGAGGGCAGTCAGGGAGTGGAACTGGCCACACGGGAGGTGGTAAGCTCTCCATCAATGGAAATCTTCAAGCAGAAACTGGATAAACATATAGCTGGGATGATTTAGCAAAGCCTGCACTTGCAGGGGGTTGGAACCGATGGCCCTTGAGGTCCCTTCCAACTCTACCATTTTATGATGCTATGATTCTATTAACAATCTCAAGGTTGCAAGCCCATCTCCAGAGATCTCAATGTTCCTTTGTCTACAGTGCACAACGTAATAAGTAAGTTTACAACCCATGGCACTGTAGCTAATCTCCCTGGACGTAGACGGCAAAGGAAAATTTCTGAAAGGTTGCAACGCAGGTTAGTCTGGATGGTGGATAAGCCGCCCCCAACCTCAGTCAAATTCAAGCTGTCCTGCAGGCGCAGGGTGCACCAGTGTCAGCGCAAGCGATATGTCGACATTTTAATGAACTAAAATTATATAGTAAGAGACCCAGGAGGACCCCACCACTGACACAGAGACATAAAAAAGCTAGACTGTGGGTTGCCAAAATATATGTGAGTAAAGGCCACTTTACACGCTGCGATCACGCTAGCGTGCGTACCTGCCCCCATCGTTTGTGTGTCACGGGCAAATCGCTGCCCATGGCGCACAAAATCGCGTGGACCCGTCCCACTACTTACCTGCCTAGCGACGTCGCTGTGACCAGCGAACCGCCTCCTTTTTAGGGGGGCGGTTCGTTCGGCGTAACAGCAACGTCACTAAGCGGCCACCCAATCGAAGCGGAGGGGCGGAGATGAGCGGGACGAACATCCCGCCCAACTCCTTTCTTCCTCATTGCCGGCGGCCGCAGGTAAGGTGAGGTTCCTCGTTCCTGCGGTGTCACACATAGCGATGTGTGCTGCCGCAGGAACGACGGACAACATCGTACCTGCAGCAGCAATGATCATTGGGAATAGGGGAGCATGTCAACGATTAGCGATTTTACACGTGTTTGCGATGATTTTCGATTGCATGTAGGTGTCACACGCAACGACATCGCTAACGTGGCCGGATGTACGTCATGAATTCCGTGCCCCCCAGCGTGTAAAGCAGCCTTAAGCCAAAATCTTTCTGGGGAAGCGTCTTATGGACAGATAATACCAAATAGAGCTTTTTTGTAAAGCACATCATTCTACTGTTTACCGAAAACGGAATGAGGCCTACTCAGAAAAGAACACAGTAAATACAATCAAATATGGTGGAAGTTTATAGAAGTTTTGGGGTTGTTTTGTTGCCTCTGGCACTGGGTGCCATGATGTTTGCAAGGCATCATGAAATCTGAAGATTGCCTAAGGATTTTGGGTTGCAATGTAGTGCTCAGTGTCAGAAAGCTGGGTTTGTGTCCTTGGTCATGAGTCTTTCAGCAGGACAATGACCCCTAAGAATATTTCAAGAAACCCCGGAAATGAAAGGAAACAAAGTCCTGGAGAGTTCTGAAGTGGTCAGAAATCAGTCCAGATTTAAATCTTATTGAACACCTGTGGAGAGATCTTAAAATTGCTATTGGGAGAAAACGCCGTCAAATATGAGAGACCTAAAGTAGTTTGCAAAAGAAAAGTTCAACATTCCATTTGATAGGTGTAAGAAACTTCATAATGGTTATAGGAAGCGATTCATTGCAGTTATTTATTCCAAAGTGTGTGCAACCAAATATTAAGTTGAGGGTACCACCAATTTTGTCCCACCCATTTTTGGAGTTTTGTGTCAAATTGTGTCCAATTTGCCTTTTTTCTGTGTTTTTGTGTGTGTGTTGTTCCAATACTCACAAAGAAATGTGAATAACAAAACGTGTAATTGCAATAATTTTCTCGGAAATATACTTCATTTTCTGGAACAATTTCAAGGGTACCAACACTTTCGATCATGACTATACAGTATTTAGGATGATAAATGAAGCCTAAAATACCCACAATGTGAAATATATATAGAGAGGAGAGTTAATGGTGACATGGAGATTCCACCAGAATAATACAGTATGATAAAGCCCAAAAGGTCCCTCAGGCCCATATTGAGGGTCTAATATCAGATTTTACACTGAGGTTCCACAGATTTTACTAAGGTGCCACAAGTAGGCATGAGAAGATCCCTGGATGTTCAGGTTCGCTGAGTTCAGGTTGGGAGCTGTGACAGCCAGGAGTCAGATGACCCCTGTTGCTGTCATGACGAAGCTCCTGTGAACGGCAGCAGAGTACCAGCATTCACAGGAGATCAGTATTTCTGCTGTTCACAGTGATATTGAAACATCATTCTGATCAGCAGAAGCATTTGGACAGTGCAGGCTTCAAGTCCCCTAAGGGGACTAATAAAATCAAAGATATAAAGAAAAGTTTTTCAAAATATGGAAAAAAACAACCCTAAAACTTCAAATCCCCCCTCTTTTGCTCCATTGAAAACAAATAAAAACAAAACACATATTTGGTATCACCGCATTCAGAAATTCCTGATCAAAATATAAAATCAATTAATCACGGCGTAGCAAGAAAAAAATTCCAAACACGAAAACTAAGTTTTTTCGTCTCCAGAATATTGCATTAAAATGCAATAACAGGCACTCAAAACAGTGCATCTCCCCAAAAATGGTATAACAAAAAACGTCAGCTCAAGACTCAAGAAATAAGCCCAAAAGATGAGAACACTACTGGTCTCGGAAAATGGCGACAAAAGTGCTATTCTTTTTTGACAAATTTCTGAATTTTTTTTCACCATTTAAATAAAAGTAAAACTATAGATGTATGGTACCTACAAACTCATACTGACCTGGTGAATCACAATACCAGGACAGTTTTATCATGTAGTGAACAGGGTATATAAAAAAAAATCCATAAAACAATTGTAAAATTGCACCTTTTTTTGCAATTTCACCGCACTTGGATTTTTTTTACCATTTTCTGGTACACTATATGTCTTTTAGTTCAATAAAGGATTTTTTAGGTGTTTGTGTTTATTTCTTTTCTCTTACAGATTACTAATGTGGGGTCTCATAGATGCCTCCCATTATTAATCTAGGGCTTAGTAGCAGCTGTGGGCTGTTATTAACCCTTTATTACCCTGATTGCCACCAGGGCAGTTGGGAAAAGCCAAGTAAAGTTCTGGGATTGTCGCATGTAATGGATGCGGCAATGATGGGTGGCTGCAGGCTGCTAACTTTAGGCTGGGGGATTCAATAGGCATGGGGCTCTCCAGCATGAGAATACCATCACCCAGCTGTCGGGCTTTATCATGGCTGAGTATAAAAATTGGGAGTGACAGCAAGCCAGTTTTTAAAATTATTTATTTAAATAATTAGAAAAAAAAAGCTGCATGCAGTTCCTTTTATTTTGATACACAGCCAGGATAATCATATGGCTGGGGGCTGCAGCCTGTAGCCGTATGCTTTATTTGTGCTGGGTATCATAACACAGGGCGTCCCTATGCCAATTTTTTGTTTATTTATTTTTATACCATGATAGAGCCGCAGACAGGGTCTGTGATTGCAAGCAGTTAGCCGCTGTCACACAGGCTGGGGGCATGTCTGACTGCAACCAATCACAGACGCCAGGACTGCCAGTGGGCAGGGGAAGCAGTGAATATGGATGAGCAATAATGAGCAGAGCCGGAAGAAGAGTGAGCACCCTGGAAGCAGTTACAGCCACACCGGAGACTCATTAAGTATAGGGCGCTTGCTTTATTTTTATTTTTCCTTTATTTGCCGGACCCCAATCATTAACAGGAGTTCCCTAAGACTGGCACCCGAATACTTTTGAAACCGCGTGGATCCAGACTTTTAAAGTCCGCTGATCACTAACTGTTAATCAAATAAGCCTCATAATAATCCAATATTCAAAATGCAACTTGTAAATGTTTAAGCAATTTTAGACTTTTTTAATATTAACAATTATTGGAAAATATAGCTCCATGTTTCTAGAAAGTCTTTATAGTGACAAAAATACAAATAATAAATAATTGTACTAAATTGTCGCGGGCGGAGGGGACGCGCTCGCCACGCTCGGGTCCGGGGCTTCTGCTGCTGCTGCTCGGTTGCTCGAGCGGTGGGCCGGACCCGGGGATTCGAGCAGCGCTCCTCACCCGTGAGTGAAAAGGGATAGTTTGGGTGGGCGAGATTGTTCGAGACACCACCCACGGGACGTGGTGATGATGGCACCACCGCTGCTGGTGACGGGGATCCCGGGAGAGATGGTAGGGAGCAACTAGGATGTTGTCCCCTCCGTGGGTAGGGGGTTGGTGATCCCGGGGCCCGGTGGTGTAACGGGGAAGCTGGATGGCTGGGGTGCAGGGTTACAGGGACAGCGTGGCGCGGTGCCGGACGACACTGGTGTACTCACTCAGACAATCACTGACAGAGTCTCTGGTAAACCAAAACGGCCGGATGGATGGGTCCCGCAGCCGGCTGCAGTGTTGTTGTGCTCTCCCCGGACGGCTGATGGTGGCTATCTTTCCCTGCACCTGTTAGAAATTTTCTGACTCCTGTGGTTGCCCACCGGTAGTCCGCTCCCCGGCGTATAGGTGCCGTAGGAGCCCGTTTTGCCCGCAGGCGCTGGTCCTTGGATCTCTAGCCTGAGGCAGTGGCTGTATATCCTCACGGTGTGGACTGTTGCCTTCTGTCGGGACTTGGTTGTTGGGGAACCCTTGGGGTTCCTGTCACACTCGGATTTGACTATTGACGGCGGCTCCAAGCCTGGTCGGGGTCCGATGGCCCTGCCTGTGTGCTTAGCTTCATTCCGCTCCCCGGTTCGGTACCGGTGGGCCACCTCCCAGCCCCGGTCCTTACGGCTTTGCAGAGTTCCACCAACTCCTGCAGATGGCCACCACCATCTGCCAACCTTGCTGTCAGTGCCTGGGCTCCTACCCAGGCACACCCAGACGTTTTATTCCTCTCACTTTCATGTCCAAAACTAATCTTTACTAACTTTTCCCGCCTCCAGGCCTGTGAACTCCTCGGTGGGTTTGGCCAACTGCCTGGCTCCGCCCCACCTGGTGTGGACATCAGACCCTGGAGGGAGGCAACAAGGGTTTTAGTCTAATTGTTGTAACTGTCTAGGGTGGGGGTGTGTATGTTGGTATGTCTGTGACTACCTGGCTAGTCCAGGGCGTCACACTTCCGCCCCCTTTCTGTTAATGAATTAACACATTTTGCTGTCGATTGTTCCTGAGGTGCAGCCGCAGCTCTCCCTTCCGAATGATTAATTACACATCTGTAGGCGGAGAGAGAAAAGCTGGAGAATGATTGGGCGCAGCGCTCGCATGACATCACAACTTCCCATGAGTCCCAGCAGAGCAAGTGCTAACACCGCTAGAACCGCACCGGTACGGGAGGTGAGTATAATTTTTTTTCTTTAATAGGGGAAAACATAGGAAATGAGAAGAGGTTGTCCAAGTAGTGGTCATTCCCTTTAACACTTTATACTGCTAACCTATCTCGATCTATTGCTGACTTATCTCTTAGCTGCTGAGTCATAATTTCCAACTGCTCATCTAATTTGATATTTTTTATGACATGTCCTTATCGGACAGTACACATTACCCCTGGCAATTCCAGATTAGTGACTCCTGGACTATAGTTTATATTTCTGATTCTCCATACTGTACGTGGCTTCTATGTATAATACCATGGCTTTTGATCTTCATTTCCTGACGGTCTGTTCTTGACTATGGTTATAAGAATTGGCCCTAATGTATCAGGTAGATTCAAAGAAATTAAATTATAATAGTTAAAGGGAATCTGTCAGGAGGTTTTTTTTGCTATATAAGCTGAGGACAGCCTGCTGTAGGGCTTAGAAAACAAAAAGCAACTGTACCTCTTTTATTTGTGTGTGAGCTATTGTTTTCTTAAACTAATGGCTTTATTACCCTGTGATTAAAGGCCGCTTTACACGCACCGATTTATCGTGCGATCGCACCTGCCTCCATCGTTTGTGCAACTTGTTTCCCAAGTCGCACAAAGTCGGTAACCCCCGTCACACGTACTTACCTACCGAACGACCTCGCTGTGGGCGGCGAACATCCTCTTCCTGAAGGGGGGGGGACGTTCCCGCGTCACAGCGACATCACACAGCTGCCGGCCAATAGAAGCGGAGGGGCGGAGATGAGCGGGACGTAACATCCCGCCCACCTCCTTCCTTCCGCATTGCCAGCGGGACGCAGGTAAGCTGCAGTTCATCGTTCCCGGGGTGTCACACGGAGCGATGTGTGCTGCCTCGGGAACATTGAACAACCAGCATGTAGAAGGACGATCGATTTTTTGAAACTGAGCGACGTGTCAACGAGCAGCGATAAGGTGAGTATTTTTGCTCGTTCACAGTCGCTCGTAGCTGTCACATGCTACGATATGTCAAACGATGCCGGATGTGCGTCACTAACAACGTGACCCCGACGACATATCGTTAGATATATCGTAGCGTGTAACGGGCCCTTAACTTTACTAGGTCTAGCTAGCATGTGCACTGGAGTCTGACACGCCCCCTGCTGTGATTGACACCTTACTGTCAATGTAGACTTTCTATAGAGAGCGTGGCGTGGGCGGGACAGCTCCCTTGGCTCAGCTACATGCTTACAACTCAATTCTTTGATTATGTGAGAATGGCTGCACCCAGTAATCTATGTTATACATCATTGGATTCACAATCTCTTTCCCTACATTATCTTGCTGTCAGATGAGGTAGCAAAAACCTGCTGAAAAAGTCCCTTGAAATTTGAGGGTATGGTTTTTGCTATATGTGATTTGACAATTTTTGACTATTTGGAATAAATAATATAAATGGAGTGATACATTCAACACATTTACTTTCAGAAAAAGAGACAATTTCTTGTCCATGACTCAAATCGTGTCAGGTTCATTCCTTTCTAACCATAAACGTCATAGTCCATTAAATAACAGTGTGAGTTTCATCGGAAAAGTAAAGAACATCACATCCAGCACAGCAACGATCACTAAGGCTCAGTCTGTATTTTGATAACAGGCTTAATCGACCACATCTGAGAACAGTTGGTTGATTTGTCTGCCAAGTCCACAGAACCAAACATTGCGAAAAGGAGCATATGTTGTTATAAAAAGATGTCACATCTAATTGTGATGTTTATAGCGGAGTACCCAAATATGCTACTGAGGAAATGTGTCGTACACTGCACAAGTCATTATATCGTCAATTATCAGTGTGAGGGCGGATTGTGCTGCAACAAGACAAATACAGCTAAAGAAAATACAGTACATGCTGTACTCAAAGTGATATCCCCACAGGGTGACCTAAATTAACTGGCCAATTGGGGGAGTGAAATGAGTTTACAGCAGAGAAAGATATGAATGTAATTGTTGTTAATATTCTAAATTATAGCACACAATGCCAGTCTGCTGCATGGAAAGCCCTAAAGATCATTGGTCAGATATTTTTAATACTGTTTTAAATCTTAACAGGTTTAGAATTAGACTAAACGTATACCGTGTGTTACAAATCTGTGCCCGCCATTGCCGCAAGCAGCCTGCTGTGGTTCTTCTTACACCCAGGCGCCGGCTCCCGTTTCTGGCCATGCCTTGGGTCATCCAGCTGGCTGCTTATTTCTCCATTCCTAAGTGTGGAAATGCGGCTAGTGCGCATGCATGTGCCGATTTACCCCAGTCAGAGCCCAAGTCCAGTATTTTGAGTATGCTCAGCCTGTTAAATCCATTCCTGAGACTGTCTTCAGTTCAGGCTACTGAGCATGCTCACACACTTAGTGCAAAAAGCCTCATTGCTCAGGCACTTAGTGCAGAATCTGAGGCTGTCCAGTTAGGCCTTCACTGGGCATGTCCGTGAGGTCACAGGACCTGTTAGGCAGGATAGCGTCAGGTGTCCTGATGATGTGGCCAATCCGGACTGGCTTGCGGAAGCCCACTCCTATGACCTGGCAGCCCATCATTGGTCTTCTGATGATGACTGGTAGGGTGTTTGGGGCGGTGCTGCGGTTGTGTCATCAGGGACGTGGTGGTCCCGGATAGGCCGCTGGTGACGGCACTGATGATGTGGCACTCTGCCATTGGTTCCTGTGGGTGCCATCTTGGATTGGCACTGTGTTTGTGGCGAACGTTAGTTGTTGAAAGGTCCTGGAGCGCGCAGTCGTCATTATAGCTCTGGAAGTTAACAGAGCAGTGCAGCCAATGTGTGGTCTCAGTGCCAAGGCAGTCCTGCAGAGTGTGTCAGGGTTGTGTGTGACTGGAAGCTGTAGGCAGGGTTAGGCGTCGGTGCTTGTCTCGCCAAGATTTGCAGCCAGACACAGTCAAGGCCAGTTACCCCGCTCCAGTCCTACCACTCCAGTTATATTGTGGCATCTCAGTGACGCAAACTGGGCTGCCTCTACTGTCATGGTGTGCCCCCTACGCACCCGGACAGTGTTTCTTAGGACTCCCTGTGCCGTAAACAGTAGAGGTCCTGGTTTCAGGGTGTGGGCCCTGTGGTGTTAACAAGGTTCACAATTGTCCAGATCTGAGTGACCTTTAAATTGAGCCAGGCTTTATTTCATTACCCAATGTCCCTAATGTCATCTGAGTGCAGTTCGATATACGCAGAGACAGACACTGGAAAAGATAGAAAGATTAATCTCTCCATCTACTCCACATCTGTGATCCGACTCTCGCATGTGAGGGAATCGGATAACAGTAAATAACACTCCGCTCACAATTGCAGCAGAGCCTGAGCGGAATGTCATTAAACTATTTCATCCGATGCTGTATGCTAATGTGAGCGTACCCTTAACCTGGAAAATATGTATGACACTATTTTTTGTTTCTTAACCCATTACTTGCCAAATTAGCAATTTTCATTTTTTTTTTTAAATTAAATGACAGATTTTTAATGATTTGGGTCCTAGTGAATCAGAAACATAATTTGCCAAATTATAATAAATAATAATTATTAAAGTATTAATAATAATAATAATCAATAACCAATAATTAATTAATATTATTATTAATAATAATAATAATATTTATTAAAATAATAATCATTGGACCTAATTATAAAATCTTAGTTGCTAGAAGCAAAAGATTAGGCAATCCAAAAAAAGGTTAAACACTAATTTTCTTAATTTCTATGCTGTACAGTTTATTCAGTATTTTATGTGTTTACCTTCCTATTTCTATGGCTGAGCTAGAACTGTGACGTTCCCTCACTATCCAGATTCACCATAAAATGGCTGCTGCAGTCTTTGCCTTGGCTTTTTAGAAAGACTATTATAGTCATCCCTGACTGCTATGCCATAATACTTACAAGGCATTAGGAGGAAATCCTCCTGAGCTCATGTAATACTATTAAGGGGGATGCAATACTCTGCAATATTTAAAATGTCGGTTGCCATTTTAGGTGATTTGTGAGAATGAAATTGTGAATTGTTTTTCGAGTTCCAAGTATTGTTAAAAATTCAACACTAATTCAGTTCAAATCAATTTGCTCATTTATCAACTATATTCAAGTGGAAATGAATTTATCTTAAATTTTACAAAAATCTGCATGCCCCAAAATGCGGATTTTGTATCATTTGCTTTTGTGTGGATTCAGCAAAATGGCAGCCTTTGGAACTGTCCAGTTCTTGTCGCATCTTCAGATCGCCACCGTTTCCATTGAATTCCTCTCACTGGGCTGTTACTTCTGGGTTTAATTAGGCCCTGGGGGGTTCTTGGTAGGCGCATAAGGTTGTGGCACACATTAGGGCTAGGACAAGTTATTTTGATGCCCTAGTTAGATTAAGCCAGTGGTGCTCTACCTCCCCGATCAACCCTCAGCTCCCAAGTAAAGGAATGTGTTGACTACTAAGATAACAGGACCCCCTAACTTACCTCCTCCGATGTTTACTTTATTTCACCGAAAAATACCAGGAAAAGTTAACTTCTGTGGTGAGGCTCATTAGGAAGTGCATTTTCAAAGTTAGATATAGAATCACTTATTGTTTGTGGACCATTTACAGAATTTGAGGGACAAACAGTGATATTCATCCCTGATGTCCTATATTTTAAATGTTAAATCCAAGAATAGTCATGAAAACTAATAAGGATCAACCCCTGTACATATTAGACTGTTGGACAATCCCAATAATATCTGTGGTTCACTGACTTTTGTCTAATATGTATGGAGGCCTTTAGTGTGAAAACAGTCTCTCCGCCATAGGATGCGCCAACTGATATATTGGATCTAACGACATCATGACCATCACCCCTGCACTTACAGCACTGGGGAAATCAGGTCACTACAATAAGAGTGACCTGTCAGTCAGACACAGGAGGCGTCACGGAATAGGGAGGGCAGGAGAACTGCAAGTGCTATGTCCCACCCCAAAGCAGTAGTGGATCATTTCCATATAATTTCAACACTGCATTTCTCAAACTACAAAATGGATTTTTTTCAATCAAGGTATAGAAATAATCAGCATAAAACACCATGTGCATACATCATTAGTTTGAGATAAAAAATTCTCAGGACACATTCCCTTTAACCTCTTCCAATTTCCTTTTATATTTTTTTTCCTTTTTTCCTCCCCTTCTTCCAAGAGCAATAACTTTTTTATGTTTCTGTTCACATAGGCCTACGCAGGCTTGTTGAGTTGTACATTTATATGACACTATTCATTTTACCACATACAGTTGAAACCAGCGGTTTACATCCACTATCTAAAAAGACACATCTGCATGTTTTTCTCACTAGCTGACATGAAATCAGAATAAACCTTCCCGTTTTAGGTCAATTACGAACCAAAATTATTTATATTTGCCAAATGCCAGAATGAGAGAGAGAGAATGTTTTAAAGGTATTGTTATTACTTTCTCCAAAGCAAAAAGTTTACAAATACTAAGGGGTACTTTGCACACTACGACATCGCAGGTGCGATGTCGGTGGGGTCATGTCGAAAGTGATGCACTTCCTGCGTTGCTCTCGACATTGTAGTGTGTAAAGCCTAGATGATACCATTAACGAGCACAAAAGCATCGTAATCGTATCATCGGTGTAGCATCGGCGAAAACCATAATTACCCTGCTGCGATGGTCCGATGTTGTTCCTCGTTCCTGCGGCACCACACATCACTGTGTGTGAAGTCGCAGGAGCGAGGAACATCTCCTACCTGCTTCACCGCAGCTCCTGTCAGCTATGCGGAAGGAAGGAGGTGGGTGGGATGTTTACGTCCCGCTCATCTCCGTCCCTCCGCTTCTATTAGCCGCCTGCCGTGTGACGTCGCTATGATGCCACACGGCCCGCCCCCTTAATGAGGAGGCGGGTTGCCGGCCAGAGCGACGCCGCAGGGCAAGGTGAGTGCATGTGAAGCTGGCATAGCGATAATTTTCGCTACGCCAGCTATCACCACATATCGCTGCTGCGACAGGGGCGGGGACTATCATACTCAGCATCGCAGCAACGGCTTGCGATGTCGTAGTGTGCAAAGTACCCCTAAGAGTACTATGTCTTTAAACAATATGGACAGACCAATATGATGATGTCATTGTGGCGCCCCCGAGGCTTCAGTCGCCACAGGGTATTGCATCTGTCTTAAGGTGCAGTACTTATCCCGGGTAAGAAGAGGTTAACCACTGGTCCTCAGAGCTTACACAACATACTGTGCTTATAGCTTACACAAAACAGCCAGTCAACAGTTACACAACACAGGTGGTCACCATAGCAATGGGTTTTTCCCGGGCAAGATGAGTCATCAGGAAGGTGGGGGCTGACTGGGGAAGTTACAGAACACACAGGAAATCACTTCAGATCAGTCTGAGATGCAGGAGAAGCCAGGCCGCTGAGGGGTGTGCTTCACAGCTCCACTCAGAAAGACCACCCGGGATGAGTGCTTCAGAGCTATCACAGGGAATGAGAGAAGGAGAGTGCCAGGACATCATGGCCCCGTAGGACCACGGTAGCGGAGGGGTGTGCTTCAAAGCTCCCTCCGTTAGGCAGACTGGAAAGGACTGGGCAGACTGAAAGAAACAGGAGACGACCGGGTGGAGTTGGTGAGACAGAGGAGCAACATGATAGCTGGAGGGTGAGACCCAACAGCCCCTTTGAGACAGTTAGGGTGCAGAGCCCTAGAGTAGAACATACTCCACGTTGGACTACCAGAATCTGCAGGGAAGGGGGATTTCATGTCCCGTTGCCAACCACCACAGAGATCCCGGGGCACAGCAGCATATAGAAACAGGAGTCAAGACACCGGCACCAGTAATAAGAGGCTGAGGCAGCGGTTGTGGGCCAAGTATTTTACTCACAGTTCTTAGGATAGTGCCCTTAGAGTACCGGTCACCACCGTGCTGGGCCCCAGCCAATCCCGGATGAATCAGAGGTCACCACAGGTGTTGTAGAGCGTGTGAGACCTTCCTGCTTGCGCCTTGTAGTGTGGATCCCCGTGGCGTGAAGCTACTTGGGGACCCCAGTGTCATTGAATTTAGTTACCATCCCGTTCGCAGGCAGTGCAAAACAAATATGGGGCCGACCGTGGTCTTGACCCCTGTATCTATATGCTGCTGTGCTCTGGGATCTCTGTGGTGGTCCAGTGTCTTCTGCCCCTCCCTGTCCTCCCTGAGCCAACACTAAATGCTGCTCTGCACATTGAGAAAGGAAGCTCCTGCCTGGGATGTACTGCATCCTCCTCTCTGCAGGGTGGTTGAGCTTCTCTCCCCATAGCTCAGATACAATAAATCTCTTGGCTAGAGAGAAATGGATCATGGCAGTGGGGCGGCAGCGATCAGTATACAGACAGACTAGATTTCACCTGACTTGCTGTTGCCCCACTGCAGTCTGGCGGTTGGTGTCCTATATGACCACACATAGCTAATGCTGGTCATGAATGCAGGGAGGGAGCAACAGTCAGACTCAATGACACATCTTACCTTCATGCCTGCATCCCGGTCGTCAAGTCTGACGTGGTGCTGGCCAGCCACAGGCATTCAGCAATGACAATTCCCCCACCCCAGAAGTGTGTCTCTCTCTGGGAGGGAGGAGGTAGCACCCTAGACAGTTGCCTACCCTGCCCCCCCCTTGACCCGTTCCTGGCACACACCATAACGTCATAATACCTGTGATGCCAAACACCCAGGTGTAATGAGACACTACACCACTACGTGTCACCAGACATACTAGTGGAGGATATATGCAGGGGGTGTACACTAGGTGTTTCTAGACACACTGCTGAGGGATAGTCGAACAAGCCAGGAGTCAGAAGCTGTGAGGTAATGCCAGTGACAGAGGGAGAAAAACAAGCCGAGGGCTAAGTGAGAGCCAAGGGTCTGTAAACCAAAAAGTCATGTCAATAATCAGGAAGAAAATGGAGCCGGAGTCAGGCAACAAGCCGAGGTCGGGGAGCCAAGCGGACAAGTCGGGTACACGGGAGCTAGAGGAGCCGGGGTCAGAAACTTAGCCAAGGGCCAGGGAGACAGGGAGTCAGGTCAGAGAAGGGGAGGAGACGGGATGAGGTATGAGAAACTAGATAGCAGGACAAGTTCAGGTCAGTCACTTATGGGAACCAGAGATGTACACTGCCTAATAGGAACTATCACTGGTGGTGTTCTGGGTAAAACAACTCCCAGATAAAGAAGAGCAAGCCTTGGGAATTCAACAAGTGCTGCATCAAACTGAAGATGCGAAGAGGACTGGATGGGTGACGGTGAGAAGCAGAGGTGCCAGAGACATAAGTGGTGAGGTGAACAGAAGGATTTTTAAAAATATTTTTCACCTTACATGTGTTATGCTCTGCAGAGGTACCATAGAAGGGAAGCATGGTGGCTCAGTGGTTAGCACTGCAGTCTGGGATCCTGGGTTCAAATCCCACCAAGGACAACATCTGGAAGCAGTTTGTATGTTCTCCATGTGTTTACGTGGGTTTCCTCCGGGTTCTCCGGTTTCCTTTCACACTCCAAAGACATACACATAGGGAATTTAGATTGTGAGCCCCAATGGGGACAGCATTTCTGTAGAATTAATAGCACTATATAAGTGAGTAAAATAAATAAATAGAAAAATATGGGACATTAAATTTCCCTACAAAATCTGCGATAAAAGGAGAATTAATATTTTCCTTGATTTGGCCATCAACATACACCTCTATGGTTTATATATGCTAAACTAAAAAAAGCAGACATAAAAAAAATCTAAAATATGTAATGAATGTGGGACATTTCAAATTGTCACTTATTGTCCTGTATTAGGAAATGTATCAACTTCTCGAAAGTATTATTTTACCTCTTTATATTTGTTTCACAAAGTTTGAAATCATTACTTTTCTGTTCAAATTATAAAGTTAGGTAACTGTATAGAACTGTGATTCAAGAAGGTTTTGGGCTTTTTTAAAAATGATTGGCGTCTGCGGTGCGGAGGGCAGAATCCAACATGCCTTTACTGTTTCTTTTATCAGCATGCCTACCCATAGCTGACTTTTCTAAAAGACCCGAAAACTGAAAGAATGTTAATTTAGGGATTTGTCCAATTGCAAGTAAGGGACAAGAAGGAACCTTTTCCACTTGATGATGTATTAGACCTGTTATATTTGAAGAGGGTTTTATGTCTTCTTGTGGATCAACTGAAGTTTGTAAGTAAAAGAAAACTGAATTTGATAGACTTAGGTCTTTTTTCAACCCACTAGTTATATAAAAGCTGCTCTCACATATGAATATTAGCAGTAGTTACATATTTGTACATGTACAAATGGGCAGTATTATAGTAAAGTCTTTTACATAAAAGGCAGTATTATATTAGTTGTATTATTTTACATAGGGGGCAGTATTATAGTAGTTATATTCTTGTACAAATGGTACAGTATTATAATAGTTATATTCTTGTTCACAGAGGGCAGTATTATCTAATATATAAAGCAGTGTGTGTGTGTGTGTGTGTGTGTGTGTGTGTGTGTGTGTGTGTGTGTATGTCCGGGATTGGCATCTGCACCGTAGCAGCTACAGCCACAAAATTTTGCACACTCACACTTATGGACCCCGAGAACATCATAAGCTATGTTTTGAGGGGAAATTGTAACCCCGCGCTTTACAGTT
Organism: Anomaloglossus baeobatrachus; assembly: GCF_048569485.1. NCBI lineage: Eukaryota > Metazoa > Chordata > Amphibia > Anura > Aromobatidae > Anomaloglossus > Anomaloglossus baeobatrachus. Next base: position 458,956,917 of record NC_134357.1, on the reverse strand, counting down.
ATTCACCAAAAAACCTGCCTCCATTAAAGCAAATGGAGCTGGGAGCCACAGTGCAGCCAGAACTTCAGAAGAATGCGCAGCCACGCCCTTAAATGGAATGTCGGCGTGTCACAATGCAGCAAGGGAAAGAGACAGACACAGACAGGGAAAGAAACAGACATAGACAGGGTAAGAGACAGACACAAAGAGACAGACACAGACAAAGAGACAGACTGACAGGGAAAGAGACAGACAAGGAAAGAGAGAGACAGGTTAAGAGACAGACACAGACAGGTAAAGAGACAGACACAGGGAAACAGACAGACAGGGAAAGAGAGGGAAAGAGACAGACAGGGAAACAGACAGACAAAGACAGGTAAAGAGACAGACACAGGGAAAGAGACAGACAGGGAAAGATAGGGAAAGAGACAGACAGGGAAAGTGACATAGATAGATAGACAGACAGGGAAAGAGATAGATAGACAGACAGGGAAAGAGATTGAGACAGACGGAGACAGAGACAGTCAGAGACAGACAGGGAAAGAGACAGATAGACAAAGAGATAGAGAGAGAGAGACAGAGAGATATATACAGAGGGGGAGACAGACAGAGAATGGGAGAGAAACAGAGAGACAGTTACTATCCCGGGCATTAATACATTCTATTTTCTACAGAGAGAGACAGAGAGATATATACAGAGGGGGAGACAGACTGACAGGGAAAGAGACAGACAAGGAAAGAGAGAGACAGGTTAAGAGACAGACACAGACAGGTAAAGAGACAGACACAGGGAAACAGACAGACAGGGAAAGAGAGGGAAAGAGACAGACAGGGAAACAGACAGACAAAGACAGGTAAAGAGACAGACACAGGGAAAGAGACAGACAGGGAAAGATAGGGAAAGAGACAGACAGGGAAAGTGACATAGATAGATAGACAGACAGGGAAAGAGATAGATAGACAGACAGGGAAAGAGATTGAGACAGACGGAGACAGAGACAGTCAGAGACAGACAGGGAAAGAGACAGATAGACAAAGAGATAGAGAGAGAGAGACAGAGAGATATATACAGAGGGGGAGACAGACAGAGAATGGGAGAGAAACAGAGAGACAGTTACTATCCCGGGCATTAATACATTCTATTTTCTACATTCTATCCCGGTAATGTTAATACATTCTATTTTGTTAACAACAGTTATTAACCCGGGTGAAGCCGGGTAGTACAGCTAGTAGTAGTTATATTCTTGTACATATAAGCAGTATTATTGTAGCTATATTCTTGTACATTGGGGCAGTATTATAGTAGTTATATTTTTGTACATAGCAGGCAGTATTATAGTAGTTATGTTTTTGTACATAGGAGGCCAGTGTTATAGTAAATATTTTCTTGTACATAGGAGCAATATTATAGCAGTTATATTCTTGTACATAGGGGCAGTATCATAGTAGTTATTTTCTTGTACATAGGAGCAGTATTAGAGTAGTTATATTCTTGTACATAGGGGCAGTATTATAGTAGTTATATTCTTGTATATAGGGGGTAGTATTATAGTATTCATATTCTTGTACATAGAGGCAGTATTATAGCAGTTATATTCTTGTGCATAGGAGGCAGTATTATAGTAGTTATATTCTTATACATAGGAGCAGTATTATTGCAGTTATATTCTTGTACATAGGGGCACTATTATAGCAGTTATATTCTTGTAAATAGGAGCAGTATTATAGCAGTTATATTCTTGTACATAGGGGGCAGTATTATAGTAGCTATATTCTTATACATAGGGGCAGTATTATAGTAGTTATATTCTTGTACATAGGGGCAGTATTATAGCAGTTATATTCTTGTACAAAGGGGCAGTATTATAGCAGTTATATTCTTGTACATAGGGGCAGTATTATAACAACTATATTCTAGTTCATGTGCAGCAGTATTAAAACTGTTATATTCTAGTTCATGTGAAACAGTATTATACCTGTTTTTTTCTTATGCACAGGATTTATATTGTAATAGTCTATCCTCCACAAATCAGCACGCTGTGTTTTAAAACCTCTCTTCAGCAAAATACAGAGGATGCAAAGGCTCATGTAATAGTTCAAAGCCAGTACATTGCTATATGTCAAATAATTATAATACAGGTACATATTTTAGAAATTAGGGTCTGTGTTAAAGGGTCCACAGTTATATTTCTTCCCACCCCATCTAATATATAAAGCTGAATGTGTGTGTGTGTGTGTGTGTGTCCGGGATTGGCATCTGCACCGTCGCAGCTATAGCCACAAAATTTTGCACACTCACACTTCTGGACCCCAAGAGCGTCATAGGCTATGTTTTGAGGGGAAATTTGAACCCTGCGCTTTACAGTTATTCACCAAAAAACCTGCCTCCATTAAAGTGAATGGAGCTGGGAGCTACAGTGCAGCCAGAACTTCAGAAGAATGTGCAGCCACGCCCTTAAATGGAATGTTGGCGTGTCACAATGCAGCCAGGGAAAGAGACAGACACAGACAGGGAAAGAGGCAGACACAGACTGGGTAAGAAACAGACATAGACAGGGTAAGAGACAAACACAAAGAGACAGACACAGACAAAGAGACAGACTGACAGGGAAAGAGACAGACAGGGAAAGAGAAGGAAAGAGAGAGACAGGTTAAGAGACAGACACAGACAGGTAAAGAGACAGACACAGACAAAGAGACAGAGACAATCACAGGGAAACAGACAGACAGGGAAAGAGAGGGAAAGAGACAGACAGGGTAAGAGACAGACAAAGACAAGTAAAGAGACAGACAAAGAGACAGACACAGGGAAAGAGACAGAGAGACAGAGGGAAAGAGACAGACAGGGAAAGAGACAGACAGGAAAATGACAGAGATAGATAGACAGACAGGGAAAGAGATTGAGACAGATGGAGAAAGAGACAGAGACAGTCAGAGACAGACAGGGAAAGAGACAGACAGACAAAGAGATAGAGAGAGAGACAGAAAGATATTTACAGAGGGGGAGACAGACATTATAATTACATTTATATCTATTTGTTTTGTGGTTTTTGTGTGCAGAATACATTTTTGTTAATACATTCTATTTTGTTAACAGCAGTTCTTAACCCGGGCGAAGCCAGGTAGTACAGCTATTATAAAATAATAACACTTCTACCCACCTTCGGTGGCAGTGCCCTTACAGTGGTTTGAGCACTGGCTCTCCCAGCGATCACGTGATTTTTATGTCATGCAATCCCTTCGGCCAATCAGTCCTAACCTCACTCTCCCCTCCTTTGGACAAACCAGACATTCAAAGGAAGTGAGAGGGCAGCCGGTACCAGAGGTGAGGTATATCTGTTATTATTTTACTGAGGGAAACATTGGGATTCAGAAGGGGATGTTCGAGTAGTGGACAACCTCTTTATGGGAGGTTTATAGTTACCTCCTCTGTGGTACTATAGCAGAACAATGGAATTGCAATAGTGTTACTAGAATCTTTAAATCTCAATCAACCTCAGCAACATCTATTCAGCGATAAACAGTATTTGGTTGAAGTTGAAATATATTATCGTTTTTATATTCTTTACTTCAACAACTCACTCCTTCAATAAGAGGCTAAAAGTTTCTGTGCCCCTGCCTGACCCTGGCCATGGCTCATTACACATAATTAATTTTTCATTACGAGACCCGGACAAGTGGAATGTTTTTTCCTTTATATTGTTTCACCTGCAGAACATTTGCCGTCACTTTGACTTTCTTTGTGTTTATGAATAGTTCAATCAAGTTTTTGTAGCTCTATTTCCGCAACCTGCAAGATTTATAATTTTTCAGGAACTGCGATGGCTCCAAGCTGTACAAAAACAAAAATGTCTCCACCGAAAGTAAAGTATGATTAAAAGCAGGGGAACTCAGGCTTGCAGAAACGAAAAGAGAAAGTAATTTGCTTTGAACCAAGCAATAAATCCAGAGGGCAGTAATGACCATCTTCTGACACAAGTTGGGACGTTGATTAAGTGGACACCTTGAGCCAAACTCTAACATTCTGTTGGTGCTCAATGGCGGTGACTCTTTAAAGAGAGCTTAGTCTATTGAATATAATATTAGGTTTGACCTAGGTCATAAAAAATTCCAATTGGAATCTTTATTTATCAATGAAACATTTTATACATGTATATTGATGTTGGGATTGGACACCTCCTGTTTTTTTATTTTCAGATTTCACATTGCAGGAATAAAACAGAATCTTAAAAAAGAAGGGGAACTGGATAAATTGTCCTCCCTGCATAATACTATTTTGCACTGTTATGATGAGGATAAGATGATTTATATCTGTGGTCAATGGATGAATACAAGATAAGCAGGGTGAAATAATGAACCACTCCGGTAGAAGGTTTATTACAACTGCTGTGATATGAATGCATGTGTATTGGCTATAGAAGATCGGAAACAGGATGGAAAAAAATATGGAAAAGAATAATGTTCAAATTGATAAAGGTAAAAATAAGCAAAATGAACAAAATCTTTTTCAGGAGACCATGTTATAACTGAGTTCTATCACTCACACGGGGATAGACAAACAAGAAGATGTGTAGGAGAAACCCTAAATCTGACTATGACTTGTCCCTGCTTGACCATGAAGGTTGGCACCCTAAAGGCCGCGTTACACGCTACGATTTATCTAACGATCTCATGAGCGATGTGACACCCCCAGATCGTAGTTACGATTTGCCGAGATCGCACATAGGTCGTTTATGCACAAGCGACGCAAAATAGTTCAGCAATATATTGTTTGACCAAGGCGGTCATGTGGATGTTGTTCGTCGTTGGCAGGGTGCCAAACGTACCAATATGTCCGCTGCGTTCCAAACGATGAACAATATTTTGAAAGTGAACGACGTGTCAATGATCAATGATTTTAAACCTATTTGCGATCGTTCGGAGTCGCACGTAGGTGTCACACGCAATGACGTCGCTAACGATGCCGGATGTGCGTCACGGAAACCGTTACCCCGCCGACATATCGTCAGATAAATCGTAGCGTGTAACGCCGGCTTTAGATTATGAAATGGTGTAATGGAGAGGTCTTAGGCGGGCTTTACACGTTGCGACATCGATAACAATATATCGTCGGGGTCACGTCGTTAGTGACGAACATCCGGCGCCATTACCGACATCGCAGCGTGTAAACCCTAGGAGCGACGATCACCAATCGCAAAAACGTCAAAAATCATTGATCGGTGACACGTTGCTCCTTTCCATAATATCGTTACTGCTGCCGGTACGATGTTGTTTGTCGTTCCTGCAGCACCACACATCACTGTGTGTGACACCGCAGGAACGACAAACATCTCCTTACCTGCCTCCACCGGCTATGCGGAAGGAAGGAGGTGGGCAGGATGTTATGTCCCGCTCATCGTCGCCCCTCTGCTTCTATTGGCCGGCCGCTTAGTGACGTCGCGGTGACGCCGAATGCACCTTCCCCTTGAAGGGAAGGAGAAATTATTCGGCGGTCACAGCGACGTCGCCGACCAGGTATGTGCGTATGAAGCTGCCGTAGCGATAATGTTCGCTACGGCAACAAGCACCAGATATCACATGTGCGACGGGGGCGGGTGCTATTGCGCTCACCATCGCTAGCAATCGCTAGCGATGTCGCAGCGTGTAAAGCCTGCCTTAGTCCTGGCACAGACTCTGCAATTATGGACATACTCTTTAATATTTTTCTGAGCAATCTGTCACCTAAAATATCTAGAAACAACTCTACATGGCAGAAAAATCCAGATGTTCCACTAAAACGGAACCATGGATTTCTTTAAGTAGATCTATTTGCAAAGAGAGCGCTACATAGAGTTTGTATATAGATAGATCTATTGTAACACTGTCCTGAGCATTCTGAATGCACTGAGATCTGCCCTCAGAGAACACAATACCACCTCTCCACCAAGAACCCAGACTGGTTATTTGTCCCTCATTCTGGGACAATGCTTGGAGACACAAAATTAGCCTTAACATTCTTAGAAAAGGCACCTGTATTAAACACAAACTGACTCGTAGAACCCTCATCTCTACAAAATACATGGCATGTCAATGCTTAAACTGGATCCACCCTGACTGCTGTGTCGGTGTAGTACAAGGTTAAGCATCTTCCAATGTCCGATCCCCACCCCTTGTAGGTTTTATCCAATAGGATTGTTCCCATAATCCTATTGTCTACCCTTTATATACCCCTTGTCCTTCCTGTTCCGGTCTTTCCTCACCTGGTGAGATCCAGACACTGTTGACCACTGTGCTGCTGTGGAGCGATGGCTAACAAGCTTTCCAAAACTGTCAGGGACAGGATCAGTAGGGAAGGGGATCGATGGCTCGCTGCCATTCTAAGTGAGCCTCCTGAGGCTCCAAATATGAAGAAATTGCTTTGGAGAAGATATTCAATGGCTCTAAAAATAATTTCCTTCATTTTATCATTATCAACACTGTACATATTTAGGTGATAATAAATCCCTCGTATTGCTAAGTCATGGGGAATACAAGAATAGAGGTTCTCTATATCACATGACACAAAACAATATTCATCTAGCCATTCTATGTTATTAACGCATTGTATGACTGTTGCGTTTTCTTTTAAATAACCAGGATTTCTCGAAATGAGGGGTTGAAGGTGCAGATCCACCCATTTACTCAAACCCTGATTTAAAGAATTCATACTGGAAATTATGGGACGTAAAGGATGGGGAAAGACGTATCTATGGGTTTTGGGAAGCATAGTTGGATTTTCTGGGATAAATAATTCCCTAGTTTTTTTTTTTATCAAAATCACCTAATCTTTCTCCTTCATCTATCACATTTTACAAAGGTTTGTTTTTCAATTTTCTGTGCGATTTCCATCAAACCTTCTATACACACGTGGTCAAAATTGTTAGTACCCCTCATTTAATGAAAGAAAAACCCACAATGGTCACAGAAATAACTTGAATCTGACAAAAGTAATAATAAAAAAAAAAATCTATGAAAATGAACAAATGAAAATCATAAATAATAAAACTCATGAAACAGGCCTGGACAGAAATAATGGTACCCCTGAAATAAATGTGACAAAAGGGACATGTTAAATCAAGGTGTGTCCACTAATTAGCATCACAGGTGTCTACAATCTTGTAATCAGTTAGTGAGCCTGTATATAGGGCTACACATACTCACTGTACTGTTTGGTGACATGGTATGTACCACACCCAAAATCGACCAGAGGAAGCAAAGGAAAGAGTTGTCTCAGGAGATTAGAAAGAAAATTATAGACAAGCATGTTAAAGGTAAAGGTTATAAGGCCATCTCCAAGCAACTTTCTGCTCCGGTGACTACAGTTGCACATATTATTCAGAAATTTAAGATCCATGAAACTGTAGCCAACCTCCTTGGACGTGGTTGCAAGAGGAAAATTGATGACAAATCAAGGAGACAGATAATACGAATGGTAACAAAACAGCCCAGACAAACTTCTAAAGATATTAAAGGTGAATTTCAAGCTCAAGGAACATCAGTGTCAGATTGCACCATGTGTCGTTATTTGAGCCAAAGTGGACTTCATGGGAGACGACCAAGGAGGACACCATTGTTAAAAAAAAAAATCATAAAAAAGCCAGACAGGAATTTGCCAAACTACATGTTGACAAGCCTCAAAGCTTCTGGGAAAATATCCTATGGACAGATGAGACAAAAATGGAACTTTTTGGCAAGGCACTTTAGCTCTATGTTCACAGATGGAAAAATGAAGCATATCAAGAAAAGAACACTGTCCCTACTGTGAAACATGGAGGAGGCTCTATTATGTTCTAAGGCTGCTTTGCTGCATCTGACACAGGGTTTCCTTAATCTATTTAGGGCACAATTAAATCTCAAGACTATCAAGGGATTCTAGAGAGAAATGTGCTGCCCAGTGTCAGAAAGCATGGTCTCAGTCACAGGTCATGGGTCTTGCTACAGGATAATGACCCAAAAAAACACTCTAAAAACATCCAAGAATGGCTAAGAGGAAAACATTAGACTGTTCTGAAGTGGCCTTCTATGAGCCCTGACCTAAAGCCTATTGAGCATCTTTGGAAAAAGCTGAAACATGACATCTGGAAAAGGCAACCTTCAAACACGAGACAACTGGAGCAGTTTGCTTTTGTAGAATGGGACAAAATACCTGTCGAGAGGTGCAGAAGTCTCATTGACAGTTACAGGAATCGTTTGATTACAGTGATTGCCTCAAAAGGTTGAGCAACATAATATTAAGTTAAGGAGGGAACCATCATTTCTGTCCAGGCCTATTTCATGAGTTTTATTTTTAAAAAAAATCTGTGGAAGCATGGTTGAGAAGCAATGTCTGACTTTCATTTGTTCATTTTCATACATTTTTTTTATTTATTATTACTTTTGTCAGATCCATTATTTCTATGACCATTGTGGGTTTTTCTTTCATTAAACGAGGGGCACCAACAATTTATACCACATGTGTAAATGTGATTAATGATTATCGTTTAAGATATTAACTTGTTTTTCGTAAAGAGCTGCATCCATTATGACGACACAATAAGCCTTATTGGATTTTTTAATAATCACATTTTTATTGCTAGATAAGTGTTGTAAAGCCTTCTTTTCCGATAGGGGGAAAATTGTTGACATCAGATTGGATGGCTACGATATTTTGATGTATTTTTTTTAATTTTTCTTCCACTATGAATTGAAAGGTGGATAAAATCCGGGATTGGCAATATTTAATGTCTGGTTATCACATTTAATTAAGTTTCTATTATCATTTTCTAAAGCAATTTTCTTCAATGCTAGACAGGCCAACTGTTCAGAAAACCGAAAACTGATGTTACTATTGTCAACGTCGTCGCTCAGATTTACACTCTGTTATTTTCAAAAAATTTCGTGGAGGAGATAGGGCAAAAAAAGTTAATTTGAGAGAAGCCTTTTGGATTACAAAGATTGATAGTAAATATCCAAAAAGAGTGAATTATCGCAATGACATTTTATATATTTATTGATTTAAATGGTGAAAATGTGCTAAAAACTTTTGTAAAAATATATTTTGTGTAAAAAGATTTTTTTGTATATTTGTGTTGTGATTGGTTGCAGCATATGTTTTAAGTAAGGTCCCAGAATGCAATGCATAATGATTCAGTGACTAAGGGCGCACAGTGCCAGAAACACGTAGAAACTTGTATTCCCATTATTATGGGGTTTTAATCTTTTGCAGCAATAAAGAAATTTTTTCAGAGATTCGCCATCCTTTATTTTGACTGTACTCCAATCATACGATGTACATATAATGTTTATTAAAGTGAAGGTCTAATTGCTGCTGCTGGAGAATACGGCTGCTGGCGATGTAGCAGAGCTGAAGCACTGCAGCGGTCGCTGTTTTATTGTATTGTCAAGTGTGACTAATGTTTTAATCGTGCAATGTTAAGTAGGAATTTTAATAATTAGGTATTAGACTAAGAGAGGATTTTATTATGTCTAGTGTAACTGATACATTCTGGTTGCTGAGGGAGCTAGAGCCAAGAAAGGTGTTAGACTGCAGATGGTTGGGTAGTGAGACAGGCCAGGAAGAGAGTTAGTTCTGCAGAGAGGTTCCAGGTATACGGGTGGGCTTGGTAACTTGGGCCTGTCAGGGAACTGGGAGGTCTCCTCCGTTGTGTCCGGAGCCTATGGCTCACCTCATGATGGGCACAGTATCCATCCGAAGCTGCTATTGGACACGGGAAGCCGCCAAGACAAGAAATGGAGAAAAGCAAATGTTTAGACTCGGCTGCTGGAAGGCTAATACCAAGGGCGAGGACTAGACAGTGAACGTTCCTTAAATAACAGCGGCAACAGAACAGGAGTATATGAGTATGCCTGTCCAGAAGATTGAATAAAGCAGTCATTGTTTTGTGAAGAGTCTCTCTGTGTGTTGGGTGGTCCTGCTACATCTACGACAGTGACCTGCTGCGGGGAGTTGAACGTACCCCTGAAGATGGAAGTAGGTGTTACACCCCCCGGCCTGGGCAGAACACAAACACAAGTTCAGTTTAGTAAAGTAAAGCAGAGCCCGGCCGACCATCCATTGGTTCCAATCTACAGATGCAAAGCCAAAATCATGAAGATTCGGTCCTTGTCCAAATATACCACATAGAGATCCGGGGTGTTGTGCATGGACTGGGGGAAGGCATCGGCATCTCCAACTATGAGCTACAATGTTTTTGAAAGAGTCTTGCCTACTTTTAGTTTCTTGTGCTTATTACAATAACAAGTTAAAGTATTGTAATTTCCAGATTGGTCACTAGTAGAGATGAGCTGATTTTTTTGAATTTCGAATTTGCTGATTTTGACAAATTTTCCCCAAAAATAAATTCATGCAAATATCAATACTAGAAGGCTTAGTATTTTTCAAAAGATAAATGTGGGGAAAAGGAGAGAAAGGTTGGAGATGGTAAAGCGGCGAACTAAAGTGTACTCACTGGACTACCCTTTAGTGGAAGAGGCTTGACTAAGCGCCCAACACAAGGCGGATGCCATGTGCTATTCCCAGATCAGAGACCGGCACTGTGGCAGCTGAAATCCAGGGCAGGATTGGACACAGGTACAGACGGGCTGAATATCTAGTGTGAATAGGGACCACCAGGATAGCTGAAGCAGAAAGCACAGGCAGGATGAACAGGCAGAGTCACTAGCAAGGCTATTACCACCAGAGTGGCTAAGGCAGACGGCACAACCAGGATAGACAAGCAGACTTACTAGCAAGACTCGGACCATCAGAGTAGCTGAGGCAGATGGCATGGCCAGGCCAGATACAGTCACCAGTACCAACAATGCAGGATGGACAGATAACAGATACCAACAGGACAGCATGGACTGGTAGCAGGTACAGGCAGGACAGGACTGGAACCAGGTACCAACAGGGAAGGACGGGCTGGGACCAGGGACAGACAGGACAGGACTAGAATCAGTTGCAAACAGGGCAGGACAGGCTGAAACCAGGTGCAGGCAGAATAGTACAGACAAGGAGGCCTAACAACTAGCTGGCTAGAGCACCCAACGCTAACTAAACAAGGCTTTGATCAGGCACCTCTCCTAGTGGGAGGGTGCCTTAAGTACCCAGTGGTTCTCAGCGATAGGCTGAGAGGCACTTTCCGGGAGTGATGTGCTAGCCGTTTAAGAGAAGGGCTGTGATGCATGTACACACCCTAGGAGAACTCCCCAAGGACCTGTACCACATGCACAGGCCCCGGGAGGGGAAAGCAGGAGGTACCTACGTGGAGTGCCACATAAACACTGGGCAGCATGGAGAGAGCCGGCTATGGCGGTGAACGCACGTCCCTGCAGTGAGAGGAGTAAGAGCTAAAGGGGTACAGGGATGCCAGCATTACAAACCCAAAGCACAATAAAAGCTAACACTCTAAAGGAGAGAAAGAAGGGATGCCTCTGACCATAAGAGCTTTCACTCTAAAGGATAGAGCGAGAGAGGGAGTGCCCCGCTGACCATACAAGCTTACAATCTACAGGAGAGAGAAACAGGACCCCTTCGATAGTAAGAGCTTACATTCTACAGGAGACAGCAAGAGAGAGAGGACCCCATAGACCATAAGAGCTTTCACTCTACAGGAGAGATAGAGGCGACCCCACTGACCATAAGACCTTACATTCTACAGGAGACAGCAAGAGAGAGAGGACCCCATTGACCATAAGAGCTTTCACTCTACAGGAGAGAGAGAGGCGACCCCACTGACCATAAGAGCTTACATGCTACAGGAGAAAGAAAGAGAGAGAGAACCCCACTGATCATAAAAACTTACACCTTACACTCTATTGTATAGGAGAGAGGGGACCCTGCTGACCATAAGATTTTATACTCTAGGAGAGAAACAGAGAGAGAGAGAGGGCCTTGCTGATCATAAGAGCTTACACTGTGTCGGAGAGATAGAAGACATTGCTGACCATAGTATCTTATACTCTACAGGAGAGTGACTCTGGAGGAGATGGAACTCGGCTGTACAAACTGTGTTTCTCAGCGAACCATTGATCTGTGATAGCCCCGGTACTGACCACCACTGTACAAGGTATGATAATCCACTAGATGTCAGAGCTGTAGAGCATTATAAGAAAACTACCAAAAAAGACAGCCGTCTTTATGATGCTTCAGGAGTGCCAGAAATGGTGCCAGACAAGTGTTTTCTTTCTTTACTAACACTGCAAATAAAATCTCAAAGTGTTTGAATTCACATGAAACCGTGAATGTTAAGTAATTTGCTCATCTCTAGTCTCTAGATGTCAGCATGGCAAGTTCTACTCCAGAATGGTAAAGCATGTCTCTCTACAATCTGCTGTAAAACATTTTTCCTAGCTTTTGTATTCATGTCCAGAGGTTGATTATTTCTTGCGATGGAACTTCTCTCTCTGTTATAGAATTCTGAGGACTGCGGCAAGATCTCAGGTGGTGTATATACCATAAAGTCAGCTGTAGATTGTAGAATTCAACATGAAATTAACCACCTTTTTGGTATAAATGAAAACCTGTGACATAGTTCATACTACTTTGGGGAAAAATATTTGACATGTTCGGTCTTAACGAGGATTACATTCAGAAACCGTATGAAATAGTCATAGGTTTAGCCCAACTAAATCGAGCTGATCATCATACGGATCTACAGAAGGTCAAACTACCTACCCAAGCAGCTTCAGATTTCGATCACAGGTTCTAAAACATATTTTTTTCTGATGATAATGACAATTATGTAAACATAGCCTCAAAATTCTTTGGCCCTTACTCTTCAAGAGTCTCCAGAATTACACGGCTGATAATTATTATTATTATTTATTATTATAGCGCCATTTATTCCATGGCGCTTTACAAGTGAAAGAGGGTATACGTACAACAATCATTAACAGTACAAAACAGACTGGTATAGGAGGAGAGCGGACCCTGCCCGCGAGGGCTCACAGTCTACAGGGAATGGGTGATGGTACAATAGGTGAGGACGGAGCTGGTTGCGCAGTAGTCTACTGGACTGAGGGTTATTGTAGGTTGTAGGCTTGTTGGAAGAGATGGATCTTGAGGTTCCTCTTGAAGCTTTCCACAGTAGGGGAATAATAAAATATCCTTCACTGTTAACAGGTCTCTACGTCTTCTATATCTTTTGTATTCAGTATGAACGACCACATCCATAGTGATTAGAAAAAGGAATGTATCCATTGAAGCTCAACTTCTCCAAGGTTACCATGGAAGGGCGAGAAAATGATGGTGGCAAATCTCAGATCTTCGTATAACCTGCCATTCAGAACATCAGCATGAAACAAAGATGGCAGCTTCTCAAAGCTATGCTAATGTGATAACACAGAAAGCAAATCTCCCAAGACTTGTCTGCGTCCTTACAATAAACGAGGAATTTAAAATGTGTCCAGTTTAATGAATGTGACTAAAGCGATTGTATCCTGCTCATCCCCGGAGGCATGAATCATTGATACCTCCAGGCAATTGTTTAATATTGAATATGGTCAGAAAATCTCCAAGGCTAGAATACAAGGTAAATATTACTGGTGCTTGGTATGAGGAGCAGATATCCGCAGGTGTCGAGGGTAATACAGAAATGTACATGTCGATACAATAAACTTCAGATAACAGGATTATGGTAGGGATGAGTTTCTCTAGGAGCTTTAATCATATTTTTATAGAAATTTTCTAGTTTTAAGCAATTTAATGACTGCGTGGTCATGACCTTAACTATATGCACCAAGTGCCGTTAACCAGATTAAAGTAGGAGGCACTGAACCAGGGAGAAAACGTACCCCGATCGCTGAATAGGTGTAATAAAGCTGGCCGGATAGTTTAGCACAGGGGAGAAGCTGAATAGAGAGCCGTGAGAGTAACAATTGTAGTCATATGATGACATTTCCTGCGGCACAACACCTATTTACAGCATTAGGCTGAGGCCACACAGGAATTAGTGCGACTTCTCACATGACACTTGGCACACGCTCACAGCACAGCAGGAGTCGAGTGTCATGCGACTGTGGTCCGATCCTGAAATCAGACCACAGCTGCGGAGGTGAGGGCTGGCGCTGCGGAGCAGAGGGAGGGATTTATCTCCCCATCTCCTCCAGTGCCGGCTGATGCAAGAATCGCATTGCACTCCGCTGTAATGTGAGTGCAATGTGATGTTTCTCTCGCCCCTATAGACTTGAATGGGTGCGAGTAAAACAGGATCGTAGCATACTGTGATTGTTTTCTCGGTCCGATTAGGGCTGTGAAAAAAATCGTTCATGGGACTGGCTCAATATAAATTAAGTTGAAAAGTGTCATTTGCTTCACAAAATATATATATATATATATATATATATATATATATATACAGCCAAGCAATTGTAGCGTATGAACTGTGGTAACAATTAAAATATAACCTTTATTGGTTAATAGTTAAAAATATCAAACCACACAACAGTTACGGTTGTAGAAAACAACCCAATAAATTGGAGCAGATGTAGAGCTCCTAGTATCACCAAGGAAGGACAAACTTCACACGGAGGGGAGGGGGGAGACTCCTCCCACCACGGTGATAGAATTAAAGACAACAATCAACAAGTTGTCAGACACATTAAACTGATTTATATACCATAGACAATAGAGTCGTGTAGACAACACTCACTGTAGACTCTTCAAAAGATATTAAGAAAACACAGTTGTCCAATATATAGAGGGGGGGGGGGGCAAACCATTACAGCCTCACAATGCCCCTCAATTGGCAACCATCTGACCTGATATGCTCTTAGACCTCCCAACGCGTTTCATAATATGCTTATTCCTCAGGGGACTATGGTCAAAAGAGAGCTTCAGTATAGTAGACCTCCAGCATGTTGTGTCTGGGCCTTGGCATACAGGCTGTAATGGTTTGGCCCCCCCCCTCTATGTATTGGACAACTGTGTTTTCTTAATATCTTTTGAAGAGTCAACAGTGAGTGTTGTCTACACAACTCTGTTGTCTATGGTATATAAATCTGTTTAATGTGTCTGACAACTTGTTGATTGTTGTCTTTAATTCTATCACCGCGGTGGGAGGAGTCTCCCCCCTCCCCCCGTGTGAAGTTTGTCCTTCCTTGGTGATAATAGGAGCTCTACATCTGCTCCAATTTATTGGGTTGTTTTCTACAACCGTAACTGTTGTGTGGTTTGATATTTTTAACTATTAACCAATAAAGGTTATATTTTAATTGTTACCACAGTTCATACACTACAATTGCTTGGCTGTATATATAGACTGGCTCAATATAGTAACATTGTTCAGAGTGGAATGCGATTTTTTTATCGCATTCCACTCGCTCCGTATTACTCACCATGTGTGCTGACCCTTACATGACTGCATCTTTGTTCCGACAGTTCCCCACTCTGATTTTCCCATGCACTACACTATAGAGCTGTAAATAGAACCGAGGAGTAATGTTATGTATGAAGTGACTGTATATAGATGAGGAGTAGTATATATACAACATGAGAGTGTTGTATATAGATGAAGAATAATATAATGCAGGATGGGGGTGTATAAAGATGAGGAGTAATGAGTAATATTCTGCACGATGGGTCTGTATATAGATGATAGCCAGGATTAATATACTGTAGGATGGGTTTGTATATAGATGAGAAGAGGAATGTATATGGAAGAGAAAAATTATATACTGCAAGAAAGAGGTGTATATAGAGGAGTGATATATTTCAAAATAGAGCTGTACATACATGAGAGGAGTGATATACTGTGGGATGGGGCAGTATGTAGGGAAGCTGAGGGGAATCGTATTGAAGGATGGGGCTGTCTACAGATTAGAGGAAAAATGCACTATATGATGGAACAGTACATAAAGTGGCTAAGGATTTACGGAATACAGTATACTGTAGAGGGGGTTGTATATGTGGCGCCCTGGACAAGCCAGGTCGTCACAGAACTACACCAACACACCCCACACCCCGGTTAGGCACACAAAAGTCAAACACAAAAATCCTTGTTGCCTTCCTCCAGGGGCTGATGTCCACACCAGGGGGTGGGCTAGGCGGTTGGTCCCGCCCACCGAGGAGTTCCCAGGTGCAGGGAAAGGCAGTCACCATCAACCTACCGGGAGAGCTACCGCAGCCGTCTGTGGGACCCGTCCATCCAGCCTTTTGTTTTACCGGAGACTTTGCATTCATCATTGGCTGAGTGAGTACCACCGTGCCGTGCGGCACAGCACTGCCCCCGCGACCCTGCACCTCACCAGGCACCGTAGCCCGCCTGCCATCCATCCCATCCCCTCACCGGGCCCCGGGACAACCAAACCCCCTACCCACGGAGGGGAGAACCCACATCCAAGCTGCTCCCTGTCATCGCTCCCGGGATTCCCGTCCAGAGCAGCGGTGGTGTCACCAATCGCACCACAACCGTGGGTGGCGTCACGGACAATATCCCTAAACCAAACCACCCCCTTTCACTCACGGGCGAGGAACGCCGCTCGAGTCCCCGGGATCCGGCCCACCGCTCGAGCCACCACCGAGCAGCAGCAGCAGCCGGACCCGAGCAGTGGGTGAGCGCAGCGTCCCCTCCTCCGCCCGCGACAACTTGGCATCACGAACAGGATCTTACCGCTTTGCCGTCTGGTAGAGGTGCGCCTTGGGACCGCCGGAGGTGCCCGGCCGAAAAATTGGAGAAGCCGCCATTCTGGGCGTGAAAAGTCCCCGCCCGAGCGTCTTCCCGAGTAGTGGAGGCGCAAAAGCCGAAACCCCGCCCCTGTAGAGGAGGAGCCGGAAAAGACTAAGGGGGACGAAAACAAGATGTCTGCGCCCGACAGAGCCGCTGGAGGAGCGGTGGTCGCAGCCGCATGTAACTAGCGCTGCAGCGTGCAGGGACGCCAGGACTCTGCTGAAACACGTTCCTGGATCCAGAAGCAAGATTTGCCAGGAGCTCCGGCCCAAGTCCACTTCATGCTGGCGAAGTGGACGTCGAAGATGAAGGTCCTGGCCGCAACCGTTTGGGCATCCGAAGTGGAGGTGGTCTCAGAGGAGCGGGTAAGCGACCCACGCTCCTATGTCCTCGAGGGATTGGTTGATACGGCTGAGGGGCCCGGCCTGCTGCCGTCCACCACGCTGCCTATGCCCGCGACCAACGCCCCGACCGACCCGTTACCCCTGCCACCGGTAGCGGAGCCCGCAGCATCTGTGGGAGATGGCCCAGACCTGCGGCCCCCGGGCCCTACCTTTACCACCGCCTTGGCACCCGTCCCGGCTTCCATCCCAGCCGCGACGGAGAGGATGACGGCCCTGGCAGCCCGCCCAGCCGCAACGGAGGCGACCCTCGCCCAGAAGCCAGCACCGCGAGTCCCCCTGACCACTCCCTGACACCCGGCCTCGGCTGAGGCACGACGGGGATGCAGCTGCCAGGAGGCAGAGCAGGCCATGTCACAGCAGGGTCCCTCATTACCGAAGGACTCGGTCGTAGCCGGCACGGGGGGACTCCGGCTGGGCCCATCCCCCACACCGCCTGAACCGGAGCAAGCAGAAAGTGCTCCGCACCGGGAGCGGCAGCAAAGGCAGCTGTGCCGCGGGATTGCTGATTAAGAAAGAAAAGTTAGAGCATGGTAGCGGTTCCCGGTTACCTTGCTGTCGGTCCCCATTGGGACTCTGCTGACGTTCCAGACGGCCCTCAAGGCTAAGAAGTCCGGTTGGAGGAGCAGTCGTACCCGCATCATCGGCAGCTGAAAATGGAGTCCTGTGGGACAGTGTCACCCCTGTGTGAGAGTGGCGTTGGGGGCTCGTGCTGTTCGATGGTGGACTGTGGGAAAGCTGCAGGAGGAAGCTGTACTGGAGCCAAGCGTTGTGGATGGCCCCTGGGACCCAGCTGACAGTCCCCGTCGGGACCCTACGGCAAGTCTCCGTTGTTTTGTTTGTGGTAGCCCATTGGCTACGAAGCACTGTTGTCCCCGAAGAGACTGTCTGCAAACCGTTGCGTAAGGGACTTCTTACGGACAAGCCCGAGAACTGGCAGGGCAACCACAAACTAGTGGAATGTAAATAAAAATGTTGTTGGCTTGAAACCGTTACCGCCTCCGGAGAGACTGATTTGGGAGGATGGGCCTAGAGGAAAGTGATGGCCCAGGCCTGCCACTACCGTAACCGGTGGCGATCCTCCGGGGGTTCAGGGGCTCCCCATGGACGTGGGTCCCCTGAAAGAGACAGAACCCGCTCGGGCAGCCTGGTGATGGACTGGGGTCAAGGGGTGCTGCCCACTTCTTAGGGGCAGCATCAGGGCCAGGTTGTTTGGGTGGGAGAAGAGCGGAAGCCGTAACCGTTATTAAAAATGTTTGGTAACGTTTAAGTATGTGCCTCCCGATGTAGGAAGATTGAAAAATGCTTGTTTTTACATGTTTTACCATTTTTTTACTCTTTTGCAGTTAAACAAAAATAAAACCGGTGATGGACGGGCAGCCCGCGGACGGTCTGCATTTTATTAAGGGGGAATGTGGCGCCCTGGACAAGCCAGGTCGTCACAGAACTACACCAACACACCCCACACCCCGGTTAGGCACACCAAAGTCAAACACAAAAATCCTTGTTGCCTTCCTCCAGGGGCTGATGTCCACACCAGGGGGTGGGCCAGCCAGTTGGTCCCGCCCACCGAGGAGTTCACAGTCCTGGAGACAGGAAAAGGAGTCAGGCAGATAGAGTTTGAAGTTTGAGAAGTGAGGAGTGAAGTGGTAGAGGAGCAGTCTGACGGCGTCCGAGTGTGTGGCCCGGACGGTACAGCAAGGTTGGCAGACGGTGGTGACCGTCTCCAGGAGAGGCCTATTGGAGCAAACCGTAAGGACCGTGGACGGGCGGTGGCCCGACGGTACCGGACCGGAGAGCAAAGAGAAGCCAGCACCATTCGGCAGGGCTTACGGACCCCGACCAGGCTAGGAGTCGCCGTAAAACCGGTCAAATCCGTTAGCGAAGGGAACCTCCGGGGTTTCCCAGCAGTCAAGACCCGATTGAAGGCAACAGCTCACACCGTAAAGGGAAACACAGTCACCGCCAAGGCTACAGTTCCCAGGGCCAGAGCCTGCGGGCAAAAGTGCTCCTTCAGCACCCATCCAAGCTGGGGAGCGGGTTACCGGTGGGAAGCCATTGGAACCGTAAACACAACACAGGTGCAGGGAAAGGCAGTCACCATCAACCTACCGGGAGAGCTACCGCAGCCGTCTGTGGGACCCGTCCATCCAGCCGTTTGTTTTACTGGAGACTTTGCATTCATCATTGGCTGAGTGAGTACCACCGTGCCGTGCGGCACAGCGCTGCCCCCGCGACCTTGCACCTCACCAGGCTCCGTAGCCCGCCTGCCATCCATTCCATCCCCTCACCGGGCCCCCGGGACAACCAAACCCCCTACCCACGGAGGGGAGAACCAACATCCAAGCTGCTCCCTGTCATCGCTCCCGGGATTCCCGTCCAGAGCAGCGGTGGTGTCACCAATCTCACCACAACCGTGGGTGGCGTCACGGAGAATATCCTTAAACCAAACCACCCCCTTTCACTCACGGGCGAGGAATGACGCTCGAGTCCCCGGGATCCGGCCCACCGCTCGAGCCACCACCAAACAGCAGCAGCAGCCGGACCCGAGCAGTGGGTGAGCGCAGTGTCCCCTCCTCCGCCCGCGACATATATAGTGTACATGAGAGGAGTGATACCAAAGCAGCAAAGACAGCGACAGAGGTGAGCAATCCTTATGGGAGCAGAAGTTTCATTTTTACTCCTGTTTAGCTTTCTGTATGGAAAGGGAACAGGATGAAGAGGGTAGTGTTGGGGGGGACAGAGTTGAGTGGGTACAATGTGGAGAGGGATCAGCTTGGGGATATATTGTGTCAACAGCGCTGCAACCCATCACTGAGCTCAGTATCTTATGCCATCTGCACGTGTAGAGCCTCTGAGCTCTCTCACTGGTTGCAGAACTATCATTGTGACATTAGCGCTGGGGACAATAACAGATACTGGAAGTGACGTTGAAGACTTACTGCTGAACCAAGTGAGGGTGAGTAAAAAAACTGATTGTTATCTTTGCAGCAAGCTACACCTGGTGACAAACCTTTTCTGAACAAGTCTTATATTCCATGATTACAATGATGGAATTTCAGTAAACATTGTCATGCAAGCTGCAAAATAATAAAGTCCAACTTTTGAGGGGAAAAAAGACCATTTTCCATCATTGTCACATGTTTTTCCCATGTGCAAAAAAAAAATAATTAAATTCCAAATTCTAATACCCATAAGACAGTAGAAAATGGACTGCACTAGGATGACACAGACGGTTTCTGTGGGTTCGTAAGGGTATCAGCGAAAAAAGACAGTACACATGTGGCGCCCTGGACAAGCCAGGGGCCAAAGAGAACAACATCAACACACCCCACACTCCCAGCAGGCACACCAAGGTCAGACACAAAACCCTTGTTGCCTTCCTCCAGGGGCTGATGTTCACACCAGGGGGTGGGCAAGGCGGTTGGTCCTGCCCACCGAGGAGTTCACAGTCCTGGAGGCGGGAAAACCAGGCAGATTAGTTTTGGAGGTGAAAGTGAGAGGAAGGAAAGTGGTAGTGGAGCAACTAACTGACAGGGTCCGGGTGTGTGGCCCGGGCGGTACAGCAAGGTTGGCAGACGGTGGTGACCGTCTGCAGGAGTGGCCTATCGGAGTTTACCGTAAGGACCGTGGACGGGCGGTGGCCCGGCGGTACCGGACCGGTACGCAAAGAGAAGCCAGCACCATCTGGCAGGGGCTTACGGACCCCGGGAAGGTTAGGAGTCGCCGTGAATTTGCCGTATTCGTTAGTGAAGGGAACCTCCTGGGTTTCCCAACAGCCAAGTCCCGACAGAAGGCAACAGTCCAACCAAGCGAGGGAGACACCGCCACCGCCAAGGCAACCGTTTCTCAGGGCCAGAGCCTGTGGGCAAAAGGGGCTCCTCCAGCCCATATCCAATCTGGGGAGCGGGTTACCGGTGGGGAACCCATTGGAACCATCTACCGTACATAGGTGCAGGGAAAGGCAGTCACCACCAACCTGCCGGAAGAAACAACACCGCAGCCGCCTATGGGACCCGTCCATCCAGCCGTTTGTTTTACCAAGAACTGTGTCCTCATCATTGGCTGAGTGAGTACCACCGTGCCGTGCGGCACAGCGCTGCCCCCGTGACCCTGCACCTCACCAGGCCCCCGTAGCCCACCTGCAATCCATCCCTACCCCATCACCGGGCCCCGGGACAACCAACCCCCTACCCACGGAGGGGAGAACTAACAACAAAGCTGCTCCCTGTCACCGCTCCCGGGATCCCCGTCTAGAGCAGCGGTGGTGTCACCAATATCACCACAACCGTGGGTGGCGTCACGGACAATAATCAAAACCCCCACAATCAAAATCCCCTTTTCACTCACGGGCGAGGAGCGCCGCTCAAGTCCCCGGGATCCGGCCCACCGCTCGAGCCACCACCGAGCGGCAGCGGCAGCAGCAGCAGCGGCCGGACCCGAGCAGTGGGAGAGCGCAGCGTCCCCTCCTCCGCCCGTGACAACTTGGCGTCACGAACAGGATCCTACCTTTCTACCGACTGGTGGAAGTGCGCCTTGTGTGACCGCCGGAGGTGTCCGACCGGAAAATTTGAAAAGCCGCCATCTTGGGCGCGAAGAATTCCCGCTCGAGCGTCTCCTCGAGTAGTAGAGGCGCGAAGGCCAAAACCCCGCCCCTGTAGAGGAGGGGCCGAAAAGAGACTAAGGAGGACTGATGGCGTCTGGCCGCATGTAGCTCGCGGCTATACGAGCAGGGACGCCGGGACCCCGCAATCTGCTGAGCCCTGCAAAGGATGTCTGCCCCACCCAGCTATGCGGAGGCTACTGAGCCGATGCCCGGAACAGCGGCGTGGCTGAGGGCCCGAACGGCAGGGATCTGCCGACACTACCGATGTCAGATATGCATACTGATGGAACAGTGGACCACGGAGGTGGAAGAGGTAGCTGCGGTCGCCCGGGTGTACGGAATGGAGGCCATGATGGAGGAGCTGGTGAGTGACCCACGCCCCTGTGTCCCCGAGGGACCGGCCACTGCGGCTGAGGGACCCGGTCTACCCCTAGTCCCCATGCTGCCCACGTCTTCCTTGCCCGTGCACCCTGCTGATGCTGGTCCGTCTGGCGTGCAACCCCTCGCAACAGTAGCCGGAAGAGTGGCAAGCCTGGAGACTGCGGCAGCTGGTGGAAACCCACCTGGCGCAGGGTCGGATGATAGTGACTCCGGTCCTGACACAGAGCCTGTTTCAGAGGAGGACGAAGGAGTCATCGCCCTGGATGGCATGGAGGCCACTTACATTCCCCGGAGCGGAAATAACGGCTACCGGGCGGCCCTTCCCCGTCGCGCCTGCTATGCGCTGGAGGGGCTGGTGCCTGTGTTCTTCCACCCAGGGCCGGCGGAGGCTGATGAAAGTGCGCAGTGAAGTCGGCGGTCCTCCGCCTAAAAGTTGTCCCCCGTTGGGACCACCAGTGTGTTTAAAGTTTTGGAAAATGATAAGTGAATAATCTACCGATGAAGTCATCTGATTTGCACCTGATTGTCAGCCTGCTTGAAACCGGTCGTTGCCGGCAACTGGTCCCCGTTGGGACCCCCTTTACAATTTTGCATAAGGAACTCCTTATGAATAGGCCCGAGAACTAGCAGGGCAACCACAAACAAGTGGCATGTAAATAATGTTGTTGTGGCTTTCACCGTGACCGCCTCCGGAGAAGCAGATTGGAGGAAGGGCCCGCAGTGGAGCAGGCTGGGGCCCAGCCACCACCGGAACCAGTGGCAATCCTCTGGGGGTTTCAGGGGCTCCCCATGGACGTGGGTCCCATGAAAAGGACAGAACCCGCTCGGGCAACTTGTGCTGGACTGGGGTCAAGGGGTGCTACCTGTTTGCTTAGGGGTAGCATCAGGGCCAGGTTTCTGGGGTGGGAGAGAGCGGAAGCCGTAACCGTAACGTTTATGTAAGAGTACCTCCCGATGTGGGAAGATGTTATTATAAATGTAACCTGTTTTACCGTTTTTCTATATTTTTCAGTTGTGAAAATAAAACCGGTGAGGGACAGGCAGCCCGCGGACGGTCTGCATTTAACTAAGGGGGAATGTGGCGCGGTGGACAAGCCAGGGGCCACAGAGAACAACATCAACACACCCCACACTCCCAGCAGGCACACCGAGGTCAGACACAAAACCCTTGTTGCCTTCCTCCAGGGGCTGATGTTCACACCAGGGGATGGGCCAGGCGGTTGGTCCCGCCCACCGAGGAGTTCACAGTCCTGGAGGCGGGAAAACCAGGCAGATTAGTTTTGGAGGTGAAAGTGAGAGGAAGGAAAGTGGTAGTGGAGCAACTAACTGACAGCGTCCGGGTGTGTGGCCCGGGCGGTACAGCAAGTTTGGCAGACGGTGGTGACCGTCTGCAGGAGTGGCCTATCGGAGTTTACCGTAAGGACCGTGGACGGGCGGTGGCCCGGCGGTACCGGACCGGTACGCAAAGAGAAGCCAGCACCATCTGGCAGGGGCTTACGGACCCCGGCAAGGCTAGAAGTCGCCGTGAATTTGCCGAATTCGTTAGTGAAGGGAACCTCCTGGGTTTCCCAACAGCCAAGTTCCGACAGAAGGCAACAGTCCAACCAAGCGAGGGAGACACCGCCACCGCCAAGGCAACCGTTTCTCAGGGCCAGAGCCTGCGGGCAAAAGGAGCTCCTCCAGCCCATATCCAAGCTGGGGAGCGGGTTACCGGTGGGGAACCCATTGGAACCATCTACTGTACATAGGTGCAGGGAAAGGCAGTCACCACCAACCTGCCGGGAGAAACAACACCGCAGCCGCCTGTGGGACCCATCCATCCAGCCGTTTGTTTTACCGAGAACTGTGTCCTCATCATTGGCTGAGTGAGTACCACCGTGCGGCACAGCGCTGCTCCCGCGACCCTGCACCTCACCAGGCCCCCGTAGCCCGCCTGCAATCCATCCCTACCGCATCACCGGGCCCCGGGACAACCATCCCCCTACCCACAGAGGGGAGAACTAACAACAAAGCTGCTCCCTGTCACCGCTCCCGGGATCCCCGTCTAGAGCAGCGGTGGTGTCACCAATATCACCACAACCGTGGGTGGCGTCACGGACAATAATCAAAACCCCCACAATCAAAATCCCCTTTCCACTCACGGGCGAGGAGCGCCGCTCGAGTCCCCGGGATCCGGCCCACCGCTCGAGCCACCACCGAGCGGCAGCGACAGCCGCAGCAGGAGCAGCGGCCGGACTCGAGCAGTGGGAGAGCGCAGCGTCCCCTCCTCCGCCCGCGACACACATACAGTCATGGCCGAAAGTGTTGGCAGCCTTGAAATTATTCCAGAAAATACAGTATTTCTCTCTGAAAACTATTACAATTGCATGTTTTGTTATACACATGTTTATTTCCTTTGTGTGTAATGGAACAACCCACACAAAAAACAGAAAAAAGTCAAATTAGACAGAATTTTACACAAAATCCAAAAAATTGCTCAAAATTGTTGGGACCCTCAACTTAATATTTGGTTGCACACCCTTTGGGATAATTAACTGCAATAAATCGCTTCCTATATCCATCAACAACTTCTTAGACCTCTGACCTGGAATTTTGGAATCTTTTTTTGCAAACTGCTCCAGGTCTCTCATATTTGAAGGCATCTTCTCACAACAGCAATTTTAAGATCTTTCCACAAGTGTTCAATTGGTTTTCCAGACTCATTGTTGCCACTTCAGAACTTTCAAGCGCTTTGCTTTCATCCATTTCTGGGGGCTTTTTGAAGTAAATTTGGGGTCATTATCCTGCTGGAAGACACATGACCAAGGATGCAAACCCAGTCTTCTGATACTGGGCGACCTAAAATCCTTTAGGAATCTTCAGATTTTATGATATTTTGTACACAGTCAAAGCACCCACTGCGAGAGGCAGCAAAAAAACAAAACATCTTTGAACCTCCATCATATTTGATTGTAGGTACTGTGTTTTCTTCTTTGTAGGCCTCGTTCCGTTTTCGGGAAACAGTAGAATAATGTGGTTTACACATAAGCTCAATTTTGGTTTTATTTGTCCAAAAGATAATTTCTCAGAAGGATTTTGGCTTACTCATGTACATTTTGGTTAACTGCATTCTTGCTTTTTATGTCTTTGTGTCATCAGTGGGAGTCTGCAGGACAGCTTTAATTTTCTTTGGAACTCGATTGGGGCTGCTTTTCCACCATCGGGACTATCTTATGTTGCAACCTTTCATTAATCCACGTCCAGGGAGAGTAGCTACAGTGCCTTGGGTTGTAAGCTTCTTAATTATATTGTGCATCGTGGACATAGGAACATCAAGATCTCTGGAAATGAACTTGTAACATTGAGATTGCTAATATTTTTCAACAATTTGTGTTTTTAAGTCCTCAGACAGTTCTTGTCTCCTTAATCTGTTCTAAATGTTTAGTGTGGCACACACAGACACTTATGATTAAAGACTTGTTTTTATTTTTCATCTGAAACACGTAAGGTGCTCTTATGTGTGTCCTCTCACCTTAGGGATTCCTTTGAAGATTTTAAGATGTCCAATAAAGTTTTATGATTTTTTCATATATACGGATTTTCAGTGTTGGATCCATTTCCCTTAATCCTTTTCAGCCTTGTACCAGTTTAGCCTGTCTGGAGGACTGCGAGCACTGCCAAAGTCCTGGAGCACAGTTGCTTAAGGTAAGCTGAAGCCTTCTTATTTTTATTTTTACACACAGACACACAATGCAAAGATTGAGTCAACTTCTTCACTTTTTATCTGGTATTAGGTGTGATTTTCACATTGCCCACACCTGTTACTTGCCAAAAAGTGAGTTTGAACGAGTATCACATGCTTGAAACAAAGTTTTTTACCCACAATTTTGGAAAGGTGCCAACAATTTTGTCCAGCCTATTTTGGGGTTTTACATGAAATGATGTCCAGTTTGGAGTTTTCTTCCTCTGTTTTTTTTTGGTGTTTAACAATACACACAAAGGAAATAAACATGTTTACAACAAAACATGTGTAACTGCAATCATTTTCTGGGAGAAATATTTCATTTTGTGGAACAATTTCAAGGGTGTCAACCCTTTTGGCACATGTTGAGCATTTGTTGACTTTTTTACTCCAGTAATTGCAAGTGAAAACCAGGAGTGGGTAATAAATAGAGGAGAGGTGCCTGTGTTTCTATTATACTTTTCCTCTGACTGTTCCACTCCTGATTAAGGCTACAAATACTGAGGTAAAATACTCACCAAATACTCAACGTGTGCACATGGCCATAATATTTAGGGTATATACAAAACTGGTGAGTAAATATAATGAATATATGATGTATTTTACACATAGCAGAGAGCAAATATAGGCTTACATCTGGGGTTTCTGTGGCGCCCCTGACCTGGTGAGGCACCACTGAGTATGGCACCCATGTTGGGGGCAGTACAATACACACAGGTAATCCAGAAGGCTGACCGAGGTGCGACGACACAGGCGCATAGTAATCAGGTCTCACACATTGACCTTTGGGAGGACTCCTGAGAACTTCCATGAGGGGGCATAGCCTCCATGTCCACTCAAGGGGTGTGGTAGAGAGCCTGGTTGCTAGATGGCGTAGGCAGGCACAGTGGCGAGAGGAAGTAGAGAGGAGAGAGGAGTGAGGAGTCTGGAAGTGGAGCTCAGAAAGAGCAGACGTGCAGAACCCACTAGTGAGCCAGTTTAGAGTGTGCAGCCCAGGGAGAGCAGTCACAGGCAGCAGACCCTGGAGTTGGAGCACTTGAACAGCGTCCGCGCAGTGACTACTGACGGGGGAGATCGGTCACCTGGTAGTGCCACCCAAAATCCACCCAAGGCTAGAGAGAGCAAAGTGGTGGCAGAGTAAGGAGACTGCCAGGGAGGTACCAGGCCCGCAAGGGTAACAGGTCCCAGTGCAGAGATAGATTCACCTTTCTTCTGCCAAACCTGCCTGAGGGGGCACTTTAGACCTCCAAGACACCACAGAGTCCGCAGCCATGTAGCAAAGAGAGGGCCCATAGTTCACAGGAGGCAAGCAGCCGGAGTGACCTGGTCCAGGCTACAAGCAAACGGGCCGAAACGAGGGGAGAACAGGCAGCAGCAACTTCCCTGGGTGACCCCCGTAGAGACTTCAAGTCGGGGGTCACCACAAAAACACACAGGGCTAAGGAAGGCGAGTTGGTAGTCACCCTCATCAGCCAGCCGGAAGGATACCTGGTTCCAGCCTGGTTCATCCCAGCTACGCCCGGGTTACTCACCCTACCACCTACTGTGAGTAAAAGCCCTGAAAGACATTCTGCTTGTGCGTGTGAGTCATTCTGCGACTTGTGGTGCCACACACTTACACAGGGCCCTGGGGCTTGCCTCACTTTCGGGAGGGCACTACAACTGACTGCACCCACTATCAACCCCATGCACCCCTTAATCTGCAGTGGCGGTCACCCTGACTGCAATACCGAGAGTGGCGTCACGAAAATCCTAAAAGAAGGTTCCATACCTGTGACCAGACTGTTCCATCCACGTGGAGTCCCTGAAGGTAATGCACCGACACAACACCTGTGGGGCTTCACATCTGGCGTCACGAACAGGATAAGGACTAGACCTGTACAGACAGGTGACCATGTGCCTGGGCGGTCCGCTTGAAAACTTGGAAGCACCGCCATATTGCCACCATGAAAAGCGCGCTGAAAAACAACAGAAGCCCGCGCTGGGAGAAGTCACCGCCCACGAAGAGGTGTGGCTAGTTATAGAGAGAGATCCCCTGCAGCGTCCTGACCTTGTGAGAGGGAAGAAGGAAGGTTCTTACCCTGAACGCTGGGAATGCTCTGGAGAAGTGAAGAGACTGACACGTAAGCTGCAAGAAGAAGTCACAAGCCTGCTGCTGAAAGAAGATCTGGAGAGCAGTGACGACGCAGAGAAAATGGCGTTCACACGCAGTGATCCAGAGCTGGGCTCCGCTGCCTGGTGGAACTGGGAGCTGGACCAGTGGTGTGAAAGGCTGGAGGCGAAGGTTATGCAGCAGATCCGGGAAGCACGCGCAGAGCTCAGCGAGATGGCTGGAGTCACCTGGGCCTATGAGAAGTGGACGGCGAGGCAAGCGACGCTCGGAGCAGCAACCACCCGAACACCGGAGATGCATCTGAGGGATGAGTCATCTAATGTCCTTGCCGGCGCAAGTGCCCCGACCCCCGCTGCCATGCCCACGGTCCCTGGAGAGACGCCCGGCGATGCCGAACCAGGCCGCAGCCATGCCAGGCTCGGCCCGCCAAGCCCAGACTGCCGCCACGCCAGGTCCGGCCCGCCAAGATCCCGCCACAGCCGCGATGCCCATCCACACCGCAGGAGTGACGCTGAACCAGGCGGCAGCCCTGCCAGGCCCGGCCCGCCAAGATCCCGCCGCAGTCGCGACGCCCATCCACACTGCAGGAGCGATGCTGAACCAGGACGCAGCCACGCCAGGCCCGGCCCGCCAAGATTCCGCCGCAGCAGTGCCGCCCATCCACACCGCAGCAGCGATGCCCAGCCCGGCCTGTCCAGCTCAGGCCGCCGCAGCGATGCCCTGCTCGGCCAGACAAGATCCCGCCGCAGCAGAAACGCTTATCCGCGCTGTGACGGGGTGTACAGCAGAGCAAAGGATGGACGACAGGCCGAGGAACGATCCAACAGGTTTATTCACAAGAACACTGGAACAGCACACGATAAGTCCACGTAAAACAGATTCGGGGGCCCTTCCCGACAATCCTCGGACCGGATTACAAAGCAATCGTCCTTACAGTAGTCCAAAGAGTTCCACACAATCCCACGGGCCGCCACACAGGCCTAGCTCCGTCCGTGTCCACAGCCACACAGGCTGGAGCTCCTGCTCCCTTCAAGTTTCAGCTCACTCTGACTGAATCTCCCAGGTAAGCAGAGTTTACACTAGTTGGACTCTAGGCCCACCTCCCCCTACTCCCAGGGATGGAAGTGCCTCAAGAGGATATAACCTTGCATTTTAGGGGGTGATTACCTACAACAATAGAAATGTACACAGAAGTAGTTCAAATAAGACAATGAACCCAGCTTGAAATAGGAATCTGTACAGCATATACAGTGAGAGGGTAAATTACATCTTCACAATCCCTCCCCCTCCCAACTTGTGTACGTACTAGGGACCTCTACAGGTCACTGGTTAAGTACACACAGGCAGAGCGTTACTTACATGTGGCTTCATGCAGCCACGAATTGGCATCGTAGCTCTCCCACATCATTGCCCAGGAGAACAGCTGCAGGCAGACCACCCATCACCCCAACCACACATCGCCTGACCCCAAAACCAAAGTTCAGATCCACAGTGGCTGTGGGAATAGTCCTCCATTGTCCACCAGCCAGTTCAATGACAATCCCAGGTCCTCTATGGATTGCCTCAGGCCGAACCACTCGGGGATCAGCCAGTGTGAGGAAAGCACCCGAGTCACAAAATCCAACAAGTCTCTGTCCATCCAGCACAACCTCCTGCAAGTGCTTACCTCGATGAGCAGAAGTCGTCATAACTGCAGGTCGCACCCCGTAAACTCCTGGTGGTGCAACATGGGGGGCTGAGTCACTAGGCCAGTCCTCACATAGCGGTGCCACATCTTCCTCCATGGCGCTGGGCTGTAAATAATTAACAATCCGATTGGGCGCAGGATCAGTCCTCATTTGAACAGCTGGGCAGGAGACTTGCCGATGCCCTGGCTGTCCACATTGATAGCATCTGAGCTGGGTCTCCCTCCATCCAAGGCGTCCTCTTGGGTAAGGGGTAGGGGAACTTGGAGGCCGACTCCCACCTGAAGGTGCTGTAGGGGTTTGAGGAGGATTCCTCCATGGGCTGGCTGGGCATGAGGCCTGCAAATGCCCGGGATGCCTACAAACATAACACCTGCGCTCTGTTACTTCCTCTCCCCGGCGTATTCCAGAAAGTGCAGTAGAAGCAACTGGAGGCACATTAACACGGGTATCAACATGTGGTGGCTTAGAGGAACGGGGAACAATGGGGACAGAATAACTGGGGGCATCCGGTGTTGTGGAGCTGTTAGGCGTCTCTCCATCCTCCAACAGAACCCTCCACTGAGGCTTGATGGTGAGAGCCTCATCAGCGAGAGCAGCAGCTTCCTCCACTGTCGCTGGTTTTCTCTCACGCACCCATTCCCGGATCTCAGCGGGGCACTGGGCAAAGAATTGTTCTTTTAGGATGACCTGCAGGAAGGTCTCCCAAGATAAGGCCTCCTCTGCCTCCAGCCAGCGATTACATATTTGTTTGAGTCTATGAGCATATATCTTAAAAGACACTTCCCCATCACAGGCTAAAGCACGGAACTGAGTCCTGTAAGTGTCTGGGGTCACAGCATAATGTTCTAGAATAGTCTGTTTAATATCCGCATACTCACAGTTCCACCGAGGGTCCATAGCTC
Organism: Anomaloglossus baeobatrachus; assembly: GCF_048569485.1. Classification (NCBI taxonomy): domain Eukaryota; kingdom Metazoa; phylum Chordata; class Amphibia; order Anura; family Aromobatidae; genus Anomaloglossus; species Anomaloglossus baeobatrachus. The sequence continues at coordinate 458,926,462 of NC_134357.1, read as the reverse complement.
TATAGGCTTCAGCAGCTCCCCCCTCTAGGAGCCCAACCAGATGCCGGACACGCTCCCTGTCCGGGACTTCCATTAATCGACACTGATGCTCAAAGTCCTGGAAGAAGCCCTCAATGTCGCCTGCAGCCTCATTAAACGGCTTAAAGTCTTTGCGGGACACCCTGGGAAGTTCCCTCATGATGGGTGCTGGGGTTACAGTCTGTCTGGAACCTCTCGCGGCTTCCACAGCGAGCTGCTTATCCAGCAATGCCATCTCCTCCATCCTGCGCTCCTTCTCTTCAGCTCCACGCATGGCCTCCCTCTTATCTTCTATGGTGGCCTCATCTCCAAGCAGTGCCATCTTTTCCTTGTACCACACAACCCACTGACTTTTTTGGGTATTCACCTCCGGCTCCCGTCTTTGCTCCGTTTGCTGTGAGGATCCTTCCTCCACGTCATTTTGCGAGCAGACTCCTTCTAGCGCTTCAATCAGCTGCTCCTTGGAGAGTCCTTTGAAACGAACTCCTACTTCACGGGCCTTTGATTGCAGGCTCCCCAAAGTCCAGGTCTTGTACTCTGCAGTGTTGGTTCCTGATGTTGAGCCATTGTCCTCCATTCCTTCTGCTCTGATCCCAGCGCTGCCAACCAGTTTGTGACGGGGTGTACAGCAGAGCAAAGGATGGACGACAGGCCGAGGAACGATCCAACAGGTTTATTCACAAGAACACTGGAACAGCACACGATAAGTCCACGTAAAACAGATTCGGGGGCCCTTCCCGACAATCCTCGGACCGGATTACAAAGCAATCGTCCTTACAGTAGTCCAAAGAGTTCCACACAATCCCACGGGCCGCCACACAGGCCTAGCTCCGTCCGTGTCCACAGCCACACAGGCTGGAGCTCCTGCTCCCTTCAAGTTTCAGCTCACTCTGACTGAATCTCCCAGGTAAGCAGAGTTTACACTAGTTGGACTCTAGGCCCACTTCCCCCTACTCCCAGGGATGGAAGTGCCTCAAGAGGATATAACCTTGCATTTTAGGGGGTGATTACCTACAACAATAGAAATGTACACAGAAGTACTTCAAATAAGACAATGAACCCAGCTTGAAATAGGAATCTGTACAGCATATACAGTGAGAGGGTAAATTACATCTTCACACGCGCCGCTGGAGCGACGCTGACCAAGGCCGCCGCCATACTAAGCCCGCCAAGAACCGGTCGCAGCAGCGACTCCAATCCTAGCCGCCACCATGCCAGGCCCGGCCCGTCAAGACAAGACCGTACCGTTATCTACCCCAGCCTGTAAGGCCAGAGCAGACACTGCTCCCCAGCACAAGGAATTGGACCTCCCATCCCCACTGGGAGATGACCCCGAATACTGGAGGCTGAAGGCTGATCTAGAGACTCATTTTCCAAAGGAGATGGTGGACCGGTATCTGCTCCCTCCGCATGCCCACAAGAAGACTCCAGTAACATCCACGATAAAGAGTCCACCACCCTGGCCTGTTGATGAAAATCCATCCCCAGCGCTGCCGCAAGAGGAGTGCTCAGAAGAACTAAGGGGGAGTGGAGGCCAGGAGGCTGAGGAGCTGACCCCAGAGCCAGAAATGCTGCTGTATTCTCGCTGGGAAGAGAGCCCAACACCCTCTACTGAAAAAGAGCTGACTGTCTTCATGCCCAGTATGTACATCACCTGGGAGCCTGCAAGCAGTGAGGTGGCAGTCCAGCAGAAGCCCGCCCATAAGACACGGCGCCGCAGCAAAACGAAGTTTTCCCCTGCACAGCAGTCACCAGACCGGTATGAGGTAACAGCCAGAGACTTGGAGGAGAAGCATTCTTTAAGGAGAGCTAAATCTCAAGTCAGAGGTCCCCTTTGCCGTGGAGTTGTAGAGGAGTTCAGCTTGAAAAGTGGATATGGCTTCATAGTCGCACCTGGTGTCAGAGAAGGAATCTTTGTCAGCTGGAGAGATGTGAGAGCCCACTTGCCAAGAGGACATCCAGGAAGAAACTTGCAGATGGGAGATCTAGTGGAATTCGCTAAGCATCAAGGAGAACGTGGATGGTATGCATTAGATGTAACGCCATGTCCCAAAAATCCATATTGTAGCCAAGCAGTTTCTACTCAGCCTACCCCAAAGTCTACAATAACAGAACAAGATAAAGCAATAGAACAAGAAAAAGAAACAGAAACAGAAGAAGATAAAGAACTGGAAATAGACACCAACAAAGACAAGAAACCAATTGATGACACCACTACAAATGATGACAACGACAGAAATTTAGAAAATGACAGGTGCCACAGCCCTACAGGCCAAAGTCCTAGTACAGAGGAGTAAAGAAATAAAGTAAAGTACAGCAAGTTAAAGTAAAGTTCTGCAACGTTGAAAAGTTCAAGTATGTACCCACAAGAACTTGTGAGAAACCCTTTGCACTTTGAAAATACGAACCTTAAGGCTATGAACCGGCTATAGCCACAAACTCTCGCAGTGTACATAGTTACCCCAGAGGTACCACCACCTGGCCACGCCTGTTTAGGGGCCTGGCTCGCCTACGATCAGGGAGCACGCCTGTTTATGGGACCTGGCTCTCCACCACAAAGAGGGTACCTGGTCAGCACCAACTGTGGAGGCCGCCTCTACATCCTGCCAGAAGAGGCTGAAGGCGCAGCTCCACCAGGCCAGGTATACCCTGAAACCACCAGACCATGAAAGCCGCCTTTACATCCTGCCAGAAGTGGCCGAAGGCGTGGCTCGACAAGAGAAGGAGATTGGAGGAGAGGTCTGGGGAAGCGGATGGCCCAGACCTGGTTGCTAAAAAGACTGGTGACCTGCCTCTTGAGAGGGTTTTGAGTGGGTTAACGGACTTGTGGGTAGAGGGTGGTGATGTATGGTACCTGGTGGTTTTAAAATGTTTTAAATGTTTTACCTGTTTTATGCATTTTAAAATGTTGTCTTGCAGCCCGAGGACGTGCTGGTGATAACTAAGGGGAAATGTGGCGCCCCTGACCTGGTGAGGCACCACTGAGTATGGCACCCATGCTGAGCGCAGTGGAATACAGGTAATCCAGAAGGCTGACCGAGGTGTGACGACACAGGCGCATAGTAATCAGGTCTCACACATTGACCTTTGGGAGGACTCCTGAGAGCTTCCAGAAGGGGTGGTAGCCTCCATGCCCACTCAAGGGGTGTGGTAGAGAGCCTGGTTGCTAGGTGGCGTAGGCAGGCACAGTGGCGAGAGGAAGTAGAGAGGAGAGAGGAGTGAGGAGTCTGGAAGTGGAGCTCAGAAAGAGCAGACGTGCAGACCCCACTAGTGAGCCAGTTTAGAGTATGCAGCCCAGGGAGAGCAGTCACAGGCAGCACTTGAACAGCGTCCGCGCAGTGACTACTGACGGGGGAGATCGGTCACCTGGTAGTGCCACCCAAAATCCACCCAAGGCTAGAGAGAGCAAAGTGGTGGCAGAGTAAGGGGACTGCCAGGGAGGTACCAGGCCCGCAAGGGTAACAGGTCCCAGTGCAGAGATAGATTCACCTTTCTTCTGCCAAACCTGCCTGAGGGGGCACTTCAGACTTCCAAGACAACACCACAAAGTCCGCAGCCACGTAGCAAAGAGAGGGCCTATAGTTCACAGGAGGCAAGCAGCCGGAGTGACCTGGTCCAGGCTACAAGCAAACGGGCCGAAACGAGGGGAGAACAGGCAGCAGCAACTTCCCTGGTTGACCCCCGTAGGGACTTCAAGTCGGGGTCACCACAAAAACACACAGGGCTAAGGAAGGCGAGTTGGTAGTCACCCTCATCAGCCAGCCGGAAAGATACCTGGTTCCAGCCTGGTTCATCCCAGCTATGCCCGGGTTACTCACCCTGCCACCTACTGTGAGTAAAAGCCCTGAAAGACATTCTGCTTGTGCGTGTGAGTCATTCTGCGACTTGTGGTGCCACACACTTACACAGGGCCCTGGGGCTTGCCTCACTCTCGGGAGGCCACTACAACTGACTGCACCCACCATCAACCCCAGGCACCCCTTAATCTGCAGTGGTAGTCACCCAGACCGCAATACCGAGAGTGGCGTGACGAAAATCCTAAAAGAAGGTTCCCTACCTGTGACCAGACTGTTTCATCCACGTGGAGTCCCTGAAGGTAATGCACCGACACAACACCTGTGGGGCTTCACATTTCCGCACACAGTGCCACACATAATGGGCTTAGCTACAACAGTTTGACAGGCAGTATTATGCAAGGTCTCGGTAAATAAACAATGAGGTGTGACACTGAAGGGCATAAAACTCTAAAATTACAACCGAAAGACATTGCAATGTGGCGGCATCATAACCACAGCTCGACTGTGCATTAGCCATGCAACATCCTCTTTGTGGGAAACCAACCTTAGGTTCATAAAGGCAAATGTTAAAAAAAATATGCATTTTTGCATTGTGTTTTAAGACAACTTTGTTTTACAGGTGAAATTCATTCCAAAAATGTCACCTGTAACATAACCTAAGGCCACACGTCTCTAGCTGGCAATCCATACTTGGGCCATAATGCATGGACTAGCCGCTGATTTCTTGATGTGAATATAGCAGTGTCATAGTCTGTTGAGTCCAGATCAAAAGATCAAAGTTTGGATTAAAAGGTTATTGTGATCCGGGTACTGACCACAGAACATGGCTATGTGAATCTGATCATACAATGAGAATATAGTATGTGATGAAGAATATGTAAGCTCAAGTTATTCAGTGTCACTCATTGTAAACCGATTCATAACATCAAGTACCCAGCCATGCAATTTCCATAAATGTCATTACTGGTAGGAGTCGTAATGACTTTAAAATGTGGTGCTTTTAGAGGATGCCACCTTTGCTGCAAGTGAGGTCATAAAGTTATTATCTAAAAGAGAAATTCGCACAAGAGTTCCATAAAAATAGATTTCCATTGTTGAGCAACTGCACTCAAGCCAAAGATTATTTTGTAAAATATCCACTGTCAGCCGGACTGGTGTAAAGTACGTTGACCCTCGACTGTAGAGCAGCGGAAATGTGCTCTATAGAAGGATGAATCATCTGTTACTAATTGACTCTATCTATCTTAGGCCCCCTTCACACGTCAGTGATTCTGGTACGAATATTGCAATTTTTATATGTACCAGAATCACAGACATAAGCAGACCCATTAAAATCAATGGGTCTGTGCACACATCAGTGATGTCTCACTAACTGTGTTTCTATGCCGTGCACACGTGTGTCCGTGTGTTCTACATGGAGACATGTCAGTTTCTCTCCAGCATCACTGATGTTACTTGGACCACATAGTGGTGTGATCCTTGGGACACGTACCAGAGAAAACACGTATATTTGAAATTAAATGACTTTTATACTCACTTTCTCCAGAGCTGCTTTCTGTGGCCGCTGCTGTCTCTTGCTTCCAGGACGGCTATTTATGCTCATGCATATTCACTGCACAGCAACCTGGAAGTAACAGCAGCAGTGAGACAGCAGCGTCCGGAGACAGGAAAGCCAGAGACATCAGCAGCGCCGGGGACAGGTGAGTTTAGACGTGCCTGATCTCTGCGTGCTATCATGGATAGCACATGGAGAATACACGTGTGCTAAAATCACGGCACACAGAAGGACATATGCATCTTTAACACGTCAGTGAAAAACGTGTTTTTCACTGACGTGTGAAAGTGGCCTTAGACACTCCATCTAACATTGTGCAGAGACAATTTTATAAGAAATGGCATCCTGAGCAAAAAATAAAAGAGCTCTACTTTACTTGACATCTTTATCCACATAATACCGCCATATACAGCCAAGATAAAACTGCATATATAGCTCACATATTACATATATACACTCTGGTTCTCAACCAAGGTGCAAAATCTCTTAGAAAGCCTACATAATACTGCCATATGGTTCACATCTAATGCGGGCTTTACACGAGACGACTGATCGTGCGATGCATCGTCGGGGTCACGGTTTTCGTGACGCAAATCCGGCCTCGTACACGATGTCGTCTCGTGCAACACCTCCTAGCGATGCAGTTTCGCTCACAAATCGTGAGTCGTGCACTCGTCACTAGGTTTCATAAAATTGTTTAATTAAAATGGCGGCGGCTGTTCATCGTTTCTGTGGCATCACACGTTGCTCCGTGGGACACCATGGGAACGATGAACAGCAGCTTACCTGCAACCCGCGGCTCCCGCCGGCTATGTGGAAGGAAGGAGGTGGGCGGGATGTTTACATCTCGCTCATCTCCGCCCCTCCGCTTCTATTAGCCGGCTGCCATGTGATGTCGCTGTGACGCCGAACGTCCCGCCCACTCCAGGAAGTGGACGTTCGTCACCTACACCGAGGTCGTCCGGAAGGTAAGTACGTGTGACGGAGGTTAAACGAGTTTGTGCGCCACGGGCAGCGATTTGCCCGTGATGCAAAAACGACGAGGGAGGGTGTGATCGCCCGTGCTATCGCACAATCGGTCGTCTCGTGTAAAGCAGGCTTTACTCACACGTAATACTGCAACTGAATTCCTAATTAATACCACTATACAGTGATACTTATTAGTGAGTGGTTTTAGTTTGCTTCTGGATTTTCCAACACTAAATTTATCTGGGGCCTTAATCAATGACCCAGTTTGCCACCCAGAGATCTGGTACCCTTCCAGAAAGTGCCTCATTCTGCACCATATGGTGCCAGTGTAATACAGCATCTGATAGGACATACCGCATTCTTTTCTCTTTTAGGTTTATTTTTTGCATCAGAGGCACAGTGGAGAAACAAAGATATATATACGGAAAAAGCATGGTATCGTAGTGCGCTTGAGGCCTTCTGCATTTTCTCCTTTTCCATTAATTGAATTTTTTTCCAGATACAGATAAAAGCTGAGCCCCCCTGTGTACCCCGGTAACTCTCTCATCCATACAGATGCCTTTTCAATTTCACATTTCTTATTGATATTGTCATAAACTTGAAGGCAAAAAGAACAAAGAGAAAAAAATAAGGAAGGAAAGTTTGGCCGCTGCTCGCAGTAAACACTGTTTTCCAAAACAGAATGTGACATAAATGAGTTGTGATCCGCTCTGGGGAGAAGGAAGACGACGCGCGTGATGCCAGGTACAAGCTCAGGCTCTAATGGCTCCTCATGAAACAAAGAGTAAAAAAACCCCTTCATATGGAGTAATGACGGGGGAGAGGAGCGCCCAGGGATGAGGAGGGAAAAGAAATGGGAACTTCTGCTGCATCTTCTTCATGCCATATCACAGTGCCCACCGGTCCACCAATCAGAGATGAAGACATCTCCAGTAATGATGTTCCTCAAGTTATTCCCTTCTGTCAGGTCATTCGGGTAATTTGCCAATTCTGTAAAAGCTGGATGACAGCCAACATGGCCATCGCTATAGATCACAGGTTTTGCGCAGACACCATCACAAATAGTACAATTAGACACACAGTATATCACAAATTATTGTCTTACTACTGTTAATGTGATGAGTTAGTGCAACCTGTCAAGTGATAAACGTAGATTGCATGAAAACGACACGCGTAATGCGAGTTAGTATCCCATCGTACACACACAATCAAACTCATACACACACACATCAGATCGCACACGCAAACTCATCACATCTGGCGATACCGATTGCTTCCGGCAGGGAAGATGTGGCGCAGTGCAGTGGAGCATGAGGACCTGTGATGGAACATATGAAGGACCTGCGGTGGAACGCATCAATGCGTTCCACCACAGGTCATCTATGTATTCCACCGCAGGTCCTCAAGCTCCAAGCGTCCCATCTTCCCCTGCCGGCAGGAAACAATTGGCATCGCCAGATGTGATTAGTGCGTGTGTGCGATCTGATGTGTGTGTGTATGAGTTTGATTGTATCTGACAAAAGTAATAATAAATAAAAAAAACTAACAAATAATAAAAATTCTATGAAAATGAACAAACGAAAGTCAGACATTGCTTTTTAACCATGCTTCCACGGAATTTTTTCTGAACAAGATAACGATTACATTATTTTCAATGACCAGTAAATGGCTTTAAAAAATGGCGTGATTGATTAATTTACTCTATTATAAAGATTATAAGATAAAGATGTAATAACAATGTAATGCTGTGGCTGTGTTCACAGGTAGCATAAATGCTGCGCTTTTCCTACTGCTTTTTTTTCTGCAGGTGTCCACACAATGAAATACGGTAACTATCTTCTCTGATGATTGTGTGTTTGCTGCTTTTCTTTTATGTGTTTTCCCTCTATTTGATGCATTTTTGGTGCAGATGTGAATGCAAGTTTTTAATACTATAGAGAATCTTTGATTCACCGCTTAAAAATGGTGTGGGGTTTTTTTTACAGAAAAAAAAATAAAAAATTGTTAATACATAACATTTTCTACATGTCTACTTTTGAAACATAATTTTTTTGTTATGAAGTTAGAAGGGTTCAAAGTTTAGCAGCAATTTCTCATTTTTTCAGCATAATTTACAAACCCAATTTTTTTAGAGGCCATATCACATTTGAAGTGACTTTGAGAGGCCTATGTGACATAAAATACCCAAAAGTGACACTATTTTAAAAACGGCACCCCTCAAAGTGATCAAAACCACATCCAAGACGTTTATTAACCCTTTTAGTGTTTTACAGGAACTAAAGCAATGTGGAAGGGAAAAAAAATAAATTTTACTTTCTCCAACCAAAATGTTGCTTTAGCCCCGTATTTTGCATTTTCACAAGAATAATAGGGGAAAATGGACTGCACAATATGTTGTGAAATTTCTCCTGAGTACGCCGATACACCATATGTGGTGGAAGACTACTTTTTGGGTGCATGGCAGGGCTCAGAAGGGAAGGAGCACCATTTGACTTTTGGAGTGCAAAATTGGCTGGATTGGATAGCAGACACCATGTCGCCATGTACATTGTGCCTAGCTTGTGCTTCTGGAGAAATGCACCACGTAATGATCTCTCCTCATTACTGTACTGAGAAATGCTAACTGTCGCGCTTAGAAGGGAGAAGACATTTTGAATTTGGGAATACAGATTTGGCTCGACTAATTTTGGGGGTTGAAGAAAAATTAGCCTTTGCGCTCTTCCAGAGCCTTTGTGTTACTAGTACTGTGGAAACCCCCTATATTTCTGTTAACAGATGACAGATTGGGGACTTGCTGTATTTTTGTGTAATGAGTTGAAGCTTTTACTGGGGACATTTACATGATATTTTGGATCACATTTATTCTGTGCTCTATTCTGAGCACTTACATTGGAGTTTACATCTAAATCTCTGAGTGATGTAATGTTATAGCTTCACTATAACAGTGCAGCAGAGTTACTTTGGACTCTTTCCTCTGTCCGTCTCTTCAGAAGTGCACAAAACTGTGGCAGACTGCATTTTTAAGAAGACGGCCACCACCGCATGATATCCCAGACTGAGTCCAAAATGACTCCATCTGCCTCATTTTAGTGAATGTACTGAATAGGGTTCTGTCTGAATCATGTATTTCAGAAATTTATATGAAACCCCTGGTATAAGTATTCAGCGTAGCACACAGGATAAATGTGAGCAGAGCCTTACTGCGATCTTTGGGAGTAAGAATGAACAAATCAACCACAGGTCAATAATTACTTTTATTGATTTATTATGCCATTCACTGTGCGGCCTAAGTAATTAGATGACTTTATTCTTTGGGTTGTTGTGATTTCAGTGATATCAGATTTCTATCAAGTTTTTATGTTTGGCAACTATCACACACTAAGGCTATGTGCGCACGTGTGCGTAATTCATGCAGTTACGCTGCGCTCTGCAGCACAGCGTAACTGCATGCGTCCTGCGTCCCCTGCACAGTCTATGGAGATTGTGCAGGGGCCGTGCGCACGTGGCGTCTTAGAGCGCAGCGATTCGGCTGCTGCCTGGAGCGCGCGTTCTAAGAAGTGACATGTCACTTCTTCCGTGCGCTTTGCCGGCAGCTCCTGCTCTGTCTATGGCAGGAGCTGCATGCAGAGCGCACGTTCTCTGCCGGCACCATGCGCTTCAGAACGGAGCTTTTCAGCTGCGCTCTGAAGCGCACCTTTTAGGTGCGGTGCAGAGCGCACACGTGCGCACATAGCCTAAAACAATGCTTTAAATTTTTTTCATTGCCATATCGCAATTTTTAGCGCTAACATTTTTCTATATTCCTTCTGACAGAGTCATATGAGGGCATGTTTTTTGTGCCATGAATTGAAGTTTTTATTGGTATAATTTTTGGGCACATAACATTTTTTGATTGCTTTCTATTCCAATTTTTGGGAGACAGAATGAACACAAAACAGCAATTCAGAAATACTTTTTTTACACTATTCAGCAGGACGTATAAGTGATAAGACAGCTTTTGCTCCATACAATTACAACAATACCACATTTATATAATTTTTATATGTTTTGCCACTTTCACACAATAAAAGTAATTTTATTGAAAAACATACAGTACCTACAAGTAGTATTCAACCCCCTGCAGATTTAGCAGGTTTACACATTCGGAATTAACTTGGCATTGTGACATTTGGACTGTAGATCAGCCTGGAAGTGTGAAATGCACTGCAGCAAAAAAGAATGTTATTTCTTTTTTTTTTTTTTAAATTGTGAAAAGTTTATTCAGAGGGTCATTTATTATTCAACCCCTCAACCCACCAGAATTCTGTTTGGTTCCCCTAAAGTATTAAGAAGTATTTCAGGCACAAAGAACAATGAGCTTCACATGTTTGGATTAATTATCTCTTTTTCCAGCCTTTTCTGACTAATTAAGACCCTCCCCAAACTTGTGAACAGCACTCATACTTGGTCAACATGGGAAAGACAAAGGAGCATTCCAAAACCCTTTCCAAGTAGTTGTGCCTAACTGTCTCCACTGTTGGGAGCATCATCCGGAAGTGGAAGGCTTATGGAACTACTGTTAGCCTTCCACGGCCTGGACAGCCTTTGAAGGTTTACACCCGTGCCGAGGCCATGCTTGTCCGAAGAGTCAAGGCTAACCAAAGGACAACAAGGAAGGAGCTTCGGGAAGATCTTATGGCAGTGGGGACATTGGTTTCAGTCAATACCATAAGTAACGTACTCCACCGCAATGGTCTCCATTCCAGATGAGCCCGTAAGGTACCTTTACTTTCAAAGCGTCATGTCAAGGCTCATCTACAGTTTGCTCATGATCACTTGGAGGACTCTGAGACAGACTGGTTCAAGGTTCTCTGGTCTGATGAGACCAAGATCGAGATCTTTGGTGCCAACCACACACGTGACGTTTGGAGACTGGATGGCACTGCATGCGACCCCAAGAATACCATCCCTACAGTCAAGCATGGTGGTGGCAGCATCATGCTGTGGGGCTGTTTCTCAGCCAAGGGGCCTGGCCATCTGGTCCGCATCCATGGGAAGATGGATAGCACGGCCTACCTGGAGATTTTGGCCAAGAACCTACGCTCCTCCATCAAGGATCTTAAGATGGGTCGTCATTTCATCTTCCAACAAGACAACGACCCAAAGCACACAGCCAAGAAATCCAAGGCCTGGTTCAAGAGGGAAAAAATCAAGGTGTTGCAATGGCCTAGTCAGTCTCCTGACCTTAACCCAATTGAAAACTTGTGGAAGGAGCTCAAGATTAAAGTCCACATGAGACACCCAAAGAACCTAGATAACTTGGAGAAGATCTGCATGGAGGAGTGGGCCAAGATAACTCCAGAGACCTGTGCCGGCCTGATCAGGTCTTATAAAAGACGATTATTAGCTGTAATTGCAAACAAGGGTTATTCCACAAAATATTAAACCTAGGGGTTGAATAATAATTGACCCACACTTTTATGTTGAAAATGTATTAAAATTTAACTGAGCAACATAACTTGTTGGTTTGTAAGATTTATGCATCTGTTAATAAATCCTGCTCTTGTTTGAAGTTTGCAGGCTCTAACTTATTTGCATCTTATCAAACTTGCTAAATCTGCAGGGGGTTGAATACTACTTGTAGGCACTGTAATTGTTTTTGCATCTCTGTATTCTGACAGCAGATCCTTTTTTATTTTTTCATTCACTGAGCTGTGTAGCAACTTCATTTTTGCAGTAGCCAGATTAAGGGGTACTTTGCACGCTGTGACATCGCTAGCTGATTGTAGCGATGCCGAGCGCGATAGTCCCCGCCCCCATCGCAGATGCGATATCTTGTGATAGCTGCCGTAGTGAACATTATCGCTATGCCAGCTTCACACGCACTTACCTGCCCTGCGACGTCGCTCTGGCCGACGACCCGCCTCCTTCCTAAGGGGGCGGGTTGTGCGGCGTCAGGGCGACGTCAAACGGCAGGCGGCTAATAGAAGCAGAGGGGCAGAGATTAGCGGGATGTAAACATCCCCACCACCCCCTTCCTTCCTCATTGCAGGCGGGACGCATGTAAGGAGATGTTCCTCGCTCCTGCGGCTTCATACACAGCGATGTGTGCTGCCGCAGGAACGAGGAACAACATCGTACCTGTTGCTGCAGCGAAATTATGGAAATGACCGACATCGCAGTAGCAAAGTTTTCAGCAATACAAATTTTATTTACATTCGACTATTTGATCACGTTTTATTCCACTTTTTTTCCAGCAGTATTATGAAAAAGCATTGTTTTTTTTACCATATTTTTAACTTTTTAAAAATATTTTTTGTACTGTTCACCAAAGGGGTTGAATAGTATTACAGTTTTACAGCTCAAATTGTTCTGGACGTGAGCATATTTTTTTTTTGTGTTTACATAAATACAGTTGAAATCTGAGGTTTATATACACTATCTGAAAAGACACATCTGCTTGTTTTTCTCAGTATCTAAGATGAAATCAGTATTGACCCATTTTAGGTCAATTAAGAACCAAAATTATTTATATTTGCCAAATGCCAGAATAATGAGAGAGAATGTTTTAAGGCATTTTTATTACTTTCTGCAAATTCAAAAGTTTACATACATTTCATTAGTATTTGGTGGCATTGCCCTTAAACTCTATGACTTGGGTCAAATGTTTTGAATATCCTTCCACAAGATGCTCACAATAGTTGGTAGGAATTTGGGCCCATTTCTCCTGGCAGAACTGGTGTAACTGAGCCATGTTTGTAGGTCGGCTTGCTCGCACCGGCCATTTTAGCTTTGCACTTACATTTTCAATAGGCTTGAGATCAGGCTTTGTGATGGCCATTCCAAAACATTGACTTTGTTATCCTTAAGCAACTTTGTAACCAGTTTGGCAGTATGCTTATGCTCATTGTCCATTTGGTAGATCAATTTCCACCCAAGTTTTAAGTTCCTGGCTGATACCGTTTCCTGGGGGAGAGCGATGGCAGAGGAGGACGAGACCGCAGTGGCCGCTGTGACTGATGGCGTGCTCCCCAGGAACCCTGTCACCTTCCTTCCTTTCCCGCCTTGTAACACCGGACTGACTTTGGGACTTTCCTTTTATTGAAACCCGTGGGTCACGGAAGCTCGGTAGGGCCACTCACAGCCTGACCCCGAATACCACCGGCCCGGTGACCGTGCGAGCCCTGCAAGCCCCGACGCGGGTGTTTCACCACACTTCCTAACTCCTGGCCAGTAGGGGGAGCTAAGAAACTGTTTGGAATGGAGCTTCCCTGTAGATACTGGCCTGGAGGAGGGGTTTTACACACAAACAGAACAGAAAGTGAAACACTTCAGTCAAGCAGAGGCAAACAACAAGCACGGTCGCTGAAAGAGAGCTGCCTCCCAAACTCTCCCAGGACCAGGTGCAGTAGCAGGATACCGGGGTCCTCGACTGTTGGGTGCTAAAGCCCCATCAACGAAGCCCGGAGGGCAGGAGATTTCAAGTCCCCTAGCCCAAAGAAAGCCCAAAGGTAAAGCAGCACAATAGAGCCCGGGACTGCAGTTACACAGGCGGTGCCCAGGACCAGCTCGCGCTGCCCGCCATAAGAGAGAGGACAAACAACAACTAGGAAGAGGGTTACTGTGCGGCTCCAAGCCACAGAGACTCACACACACAGCACAACAAGGAAGGCCTCCAACCCACCTGGTAAGGTGAATCCCCTCATTGCTTCCAGGCTGACCGGACACCCATCATCTTCTGGAACAGACTCCTGGGCCTGTATTAACAACTGCCAAGTAAAGGTAAAGGAAACTATAGCCCTCTGTGTTGTCCAGTTATTACCGGCATCCTCAGTCTTGCACCCAAATGTAAATCACAGAGATTACTACTCCCATCCTCCCTGGGGCCTAGCTCTACCTGTGGAGAGCTGAAACACCCAAGCTGCGTCACCATCTGCCCCAGAAGAGAGACTTCCCGAAGTGACAGCTAATGATCGGTCGCATACCGCAGGTGGCGTCATGAATACAAACTCCACATCCCCACTTCCCCAACTTTATTGAGACCGCCGGGGTCATGGTACCGGGCCTGGCTACCGCGGCATCCCAGAAGCTGAACCGCAGCCTGATAATGAGTAGCCCCAGACTCTGAGGGCGCGTTACAGACACCTGCAAAAAGCAAAAAACACAGTATCAATGCAACGTGTGAACACAGTATTACAGATACCAAAAAAGCAATACCTCGTATAGTGAAACTACTGTATATAAAGATGAGAAAGTTCTTGTTGCTAAGGCTATGAGTGAATGAACAAAACGTGAATCCATAGATCCTGACTATTCATGAGCAGGAGGCGCAGATAATGTTGCACTATCCCTGGATAATCAAAAGCCACAACAGGGATGCCAGAAATTAAGAGATTTACAGCCTACCGGCCGGCTGCTGCATGTCTCAAATCACTGATTTGGACTCTGGGCCAGACACGTGTCAATCAATTCAATTATCTCTAGTTCCAACCATCCTAGATACAGTGGACAGTCCTGGATTTGGGTCTACGTCCTGAAGTCTCTGGTGTTTGCTGAATGTCCCTCACTCCCACTGCCCCAATGACATCTCCTCCTACTAGGGTAGAATCAAATTCTAAATGGATGTAGCTTGAGGTATGGAGTTTATAGTGAAATGCCAGCTATTTAATGGAAAATGAATATTTGCCCCTTCAAAGCCCATCGCTATGCATCACTGTCAATGTTTGGAACATGTTTTAATGGCAAATGAATATTCAGCCCCTTCATGTTCCATATTCTTGCCCACCACTCAGTGCCAGCATTAGTGATTCAGTCAGACCGCCGTATTACTGATGGAGGATCACATTGCAATCCTCAGACTGGCCAGTGGCTCTCCTCACCTGAGCGTGACCAATGCATAGAAATACATGCTGACACGCTCGGGTCAGAAGAGCCACTGGCCAGTCTGAGGATTGCGATGTGATCCTCCAGCAATAATACAGCAGTGTGACTGAATCACTAATGCTGGCACAGAGTGGTGGGTGGGAATATGGGTGGAGGAAGGGGGTGAATATTCATTTTCTATTTCCAGGTGAACCAATACAAAATATATGACACACCCTGAAAATAAGCTCACCCACATCTTTTGGAGCCAAAAATAATATACGACCCTGTCTTATATTCGGGGAAACATGTAGTACCTCATGTAATCGGTATAGATACACTAAAGCAGTCAGTATCACACATGATAGCCTTAGGCTATGTGCGCACTAGGCGTTTTTTTCACGCTGCGTTTTTATGTGCGTTTTTGTCTAAAAAAACGCACCCGCGGCTAAAAAAACGCGGCAAAAACGCATGCGTTTTTGCCGCGATTTGGTGCGTTTTTTGCTGCGTTTTTGCTCACTGCGTTTTTAATCAGTGCACAATGCCATTAAAGATTGTTGATGAAAAAAAAAAAAAAAAAAAGGTCTGATGTCATTTCCTTCTTCAAAATGTTCATTGTATGCAGGAGAGCAGACACACAGCTGCAGAACTAGTGTATGCAGGAGAGCAGACAGCAGCTGCAGAACTACAAGTCTCAGCATCCTCCATTCACTAGTGTATGGAGGAGAGCAGACAGCAGCTGCAGAACTACAAGTCTCAGCATCCTCCATTCACTAGTGTATGCAGGAGAGCAGACAGCAGCTGCAGAACTACAAGTCTCAGCATCCTCCAATCACTAGTGTATGCAGGAGAGCAGGCAGCAGCTGCAGAACTACAAGTCTCAGCATCCTCCATTCACTAGTGTATGCAGGAGAGCAGACAGAAGCTGCAGAACTACAAGTCTCAGCAGCCTCCATCCAGGACTGTATGCAGTTTTTTGCCCAAAAAGAAAAAAAAATGACATGGGCTTCGCCATATTTTTGTATGCTAGCCAAGTACAGCAGGCAGATACGGGCTGCCCCCAACCCCCAGCTGCCTATTTGTACCCGGCTGGGAACCAAAAATATAGAGAAGCCCTTTTTTTTTAATTATTTCATGAAATAATTAAAAAAAAAAAATGACGTGGGCTTCGCCATATTTTTGTATGCTAGCCGGGTACAGCAGGCAGGTACGGGCTGCCCCCAACCCCCAGCTGCCTATTTGTACCCGGCTGGGAACCAAAAATATAGAGAAGCCCTTTTTTTTTAATTATTTCATGAAATAATTAAAAAAAAAAAAATGACGTGGGCTTCGCCTAATTTTTGAGTCCAGCCGGGTACAACTAGGCAGCTGGGGATTGGAATCCACAGTGCAGGGTGCCCATGCTTTCTGGGCACCCCCACTGCGAATTGCAGTCCGCAGCCACCCCAGAAAATGGCGCTTTCATAGAAGCGCCATCTTCTGGCGCTGTATCCAACTCTTCTAGCTGCCCTGATGCCGAGTGGCTAGCTAGGTAATAATGGAGTTAGGGCTAGCTGTATATTATCAGCTAGCCCTAAGCCCGAAATTCATGGTGTCACGCCAATATTAGACATGGCCACCATGAATTTCTAGTAATGATAAAAAAAAAACACAACACAGAAAAATATTTTTATTAGAAATAAAACACAACACAATTAGTGACTCCATCTTTATTGAAATAAACCCCCCTCCGCAGTAATCCTGGGTCAGGGTCCTGCGCCGTCCAATCAGGATCCAATATCATCTGATCGGTTTGCTGGAAGGCAAAGCGATCAGATGATGTGTCAGGATCAAGTGCCTGAATCCCATCATACATCAGCTGATTGTATAAAAGCCGGTTATACAATCAGCTGATGCATCAGTAGAAAAAAAAAAAATAATAATACTCACTTGTGTGCTGTGGTGATTACCGGCAGCTCCTGGAGCGATGGGATGAGAGTCTGATCCTATACGATCGCTGCCGGAGCTGCCGGTGATCAGCTGATGAAGTCCCCTGACGGCAGGATCAGCTGATAGCCGGCCGGGAGCGAAAAAGCCGGCGAGACTACGATCAGCTGATGCGTCAGGTGACTGCATCAGGTGATCAGCGCCAGGTCCTGCAAGCAAGGTCCTGCCGGCCGGGGAGACTGCACACAGCCAGAGCGGCGGTACCGGGAGGAGCTGGGAGCGGGCATGGCACCGGGACCCTGCGGACAGGTGAGTATATATGACATTTTTTTATTTTTCTACTGTTCACGTTGGTTTTCGCCGCTGCCTCCACCTCCCGCCCAGACATGGCGCCGCACGGAGCTGACATGGCACCGGGCGGGTTGTGGACGCAGCGGTGACGGTACCGGGAGGATTCATGCTTCTGTGTTTACCAACAGAAGGAATCCTCTTCCTGTACACGTCACTGTAGTGCCCACCCCTTGCGTGTATAGCTGCGTTTTTAGTCATAGAAACGCGGCTATATGCGTTTTTCATTGCGTTTTTAACATCTCATTGAATTCAATGAGTGAAAAACGCAGTGAAAAACGCAGAAATAATTGACATGCTGCGTTTTTGTGGTCACCTCAAAAACGCAGCTAAAAAAAAACGCTGTGTGAGGACAGCACTTCTGAAAACCCATTGACATTGCTGGGGAAGCAATGTCACTGCGTTTTCAGCACAAAAACGCGGTAAAAAACGCCGCTAAAAACGCGGCAAAAACGCCTAGTGCGCACATAGCCTTAGATACACAGGTCAGAAAAACTTTTTTTTTTCTAGAATAAATAAGATCTTTGTTTTTGACTAAATGTAGTCCTTTTATAAAACCTTTCATCCTGGAACTGTACTTATTTAGGAATTAAAAGGGAGTGTAATAGGTTTATTATCAGATATCAATATAATATACTGTAATAACTTGCATTTTTCCAACCTTCATTTATTTGTTACAAGAAAATTATCCCAAAACTGAGCTGAAAGTTCTGCCAGAGTGGGACAATAGCACAGCGATCTGCCTGGGGTTACCATAGTAACTCAAAGCCAGCGTGGAACTATGGCCTATTGTTCCAAGCGCCCACGACATGTCCGGCTGTATGTGGACAATCCATAAACCACAACCCAATTAGGTCAATTGTTTGATATTGTCTGAAAAAGAGATAGACATGAGTGATCTGCCAGTGGGGGGGTCTGTCACTGTCACCCCCAAATAGAGCGGCATGATGTGATGGACACCAGAGCAACAGTGATCCTGAGTATGATGTGTAAAGAGAATCTCTGTCTATGGTTATTCCGAAATTATGGTTCCAGAAACTACAGAAGCAACTTGTTACCTTTACATGGACTTATAAGAAACCAAGAATAGCACAAACCATACTAACAAAACATAAAAAGAATGGGGATCCCGAACCTGTATGCTATTTACCTTGCGTATATTCTTAAGTTTAGTCAGTTGGTTTATTAAAAGCCATAATCCAGCATGAAAAGCAATATAGAGAACAATGATCAGTAACAGACCCATGGGGTGTATAGTGTTGGCGCACTTAGTCAATCCAACAAACATTTTACCAAAGAGTCCCCTTCTTAAAACAACTATAACAGCCTGGAAACAACATGCTAAAAATTATAAAAATGAAGGAACCCTAACAAGGCCAAGGAATGTCCCGAAAGAGACTTTAGAGCTATTGATACCACACCTCAATCTCTCCAAATGGATAGAAGCAGGTGTAACAAATCTATTAAATATAATATCCAATGATAGCCTTATTCCCTTCATGGAAGTACAGCAAAAATATAATATTCCCACAATAGAAAACGATGGTGGACACGAATCAGCGACTTTTTCCAAGACAATATTGCTGGTTTTAATCTACCATCTAATGTTGTTGATTTAATAAATCAACCATCTAGTTCAATATTTTGGAGAACCAACAACATCTATCAGTTATTTACTGAAGAGAACAAACAAATGAAAAACCACAACATTATTACTGCTTGGGAGAAGGAATTGCAAGTCACCATGGATCCCGATCAACTAATTTCCCCTAAATCCTCCACACAGTATACTACCCTCACATCCTTCCGTTCCAAATAGTATGATGTGTCGCGGGCGGGGAGGACGCCGCCGCTGCTGGTCGCTTGCTAACACTCGGGTCCGGCGCTGCTGCGGCTGCTGCTGCTCAGTGGCTCGAGCGGTGGGCCGAATCCGGGGACTCGAGCGGCGCCCCTCGCCCGTGAGTGAAAAGGGTGGTTGGTTTGGGGAATTTAGTCCGTGACGCCACCCACGGGTCGTGGTGAAGATGGGCACCACCGCTGCTGGTGACGGGGATCCCGGGAGCGATGGTAGGGAGCAGCTGGGATGTTGTTTTCCCCCTCCGTGGGTAGGGGTCGGTGGTCCCGGGGCCCGGTGATGTTACGGGGAGGCAGGGTCAGTGAGGTGCAGGGTTGCAGGGACAGCGCGGCGCGGTGCCGGATGGCACGGGTGTACTCACTCAGCAAGAGATGCACAAAGTTCTCGGTAAACCAAACGGCTGGATGGACGGGTCCCACAGCTGGCTGCAGTGTCTCTCCCCGGACAGGTGATGGCGGCTGTCTTTCCCTGCACCTTGATGTACTTGATTGACTACAATGGATCCCCAACGGTAGTCCGCTCCCCGGTGTATGGATGCCGGAGGAGCCCGTTTGCCCACAGGCGCTGGCCCTTGGGTTTCTAGCCTTGGGCGGTAGCTGTATACCCTCACGGTGTGGGCGGTTGCCTTCTATCGAGTCTTTGGCTGTTAGGAAACCCCTGGGGTTCCAGTCACACTTGGATTTGACTATTGTCGGTGGCTCCAAGCCTGGTCAGGGTCCGATGGCCCTGCCTGTGTGTGCTGGCTTCACTTCGCTCCCCGGTCGGTACCGGCGGGCCAACGCCCGACCCCGGTCCTACGGTTCCGCGTTGCTTCACCACTCCTGCAGATGGCCACCACCGTTTGCCAACCTTGCTGTCAGTGCCTGGGCCACAAACCCAGACACCCAAGTGTTTACTCCTCACTCTTCAAACTCCAACTCTACTCTGACACTTTTCCCGCCTCCAGGCCTGTGAACTCCTCGGTGGGTGGGGTCAACCGCTTGGCTACGCCCCACCTGGTGTGGACATCAGACCCTGGAGGGAAGCAACAAGGCTTTTGTTTGGCTAATGTTACTGTCTAGTGGGGGTGGGGGTGTTTGACTGTTACCTGTGATGACCTGGCTAGTCTAGGGCGCCACAGATCCACCATGTAAACTATGGTGCCCTTCACACAAAATGGTGTGTTTATGGCTTCTCCTCACAGTATTATGCCCACACAGCCATGCATACAGTATGATACCCCCCAGTTCTCTTTATGCAGTATTATGCCCCCATATAATATAATGCCCTCACAAACCCCCACATATAGTATGTGTGACGCCCTGGCCTATCAGGTCACCACAGGGTATTGTGCAATCTGCCCTTCTGTACAATAGCCACCTCCTCCTTGGTTACGGGTCCTTGACCTTTGGTGTTGCTAAGAACAAGCTCATCAAAATCCTAGGAACACTCTGCACCACACCCACCAGACACACCAGTGGCCGGTCTGAAGGGAATAGGGTCGCCCACTCGGGGGATTGGTTATGGGGAGGTCAGGAGTGTTAGGAGCAGAACAGTGTAGTGTTGGAGGTGAAAGTGAGAGGAGGTGAGGAGCTGGCCTCCTTGAGTCTACTAGGTGGCAGACGTTGGTCTGGGCCTGGTAGGAGCTGGACCCCTGTCGCAGGGGATTGTGACAAGGGGCACGGACTGTCGAGGAGGACAGTCGGCGGCCTTGTGCCATCACCGGATAGGGGCCAGGGCACGACGGGGTACGTGGACCCTAGGTAAGGAAGGAGCTTCAGGCGTCCTGCAAATTTACCCGACGAGGACGGAGCCTTCAAGTTCCATTCTCCACCCACTCCAAAATCGGGGTACTAGCGCAACGAGGGGTATAGGACATTCCCACTACATAGTCCAGAAAATCCCAAGTGTGAACCCTGAGAGCAAGCTCACCCAGTTAGCCATACTAGTAAGCGGGACCCGGTAGTTTTATACTCAAGGGACCAACCAGAAAACACAAGGTGCCACGGAAAAGGCCACAGGCTAAAAAGCAACAGCAATGGGCACAGGATCCAGGCGTGCTCCCTCCCTTCTGCAGCGATATCAAGAACTTTGGTTTACCACGGTTGTCGGTGTCAGCGTTATTGGACTGAATGAGTACTTAAGTGATCCCTGACCATCCCACTGGCACCTCCTTGTCAACTACACTGAATCCCGGGGCATTCCCCCTACCCATGGAGGGGTTAAACATCTGGCTGCCCACATCATAGCCACCGGGTACTCCCGATTGCAGAGGTGGTACTCCATCTTACCCACCACGGGTGGTGTCACGAACTGTCCATACAATCCTCTGTAAATAACCCCCTTTATTCCGAGTGGCCGCGTGACCCCGACCCCTGGGTCTGGAGACCCCTCGAGCCACTGCGGATCTGGATCCGAGCAGCAGCGGCAGGCTGCTGATGTGGGGGCGGTACACCTTGGAAACGTTGGCATCACGAACAGGATCCGAGCAGGACCCACTTACCTGGGTGACGTGGGCCTTAGAACTGAAAACCGCGAGTCAAAATCACTCCTCCCGCCAATTCCACCATCTTTTTGCACCAAAACACCATCTTCCCCGCGAAAGTGTGCGAAGCAGGAGCCCCGCCCTTCATCCTGATTGTGAGGCCATAACCGGAAGTTCCCAGAGGGCCACAGCGCACGAAGGAGTGTGAAGCAAAAACCGAGGGTGCGTGCCAGAATGTAACGACAGCGGAAGAGAAGCAGGGACGCCAGGACTCTGCCATAACGTTCCTGGACAGCGCAGAGTCAAGATAGCAGATAGGCGCAGCTGCTCAGCAGAGGCTCCCGGAGCAGCTCCGTGGATGAAGACGCAGAGGATGGCTACGGCAGTGCAAATGCGTAAAACCGAAGTTCAACGGAAGGAGCGGGTAAGTGGTTACCCAGTCCCAGATGATTTCCTTAATCCGGCTGATGAGGCTGTGGGATCCGAGCCGCCCCGGTCCAGCCCAGCACTCAGTCGCCGTCGCCTTCACCCTCTGCTGCGGTTGACCCGGAGGCGCTTACCATACTACCGGCAGCGGACCCCTCAACCCCTGAAAGGGATGATCAGTCTGTGGCTTCTGACCAAATTGACCCGGTTACCATGGACTCGGAACTGGAGGCGATGGAAGAAGGCGATTCGGGTACCAGTACCCCAGAAGTTGCATGGGTGCCACGTTATAGAGGAAATGGCTGCAGAATGATACTGTCGTCACGAGCACAGATGGAATTGGAGATCATGGAAATGGAAGCAGAGTCCACTTCAGATGAGGAGATCTCGGTTGATATCATGGAAGTGGTGCCTATTTGCCGTCGCTGTGGTCTGCCGGCGCACTTTGCAAGAGTGTGCCCAGTAGATACCCAACATTAAAAGGGGACCGGAACCTGCAAGTTCTCAAGTTTAATTAGACTGTGCCCTTCTTGTTGAACCTTTCCCCACTCTATGTTCTAGGGAAAAGGCCATCAGGGCCTTGGACGGTGCAGTGCTGGTAGACAGCACCAGGAGGCCCGGTGGGGGTCGGCTGGTGCCACGGAAAAGGACACAGGCTAACAAGCAACACCAACGGGCACGGGATCCAGGCGTGCTCCCCTCCCTGCTGCAGGGATATTAAGAACTTAGGTTTACCACGGTGTCGGTGACAGCGTTATTGGACTGAGTGAGTACTTAAGTGATCCTGACCGTCCCAACGGCACCTCCCTGTCACCTACACCGAGTCCCGGGGCATTTCCCCTACCCGTGGAGGGGTTAAACATCTGGCTGCCCACACCATCGCCACCGGGTTCTCCCCATTGCAGCGGTGGTACTCTATCTTACCACGCACCACGGGTGGTGTCACGAACTGTCCATACAATCCCCTGTAAAAAAAACCTTTATTCCAAGTGGCCACGCGATCCCGACCTGTTACACCTCGTGGCTTTCCTGAGGCAGTCTCCCATTCCTTGCCTGCCATGAGTGCTCCTGCTCAGCAGCGCTGAAGGTCTGCCAGACTGCGCAGTGTGCAGGAGATATCTTCTCAGAGAGGCAGCAGCAGGGTGACACCTAGTGGTTCTCCTGTTACAAGGAGTGAAGCGGTCTCCAATTCCTGGCCTGCCATGGGTCCTCCTGCTCAGCGGCCCCGAAGGTCTGCGAGGTTGCGCAATGTGTAGAGGGTTGCTGCTCAGGGAAGTAGTGAGACCCCCGTTATCTCTGCACATTGTGAGACCGAGGATCCCGCCTCTATTTCCCAGAGGCAGGAGGGTGAGCATGTGCAATGCATGGTGGGTCCTGATTCGCCCACTGACGTCACACGGCTTGATGACAAGGCTGGTGACGTGGTGAATCCTGACTGGCCAGGCTGGGACGTCGTGGACCCTGATTGGGTCAAGTCCGTCATCTCCACCTCGCGCCCGCCCTTGGGTGGAGCTACACCTCCTTAAAAGCTCCCCCTGCCATCATGGTGGCGCGCGCCCGTCCTTCTATGTTTGGATGTCTGGCCACGCCACGCCACGCCACGCCACGCCACGCCACTGCTCAGGCATTATTGTCTTTTGTGGGCTTGGCCCTTGCTGCTTAGGCAGCACCTGGTTTGCAGGTAGTGTTCCTGCCTTGCTGCTCCGGCAGTATCTCCTTCAACAGGCCGTGTTCCTGTCCCAGGTGAGCTCCTCGAGTCTCCACCGGACTCACCTGGTTATTGAAAGCACACGTGCGTGGGCACCTCTGTGCTACCCTCGTGCCATATTCTCGTGACTTCCACTGGCACACGTGCGTGGGCACCTCTGTGCTTCCCCGTGCAACAGGTACACTGAGCCGTGAGATCCGTGCCATACAACCCTCATGGGTTAGGGCAGACCGGTGTACATAGATAGTCTGTGACATTCCAGACGATCGCTAGCAGCAACCCGCTCACTCTTCACCCACCATAGCAGCGGTCCCTTACACCGCACAGTGGACCTTGACCAGCGGAAGCTGTCCATTTCCCATCTTGGCACGCTTCCCCGGGTCCCCCTCGTAACATTACGGTCGCGCCAAAGGTCTGGCTATGGCTGAAGAGCAGCAGCAGTTGCTGCGTTATGTGCAGCAGTTGGAGTCACGATTGGCAGCAGTGGAGCAGTCTTCCTCCGATAAGACTACTCTGACGACAGTCGCCACCCAGGCGGCTTCCCAGGCTGTGCTATTGGGCAGAAGGTCTCCTCGCCTTGCGCTTCCAGAGCGCTTTAGCGGGGACAGCTCTGAGTGCCGTGGTTTTATAAACCAGGTTACCACCTACTTAGAGCTGTCCGTGACTCTTTACGCTACCGAGAAGGCGAAGGTAGCCTTCGTCCAGTCCCTGCTCACAGGGAGAGTGCTGAAGTGGTCCACGCCGTTGTGGGAGCGCAGAGATCGGGTGGTGAATAACTTAACAGCTTATCTTGGGGCCATGAGAATGGTGTTTCTCGGGCCTCAAGTCACCCACGACTCCGCGCTGCGCCTCTTATGACTTCGGCAAGGGTCCGCTTCAGTCGGGGACTTTGCTGTACACTTTAGGACACTTACCGCAGAGCTGCACTGGCCGGATAAGGTCCTTGTCCCTGTGTTGTGGGAGGGCCTGGCAGGGTTTGTCAAAGACGCACTGGCCACGCGTGAGGTGCCTGCCACTTTAGAGTCCTTGATTCAGGTTGCCTCTCGCATAGACATCCGCCAGGCGGAGCGGAGGCTCGAGGTCTCTTCAGCACCCACGTCTTCTCGGCCTAAAAAGCGTCTGGCTCCCGTCTTCCATCAGACAGGTCTCCCAGCCAGTCCTGTAGGCGACTCCGTGGAGTAAATGGAGGTGTCCAAGGCGGTCTCCTCTGCCCCAGGTTCTCGGTCTTGTGTCATCTGCTTTTCCTGTGGGCAGAGGGGACACATAGCTACCTGATGTCCCAAACCGTCGGGAAAAGACAGCGTCTAGTTTCTATCAGAGGGGGGGACTCTAGACGCTACCTCTCCTTCTAGGTTGACTATCAGCGCCCAGTTGCAGTTCGGCACTACTCTCTTCTCTGCCCTGGCTTACTTGGACTCAGGCGCTGAAGGCAATTTCATTTCAACCTCCCTGGCAACCCAATACTCAGTTCCCCTGGTTCTGTTGCCCAAGCCACTCAGGGTCCGGGTAGTCGACGGGTCCCTACTACTCGATCCCATCACCCAGATCACCATCCCTCTCAGGATGGTTGTACCACTGGGACACCATGAGCGGGTGTCCTTCCTGGTGCTTCCAGGGGGGACAGATGAGATCCTACTGGGTCTTCCCTGGTTGAGACAGCATGCTCCTATACTCAACTGGGCAACAGGGGAGATCTCATCCTGGGCAGGATCCTGTAGAGAGCACCTCGTGACTACCGAACCACCCACTAGCATTAGGTCGGTTGGGTCCTCAGGGAATACAGGGGGGCCGGGTTTACAGACACCTTATGAGGCCTACAGGGATGTCTTTTCCAAAAGGGCCGCAGATACCCTTCCTCCCCACCGGCCATATGATTGCCGAATAGACCTGAAGCCAGGCTCCGAGCCCCCTAGGGGCAGAGTGTATCCACTCTCTGCTCCAGAGACGGAGGCTATGTCCAAATATATTCAGGACAGCCTGGCGAAGGGGTTCATTCGCAAGTCTATTTCACCGGCCGGTGCAGGGTTCTTTTTCGTGCAGAAGAAGGAAGGGGATCTGCGCCCCTGTATCGATTACAGGGGATTAAATGCAATCACGATCAAGAACATATACCCTTTGCCCCTCATTACGGAGCTATTTGATCGATTCCGCAGGGCAAAGGTCTTCACAAAGCTGGATCTACGCGGGGCGTATAATCTAGTGCGAGTCCGAGAGGCCAAGGAGTGGAAGACCGCCTTTAACACCAGGGACGGTCACTACGAGTATCTAGTAATGCCCTTCGGACTTTGCAATGCCCCTGCCGTATTTCAAGACTTTGTGAATGACATTTTCCGGGATTTGTATCTTTCCGTGGTTGCATACCTGGATGACATTCTTATCTTCTCCCCCGATCTTGCCACCCATCGGAGGGATGTCATCCGAGTACTTAAGAGGCTCCGCACCCATTCATTATATGCTAAGCTGGAAAAGTGCGTTTTTGAACGTGAATCCTTGCCGTTCCTGGGGTATATTGTGTCCAGTCAGGGGTTAGCAATGGATCCGGGGAAGTTGGAGACAGTGATGAACTGGCCTGAGCCCCGCTCGCTGAAGGCGATCCAGCGATTCTTGGGGTTTATCAATTATTATCGCCAGTTCATTCCCAACTTCTCGACGGTGGCAGAACCCATCATTGCCCTTACCCGCAAGGGCGCTAATTCCAAAGCATGGACACGGGAAACGGTAGAGGCATTTCACACTCTCAAAACTTACTTCTCCAGAGCTCCCATCCTTCATCGTCCAGACATCTCCAAACCCTTCCTACTGGAGGTAGACGCCTCTTCGGTCGGTGCAGGTGCAGTCCTGTACCAGAAAAACGAAAGAGGAAGGAAGCATCCGTGTTTCTTTTTCTCCAAGACCTTTTCTCCGGCCGAGAGGAACTACTCCATAGGGGATAGGGGGTTACTGGCGATGAAACTAGCATTCCAGGAATGGCGGCATCTCCTGGAGGGTGCGAAGCATCCATTTGAGGTATTTTCTGACCATAAAAACCTCACATACCTCCAGACAGCACAACGCCTGAACCCAAGGCAGGCCCGTTGGTCTTTATTCTTCTCCCGGTTCCGCTTTATTATCCGCCACCTGGCCGGTGAGAAGAACGTACGGGCCGATGCCTTGTCACGTTGTATGGTTGTGTTGGAAGAGGACAAGGAGGAGCCTCATCTTATACTACCCCCGGACAGCTTGAGGATGGTCACTCCCACTTCTTTGGACCAGGTGCCACCTGGCAATACCCTCGTTCCCCCTGAACTACGGAACGAGGTGCTATCGTGGGCCCATGCCTCCAAGGTCGGGGGTCACTTCGGGGGTCAAAAGGACCAGAGACCTTGTGACCAGGCATTATTGGTGGCCGAGACTACCCCAGGACATACAGGAGTATGTGGGAGCCTGTATGTCGTGTGCTCGGAATTAGCTGTCCCGGCAGAGACCGGCAGGTCCCTGGGAAGTGGTGGGGATGGACTTCCTGAGAGATCTGCCCAAGTCAGCAGGGCACAGGGTCGTATGGGTCATCATGGATCACTTCTCTAAAATGGTCCACTTGGTGCCTCTCCCACTACTCCCGACGTCACGTGCTCTCGCCACCTTGTTCATTCGGCATGTATTTAGGTTGCATGGCATGCCTGACAAGGTGGTGAGCGACCGGGGTCCCCAGTTCGCGTCTCGCTTCTGGAGAGAGCTCTGTAAGCTCCTGCAGATAGAGCTGAACATCTCCTCCTCATACCATCCCGAGACCAATGGGCTGGTGGAGAGGACCAATCAGACCTTGGTAACTTACCTCCGCGCACCACGAAAACTGGGCTAACCTCCTTCCTTGGGCCGAATTTGCCATTAATAATTCGGTCCATGAATCCTCTGGCCAGACTCCGTTCCTGCTCAATAACGGACAACATCCCAGAATCCCGGTTCCGATGCCCATTACGTCACCCGATCCTAGAGTGGAAGATTGAGCGACCAAGGCCTGGGAGATATGGGATAACACCCAAGAGGCTCTTAAGAGGACTAAAGACCGGATGGTGACAACGGCTGATGACCGCCGCCGCCCTGCACCATCCTTCGCCCCTGGTGACCTAGTGTGGCTGTCCTCTAAGAATGTTAACCTACGGGTACAGGCAGCCAAGTTCGCCCCTAGGTACCTGGGTCTGTTTAAAGTACTAGAGCAGGTAAACCCAGTGGCATACTGACTCCAGCTCCCTCCACGCTGGGCTATAGTCAACACCTTTCACGTGTCCCTCCTGAAACCCATACGACTTAATAAGTTCTCGGGGTCCCTGCTGGCTCAAACCGACTCCCCATCCGACGACCCTGAGGTGGCGAAGTTTGTGGAGACAAGTCATACGGGGCAGGAGGTACTACCTCGTGGAGTGGGCCGGAGCATAGATCCTGGGAGTTGGAGGATCATATCCGCACCCCGGGTTTAATAGCAGCCTTTGAGCACGGACAGGGGGGAGGCCTAGACGGGGGGGTAATGTTACACCTTGTGGCTCTCCTGAGGCAAGGACTGAGGCAGTCTCCCATTCCTTGCCTGCCACGAGCGCTCCTGCTCAGCAGCGCCGAAGGTCTGCCAGACTGCGCAGTGTGCAGGAGATATCTTCTCAGAGAGGCAGCAGAAGGGTGACACCTAGTGGTTCTCCTGTTCCAAGGAGTGAAGCGGTCTCCCATTCCTGGCCTGCCGTGGGTCCTCCTGCTCAGCGGCCCCAAAGGTCTACGAGGTTGCGCAATGTGCAGAGGGTTGCTGCTCAGGGAAGTAGTGAGACCCCCCGTTATCTCTGCACATTGTGAGACCGAGGATCCCGCCTCTATTTCCCAGAGGCAGGAGGGTGAGCATGTGCAATGCGTGGTGGGTCCTGATTCGCCCACTGACGTCACACGGCTTGATGACAAGGCTGGTGACGTGGTGAATCCTGACTGGCCAGGCTGGGACGTCGTGGACCCTGATTGGGTCAAGTCCGTCATCTCCACCTCGCGCCCGCCCTTGGGTGGAGCTACACCTCCTTAAAAGCTCCCCCTGCCATCATGGTGGTGCGCGACCGTCCTTCTATGTTTGGATGTCTGGCAGTGTGCTGCCACGCCACTGCTCAGGCATTATTGTCTTTTGTGGGCTTGGCCCTTGCTGCTTAGGCAGCACCTGGTTTGCAGGCCGTGTTCCTGCCTTGCTCCTCCGGCAGCATCTCCTTCAACAGGCCGTGTTCCCGTCCCAGGTGAGCTCCTCGAGTCTCCACCGGACTCACCTGGTTATTGAAAGCACACGTGCGTGGGCACCTCTGTGCTTCCCCGTGCAACAGGTACACCGAGCTGTGAGATCCCTGCCATACAACCCTCACGGGTTAGGGCAGACCGGTGTACATAGATCATCTGTGACATTCCAGACGATCGCTAGCAGCAACCCGCTCACTCTTCACCCACCATAGCAGCGGTCCCTTACACCGCACAGTGGACCTTGACCGGCGGAAGCTGTCCATTTCCCATCTTGGCACGCTTCCCCGGGTCCCCCTCGTAACACCGACCCCCGGGTTTTGAGACCCCTCGAGACGATTTGGATCTGAGCAGCAGTGGCAGGCTGCTGATGCGGGGGCGGTACATATGATTGCTCCACACAGTTGTCAATACAGAAGATTGTGCCTCAACAGTCCAAACACAGTTTATTGCACTCACAGTCTCCCAAGCAGTATAAAACCTATACAACCCCCACATAATATGATGTACCATAATCGCCCACACACGATATGATGCCCCAACAGCACCCACACATGCCCTTACATCTGTGCAGTATAATGCCCTAATACCTCTCATGCAGTATGATGCCCTCACAGTCATACGCACACAGTATACTGCCCTCACAGTGCACCACATAATATGATGATATCCATAGTATGATGCCCTTCCATACCAACAAATACAGCATAATCCCCCCTACAGTATGACCCCAATACAGTATGGTGTTTCAATAGTACACCATACAGCATATTTCTCTCACAGCCCCACACAGTAGAATTTACAAATCTTAAAGGTAAGAATGGGCCAGAATGGAATGGAAATGTGAGATGGTGTGAGTGACCCGTGCAACAGATCCTTAAGCGTCATGAAGCTTGAAGCTAAGTCCGACTATGTTGACAAATTAGTCCTCTAGGAGGCAGATAAGAAGCGGAACGGAGGGTGGAAAAGATGACTGTACTGTGGTATTAGGTTTGGTGGTGGTGAAGCAAATAAGACTAATAAAGACAGGAGAAAGTGAAGTCATAGAAGTAGACATTGTGTAAAGAGAGTGCGTATGAAGATGTTATATATTTCGTGTAGAAAACACGTATAGGAGACTCATTTAATTATAAAAATATTAAATTTGATGATGGCGCGTGTCCTGGCTATGGAGGAGTGAGGACGTGTTTGTCTCAGCTCCTGCCACCGGACTACATTACTGACAATTAAACCAGCCCAAGAGCCTGGAAGAAAAGGATATGCAGTGGAGGAGAAGGGAGAGCACCCAGGGGCCCAGCAGAGGAGCGTCACGGACAGAGGAGAAGGGAATCAGAGGCTTCCTTACCGGGCCGAAGCAGAGGACAGCACCGCAAACATCTCCCAAGATGGAGAGGCAGGGGAAGCCCCACAGCAGCAGAGACAGAGGGAGGAAACCACCCGGGCAGCAGAGGAGAGGCAGCTGATAACCCCAGACAGCCAGAGTGCAAGGTCTCAGGTACAGGGGAACCCTGGAGCAGGGAGCATGGGTACAACCCCCACCATTGCTGATTGCAGACCTGCAGTGGGGAGGCCTCAGGAGGGGGGAGAGGTGCCCTTACCCCTGTCACAGAAGGAGGACAATAATAAATCTCAAGCTGAGGCTGTTAATGCTGCAAATGGGGAACAGGGCCCTGCTAGTGGAAATCTCCTATCTTCAGTGAGACACAGCCTGAGTCAAAGTGTGTATGATATGTAAATGCAAGCAGAGTTAGAGCCTGCCACAAGTACAATAAGATCACATGAACCAGGAGTGCTGACAGAACTTAATGAAATCCGGGCACACATCTCTTCTATGCCCACCAGAGAAGATATGGAGACATATATAGCAAGGCTGGAACAGGCCTACCGCACAGAGCTGTCGGCCCTGAGGTGGGAGGTGGAAAGAGTGGACACTCAGAACCAGATACAGGCAGCTAAAATACAGAATATAGAAGACACCACTCAGGCACAAGGGGCCATTTTGGATCAACACTTCCGCCAAATACAATATATGGTGGAAGCAATGGATGATGCTGAAAACAGGGGCCGGAGAAACAATTTAAGGGTCCGAGGTTTACCAGAGTCTGTTGAACCTAAGGATCTCCAGAGAGCCCTCCAAGTGATGTTTAATGAGATCCTGGGTGAACCATCAAGCCAACCCCTGGAGCTAGACAGAGTGCATAGAGCGCTTGGCCCTAGACCTACACAGAATGACAGACCTCGAGATGTGATTTGCAGGATCCACCGTTATGTCCTTAAAGAGACCATCCTGTTTAAGCTGCGCAGTGGAGTTTCACCAGCATACGAGGGGAGCCAAGTCCAGATTCTGCAGGAATTATCCCGTTTCACTTTACAAAGAAGGAGAGCACTGAAACCTCTCCTAGACATGCTCCGTTCGTATGAGTTTCAATACAGCTGGGGATTTCCCTTCCGCCTGCAGGTCCGACACGCGGGAAGAATGCATGTTCTTAGGAACCCGACTGATATGCCATCGTTTGCTGCAGCCCTGGACATTCCATTGGTGCCTATAGAGGAATGGCCGGTGTTTCCAATGGGGGGATGGGGTGCTGCCCCAGATGGTGATCGGATGCGTGGCCCTTGAAGAGGAAGACCAGTCTGATGTTTAAGGAGTTATTGGTTTATAAACAAAAATTCATTGGGTTGTTTCTCAATAGAATGTACCTCCCAGTTTTGCCATAATTTTTTTGCCAGGTGGATTAAGTCTTTCTGATTCTAAGGGAGGGGGATTCCCTCCCGCCTTCCTGGAAGGAGGGGCACCCCTTGACGGTGTATAACACAATATTCTCTCTAGACCTTGTGTCCTCACATTATATAGGGCTCTGGCTGACAAACTAAGTTGAATAATTGCGTATTGTTAGTCCGGCGCAGGGGGCTCCTTTGTAGAAAGTTCCCTCCCTGATTGGGATAACACGCCATAAAGGAGTGGCGTAGTCTCACCATCCCTAGGTTAGGATAGAGATCAGTTTCAAAAATATTATAGTGACCTTTACAACATAAGGGGCAAATTTTGGGATATGCCACAAGAAGCTTTGGAGACTAAAATAAATGATTACATACTTAAAACAGCCCTGCCGACTATACCCAATACTGAGGTTGAAAACCTAGAAGCAGACTTTACAGAGACAGAAGTGGCATCTATTATCAGGGATTCTCCCTCAGGCAAAAGCCCAGGTCCGGACGGGTTTACCCCTAAGTTCAATAAAATTATTCAGACTCAGTTATCCCTGTTCAGGACCAAAGTATTTAACTCCATATCTGAAAACTCCCAGTGGGTAGCACAGTCTCTTGAAGCACACATATGTGTTATCCCCAAACCGGGAAAGGACCACTTGCTGGTTACAAATTACAGACCCATCTCACTGATTAATTTAGATTTGAAATTTTTCTCTAAAGCACTTGCCAACAGACTTGCCCTGTCCCTGCCTGGGATAATACATACGGACCAGGTGGGATTCGTAAAAGGCCGGGAAGCACGGGACAACACCAACAAATTGTTCCTCCTGATGGCTCGGTCGAAGGCTCAGTCTCTCCCCATGTGTTTACTTTCAGTGGACGCGCAGAAGGCCTTCGACCGGGTCAGTTGGAGCTTTATGATGGCAGCCTTGAACAAATACAATCAACAAAGTATAGTGAAAATGCACCATAGGGTAAAACGATCACAGTATAGGGAAAGGCATTCCAAACGTACCCATAGTGCACAGACATAGGGCCTACCAATGGTGGCTCAGAGGTGGGTGAGCGAGTATTCTTCAACCCGGACGCGCGTGTTGCAAAAGCTTCATCAGCGGGGTGCAGGCATTCGTTTGACCCTATGGTGCATTTCCACTATACTCCGTTGATTGTATTTGTACTCTGTTACTTAGCCCTATGGGGTAATGATGGGCCAAGTCATGGTGGTTCTTTGATGGGTGGGTGTGTAGGAATCCACCTTACCTCATGCATGTAATTTATGGAAAATTAATTTTAAATATTCTATGGTTGTTTACAATAACATTTAATATTTTTAGAATTGAATGAGTCTCCTATACGTGTTTTGTACACGAAGTATATAGCTAAGTTTGGAGTATATTCCATGACATCCGTCTATATGGGGATTGTTACAGAATCTATTATGATGAAACTGCAGTACTGTACTTTTCTCTTTCTGTCTATGTTCTATATGATTGCGTATAGAGATGTGCCAGGGCACAAGAGATGACTACTATGCCGAGAGCTACCGCCCCGCACCACACTACACTTGCATAGCTGATTTTTGTTTTACACTAAGCCACTTCCCAAACCTCACCGATGCTCGCCCAAAAAATGTAACCTTTTCTCCTAGTGAAGCCCATTAGTGTTCCCATATATAATGGTATCCTTATCCACATAATAATGCCTCATAGTGTCCCATATAATATGATTCATAGTATCCTCATATCTATCTATTAATTTATCAATTATCTCTCACTGAATCTATGATGGCTATCATCTATTTAGCGATTCATTTCATTATCTATCTATCTATCTATCTATCTATCTATCTATCCCTCTATCTATCTATCTATCTATCTATCCCTCTATCTATCTATCTATCTATCTATCTATCTATCTATCTATCTATCTATCTATCCCTCTATCTATCTATATATCCCTCTATCTATCTATATATCCCTCTATCAATCTATATATCCCTCTATCTATCTATCTATCTATCCCTCTATCTATCCCTCTATCTATCTATCTATCTATCTATCCATCTATCTATCTATCTATCTACCTATCTATCCCTCTATCCCTGTATCTATCTATCCCTCTATCTATCTCTCTATCTATCTATTATCTATGAATCTATCTATCTATCCCTCTATCTATCTATCCCTCTATCTATCTATCTATCTATCCCTCTATCTATCTATCCCTCTATCTATCTATCTATCTATCTATCTATCCTTATATCTTGTACATTCCTAGTGTAAACAGCTGTTACATTATTAAATACTCCTTTCTTATGTTTGTTGCCCGCATTGCTGAATCTTCTGCCTTTAAACCTGTTTTATGTTTAGTGTCTTCTACTGCAACTATTTTCCAGCACAATATTGCATTCCCTGCAGCAGCATCCACCTCAAACATTCCTTTCTTCTGTTTTTGTGTATTTCATCTCTTTCATCTTCCGCTCACGCTCCCTGGGGACTGGATCTTTCATGAGTTTACCTTTCTACCGTTTTCCACAACAAGTGGACTAAAGTTTACAATGGTGCTGTATCCCAGGGGCCCAGCACAGCCCCAAATCTACAAGAAGTTACTGTTTATGCAGCTCAATGAGGTTTCATCTGTGAAGAAGAATTTATATTTAAAACATTTATTTTTGTGCCCCTCCCTCCCCCAAATAATAAACAGAGTTCTAATTTTTACAGTTTTCCTCTTTTCTACTAATTCAAACAGATACTATTGCATTGTAAAGTACCAACACTAAGAAAGTGAACGTAATTGTCACTATTCAACTTTATCTATGTATAAATAAATAAAAAATAAATAAATCTTTATTTTTATATAGTGCTAACATATTCCGCAGCGCTTCACATACATCAGGAACGCTGTCTCCATTGGGGCTCACAATCTGAATTCCCTATCTGTATGTCTTTGGAGTGTGGGAGGAAACCGGAGAACCCGGAGGAAACCCACGCAAACACGGGGAGAACATACAAACTCCTCGCATATGTTGTCGTTGGTGGGATTCGAACCCAGGATCCCAGACTGCAGTGCTAACCACTGAGCCACCGTGCCGCCCTATGTACAGTCAGGGCCAGAAATATTTGGACAGTGACACAAGTTTTGTTATTTTAGCTGTTTACAAAAACATGTTCAGAAATACAATTATATATATATAATATGGGCTGAAAGTGCACACTCCCAGCTGCAATATGAGAGTTTTCACATCCAAATTGGAGAAAGGGTTTAGGAATCATAGCTCTGTAATGCATAGCCTCCTCTTTTTCAAGGAACCAAAAGTAATTGGACAAGGGACTCTAAGGGCTGCAATTAACTCTGAAGGCGTCTCCCTCGTTAACCTGTAATCAATGAAGTAGTTAAAAGGTCTGGGGTTGATTACAGGTGTGTGGTTTTGCATTTGGAAGCTGTTGCTGTGACCAGACAACATGCAGTCTAAGGAACTCTCAATTGAGGTGAAGCAGAACATCCTGAGGCTGAAAAAAAAGAAAAAATCCATCAGAGAGATAGCAGACATGCTTGGAGTAGCAAAATCAACAGTCGGGTACATTCTGAGAAAAAAGGAATTGACTGGTGAGCTTGGGAACTCAAAAAGGCTTGGGCGTCCACGGATGACAACAGTGGTGGATGATCGCCGCATATTTTCTTTGGTGAAGAAGAACCCGTTCACAACATCAACTGAAGTCCAGAACACTCTCAGTGAAGTAGGTGTATCTGTCTCTAAGTCAACAGTAAAGAGAAGTCTCCATGAAAGTAAATACAAAGGGTTCACATCTAGATGCAAACCATTCATCAATTCCAAAAATAGACAGGCCAGAGTTAAATTTGCTGAAAAACACCTCATGAAGCCAGCTCAGTTCTGGAAAAGTATTCTATGGACAGATGAGACAAAGATCAACCTGTACCAGAATGATGGGAAGAAAAAAGTTTGGAGAAGAAAGGGAACGGCACATGATCCAAGGCACACCACATCCTCTGTAAAACATGGTGGAGGCAACGTGATGGCATGGGCATGCATGGCTTTCAATGGCACTGGGTCACTTGTGTTTATTGATGACATAACAGCAGACAAGAGTAGCCGGATGAATTCTGAAGTGTACCGGGATATACTTTCAGCCCAGAATCAGCCAAATGCCGCAAAGTTGATCGGACGGCGCTTCATAGTACAGATGGACAATGACCCCAAGCATACAGCCAAATCTACCCAGGAGTTCATGAGTGCAAAAAAGTGGAACATTCTGCAATGGCCAAGTCAATCACCAGATCTTAACCCAATTGAGCATGCATTTCACTTGCTCAAATCCAGACTTAAGACGGAAAGACCCACAAACAAGCAAGACCTGAAGGCTGCCGCTGTAAAGGCCTGGCAAAGCATTAAGAAGGAGGAAACCCAGCGTTTGGTGATGTTCATGGGTTCCAGACTTAAGGCAGTGATTGCCTCCAAAGGATTCGCAACAAAATATTGAAAATAAAAATATTTTGTTTGGGTTTGGTTTATTTGTCCAATTACTTTTGACCTCCTAAAATGTGGAGTGTTTGTAAAGAAATGTGTACAATTCCTACAATTTCTAGCAGATATTTTTGTTCAAACCTTCAAATTAAACGTTACAATCTGCACTTGAATTCTGTTGTAGAGGTTTCATTTCAAATCCAATGTGGTGGCATGCAGAGCCCAACTCGCGAAAATTGTGTCACTGTCCAAATATTTCTGGACCTAACTGTATCTGTCGCGGGCGGAGGAGGGGACGCTGCGCTCACCCACTGCTCGGGTCCGGCTGCTCTTCTGCTGCTGCTCGGTGGTGGCTCGAGCGGTGGGCCGGATCCCGGGGACTCGAGCGGCGTTCCTCGCCCGTGAGTGAAAGGGGGTGGTTTGGGTTTAGGGATATTGTCTGTGACGCCACCCACGGTTGTGGTGAGATTGGTGACATCACCGCTGCTCTGGACGGGGATCCCGGGAGCGATGACAGGGAGCAGCTTGGATGTTGGTTCTTCCCTCCATGGGTAGGGGGGTTGATTGTCCCGGGGCCCAGTGAGGGGTAGGGATGTAGGGCAGGCGGGTTACGGGGCCTGGTTAGGTGCAGGGTCGCGGGGGCAGCGCTGTGCCGCATGGCACGGTGGTACTCACTCAGCCAATGATGAATGCAAAGTCTCCGGTAAAACAAACGGCTGCATGGACGGGTCCCACAGACGGCTGCGGTGTTTCTCCTCCCGGCAGGTTGATGGTGACTGCCTTTCCCTGCACCTGTGTTGTGTTATGGTTCCAATGGCTTCCCACCGGTAACCCGCTCCCCAGCTTGGATGGGTGCTGAAGGAGCCTCTTTTGCCCGTAGGCTCTGGCCCTGGGAACTGTAGCCTTGGCGGTGACTGTGTTTCCCTTTACGGTGTGAGCTGTTGCCTTCAATCGGGTCTTGACTGCTGGGAAACCCCGGAGGTTCCCTTCGCTAACGGATTTGACCAGTTTTACGGCGACTCCTAGCCTGGTCGGGGTCCGTAAGCCCTGCCGGATGCTGCTGGCTTCTCTTCACTCTCCGATCCGGTACCGCCGGGCCACCGCCCGTCCACGGTCCATATGGTTTGTTCCAATTAGCCTCTCCTGCAGACGGTCACCACCATCTGCCAACCTTGCTGGATGTGCCCAGGCCACGCACCCGGACACGGTCAGTCTCCGCCACTACCACTTTACTTCCTCACTTCTCGAACTTCAAAACTGATCTGTCTCCTTTTCCCGCCTCCAGGACTGTGAACTCCTTGGTGGGCGGGACCAACCGCCTGGCTCCAGCCCCTGGTGTGGACATCAGCCCCTGGAGGAAGGCAACAAGGATTTTGTGTTTGGCTTCGGTGTGCCTAACCGGGGTGTGGGGTGTGTTGGTGTAGTACCTGTGACGACTTGGCTTGTCCAGGGCACCACATATCTATCTATCTATCTATCTATCTATGTATCTATCTATCATCTATCTATCTATCTATCTATCTATCCCTCTATCTATCTATCTATCTATCTATTTATCTATCTATCTATCTATCTGTCTGTCTGTCTGTCTGTCTATCTATCTATCTATCTATCTATCCCTCTATCTATACCTCTATTTATCTATCTAGCTATTTATCTATCTATCCATCTATCTATCCCTCTATCTATCTATCTATTTATCTATCGATACCTCTATCATCTATCTAATAATCTATCATGAGTGATTAATACATTCAATTGTGTAATGTAAAGTATAGGACAGTATAAGGATTTAGTATGAACAGTGTAACAGATACTTCCTGGTTGCCAAGGATTGGAGAGCCAGGGTGGGAGGAGGTGTCAGAGAGTGGAGGGTTGGTTAGTGAGACAGGCCAGGAAGAGAGTTAGTTCTGCAGAGAGGTTCCAGGTGTCCTGACGGGTCTTGGTAATTTGAGCCCATCAGGGAACTGGGAGGTATCCTCCATTGTGTCCATAGCCTACGGATCACCTTGGGATGGGCATAGTGTAGCCATCAGCAATTGGACAAGGGAAGCAGTGGAGACAAGAATGGGGGAAAGTAGAGGTTTAGGCTTGGCACTAGAAGGCTGATACCCTTATCAAGGGCTAGGCAGAAGAAGTACACCATAAAACAGCAGCAGCAGAACGGGATTGTAATGGCCATGTCAGTCAAGGAGGTTGAAGAATTAATACACCTGTTATTTTGTTTATAAAGAGACTGTGTGATGTGTTGCACCGCAATGTCTACGACAGTGACCAGCTGCGGGGAGCTGTCTGAGTTAAATGTCGCACCCCTGTACAGAGTGGAACACACATACAGGTTCAGGTTAGTGAAGTAGAGCGGAGCACTGTCGGCCTGGCATTTTCTCTCCTCTACTTTTCTACCTAACTCTGTCAATTATCTATCTATTTATCTACAGTATGCATTTATTTATCCATCTATTCATTTAGGTTCCAAAAGAGATGGCTCTTTATGGTGAGAGGAGCCAAGTGACCAGATCACCAAAAAGAGCTGGATTGCCCATCCCTAACATACAGATGGTTATGTAGCCATGGTTGAACAAAATCAAGAGAATAATAAATATCAAGTCCAAACTAGCAGAGAAGGGAGATCACTGTGGGGAAGGAGAGCCTTACATGTATCAGCGTAACAGTTTCTTCAGGGGGGAATATTTTTATACATGTTCAATAAAGCTGATGATAATTTTACCTATATATTTTTTCTTTGAATTTTCCAATTTTCCACATAGTGCTTTTCTGTCTAAAAAATGAAAAAATATCATAAGTATGAATGCGTATCTATTTGAACTAATACATTAAGAGAAACCTATATGGTGAATACTTACATAGTTACATAGTTACTTAGGTTGAAAAAAGACCTAGGTCCATCTAGTTCAACCTTCCTCCATCAGTTCTACATTTTGTCTACTTAAACAAATAAAAAATCAAAATGATTGAATTGTGTTTTTTTATCACTTAACTGTCCAAAAAATAAAATGATCAAAAACCATTTGGACCCTAAAATGATAATGATAAAACTACAACCAAAAACAAGACCTGTTACAACTATACTAGAAAATAACAAAGATTTAGCTTTTAGAAGGCAAGAAAGAAAAATAGAAAAATCGGAAGAGCGGAAAATTGGGACTCTATCACCCAAATGCCTCCATAACCCTGAAGCCTGCCTCGTATCTATCTATCTATCTATCTATCTATCTATCTATCTATCTATCTCTATCTATCTCTATCTATCAAGCTATCTATCAATCTATATCTATCTATCTATATATCCATCGATCTATCGATCTATCCGTCTACAGTATCTTTGTAAGATTCATATACCTTATACCATTTGTTCCATGTTGTTTGCCGGTGGACATTTTATGAATAGGAGAACCTTATCTTAGGTTTTGATAACTTATGGGAACTACAATGGGGACAGGATTTCTGAGTAGCTCCTCTCTTCTTGAACCTTCTTTGGCACTGGCAGCCTCCCTGGTACAGAGACATATATTGGCCAGAATTGGATTTAGGATTGAGTATATTTTCTATATATATTCCAATGAAGCCATCAAGAAACTTTAAAATAAATCCTGAAAATTGCAAAAGGACATGAGACCAATTCCAGCCACGTGATGCATAAATCTTTTATAAATGACCCTCAGTGAAGCCGTACGCAGCATCACTCACCACGTTCACTGCCTACATTGTTCAGCTCTCGACAGGCGCATTGTTGTCCTGTATATGAACTTCCTTCATGCAGAACCTAATTGACTGAAAAATCAAAACACCATTTTCCACCTTTCTTACATTTGTATGGGACATTGTTGGGTCGGACCTATTACTAAAGTGGCTTTGTGCGGCTCAGATGAAATGATTTACTGGTTTCCAAATTGGAAAGCTTTAAGAATGAGAGCAAAGTAATGGAGCTGTAAATGCACAATAAAAAGGGCACAAGAAGGTTAAAATTACAAAGAAAAACAGACATTTATAACACATTCTTCGAATTAGTGGCCGTCAGGTAGGAGCCCCCGTCTAGCAAAAGAATGGGGGACCTGTATCCCCTATTCTGTTTTTGGGCTCCGTGGAAAAGTGATGTATTAAAGGCAAAATAGGCATGGACTTCAAAGGGTTATCCAGTGCTTTGTGAAGCCACTCACTACTGCATCGGAGTTGAGGAATGACAATGATATTAAGACACCACTCATCTGTCGAGACAGATATTATGCAGATATCCTATTTATTATAGGATGCATGTACTCTCAAATATAGATATGCAAGATGTATGGGATCATATTGTCATTGCTTCCTATGCAGAAGTGAGTGGCTCTGGACGGCACTAGTTAATTATAGCGGGTTTCCAGTTTTGCATATGAAGACCATGGCATAATAATTGGTGCTAAGGAGCTCTGGTATAGATTTTCCATTACACCCCAGGAGTTCTGTTTTTGGCAAAAGGGGGCATGCGGTTTCCATTATCCGAATAAAATCCTGACATTAAACGATTATTGTTATGATAACATTTTCCTTGTGGAGTCGACATAAGGAGACTTATTAGTCTGGAAATGCCCCTGTCACAATTCCTTTGTGCAAAGCAACTTGCACACTAGGAGATGCTCTGCTGTGTTTTTCTGGACTATCGAACTGGCAGTGTCATAATTCCTCTGTGCAGAGCATCTTGCACTAGGAGATGCACTGCTGTGATTTCCTGGGCTACTGAGCTGACAGGTTGATTGCACAGGATTCCATGTGTGTTGTGAGAGATGCTGATTGCAGAAGTGTTTCATCGTGCTGGTAATTGCTCTGAGCGTGCTCTCTCAGAACCTTGTCAGTCATACATTTTGGTTCAGTTGTTGTGCTGTTGGCCTGTTTTTCTGCAAGTATTCTGACCTTTATTTTCTGACCCTGTTCTGTTGTTTGACTCCTCTCTGCCCGCTCCCTGTTCCTGTCATGACATCCTGGCTTTTACTGCAGACCGTTACCTGACCACGTCTCAATTTACTCCTTGAATCTATTACATGATTTGCCCTCGGATTGTGACCTGACAATGCCTCTGTGTATTCCCTGTATCCATACATGTCCTCCTGTTACCAGACCCCAGCTTTCCTGACTGCTCTTCCGTCTGTACTACCATAAGTAGTGCCTTGCATTATAGCTCCCTTTTAGAAAGGAAGAGGACTAGAATTATAGTGCTTTCTATTGAGGATATTGAATTGTAAATGTCAATATCAAACCTTTATCAAGTCTTGACAAATTACTTAAGGTAAAAAGTCAAATCAAGCACTGTATTTGCAAAGACGTGTTTCAGTTTGTTTGACCCTCATCAGTGCAAAGCAGAAGGTCTGATTTGGTTAGATGAGAGGCCTCTGATGGGGGATCTAAGGGAAAACATTTCTATTTGTGAAAAGTAGCAAGTCAGCATAAGTAGAGCTATATGCCATGCATTGGTCCTCTGCGAATTTAAATATGTAAATATAAAAAAGACTAGAACTATAGTGCCACCAATTAAGAATAGCAATTCTAAAAGTAAATGTCATCCCTTGAATGAGCCTTGCCACTGACTGAAGAGGATTTGAACATATTCTGTGGATATTATCCAAGGATAGCATTCTCTCAGTGAAGAGAATGTAATGATAGACTAAATAGAACAAGCTTTCTCCATTGCTTTCCTGAATGCTGTTTCTTTGGTAATTTGCATTACCCCAGAGGAGTCATACATATCCTGTCAATTTTCATTGGCTGAATACCTTTTGAAGAGGGATAAGGTATTGGATGCTATACGGTGCCTTCTCAGCCAGTAATACATCAAGAGATATTTAAAATAGTCATTCAATGCATGTGTCCTGACTAGTGATGGGCAAACCCGAACTGTAAAGTTCAGGGTCCATACCGAACAAATAGTGTTAGTGCACAAGGTCCCGAACACGAGTTTTCCTGGAAAACCCATCTTACAGTTTGGGTCCAGTTCGGGTCCAGGTGTAGCTCTGCTACATCTGTGCTAGGAAACAAACACAGGTCTGCTCACACAGAGAGCAGGCACAGACTCAGCTGAGAGCTGTCAGAGACTTCACCAGTTAGCTGTGTCCCCGGGTAACCTCAACTGACTACAGGACCTTTCATAATGTCATAGCCATGTGACCAGTCTGGTGTGAATGTTATTGCTATCTCGTTGGTTACAGGACCTTCCATGACGTTATAGCCATGTGACCAGACATCAGCGCTCTTATTGTTGACAAGCGCTCACTTTACGGCAGTGTTACAGGGATGTTAGTAGAGGTTACCCGGGGGCACAGCTGACTGGCCTCAGCTGTGCACTTGGGTGAAGTCTCTGAGAGCTCTCAACTGAGTCTGTGCCTGCTCATCTGCGTTAGCGGACCTGTCTGTCTCGTCGCACAGATGTAGCAGAGCTGCTTAAGATGCTCGCCCGCCTTTGGACTATGTCGGAGGGTTTTTTTTTGGGTAATAAAGATGGAGTCCTAAATGTCTTCTGTTTTATTTCTAATAAAATATTTTTTCTCTGTGTTCTTGTTTTATTTTACTGTTAAAATAACAGACAATCACAGACGCTGTCACAGAGTCAGCGTCTGTGATTGGATGCTGGAGTACCTGAAACTAGCCCATATATTCTAGCATCTAGCATGTATGGGCAGATTCCAGGTTACTCCAACAGCCAATCACAGACGCCCATTCTGCGTGACAGTGTCTGTGATTGGCTGTTGGGTCCCTCACACATATAGTAGTGTAAAAATAAATAAATAATTTAAAAAAAAATGACGCAGCGCTCTGCAGTATTTTTTATTTTTAGCACAGATAAAGCTGACGGCTATGGGCTGCCACCCCCATCTGCCTGGCTTTACCTTGGCTGGCAATCAAAATACAGGGAAGTGCATTAACTTATTTATTTTTTAATTTCCGTACGTAAAGCAGCCGAACCCGAACTCTTTTTTTTTGTAAAGTCTGTGTTTGGTATAAACAACGAACACCAAACTCGGGTTTGGTCATCTCTATTTTTAACCATTTCCTGGCCCTAATCCATATGCTAGCCACAATTGTTGTGGATTTGCATAAAATGGAATCACAAAAAGTTAGAATTTTGGCAATTTCAAGTTTTTGACAAAAGTTTAGATAAATTTGATTTGCTCATCTAAATTTCTGGTGTCAAATCCATTTTTCATGTTATTCACGTAGCAGACACCACAAGGTGCAGCTTTCATCTGTCATTATAAGAGGCGCCTACTGACATGTTGGAACCAATTACATCCATATGATGATAAGGGGGGTCACATTTAGTGTTTTGTTATGATTCCACTGTGAAATCCACCAAAAATTAAGAAAATGTGCGTTGTGCCCTTTTAATCAAATTAATGCAGATTTTCGAATATGATTTTTTTTTCTCTACCTTCTTAGCTCAAATTGTTTGCATTTTTAAATTCTCCATTTTTTTTATTATTCGCTCTTCAGCCCGGCATCCCTGCCGAGCCGTAGACTCCCGACACCGCTCCATCTGATTGATAGTTTGTCATAATTACCAGACATTTGGATGAGCCTCTGTATAACTAGTATCCACAAATTATTATCCTTCGGCAAAAATGTTACACGATCATTTATTTTCGGCTGTGTCTCGGATTGCAAATGAGCGTTTTTATTGTAAAGGTGAAAGACATACTTTATCTGTAAGGCTGCACTACTGTGCGCATTCATCATTCTGGTGTCACCGCGCTGTTGAAAGGCATCTGCAGTCAAGAGAATTCAATAGGGTGTGAAAAAAAATCTGACAATCATGAAATACTTATCTTGTGAGACAGAAGATTGTTGAGTGCGGCATATGCTCGGTAAATGTTAGCGATATTGAATTTACTGTATATTACAGATCATCATTATGTCGCGCTGACACATTGTGCTTCTTCCCCCACTGCATTTATTTTCAAGGAACAGAGAAAACAATATACATCCGGCGAAATTTTTTTTTCCCATTAAAGGAGTAATAGGAAATTATTTTTATTGTCAACTATTTTTTTTTTATATAACTTTAAAAGGTATAGGTTTCATAATACTTGAAAGACCCACTAATGGTTTCCAGGGCAAAATCTTCAACTCTATTATCTTCCCTGTCCGCAGGCAGCATGTAGGCTGGCGTCTGGCTATTATGTGGATTTCAAAGTTCTGTCAGGACTTAGTGAGTCAAGAATGATCAAATTATCCTTCATTATTGAAATATAACAAATGTGAAGCATATATAGAATTTCGCAGA
The DNA here is from genome assembly GCF_048569485.1 of Anomaloglossus baeobatrachus. Classification (NCBI taxonomy): domain Eukaryota; kingdom Metazoa; phylum Chordata; class Amphibia; order Anura; family Aromobatidae; genus Anomaloglossus; species Anomaloglossus baeobatrachus. The sequence continues at coordinate 458,881,862 of NC_134357.1, read as the reverse complement.
TCATTAGAGGAAGTGAAAAATTGGTTCCAATTCTTTTGCAACCTGTTTTTTTTTAGCAAATCAATGTAAGCGTATGAGCCACCATACACATTAGATGGCTCAGCCTCCAGCAATTTTGGCTGGCTCTCTCATATATAGGAATGCTTATTTAAATAAGTGCTCCTGTGTTCTCCATGAGAACCATCACCAGACGTGTCTGCCATGGGTTTATCTTTGGAAAAGATGGCAGTCCAAAATCGGACATGCCGTATCGATATTTCCTCTGTCAATAAATTGTCTGGGGCTCCCATACATATTAGACTGTCAACATCAGCAGGTCCAGCCAACATTAGTTTCACGGGGTATGTACCTATGAAACAGGTGGGCCTAGGGTAACCCTAAAGGCCGCTTTACACGCTACGATTTATCTGATATGTTGTCGGGGTCACGGTTTTCGTGACGCACTTCCGTCATTGTTAGCGACGTCGTTGCATGTGACACCTACGTGCGACTCCGAACGATCGCAAATAGGGTGAAAATCATTGATTGTTGACAAGTCGTTCAGTTTCAAAATATTGTTTGTCATTTGGAATGCAGCAGACATATTGCTACGTTTGACACCCTGCAAACGACGAACAACATCCACACGACCGCCTTGGGCAGACAATATATCGCTGAATGATGTAGCGTTGTTTGTGAGATGTGTACGTATGAGTGCTACAAAACGACCTATGAGCGATCTCGGCAAATCATAACAACAATCTGGACGTGTCACATCGCTAACGAGATCGCTAGCGATATCGTTGTGTGTAAAGCAGCCTTAAGACTGGGGCCCCTGTGCTGTCTTATATTTCGAACTTAGGCTCGATGGTAGCCATGTTGGAGCCCCCAGCGTGACCCTGTCTCCTCTCTGAGCCCTGATAATACTTCACCCACCCAGGGAGCGGGCTGGAAGCCCAGTAACGAAAACCCCACAAATAGACACAGACTAGGGTAAACGAAAACTCGTGTACACTACACTGAAATACAAAGGAGTGACAGTAAGTGAACTGGGGAGTAACGCAAAAGGGGTAGGAAATAAATGCAGAACTGGAGAACTCACACCCCATGCAGAACTGCAACTTGTAATCACCATAGAACTGGATAACCACAGAAACAGAGGAAGCAGAAGCTATATCCGGCACAGCCCCAGAAACCAGAACCTTATAAAGGGTGAAGACGGTTGAGGATGGTAAACAACTGCCTGAGCTCCCAGCAGATGATCACAAGCTAGCAAGAATGAACTCCTGCTGTACTGGAGAGCAGTGAAGCCAGACCCAGTCGACACCCAACCCAAGCTAGGCTGTGCAACTAAGGGATTCCAGGCTGCTTGTTGGACTCAGCAGTGTGAACAGACTCCAACGCCACCATGACACCCAGCGAGTGCAAGACCGAACATTGCACGACAATTAGTATACTGTATATGGGGGGCTTTATAGTTACATGTGTGAAGCCCCTCACCTGCAGGTCGCCTCAGGGTCTTCACGTGCTGGGAATCTTCCGGCAACAGGTATGTCAGGTTAACTTTAATAGGAATCGTGACGCCACTCTCGGTTGTTGCGGTTAGGATGAGGGGTGACCGCCACTGCAGTTTAACGAGCGCCTGTGGCTGATGATGTCTGCAGTCTGGTGTTATGGCCTCCCGAGAGTGAGGCTGGCACCAGAGGCTCAGGTGTAAGTGTCTAGTACCACAGGTTGCAGAAGAACTCACACACTGTCTGGAAATGTCTTTCAGGGTTTTTACTCACTTTTTGCTGGTAGAGTGAGGCAACCCGGGCGATGCTATAATGAACCAGGTGGAACCAGGTATCCTTCAGGCCAACGTAGGGGTGACAGCTGACTCGCCCTCCTAGCACTTCTTGTTTCTGACAACCCCTGACTTAGAGTACCGTGGGATTCATCCAGGGAAGTCGCTGCTGCCTTTTCTCCCCTTTCTGACCCATTTGCTGGCAGCGTGGACCAAGGTTAAGATGGCTCCAGGCTCAATCCTCCTTATGGGCCCCCTCGTTGCTGCTGATGCTCGGGGTCTGTGATGGTTGGTGTGGGACTTATTGTCCACCCCACCGGCAGGTTTAGTAGGTAGTTAAACTTGAGCCTACTTCGGGAACCTGTTTCTCCTGCGTGCCTAGCCCTCCAGAAGTCTCCGTACACAACCAGCTGGTTCCCTCAGTGTCCTCCAGACTAGCTGATTTCCTCAGCGTCTTTCTGTCCAACTTCTGGTGACTGAACACCCTCGCCAGCAGCCACTACAGGTGCAGGGTCTGACTAGTGTCCGCTCACTTGCGTCGGCACCTCTGACTCGGCTGCTCCACTCCTACTCCTTTGACTGCGACCGCACACTCTCCAGTCTCCAGTCCCACTACTCCACCCTTAGCTGAGACGTGAGGGCTACGCACCCTCCTGGGTCTGCCCAGGGGTCCCCTCTGATCTGTGTGTGTGTCCTGGGTACTTCGTGTCTGTGCGTACACACCCTAGTCAGCCTTTGGGATTACCTGTTTGTACTCACCCAGCATGGGTGCAGTACTCAGTGGTGCCTGGCCAGGTCAGGGGCGCCACACATGCACTGTGTCTGGGACAGGTATATGGATCCCTGAAAGCGGTACTAGTTTTAGGGATCTTTGGCTAGTGTCCTTATCAGCACTCATGATTTATGGTCATATGTCCTTTCACACAAAACGTGTACACAAGCTTGGTCATGCTTCTATTAGCATTAGTAGTTCAAACTGATTTTGGAGTGCATACTATTAAAATATGTGTAGGAACATTTCCAATTTTCCTATCTATATTTTATCATATGCTGCTTTTAAATGGACAGTGTAAGAGGGTTGCTGGTGAAATCTTGGAGGGGAGATATGTTTCACTGAGGTTGTCAGCCTCAGTGATGTGAACCTGGATGCATGATCCAGCATTTTAGGTGTTGAGCGGTTTAATTAGCCATGATAAGGGCTGGGTTTGTGAACAGCTAAACAGTTGGGTGGGATGGGTGGTCACATATCTTCACTCTAACGTGTAGTCCAGCAGGTAAAATGAAGGTCTATGTATTCAATTGGGGTCTGTGTATGGAGATGAGCAGTCCTCAAACAGTTCTCTTTGTATCTTTATGATAGAATAGCCTGTCTAAGTTTGTTTTGTGCTTCTGGCTCATGAAGCCTAATAAACAAGCTCAAGATTTAAATGGAAACTGGTTCTCTGACTACCTCGATCCGCAGCTGAGTGAGCCAAATCCTTACATTGGCTTCCTCTTCATCAGCATGACTTAGGAAAGTCTGACTGACGGCCCTATCTTGCTGTACTGACCCAAGCCAGTTATCCACCTTTTACCGCTTCTCCACCCAAAATAAGACACAGACTGCGTGACATTGGATGTAAAAAGGCCACAGCAGCCTCGTTTATTAACACCAAAATAATCAATAACATTTTATTCATAAATATAGTAATAACTCCATAAAACATAACCACCGGCAAAGGAGGGGGGGGGGTAAGTGAAGAGTCCCGTTGTACATGATTGCAGCACCAGCTCCACCATGTGCCCTTAGCCGCACCACACCGGCTCGAGGACACCCAGCCGAGTGTTGCTCCACCATGTGCCCTCAGCCGCACCACACCGGATCGAGGACACCCAGTACATTAACATGCCCTGCTGTGACCCAGCACAGCAGGGTCCCACGTTAACATGTCCCTCTGTGACCGAGCACAACAGGGACCCACCAACTATACCATTGCACCACCAGGGGTATCCCATTCCTGCACTGGGTTCCCCCGTGCTCTTTGTGCAATCCACCGACTTCAAATACCCCCCTCCTTTCCGCCGACTGCTGCAACAAGGTCAATCCTCCTCATCTCTCCATGTCGATGGCCAGAAATCCTGAAATAGGGCAGGTGGGCGGGACAATTCCAGACGTCTTCCAGGTAGTGAATGAGCCTTCCACCTCATAATTCGGCCTTATATATACTCCCCTACAACTGACAAACCCCTGACCAATTACACGGCCCCACAGCCCTTATAACTCCACCTCCCACTTTTCCCGCACAAAATGCCCTACACCTTAACCCCTTGCTAACCCTCAGGCCTAGCATCCCTCCTCAGTCATGTTGCCCTCCCTTGAGCCCCTTCAGGGCAGGCGTCCGAGCTTTTCTTTCTGCCAGCACTATAACTTCCAGAACATCATTTCCCTTACTTCCAGCTTGCACTGCACTTATTATTCAATGGCTTGCCTATCCTCAACTAAAAATCCGCCTTTCTGTTATACCTGTATGTAGATTGACAGGCAAGAGAGCAGGGAGTCAAAGCCCTACCCCACTCCCTCTAATCCGACTTGGGGTCTTTGCTGCTAGAGATGGCGTACAAGGAAAGAAAACACCGAGGGGTCAGCCCTTTAGAATTATTATTCTGTGTAAAACAAAATCTTTTTGTAAATAAAGTGATTGGCAGATTGTCTATTTATCCTACAGGGGCATTTTAATATGACCCTATAATGCCCAGAAACGCTATTAACCTGCAGATATAGGATTATTCTGCAGATTAACACCTTTTCAGTGCTGTCTGCCTGCTTTACTGAGAGTGCAGCTACTGTGATTGACGTCGTCTTCTGCAGTACAACTGTGCAGAGCAAGTTGTCAAAGTACCAGGGCCTGCTCACAGCCATCACTCACTGTAGATTGCGCAGTGAATGAAGCCACTCTGGACACACCTTTATGTCTGAAAGCTGAGTGGTGAATGAAGCAACTCTGGACACACCTTTATGACTGAAAGCTGAGTGGTGAATGAAGCCACTCTGGAAATAACTTTATGACTGAAAGCTGAGTGGTGAATGAAGCCACTCTGGACACAGCTTTATGACTGAATGCTGAGTGGTCAATGAAGCCACTCTGGACAAAGCTTTATGACTGAAAGCTGAGTGGTCAATGAAATCACTCTGGACACAGCTTTATGACTGAATGCTGAGTGGTCAATGAAGCCACTCTGGACACAGCTTTATGACTGAAAGCTGAGTGGTCAATGACGCCACTCTGGACACAGCTTTATGACTGAATGCTGAGTGGTCAATGAAGCCACTCTGGACAAAGCTTTATGACTGAAAGATGAGTGGTGAATGAAGCCACTCTGGACACAGCTTTATGACTGAAAGCTGAGTGGTCAATGAAGCCACTCTGGACACAGATTTATGACTGAATGCTGAGTGGTCAATGAAGCCACTCTGGACAAAGCTTTATGACTGAAAGCTGAGTGGTCAATGAAGCCACTCTGGACACAGCTTTATGACTGAATGCTGAGTGGTCAATGAAGCCACTCTGGACAAAGCTTTATGACTGAAAGCTGAGTGGTGAATGAAGCCACTCTGGACACAGCTTTATGACTGAATGCTGAGTGGTCAATGAAGCCACTCTGGACACAGCTTCATGACTGAATGCTGAGTGGTCAATGAAGCCACTCTGGACAAAGCTTTATGACTGAAAGCTGAGTGGTGAATGAAGCCACTCTGGACACAGCTTTATGACTGAATGCTGAGTGGTCAATGAAGCCACTCTGGACACAGCTTTTTGACTGAAAGCTGAGTGGTCAATGAAGCCACTCTGGACACAGCTTTATGACGGAATGCTAAGTGGTCAATGAAGCCACTCTGGACACAGCTTTATGACTGAATGCTGAGTGGTCAATGAAGCCACTCTGGACACAGCTTTATGACTGAATGCTGAGTGGTCAATGAAGCTACTCTGGACACTGCTTTATGACTGAAAGAGCTGAGTGGTGAATGAAGCCACTCTGGACACAACTTTATGACTGAATGCTGAGTGGTGAATGTAGCCAGTCTGGACACAGCTTTATGACTGAAAGCTGAGTGGTGAATGAAGCCACTCTGGACACACCTTTATGACTAAAAGCTGAGTGGTGAATGAAGCCACTCTGGACACACCTTTATGTCTGAAAGCTGAGTGGTGAATGAAGGCACTCTGGACACACCTTTATGACTGAAAGCTGAGTGGTGAATGAAGCAACTCTGGACACAGCTTTATGTCTGAAAGCTGAGTGGTGAATGAAGCCACTCTGGACACAGCTTTATGACTGAATGCTGAGTGGTCAATGAAGCCACTCTGGACACAGCTTTATGACTGAATGCTGAGTGGTCAATGAAGCCACTCTGGACAGCTTTATGACTGAAAGCTGAGTGGTCAATGAAGCCACTCTGGACACAGCTTTATGACTGAAAGCTGAGTGGTCAATAAAGCCACTCTGGACACAGCTTTATGACGGAATGCTGAGTGGTCAATGAAGCCACTCTGGACACAGCTTTATGACTGAATGATGAGTGGTCAATGAAGCCACTCTGGACACAGCTTTATGACTGAATGCTGAGTGGTCAATGAAGCTACTCTGGACACAGCTTTATGACTGAAAGAGCTAAGTGGTGAATGAAGCCACTCTGGACACAGCTTTATGACTGAATGCTGAGTGGTGAATGTAGCCAGTCTGGACACAGCTTTATGACTGAAAGCTGAGTGGTGAATGAAGCCCCTCTGGACACACCTTTATGTCTGAAAGATGAGTGGTGAATGAAGCCACTCTGGACACACCTTTATGACTGAAAGCTAAGTGGTGAATGAAGCCACTCTGGATACACCTTTATGACTGAATGCTGAGTGGTGAATGAAGCCACTCTGGACACAGCTTTATGACTGAAAGCTGAGTGGTGAATGAAGCCACTCTGGATACAGCTTTATGACTGACTGCTGAGTGGTGAATGAAGCCACTCTGGACACAGCTGTATGACTGACTGCTGAGTGGTCAATGAAGCCACTCTGGACACAGCTTTATGACAGAATGCTGAGTGGTGAATGAAGCCACTCTGGATACAGCTTTATGACTGACTGCTGAGTGGTGAATGAATCCACTCTGGACACAGCTTTATGACTGACTGCTGAGTGGTCAATGAAGCCACTCTGGACACACCTTTATGACTGAAAGCTGCTGGCCCCCAGGAGGAATAAGGTAAATGTTCTCCATGTAGGTATTCTTCCAGTAAGTTCTCATTTACACCTCTATGTTTAAACACATATATGAAAAAAATAACAATGGTGTCATTAGTGGTTTGAATCAGTGTCATCCGTTTATCTGTTTTTCCCAATGTAATAATATTAAATGCTATATCTGCAGGTTACTAGCATTTGAGGACATGACAGGTTCTCTTTAATATATCTGTAGGAACCATTAAAGAGCATTAGATTGGAGGTGGTGTTCATGGTGGACACGCACCTGATAATGAATCCCAAAGATCCATCAGAAGATCATCGTTTTTAGAGGTGTTTTGGGAACCAATCACTTGACACTTAACCCCTTCACCCCCCAGCCTGTTTCCACCTTACTGATCAGGCCAATTTTTTAAATTCTGACCACAGTTATTTTATGCGGTAATAACTCTGGAATGCGTCCACGGATCCTGATGATTCTGACATTGTTTTTTTCATGATGTATTGTACTACATGTCAGTTGTAATTCAGGACAATATCTTTTGCATGTATTTGTGAAAATATCGTAAATTTGGCAAAAAAATTTGAAAATGTCACAATTTTCAACATTTTTATTTTTATGCCATTAAACCAGATACGAAAGAAAAAAAGCAACATTCAGCTCACCGACTTGCTGTAGTCCCAGTCCAATTCACAGATGTAGCGCACGGAAGGCTGAGGCAACCAGTATCAAATCCAATAGAAAAATAGAAATCCAGCGCAGTCCTTGGAATATAGTGAGTAAAATTAAACTTTTATTATCCATTCATAAAAACCTCAGGGACATACAGCAAAACATATAATGACTTGCTCAGAACAACACGTTTCGACGTGTGGTCTTAATCATAATAATCTCAAGGACTACGCTGGATTTCTATTTTTCTATTGGACTTAAACCAGAGAAAACACCGAGGGGTCAGCCCTTTGGAATTATTATTCTGGGTAAAACAAAATCTTTTTGTAAATAAAGTGATTGGCAGATTGTCTATTTATCCTACAGGGGCATTTTAATGTGACCCTATAATGCCCAGAAACGCTATTAACCTGCAGATATAGGATTATTCTGCAGATTAACACCTTTTCAGTGCTGTCTGCCTGCTTTACTGAGAGTGCAGCTACTGTGATTGACATCGTCTTCTGCAGTACAACTGTGCAGAGCAAGTTGTCAAAGTGCCAGGGCATGCTCACAGCCATCACTCACTGTAGATTGAGCAGTGAATGAAGCCACTCTGGACACACCTTTATGACTGAAAGCTGAGTGGTGAATGAAGCAACTCTGGACACACCTTTATGACTGAATGCTGAGTGGTCAATGAAGCCACTCTGGACACAGCTTTATGACTGAATGCTGAGTGGTGAATGAAGCCACTCTGGACAGCTTTATGACTGAAAGCTGAGTGGTCAATGAAGCCACTCTGGACACACCTTTATGACTGAAAGCTGAGTGGTCAATGAAGCCACTCTGGACAAAGCTTTATGACTGAATGCTGAGTGGTGAATGAAGCTACTCTGGACACAGCTTTATGACTGAATGCTGAGTGGTCAATGAAGCCACTCTGGACACAGCTTTATGACGGAATGCTAAGTGGTCAATGAAGCCACTCTGGACACAGCTTTATGACTGAATGCTGAGTGGTGAATGTAGCCAGTCTGGAAACAGCTTTATGACTGAAAGCTGAGTGGTGAATGAAGCCACTCTGGACACACCTTTATGACTAAAAGCTGAGTGGTGAATGAAGCCACTCTGGACACACCTTTATGTCTGAAAGCTGAGTGGTGAATGAAGGCACTCTGGACACACCTTTATGACTGAAAGCTGAGTGGTGAATGAAGCAACTCTGGACACACCTTTATGTCTGAAAGCTGAGTGGTGAATGAAGCCACTCTGGACACAGCTTTATGACTGAATGCTGAGTGGTCAATGAAGCCACTCTGGACACAGCTTTATGACTGAATGCTGAGTGGTCAATGAAGCCACTCTGGACAAAGCTTTATGACTGAAAGCTGAGTGGTGAATGAAGCCACTCTGGACACAGCTTTATGACTGAATGCTGAGTGGTCAATGAAGCCACTCTGGACACAGCTTTTTGACTGAAAGCTGAGTGGTCAATGAAGCCACTCTGGACACAGCTTTATGACGGAATGCTAAGTGGTCAATGAAGCCACTCTGGACACAGCTTTATGACTGAATGCTGAGTGGTCAATGAAGCCACTCTGGACACAGCTTTATGACTGAATGCTGAGTGGTCAATGAAGCTACTCTGGACACTGCTTTATGACTGAAAGAGCTGAGTGGTGAATGAAGCCACTCTGGACACAACTTTATGACTGAATGCTGAGTGGTGAATGTAGCCAGTCTGGACACAGCTTTATGACTGAAAGCTGAGTGGTGAATGAAGCCACTCTGGACACACCTTTATGACTAAAAGCTGAGTGGTGAATGAAGCCACTCTGGACACACCTTTATGTCTGAAAGCTGAGTGGTGAATGAAGGCACTCTGGACACACCTTTATGACTGAAAGCTGAGTGGTGAATGAAGCAACTCTGGACACACCTTTATGTCTGAAAGCTGAGTGGTGAATGAAGCCACTCTGGACACAGCTTTATGACTGAATGCTGAGTGGTCAATGAAGCCACTCTGGACACAGCTTTATGACTGAATGCTGAGTGGTCAATGAAGCCACTCTGGACAAAGCTTTATGACTGAAAGCTGAGTGGTCAATGAAGCCACTCTGGACACAGCTTTATGACTGAATGCTGAGTGGTCAATGAAGCCACTCTGGACACAGCTTTATGACTGAAAGCTGAGTGGTCAATGAAGCCACTCTGGACACAGCTTTATGACTGAATGCTGAGTGGTCAATGAAGCCACTCTGGACACAGCTTTATGACTGAATGCTGAGTGGTCAATGAAGCCACTCTGGACAAAGCTTTATGACTGAAAGCTGAGTGGTCAATGAAGCCACTCTGGACACAGCTTTATGACTGAATGCTGAGTGGTCAATGAAGCCACTCTGGACACAGCTTTATGACTGAAAGCTGAGTGGTCAATAAAGCCACTCTGGACACAGCTTTATGACGGAATGCTGAGTGGTCAATGAAGCCACTCTGGACACAGCTTTATGACTGAATGATGAGTGGTCAATGAAGCCACTCTGGACACAGCTTTATGACTGAATGCTGAGTGGTCAATGAAGCTACTCTGGACACAGCTTTATGACTGAAAGAGCTGAGTGGTGAATGAAGCCACTCTGGACACAGCTTTATGACTGAATGCTGAGTGGTGAATGTAGCCAGTCTGGACACAGCTTTATGACTGAAAGCTGAGTGGTGAATGAAGCCACTCTGGACACACCTTTATGACTAAAAGCTGAGTGGTGAATGAAGCCACTCTGGACACACCTTTATGTCTGAAAGCTGAGTGGTGAATGAAGCCCCTCTGGACATACCTTTATGTCTGAAAGATGAGTGGTGAATGAAGCCACTCTGGACACACCTTTATGACTGAAAGCTAAGTGGTGAATGAAGCCACTCTGGATACACCTTTATGACTGAATGCTGAGTGGTGAATGAAGCCACTCTGGACACAGCTTTATGACTGAAAGCTGAGTGGTGAATGAAGCCACTCTGGATACAGCTTTATGACTGACTGCTGAGTGGTGAATGAAGCCACTCTGGACACAGCTGTATGACTGACTGCTGAGTGGTCAATGAAGCCACTCTGGACACAGCTTTATGACTGAATGCTGAGTGGTCAATGAAGCCACTCTGGACACAGCTTCATGACTGAATGCTGAGTGGTCAATGAAGCCACTCTGGACAAAGCTTTATGACTGAAAGCTGAGTGGTGAATGAAGCCACTCTGGACACAGCTTTATGACTGAATGCTGAGTGATCAATGAAGCCACTCTGGACACAGCTTTTTGACTGAAAGCTGAGTGGTCAATGAAGCCACTCTGGACACAGCTTTATGACAGAATGCTAAGTGGTCAATGAAGCCACTCTGGACACAGCTTTATGACTGAATGCTGAGTGGTCAATGAAGCCACTCTGGACACAGCTTTATGACTGAATGCTGAGTGGTCAATGAAGCTACTCTGGACACTGCTTTATGACTGAAAGAGCTGAGTGGTGAATGAAGCCACTCTGGACACACCTTTATGACTAAAAGCTGAGTGGTGAATGAAGCCACTCTGGACACACCTTTATGTCTGAAAGCTGAGTGGTGAATGAAGGCACTCTGGACACACCTTTATGACTGAAAGCTGAGTGGTGAATGAAGCAACTCTGGACACACCTTTATGTCTGAAAGCTGAGTGGTGAATGAAGCCACTCTGGACACAGCTTTATGACTGAATGCTGAGTGGTCAATGAAGCCACTCTGGACACAGCTTTATGACTGAATGCTGAGTGGTCAATGAAGCCACTCTGGACAAAGCTTTATGACTGAAAGCTGAGTGGTCAATGAAGCCACTCTGGACACAGCTTTATGACTGAATGCTGAGTGGTCAATGAAGCCACTCTGGACACAGCTTTATGACTGAAAGCTGAGTGGTCAATGAAGCCACTCTGGACACAGCTTTATGACTGAAATCTGAGTGATCAATGAAGCCACTCTGGACACAGCTTTATGACTGAATGATGAGTGGTGAATGAAGCCACTCTGGACAGCTTTATGACTGAAAGCTGAGTGGTCAATGAAGCCACTCTGGACACAGCGTTATGACTGAAAGCTGAGTGGTGAATGAAGCCACTCTGGACACAGCTTTATGACTGAAAGCTGAGTGGTCAATGAAGCCACTCTGGACACAGCTTTATGACTGAAAGCTGAGTGGTCAATGAAGCCACTCTGGACACAGCTTTATGATTGAATGCTGAGTAGTCAATGAAGCCACTCTGGACACAGCTTTATGACTGAAATCTGAGTGGTCAATGAAGCCACTCTGGACACAGCTTTATAACTGAATGCTGAGTAGTGAATGAAGCCACTCTGGACACAGCTTTATGACTGAATGCTGAGTGGTCAATGAAGCCACTCTGGACACAGCTTTATGACTGAATGCTGAGTGGTGAATGAAGCCACTCTGGACAGCTTTATGACTGAAAGCTGAGTGGTCAATGAAGCCACTCTGGACACAGCGTTATGACTGAAACCTGAGTGGTGAATGAAGCCACTCTGGACACAGCTTTATGACTGAATGCTGAGTGGTCAAGGAAGCCACTCTGGACACAGCTTTATGACTGAATGCTGAGTGGTGAAAGAAGCCACTCTGGACAGCTTTATGACTGAAAGCTGAGTGGTCAATGAAGCCACTCTGGACACAGCGTAATGACTGAAAGCTGAGTGGTGAATGAAGCCACTCTGGACACAGCTTTATGACTGAATGCTGCGTGGTCAATGAAGCCACTCTGGACACAGCTTTATGACTAAAAGCTGAGTGGTGAATGAAGCCACTCTGGACACACCTTTATGTCTGAAAGCTGAGTGGTGAATGAAGCACCTCTTGACACACCTTTATGTCTGAAAGATGAGTGGTGAATGAAGCCACTCTGGACACACCTTTATGACTGAAAGCTAAGTGATGAATGAAGCCACTCTGGATACACCTTTATGACTGAATGCTGAGTGGTGAATGAAGCCACTCTGGACACACCTTTATGACTGAAAGCTGAGTGGTGAATGAAGCCACTCTGGATACAGCTTTATGACTGACTGCTGAGTTGTGAATGAATCCACTCTGGACACAGCTTTATGACTGACTGCTGAGTGGTGAATGAAGCCACTCTGGACACAGCTTTATGACTGACTGCTGAGTGGTGAATGAATCCACTGTGGACACAGCTTTATGACTGAATGCTGAGTGGTGAATGAAGCCACTCTGGACAGCTTTATGCTTGAAAGCTGAGTGGTCAATGAAGCCATTCTGGACACAGCGTAATGACTGAAAGCTGAGTGGTCAATGAAGCCACTCTGGACACAGCTTTATGACTGAATGCTGAGTGGTCAATGAAGCCACTCTGGACACAGCTTTATGACTGAATGCTGAGTGGTCAATGAAGCCACTCTGGACAAAGCTTTATGACTGAAAGCTGAGTGGTCAATGAAGCCACTCTGGACACAGCTTTATGACTGAATGCTGAGTGGTCAATGAAGCCACTCTGGACACAGCTTTATGACTGAAAGCTGAGTGGTCAATAAAGCCACTCTGGACACAGCTTTATGACGGAATGCTGAGTGGTCAATGAAGCCACTCTGGACACAGCTTTATGACTGAATGATGAGTGGTCAATGAAGCCACTCTGGACACAGCTTTATGACTGAATGCTGAGTGGTCAATGAAGCTACTCTGGACACAGCTTTATGACTGAAAGAGCTGAGTGGTGAATGAAGCCACTCTGGACACAGCTTTATGACTGAATGCTGAGTGGTGAATGTAGCCAGTCTGGACACAGCTTTATGACTGAAAGCTGAGTGGTGAATGAAGCCACTCTGGACACACCTTTATGACTAAAAGCTGAGTGGTGAATGAAGCCACTCTGGACACACCTTTATGTCTGAAAGCTGAGTGGTGAATGAAGCCCCTCTGGACATACCTTTATGTCTGAAAGATAAGTGGTGAATGAAGCCACTCTGGACACACCTTTATGACTGAAAGCTAAGTGGTGAATGAAGCCACTCTGGATACACCTTTATGACTGAATGCTGAGTGGTGAATGAAGCCACTCTGGACACAGCTTTATGACTGAAAGCTGAGTGGTGAATGAAGCCACTCTGGATACAGCTTTATGACTGACTGCTGAGTGGTGAATGAAGCCACTCTGGACACAGCTGTATGACTGACTGCTGAGTGGTCAATGAAGCCACTCTGGACACAGCTTTATGACTGAATGCTGAGTGGTCAATGAAGCCACTCTGGACACAGCTTCATGACTGAATGCTGAGTGGTCAATGAAGCCACTCTGGACAAAGCTTTATGACTGAAAGCTGAGTGGTGAATGAAGCCACTCTGGACACAGCTTTATGACTGAATGCTGAGTGATCAATGAAGCCACTCTGGACACAGCTTTTTGACTGAAAGCTGAGTGGTCAATGAAGCCACTCTGGACACAGCTTTATGACGGAATGCTAAGTGGTCAATGAAACCACTCTGGACACAGCTTTATGACTGAATGCTGAGTGGTCAATGAAGCCACTCTGGACACAGCTTTATGACTGAATGCTGAGTGGTCAATGAAGCTACTCTGGACACTGCTTTATGACTGAAAGAGCTGAGTGGTGAATGAAGCCACTCTGGACACACCTTTATGACTAAAAGCTGAGTGGTGAATGAAGCCACTCTGGACACACCTTTATGTCTGAAAGCTGAGTGGCGAATGAAGGCACTCTGGACACACCTTTATGACTGAAAGCTGAGTGGTGAATGAAGCAACTCTGGACACACCTTTATGTCTGAAAGCTGAGTGGTGAATGAAGCCACTCTGGACACAGCTTTATGACTGAATGCTGAGTGGTGAATGAAGCCACTCTGGACACAGCTTTATGACTGAATGCTGAGTGGTCAATGAAGCCACTCTGGACAAAGCTTTATGACTGAAAGCTGAGTGGTCAATGAAGCCACTCTGGACACAGCTTTATGACTGAATGCTGAGAGGTCAATGAAGCCACTCTGGACACAGCTTTATGACTGAAAGCTGAGTGGTCAATGAAGCCACTCTGGACACAGCTTTATGACTGAAATCTGAGTGATCAATGAAGCCACTCTGGACACAGCTTTATGACTGAATGATGAGTGGTGAATGAAGCCACTCTGGACAGCTTTATGACTGAAAGCTGAGTGGTCAATGAAGCCACTCTGGACACAGCGTTATGACTGAAAGCTGAGTGGTGAATGAAGCCACTCTGGACACAGCTTTATGACTGAATGCTGAGTGGTCAATGAAGCCACTCTGGACACAGCTTTATGACTGAAAGCTGAGTGGTCAATGAAGCCACTCTGGACACAGCTTTATGATTGAATGCTGAGTAGTCAATGAAGCCACTCTGAACACAGCTTTATGACTGAAATCTGAGTGGTCAATGAAGCCACTCTGGACACAGCTTTATAACTGAATGCTGAGTAGTGAATGAAGCCACTCTGGACACAGCTTTATGACTGAATGCTGAGTGGTCAATGAAGCCACTCTGGACACAGCTTTATGACTGAATGCTGAGTGGTGAATGAAGCCACTCTGGACAGCTTTATGACTGAAAGCTGAGTGGTCAATGAAGCCACTCTGGACACAGCATAATGACTGAAAGCTGAGTGGTGAATGAAGCCACTCTGGACACAGCTTTATGAGTGAATGCTGAGTGGTCAATGAAGCCACTCTGGACACAGCTTTATGACTGAAAGCTGAGTGGTCAATGAAGCCACTCTGGACACAGCTTTATGATTGAATGCTGAGTAGTCAATGAAGCCACTCTGGACACAGCTTTATGACTGAAATCTGAGTGGTCAATGAAGCCACTCTGGACACAGCTTTATAACTGAATGCTGAGTAGTGAATGAAGCCACTCTGGACACAGCTTTATGACTGAATGCTGAGTGGTCAATGAAGCCACTCTGGACACAGCTTTATGACTGAATGCTGAGTGGTGAATGAAGCCACTCTGGACAGCTTTATGACTGAAAGCTGAGTGGTCAATGAAGCCACTCTGGACACAGCGTTATGACTGAAACCTGAGTGGTGAATGAAGCCACTCTGGACACAGCTTTATGACTGAATGCTGAGTGGTCAAGGAAGCCACTCTGGACACAGCTTTATGACTGAATGCTGAGTGGTGAATGAAGCCAGCCACTCTGGACAGCTTTATGACTGAAAGCTGAGTGGTCAATGAAGCCACTCTGGACACAGCGTAATGACTGAAAGCTGAGTGATGAATGAAGCCACTCTGGACACAGCTTTATGACTGAATGCTGCGTGGTCAATGAAGCCACTCTGGACACAGCTTTATGACTAAAAGCTGAGTGGTGAATGAAGCCACTCTGGACACACCTTTATGTCTGAAAGCTGAGTGGTGAATGAAGCACCTCTTGACACACCTTTATGTCTGAAAGATGAGTGGTGAATGAAGCCACTCTGGACACACCTTTATGACTGAAAGTTAAGTGATGAATGAAGCCACTCTGGATACACCTTTATGACTGAATGCTGAGTGGTGAATGAAGCCACTCTGGACACACCTTTATGACTGAAAGCTGAGTGGTGAATGAAGCCACTCTGGATACAGCTTTATGACTGACTGCTGAGTTGTGAATGAATCCACTCTGGACACAGCTTTATGACTGACTGCTGAGTGGTGAATGAAGCCACTCTGGACACAGCTTTATGACTGACTGCTGAGTGGTGAATGAATCCACTGTGGACACAGCTTTATGACTGAATGCTGAGTGGTGAATGAAGCCACTCTGGACAGCTTTATGCTTGAAAGCTGAGTGGTCAATGAAGCCATTCTGGACACAGCGTAATGACTGAAAGCTGAGTGGTCAATGAAGCCACTCTGGACACAGCTTTATGACTGAATGCTGAGTGGTCAATGAAGCCACTCTGGACACAGCTTTATGACTGAATGCTGAGTGGTCAATGAAGCCACTCTGGACAAAGCTTTATGACTGAAAGCTGAGTGGTCAATGAAGCCACTCTGGACACAGCTTTATGACTGAATGCTGAGTGGTCAATGAAGCCACTCTGGACACAGCTTTATGACTGAAAGCTGAGTGGTCAATAAAGCCACTCTGGACACAGCTTTATGACGGAATGCTGAGTGGTCAATGAAGCCACTCTGGACACAGCTTTATGACTGAATGATGAGTGGTCAATGAAGCCACTCTGGACACAGCTTTATGATTGAATGCTGAGTAGTCAATGAAGCCACTCTGGACACAGCTTTATGACTGAAATCTGAGTGGTCAATGAAGCCACTCTGGACACAGCTTTATAACTGAAAGCTGAGTAGTGAATGAAGCCACTCTGGACACAGCTTTATGACTGAATGCTGAGTGGTCAATGAAGCCACTCTGGACACAGCTTTATGACTGAATGCTGAGTGGTGAATGAAGCCACTCTGGACAGCTTTATGACTGAAAGCTGAGTGGTCAATGAAGCCACTCTGGACACAGCGTTATGACTGAAACCTGAGTGGTGAATGAAGCCACTCTGGACACAGCTTTATGACTGAATGCTGAGTGGTCAAGGAAGCCACTCTGGACACAGCTTTATGACTGAATGCTGAGTGGTGAATGAAGCCAGCCACTCTGGACAGCTTTATGACTGAAAGCTGAGTGGTCAATGAAGCCACTCTGGACACAGCGTAATGACTGAAAGCTGAGTGGTGAATGAAGCCACTCTGGACACAGCTTTATGACTGAATGCTGCGTGGTCAATGAAGCCACTCTGGACACAGCTTTATGACTAAAAGCTGAGTGGTGAATGAAGCCACTCTGGATACACCTTTATGTCTGAAAGCTGAGTGGTGAATGAAGCACCTCTTGACACACCTTTATGTCTGAAAGATGAGTGGTGAATGAAGCCACTCTGGACACACCTTTATGACTGAAAGCTAAGTGATGAATGAAGCCACTCTGGATACACCTTTATGACTGAATGCTGAGTGGTGAATGAAGCCACTCTGGACACACCTTTATGACTGAAAGCTGAGTGGTGAATGAAGCCACTCTGGATACAGCTTTATGACTGACTGCTGAGTTGTGAATGAATCCACTCTGGACACAGCTTTATGACTGACTGCTGAGTAGTGAATGAAGCCACTCTGGACACAGCTTTATGACTGACTGCTGAGTGGTGAATGAATCCACTGTGGACACAGCTTTATGACTGAATGCTGAGTGGTCAATGAAGCTACTCTGGACACAGCTTTATGACTGAAAGAGCTGAGTGGTGAATGAAGCCACTCTGGACACAGCTTTATGACTGAATGCTGAGTGGTGAATGTAGCCAGTCTGGACACAGCTTTATGACTGAATGCTGAGTGGTCAATGAAGCTACTCTGGACACAGCTTTATGACTGAAAGAGCTGAGTGGTGAATGAAGCCACTCTGGACACAGCTTTATGACTGAATGCTGAGTGGTGAATGTAGCCAGTCTGGACACAGCTTTATGACTGAAAGCTGAGTGGTGAATGAAGCCACTCTGGACACACCTTTATGACTAAAAGCTGAGTGGTGAATGAAGCCACTCTGGACACACCTTTATGTCTGAAAGCTGAGTGGTGAATGAAGCCCCTCTGGACATACCTTTATGTCTGAAAGATAAGTGGTGAATGAAGCCACTCTGGACACACCTTTATGACTGAAAGCTAAGTGGTGAATGAAGCCACTCTGGACACACCTTTATGACTGAAAGCTAAGTGGTGAATGAAGCCACTCTGGATACACCTTTATGACTGAATGCTGAGTGGTGAATGAAGCCACTCTGGACACAGCTGTATGACTGACTGCTGAGTGGTCAATGAAGCCACTCTGGACACAGCTTCATGACTGAATGCTGAGTGGTCAATGAAGCCACTCTGGACAAAGCTTTATGACTGAAAGCTGAGTGGTGAATGAAGCCACTCTGGACACAGCTTTATGACTGAATGCTGAGTGATCAATGAAGCCACTCTGGACACAGCTTTTTGACTGAAAGCTGAGTGGTCAATGAAGCCACTCTGGATACACCTTTATGACTGAATGCTGAGTGGTGAATGAAGCCACTCTGGACACAGCTTTATGACTGAAAGCTGAGTGGTGAATGAAGCCACTCTGGACACAGCTGTATGACTGACTGCTGAGTGGTCAATGAAGCCACTCTGGACACAGCTTTATGACTGAATGCTGAGTGGTCAATGAAGCCACTCTGGACACAGCTTCATGACTGAATGCTGAGTGGTCAATGAAGCCACTCTGGACACAGCTTCATGACTGAATGCTGAGTGGTCAATGAAGCCACTCTGGACAAAGCTTTATGACTGAAAGCTGAGTGGTGAATGAAGCCACTCTGGACACAGCTTTATGACTGAATGCTGAGTGATCAATGAAGCCACTCTGGACACAGCTTTTTGACTGAAAGCTGAGTGGTCAATGAAGCCACTCTGGACACAGCTTTATGACGGAATGCTAAGTGGTCAATGAAGCCACTCTGGACACAGCTTTATGACTGAATGCTGAGTGGTCAATGAAGCCACTCTGGACACAGCTTTATGACTGAATGCTGAGTGGTCAATGAAGCTACTCTGGACACTGCTTTATGACTGAAAGAGCTGGGTGGTGAATGAAGCCACTCTGGACACACCTTTATGACTAAAAGCTGAGTGGTGAATGAAGCCACTCTGGACACACCTTTATGTCTGAAAGCTGAGTGGCGAATGAAGGCACTCTGGACACACCTTTATGACTGAAAGCTGAGTGGTGAATGAAGCAACTCTGGACACACCTTTATGTCTGAAAGCTGAGTGGTGAATGAAGCCACTCTGGACACAGCTTTATGACTGAATGCTGAGTGGTCAATGAAGCCACTCTGGACACAGCTTTATGACTGAATGCTGAGTGGTCAATGAAGCCACTCTGGACAAAGCTTTATGACTGAAAGCTGAGTGGTCAATGAAGCCACTCTGGACACAGCTTTATGACTGAATGCTGAGTGGTCAATGAAGCCACTCTGGACACAGCTTTATGACTGAAAGCTGAGTGGTCAATGAAGCCACTCTGGACACAGCTTTATGACTGAAATCTGAGTGATCAATGAAGCCACTCTGGACACAGCTTTATGACTGAATGATGAGTGGTGAATGAAGCCACTCTGGACAGCTTTATGACTGAAAGCTGAGTGGTCAATGAAGCCACTCTGGACACAGCGTTATGACTGAAAGCTGAGTGGTGAATGAAGCCACTCTGGACACAGCTTTATGACTGAATGCTGAGTGGTCAATGAAGCCACTCTGGACACAGCTTTATGACTGAAAGCTGAGTAGTCAATGAAGCCACTCTGAACACAGCTTTATGACTGAAATCTGAGTGGTCAATGAAGCCACTCTGGACACAGCTTTATAACTGAATGCTGAGTAGTGAATGAAGCCACTCTGGACACAGCTTTATGACTGAATGCTGAGTGGTCAATGAAGCCACTCTGGACACACCTTTATGACTGAAAGCTGCTGGCCCCCAGGAGGAGTAAGGTAAATTTCTCCATGTAGGTATACTTCCAGTAAGTTCTCATTTACACCTCTATGTTTAAACACATATATGAAAAAAATAACAATGGTGTCATTAGTGGTTTGAATCAGTGTCATCCGTTTATCTGTTTTTCCCAATGTAATAATATTAAATGCTATATCTGCAGGTTACTAGCATTTGAGGACATGACAGGTTCTCTTTAATTTTTCTGTAGGAACCATTAAAGAGCATTAGATTGGAGGTGGTGTTCATGGTGGACACGCACCTGATAATGAATCCCAAAGATCCATCAGAAGATCATCGTTTTTAGAGGTGTTTTGGGAACCAATCACTTGACACTTAACCCCTTCACCCCCCCAGCCTGTTTCCACCTTACTGATCAGGCCAATTTTTTAAATTCTGACCAGAGTCATTTTATGCGGTAATAACTCTGGAATGCGTCCACGGATCCTGATGATTCTGACATTGTTTTTTTCATGATGTATTGTACTACATGTCAGTTGTAATTCAGGACAATATCTTTTGCATGTATTTGTGAAAATATCAGAAATTTGGCAAAAAATTTGAAAATGTCACAATTTTCAACATTTTTATTTTTATGCCAGTAAACCAGATACAGAAGAAAAAAAGCAACATTCAGCTCACCGACTTGCTGTAGTCCTAGTCCAATTCAAAGAGGTAGCGCACGTAAGGCTGAGGCAACCAGTATCAAATCCAATAGAAAAATAGAAATCCAGTGCAGTCCTTGGAATATAGTGAGTAAAATTAAACTTTTATTATCCATTCATAAAAACCTCAGGGACATACAGCAAAACATATAATGACTTGCTCAGGACAACACGTTTCGACGTGTGGTCTTAATCATAATAATCTCAAGGACTACGCTGGATTTCTATTTTTCTATTGGACTTGGTGGGCAGTGTAGTGCATAATGAAACTGCCCCAGACTGTGCAGCAAGGGGTTAGCCTCCAATGCTGTATTTGTCCAGCCCCCTCTCCCGTCCAGGCCCTGCTCTTCCTTTGTTTGGGAGGGGACACCGTCCTGGCCCCTCCCGATTTCCCAATCCCACCTATAGGGTGTAATTTCTACCTATATATTGGGGTCTGGGCCGGTGTCCGGCCTCTTCCCCTGGTATCCCAGGATCCGGAGCAGCTCTCCCTCCCTCCCTCCCTATTGTTGATGCTTGTTTTTACTTGTTTTCTTTTTAACAGTTTCTAAATGTTTGTACAGTGAAGTCACAGCAGCATGTGTCAACAGCATTCTGGTGAGAGAGCGGAAGTCCTTGGTCCTGTGGTAGAGTGTCCCTTCTCACCTGGAGTCAAGTTATGTTTTACAAGTTCTAAAGAGTTTGGAAAAGTTTATAAAATATGTGTTACAAGTTTTAATGAGTTTGGAAAAGTTTGTAAAATAATAATATATCAGTAAAGCTGTGACCGATATCTGCCAACAAAATGGTGTCTGTCTTTATTTCATTAGGACGGGCCTTTATTTGGATGCAATGGTTCTTTGTTTTTGTCTGTGCAGTCTAAACCAGAGAGTTATATCACACAAAATAGTTAATAAATAACATTTCCCACATGTCTATGTGTCACCTAGGGAAGGGGGTGCTTGGTCCCTGGCAGAATATTCAGTCGGGGATGTCACTTCTGTGGCTGTTGCCCGGTTCCGTGCTCTGGGCCCCTTTTGTAAGTGGGGATATTTACAGGGGAGATTAGAGTTAATGTCATGTGACGCCACCTGCGGGTTGCGGTTAAGGATGAAGTACTGCCGCTGCTAAATGTGGGTACTCCCAGGACTGTTGGTGTTTGCAGCAATGGTGTTAGGCCCTCTGCAGGTAGGGCTGTGCCTGGGAGATGTTGCAGGGTAATAACGGAGACCACACCGAGTTGTTTTTAACAGTCTCTACTCACTCTGACCTTTGGACCACTGGTTCAGGTCCCTTGGAGTATCAGTGCCAATGTAGTGACCCAGGTTGCTCTTTCCCCGGCACTCTCTGTTGATTGGGTCTCTGTAGCGTGAAGCGTTTGGTGGCCCCGACTGTCCCTTTTGGGGTACAGTCTCCTTCTCCGTACGACGGGCAGTGCGGACCCTGCAGAGAGGTAAGTGTCCGAACCCCTATCCTAGTTTACTGCTGATGACCCCGGATAATTTGGTTCGGTGAAGTCCGTGAAGGTGTCCTCACTGGGCAGGTATTCATCAAACTGTATGAAACTGATGCTTGACCTAGGGCCCTGTGCCCTGTTCGTGCTCTGGTCCCAGCAGTATCTCCGGTACCCGTCCTGGCGACTTTTCTCCTGTGCCCCCGGGTCACCGTTTCATGGACCCAGCTCAGGCACGTCCGCACACCTCTTCTGTGTCCTACCCTCTCTAGACTGACTACTGACTGACTGCCGACCCCTCCCACCAGGCTGGCTAACCCAGGGACTCGTTCCCATGGAGACCATCCCCTTACATGGTTAACCCTCTATGCCCAGTGTGGAGTGGAGAACTAGAATTTTGGTTGTGTTTTGGTGGTATCGGCACTGGTACCCCAGGTCCCAGGGGTTAGGTCCTGCATCTCCAAGAGGATGCAGTTCCCTGTAGTGCCCTGAAGGTCTCAGGCGTGCTACATTTACTTTACATCAGCATCATTTTTGAAACATCATTTTTTTGGGGTTAGGAAGTTAGAAGGGTTCAAAGTTTATCAGCAATTTCTCATTTTTCCAACAAAATTTGCAAAACCAATTTTATTATGGACCACATCACATTTGAAGTGAGTTTGAAGGGCCTGTTTGATAGAAAATACATACAGAAAAGTGACACAATTCTAAAAACTGACACTACAGTACGATTCCCCAGGTCGTTACGAGTTCGTAGATACCAAACTTGTATAATGTTACTTTTATTTAAGTGGTGAAAAAAAAATTCAGAAGTTTATAAAAAAAGAATAGCGATTTTGATGCTATTTTCACAGACCCATAGCGTTCTCATTTTTTGGGATCTGAGTCTCAATGATGGTGTAATTTTTGTGTCTTGAGCTGGTGTCTTTAATCATACAATTTTTGTGTAGATGTAATGTTTTGATCGCTTAGAGGGCATAAGATTGTGCTGTCAGAGTTTGACAGCGCAATCTAAGGGGTTAACAGGCACAGGTGGATTGTCTGTTAGCCACACGTCTGCTGATCACACAGCAGACGCATGCAGGGAGTACATCAGGGTCACCGTGGTAACCGGGAGGAGGCAACCTAGGATGTACATATACGACCATGGTTATGAAGGAGTTAAAAAAATGACATGGGGTCTCTCCCATTTTTGATAACCAATCAAGATAAAGCAGACAGCTGGGGGCTGGTATTATTATTGTAGGAAGGCCCATGCTTATGTGGGCCTTCCCTCCCTAAAAATGGCAGCTTACAGCTGCCCCAGAAGTGATGCATCCATTGGATATGCCAATTCTAGTGCTTTTCCCGGCTTTTCCAGATTGCCCTGGTGTGGTGGCAATCAGGGGTTGTGAATTGACAACTAGCATCAAGCCCAGTGGTTAGTAATGGAGATGCGTCTATCAGAAACTCCTATTACTAACCCAGTAGATGTAAAGATAAAAATACACATAAAACAAGATTTTATGTTACAAAAACACTCCCCGACTCTAGCCCTCATGAACTAATTTCTGAAAAAAAAGCCATAAAGATCAGACAGAATCCAGAAAATCAAATGTATTTCACAAAAGCAAACCTGAAAGACATAAAAAGAGAAGATTAAAGAAATAAAGACAGGACAAAGTCCCATGTTCACCAAATTATTCCCCAAAACTCCCATGCTGCTCCAATGTAGTCCACATGAAGGTCCCATGACATTCCCCAGCTCAGTCCATGTAGCGCCAGGGATGCCAACTTACTGCCCCGGCCGGGTCCCATTCTCCTTTTGCTGCCCCGTGATCTCACACGTGCTTTGCTGTGTCCTTCCCTTTTGAGAGAAAGAGAAAGAGAGGGAGAGAGAAAGAGAGGGAGAGAGCGAGAGAGGGAAAGAGAGAGAGAGAGAGAGTCGGCACGCCATTTCCCGGAAATGCCCTTCAGCCCAAAGCTGAGAGGCACTGTGTATTTAAGGCACTCTCCCATTAAAGGGAGGTGACTGCGCAACACTTTTAGTTAGTCAATGTTCTACCTGTCTAGCTAGTTGTCAGGTCCCTGTGTCCGTCAAAATGTACCTGCTTTCCCATACCTGTCTGTCCTTGCCGTGCCCATCATACCTGTTCATACCTGCTTGCCTGTCTGCCCCGTCTTCTCACCTGTGCCTGCTTGCATCTGTGTCTGTGTCCTGGGGGACAGTTGCCACAGTCCTGGTCAATAACCTGGGAGTGGTACTTGACGTTCGTCTCGAGATGGGCGTTTAGTTAAGCCCCTCCCACTAAGGGAGTGGGTCCACTAATTCCACTGCCTACACTGGCCGTGAACGTTACAGTTTGTGCAGGCCATGGATTACGCTGACTCCACTACCATTTCACTGCCAGCGCTGTTACAGGAGATGTCCCAGATGCGGGAACAGCAAGAACAGATACTGTCTGTCCTTTCTGCAGATTATCAACACCAATCTGAACGACCTGGTCCCAGTTGGCTCCTCGGCATTAGTTCAGATCGCAGCTCTGGCACCAGCAGAATCCTGGCCCTGTTTGTCTGCCTCCCCACGTTTTGAGTGTAATCCTAAGCAGTGCTGAGGCCTAATCGATCAGTGTACTTTGAACGTTCGCCACACTGGTTCCCTTCGGAGCGGGCCAAAGTGTCATTCCTGATGTTGCACCTCGATGAGGAGGCTCTCGCTTGGATCGATCCTCTGTGGGAGATAAGCGATCCGGTCACCTCCGACATCGTGGACTTTTTGGAAGTCTTCCGGAGGGTCTTCGACGAACCTGTGTAAGAAAATCATAATAAAGTGGATGTTTATACAGTGTATTTAGTTGGGGGCGCTCAGAATTTTGATTTATTGTGGTCTCATGAAACTAATTCTGATATTTTCTGTTTGCTACTTTTTTCTACAATTTTTGTAATTTTTGTATTATTATTATGTTTATTTTTTTGTTAAAAAAAACATATTAAACCCAAAATGCAAGGAGAAGTGTAATATTTTCCTTAGACTCACTCAGTGCACTTTGCATTTGTGGTTTCTATTTAGCAAACGCAGAAAATTTTGAAAAGATACAAACGATGAACCCCATTGATTATGAGGGAGTTTACTGAGTTTCATGTGTTTTTGGTGATAAGCATGGCGCTACAGACTGTAATATTGCCAGAATCTATAGTAAGTGTCGCACCCCTGAGGTCTCAGGTGCCACAAAATGTGAACTGTGGAAACCCAAACCCCGGAATATCCGTACCAGTCAACACACCAGCACCCTCAAGTCACACACATAACCCCAATTCCAGACTGGGAGACTGCCTAGCAACAGATAAAATGGATGGGCTCTGATTGGATAGTTACCACTCAATCTGTAGGGAGAGCCCCAGCAAGGGGAGGGGCGAGTGGCGAGTTAGGAAGTTGGCGGGAGGAAGTGGTGTTCAGTTAGTTAGGACTTAGGAGTTGAAGGAAGAGGAGTTGAGAGAGTGAAAAGTGAAGTAAAGAAAGGAAAAAAGTGTAAAGACCTGAAGTACCAATGGAACACTGTAACAGGAGTGAGGGACTGTAGAGTAAGTAACCAGGACTCCAAGAACCGTGGGTTACCTGTGGAAGTGGAATACTCAAGGAAACGCAGGGAGTCCTGTGGAAGTCTGGAACCCAGGCTCACAGGACTCAGCACAAGGCGGGGTGCAGACCCTAGGACAGTGGAACACTTTATAGTCAACTGATAAATCTGCCAGGTGAGGGGATCTCCAGGGTCCATCACCAACCAAAGAGTCTGAAGCATCAGCAGCAAAGAGGGGACCAGGGATTGAACCCCTTAAATAGTCAAGGCTGGCTGCAATAGGACCAAGACTGAAACAGATTGGTTCCCCAGAAGCTCTAAGCCACGGGAGCCCAATACCAACGAGAGTGCACTGAGGTCAGCTACCCCAAGTTACAGCTGGCAAGGAGAACAAGGAGAGCGGAAACACCTAAAACCGGCACCAGCGGGTCCAGGTACAAAGCCCAAAGTAAAAGGCAAGTTGAAACTGCAATACCGGTGTGGACTTTCCTTCTAGCCTCCATACACATACACTGACTGTTTCTTACTAAAACCCCCATCATCCACTGCTGTGGCCTAGCCCTGCTTGCGGAGGGCCCAAAACACCTAAGCTGCATTATTCCATCAGCCCCAGCAGAAGCCTGCAGCGGCGGCTTTCATAACCTGGCCGCACACCGCAAGTGGCGTAGTCGAAAAACTCTTTTATTTCATTTTCTTTTATTTTTCTCCCATTTTTCACCCCTTTTTATCGGAGCGACCCCCAGGGTCACGGAACCGGGCATCGGCCGCGACCACGACTGTCCCCCCACTGCACACCATGCGCACGGGACCGAGTACCCCACAGCCCTGGGGCGTCACATAAGCCTGTAGGATCCTTTTAACTCCAATATTAACGAAGCCTTAGTCAAACTATTCGAGCCTCCGTTTTTCCTGCTTTGCTGATTTTAATGCGTTCCTTCGCCACTGACAAATGAATTGTGATTCAGAAAATAATACATTGTCCGTTACGGAGAATATTAATTGCTGCCTGCTCATTGTTTCCTGGACACACTTCTAAAGCACTTGTTGTCTATGTGCTTAATAAGGTTATCATCAAAATTTATATTGCTTGCATTGCCCTGATGTGCAAATGAGTAATTTAGACTACATAAAGGTTAGCGGCTTCAAAGTAATTAAGTTATTAACGTGATTTAAGCAAAGAGTAACCTTGGGAAACTGCACGCTGTGTTCAACAGGGTCTGGAAATTAATGATAAAATGCATTTCACAGATGGGCGATGACAGGGCGGTGTTAACCCTGTGTGCCCCTGTTGCTGAGATATGTCATTCTGCACTTTCACAGCCATAACTATCTATGCTGACTATAGTCAAGGTTGACAAAAATCAACACAAAATGTTTAACAATTTAACACCTCTATATCTACAGTATATCACTGTATTTAGATTTCCTCTTCCACTTAGGGTACCTTCACACTTAGCGATGCAACAGCGATCCGACCAGCGATCTGACCTGGTCAGGATCGCTGCTGCATCGCTACATGGTCGCTGGTGAGCTGTCAAACAGGCAGATCTCACCAGCGACCAGTGAAGAGCCCCCAGCCAGCAGCGACGTGCAAGCGACGCTGCGCTTGCACGGAGCCGGCGTCTGGAAGCTGCGGACACTGGTAACTAAGGTAAACATCGGGTATGGTTACCCGATGTTTACATTAGTTACCAGCGCACACCGCTTAGCTGTGTGTGCAGGGAGCAGGGAGCCGCGCACACTGAGCGCTGGCTCCTTGCTCTCCTAGCTACAGTACACATCGGGTTAATTAACCCGATGTGTAATGCAGCTACATGTGCAGAGAGCAGGGAGCCGCGCACACTGCTTAGCGCTGGCTCCTTGCTCTCCTAGCTGCTGTACACATCGGGTTAATTAACCCGATGTGTACAGCAGCTACATGTGCAGATAGCCGTAGCCGGCAGCACAGGCAGCGTGAGAGCTGCAGAGGCTGGTAACTAAGGTAAATATCGTGTAACCACCTTGGTTACCCGATGTTTATCTTGGTTACAAGCTTACCTCAGCTGTCAGATGCCGGCTCCTGCTCTCTGCTCGCTTCATTTGTCGCTCTCTCGCTGTCACACACAGCGATCTGTGTGTCACAGCAGGAGAGCGGCTTTGAAGAAAACGAACCAGGGCTGTGTGTAACGAGCAGCGATCTCGCAGCAGGGGCCAGATCGCTGCTCATTGTCACACACAGCGAGATCGCTAATGAGGTCACTGCTGCGTCACAAAAAGCGTGACTCAGCAGCGATCTCGGCAGTGAGCTCGCTGTGTGTGAAGCACCCCCTAGTTACAAACAGGGATCCAATCAATGGAGGAATACCAGTTCTTAATGAAGATTTCTAACAAATATGTGAATTCTTACCAGTAATGCTCCATGGGAAAAAAGTATTCAAAATATTGTACTGATGAAGGTCAAAAAAATCCAAACAGTTGTCTACTGACTAGTGGCTGATTTAGTTAAAATGCCCATTCAAGTGTAAAGGGAACCTGTCACTAGTTTTTGCTAGCATGATAAAGGTGCACAGACTCTGATTACGGCGATGTGTCACTTACTGGGCTGCTGGCTGTCATTTTGATAAATTCAATGTTTTACCTACTGCAGATCTAGAAGTTCTCTGAATGCTCCACTCTGTGTAACTCTGCCCATACCACTGATTGGCAGCTTTCTGTGTACACTGTGCATAGGCAGAAAGCTGTCAGTAAGTGGTGGAAGCAGAGTTATACATGAATATATAACACTACATGACTGCAGATTTTCCAGTCGTCTAGTGATAATATCCCACTGATAAAACAGTGACTTTATCAAAACTACAGCAAGCAGCCCAGTAAGTGACACATCACTGGAATCAGGGTCTCTGTCTCTACATTATGTGGCTCTCAGATCAGGAGGCAAAAGTATCTTCCATTAAAAGGCTCTTTTTATGTAAAAAAAAAAAACTTTACATAGAGATACTTTCCATCCTACTGGAGGAGAGCTGTTTTGCATACCTTTTACTAGAGATGAGCAAACCTGAGGTTCAGTTTTCGAATCGAACACCAAATTTAAAAATCAAAGTTTGGGTTCGGGGTTCGGATGCTTTACGTGCAAACAAAACCTGCGCGAGCAACGCTGTACTCAGGTACACTTGGTGCTCAGCCCTGTGTGAGCCCCCTGCAGTGTTTGAACAGCGCACACTGGGGGTAACATCAGCATGCTCAGATGTGTTGTGTGAGCCAAACAAATAAGTTTGAAAAAGCCGGCCCCCCCTCTCCCGGAAGTGATCTGCTCATGGCTGGCTTTATGTGGGCGGAGACTCAAACTGCCAATAAGTGACTTGATCTTGGGTTCGGGTCAAGCTCGAGCCTGTGGAGCTAGGCTTAATTGCTGCCGGCAAACCAAACCTCAACGGAACCGCTCATCTCTACCTTTTACCAGAAGTATTGCCTGTAAGCTCCTATACACCAACTAGATCTCTTCAAGAAGAACCAAAACCAAAGTTCAAGTCCAGTCAATGCCAAAGAAGGGATAAGAGCCCTAAAACAGTGATGTCAGTATAGTAGGATGGTAGTCATCTTTTGAAGGCTCATTTACAGGTAATACCTGCCTATAGGTGAAACTAGACAGATCTTTCTAAAGG
Organism: Anomaloglossus baeobatrachus; assembly: GCF_048569485.1. Classification (NCBI taxonomy): domain Eukaryota; kingdom Metazoa; phylum Chordata; class Amphibia; order Anura; family Aromobatidae; genus Anomaloglossus; species Anomaloglossus baeobatrachus. The sequence goes on along the minus strand of NC_134357.1, from coordinate 458,852,329 downwards.
GTAGCTACTTTGCATAACATCCAAAAAGAGAATAGTCTTCTCTCAAGATGGTCAAGGACTTAATGTTGTTGTAGCTCAGCCAGTTTTGCCACTCCTATATAACAGTGTTGGGGAATGAGAACCAGGTACATTCATTCATCCAGATTACTGCAATATAAAATTTTCATGGTCATTGACCAAATTTAAGAGCTATACTCACAAGAAAGCTTTAGCTTCTAGGTGGTCAACCAGTAGATCTACAGTAGATCCTTCAAATATAAAAAGGGTTCAAGCCATGGTCTTAAAGTCATCACTACTGTCTTGGCCGAAGGACACCAAAAGTGGTCATACAAAGACCAATGTTGGCCTATCCAGCCTATTTGATGGGATCGGCGGACTGTGTAATGTGTATTAAATATTTGCCCCTACATTAATTTGACAAATGTTAGAGAAAATAAAGTATTGGGCATGTTAATGTTAAACATGCTTGATCCTTAGTTTTCAAGATTTGTCTACAGGTGGTAGGTTCGTTTGACCTATTGAAAACACATGCACAATTTGTCAAATTTAACGCACATATGTATGGAGGGGAGAAAAAGCTATTGGCCAAAGGAGTAGACCACATTTTATATGTCCTCTTTTAGGCATTTTGGTGGAAAAGGATGTGAGGATGACCACTAATAAAGACACCTTAATATTAGCTAGAGTGGATAAGTACCATGAAGAGTGGTTGATAATATATTACAATTCTGCCATGATGATCAGTCACTCTTAAGCATACAGCCTTGAAACAATTGTTTTTTTTTTTACTAGAAGGTGGCCCGATTCTAGCGCATCGGGTATTCTAGAATTTATTATGTAGTTAATGTATGATTTTTGTTATATATATAGATGTTGTTGTGTGTAGTTGTCAAGTGTTTGTGTAGGGGCTGTAAATGTTCTGGGTGTTGTCTGGGTGGGTGTGTGTGTGAGAGCGGTGTTGTTTGTGTGTTTCGTTGTGTGTGTTGCGTTGTTTGTGGAGTGCTGTGTGTCTGCAGCATTGTGTGTGTGTGTGGTGCTGTGTGTGATGCACAGTTTATGTGCGTGTGGGTGTGGGGTGCGTGTGTGTGTTTTGGGGGAGGTATGTTTTGTGCAATGTGTGTGTGTTGCGCGGTATGTGCGTATATTTGTGTGTGCCGCGGTGTTTGTGTGTTGTGTGTGTGCGGCGTTGTCTGTGTGTGTGGGTGTCTGTGTAGGGGGGTGTTTGTGGTTGCCAGTGTGTGTGGTGTGTTGTGCGGTGCGTGTGTGGCGGTGTGTGTGTGTTTTGGGGGGGAGGTGTGCAACCCCCATCGTGCTCCATCCCCCATGCTGCACACCCCCATCATGCTCCATCCCCCATGCTGCACACCCCCCATCGTGTTTCATCCGCCCATTCTGGGCACCCCCCATCGTGTTTCATTCCCCCCATTCTGGGCACCCCCCATCGTGCTCCATCCCCCCATGCTGCACCCCCCCATCGTGCTCCATCCCCCATGCTGCACCCCCCATCGTGCTCCATCCCCCATCCTGCGAACCCCCCATCGTGGTTCATCCCCCCATTCCGGGCACCCCCCATCATGGTCCACCCCCCCATGCTGCACCCCCCATCGTGCTGCATCCCCCATGCTGCAAACCCCTCAGAGAGGAGTTAATTGGATTATAATGGGAGGAGTTGTCCTGGGGGGAGGTGTACAGGTGCCCAACGTGTGCAGGGGGCGTGGCCTAGCGGCATAGTGGGGGGCGTGGCCTAGTGGCATAGTGGGGGGCGTGACCTAGCGGCATAGTGTGGGGGCGTGGCCTAGTGGCATAGTGTGAGGGGGCGTGGCCTAGCGCCATAGTGTGAGGGGGTGTGGCCTAGCAGCATAGTGTGAGGAGGCGTGGCCTAGCACCAGTGTGAGGGCGTGGCCTAGTGCCATAGTGCGAGGGCATGGCCTAGCGCCATAGTGTGAGGGGGCGTGGCCTAGCTGCAAAGTGTGATGGGGTGTGGCCTAGCTGCATAGTGTGAGGGGGCGTGGCCTAGCACCATAGTGTGAGGAGGCGTGGCCTAGCGACATAGTGTCAGGGGGCGTGGCCTAGCAGTACAGTGTGAGGGGGCGTGGCCTAGCGGCAAAGTATGAGGGGACATGGCCTAGCTGCATCGTGTGAGGGGGCGTGGCCTAGCGCCAGTGTGAGGGAGCGTGGCCTAGCTGCATAGTTGAGGGGGCGTGGCCTAGCACCATAGTGTGAGGTCGTGGCCTAGCGTCATAGTGTGAAGGGCGTGGCCTAGCGGCATAGTGTCAGGGGCGTGGCCTATTGGCATAGTGTCAGGGGCGTGGCCTAGCGACACAGTGTGAGGGGGCGTGGCCTAGCGGCACCGTGTGAGGGGCGCAGCCTTGCGGCATAGTGCGGAGGCGTGGCCTAGCGGCATAGTGTGAGGGGGCATGGCCTAGTGGTACCGCGCGAGGGGCGTAGCCTAGCGACACCGCGTGAGGGGGCGTGGCCTAGTGGCACTGCATGAGGGTGTGGCCTAGCGGCACAGTGTGAGGGGCGTGGCCTAGAGGCACAGTGTGAGGGGGTGTGGCCTGACCCAGCGGCCAATCCGTGGGGGGGGCTGGGCCAGGCCGAGCCCAGCGGCTAATCCGACGGTTGTCACTTTAAGGACACAATTTTGGAGCAAGACAGACAAACAGACAGACAGACAGAATAAGGCAATTATATATATAGATTAATTTTTCAAGGTAAATCCATGGGAATCCATGAGTTGGGGTGGTATAGGGAATACAGCTCTGAATGTGAATGACATATATATATATATATATATATATGTATATATATATATATATATACTAGAAGGTGGCATTCTACGCATCGGGTATTCTAGAATTTACGTATTGTGTAGTTACCAAGTGTTTGTGTAGGGCGCTGTACATGTTCTGGGTGTTGTCTGGGTGTGGCGGGGGTGAGAGCGGTGTTGTTTGTGTGTTGCGTTGTGTGTGTTGCGTTGTTTGTGGAGCGCTGTGTGTGTGTGTTGCGCGGTTTGTGTGGGTGTGGGGTGTGTGTGTCTGTTTTGGGGGAGGTATGTTTTGTGCAATGTGTGTGTTGTGTGGTATGTGCGTATATTTGTGTGTGCCGCGCTGTTTGTTTGTTGGGTGTCTGTGTAGGGCGGTGTTTGTGGTTTCCAGTGTGTGTGTGGTGTGTTGTGCAGTGCGTGTGTGGCGGTGTGTGTGTGTTTTGGGGGGAGGTGTGCACCCCCATCGTGCTCCATCCCCCATGCTGCGCACCCCCTATCGTGCTCCGTCCCCCATGCTGCGCACACCCCATCGTGCTCCATCCCCCATGCTACGCACCCCCCATCGTGCTCCATCCCCCATGCTGCACCCCCCCATCGTGCTCCATCCCCCATGCTGTGCACTCCCCATCGTGCTCCATCCCCCATGCTGCGCACTCCCCATCGTGCTCCATCCCCCATGCTGCGCAATCCCCATCGTGCTCCATCCCCCATGCTGCGCACCCCCCATCGTGCTCCATCCCTTGTGCTGCTCACCCCCCATCGTGCTCCATCCCCCATGCTGCGCACCCCCCATCGTGCTCCATACCCCATGCTGCGCACTCCCCATCGTGCTCCATCCCCCATGCTGCGCACCCCCTATCGTGCTCCATCCCCCATGCTGCCCACCCCCCATCGTGCTCCATCCCCCATGCTGCGCACCCCCCATCGTGCTCCATCCCCCATGCTGCGCACCCCCCATCGTGCTCCATCCCCCATGCTGCGCACTCCCCATCATGCTCCATCCCCATGCTGTGCACTCCCCATCGTGCTCCATCCCCCATGCTGCACACCCCCCATCGTGCTCCATCCCCCATGCTGCACACTCCCCATCGTGCTCCATCCCCCATGCTGCGCACCCCCCATCGTGCTCCATTCTCCATGCTGCGCACCCCTCATCGTGCTCCATCCCCCATGCTGTGCACTCCCCATCGTGCTACATCCCCCATGCTGCGCACCCCCCATCGTGCTCCATCACCCATGCTGCGCACTCCCCATCGTGCTCCATCCCCCATGCTGCGCACCCCCCATCGTGCTCCATCCCCCATGCTGCACACTCCCCATCGTGCTCCATCCCCCATGCTGCGCACTTCCCATTGTGCTCCATCCCCCATGCTGCGCACCCCCCATCGTGCTCCATCCCCTATGCTGCTCACCCCCCATCGTGCTCCATCCCCCATGCTGCGCACTCCCCATCGTGCTCCATACCCTGTGCTGCGCACCCCCCATCGTGCTCCATCCCCCCATACTGCGCACCCCCCATCATGCTCCATCCCCCATGCTGCCCACCCCCCATCGTGCTCCATCCCCCATGCTGCGCACCCCCCATCGTGCTCCATCCCCCATGCTGCGCACCCCCCATCGTGCTCCATCCCACATGCTGTGCACTCCCCATCGTGCTCCATCCCCCATGCTGTGCACCCCCCATCGTGCTCCATCCTCCATGCTGCACACTCCCCATCGTGCTCCATCCCCCATGCTGCGCACCCCCCATCATGCTCCATTCCTCATGCTGCGCACCCCCATCGTGCTCCATCCCCCATGCTGCGCACCCCCCATCGTGCTCCATCCCACATGCTGTGCACTCCCCATCGTGCTCCATCCCCCATGCTGTGCACCCCCCATCGTGCTCGATCCTCCATGCTGCACACTCCCCATCGTGCTCCATCCCCCATGCTGCGCACCCCCCATCATGCTCCATTCCTCATGCTGCGCACCCCTCATCGTGCTCCATCCCCCCTGCTGCGCACTCCCCATCGTGCTACATCCCCCATGCTGCGTACCCCCCATCGTGCTACATCCCCCATGCTGCGCACCCCCATCGTGCTCCATCCCCCATGCTGTGCACTCCCCATCGTGCTCCATCCCCCATGCTGCACACCCCCCATCGTGCTCCATCCCCCATGCTGCACACTCCCCATCGTGCTCCATCCCCCATGCTGCGCACCCCCCATCGTGCTCCATTCTCCATGCTGCGCACCCCTCATCGTGCTCCATCCCCCATGCTGTGCACTCCCCATCGTGCTACATCCCCCATGCTGCGCACCCCCCATCGTGCTCCATCACCCATGCTGCGCACTCCCCATCGTGCTCCATCCCCCATGCTGCACACTCCCCATCGTGCTCCATCCCCCATGCTGCGCACTTCCCATTGTGCTCCATCCCCCATGCTGCGCACCCCCCATCGTGCTCCATCCCCTATGCTGCTCACCCCCCATCGTGCTCCATCCCCCATGCTGCGCACCCCCCATCGTGCTCCATACCCCGTGCTGCGCACCCCCCATCGTGCTCCATCCCCCATACTGCGCACCCCCCATCATGCTCCATCCCCCATGCTGCCCACCCCCCATCGTGCTCCATCCCCCATGCTGCGCACCCCCCATCGTGCTCCATCCCCCATGCTGCGCACCCCCCATCGTGCTCCATCCCACATGCTGTGCACTCCCCATCGTGCTCCATCCCCCATGCTGTGCACCCCCCATCGTGCTCCATCCTCCATGCTGCACACTCCCCATCGTGCTCCATCCCCCATGCTGCGCACCCCCCATCATGCTCTATTCCTCATGCTGCGCACCCCCCATCGTGCTCCATCCCCCATGCTGCGCACCCCCCATCGTGCTCCATCCCACATGCTGTGCACACCCCATCGTGCTCCATCCCCCATGCTGTGCACCCCCCATCGTGCTCCATCCTCCATGCTGCACACTCCCCATCGTGCTCCATCCCCCATGCTGCGCACCCCCCATCATGCTCCATTCTTCATGCTGCGCACCCCTCATCGTGCTCCATCCCCCCTGCTGCGCACTCCCCATCGTGCTACATCCCCCATGCTGCGTACCCCCCATCGTGCTACATCCCCCATGCTGCGCACCCCCATCGTGCTCCATCCCCCATGCTGCGCACTCCCCATCGTGCTCCATCCCCCATGCTGTGCACTCCTCATCGTGCTCCATCCCCCATGCTGTGCACTCCCCATTGTGCTCCATTCTCCATGCTGCGCACTCCCCATCGTGCTCCATCCCCCATGCTGCGCACCCCCCATCGTGCTCCATCCCCCATGCTGCGTACTCCCCATCGTGCTCCATCCCCCACGCTGCGCACTCCCCATCGTGCTCCATCCCCAATGCTGCGCACTCCCCATCTTGCTACATCCCCCATGCTGCGCACCCCCCATCGTGCTCCATCCCCCATGCTGCGCACCCCCCATCGTGCTCCATCCCCCATGCTGCACACTCCCCATCGTGCTCCATCCCCCATGCTGCGCACTCCCCAACGTGCTACATCCTCCATGCTGCGCACCCCCCATCGTGCTCCATCCCCCATGCTGCGCACCCCATCGTGCTCCATCCCCCATGCTGCGCACTCCCCATCGTGCTCCATCCCCCATGCTATAATAGTTCTCCTATTATACTCAGAGAGGAGTATAATAGGAGGACTATAATAGGAGGAGTAGTCCTGGGGGGAGAGGAGTATAATGCCGGCTCCCTGCACATGTGTACCGGGAGCCGGTGAACGCTGGTAACTATGATACACATCGGGTAACTAAGGGACCTTAGTTACCCGATGTGTATAATGGTTAGCAGCGTTCACCGGCTCCGTCACGATCCCAGCATCGCAAGGGTATGTGTGGCGCTGCTGGGATCGTGACGGAGCCGGTGTACACTGGTAACTATGATACACATCGGGTAACTAAGGGACCTTAGTTACCCGATGTGTATAATGGTTACCAGCGTTCACCGGCTCCATCACGATCCCAGCAGCGCAAGGTTATGTCTGGCGCTGCTGGGATCGTGACAGAGCCGGTGTATGCTGGTAACTATGATACACATCGGGTAACTAAGGGACCTTAGTTACCCGATGTGTATAATGGTTACCAGCGTTCACCGGCTCCGTCACGATCCCAGCAGCGCAAGGTTATGTCTGGCGATGCGTGCGGAGGGCCGGGGCGAGCGGCCAATCTGTGCGGTGGGGCGGGGCCAGGCCGAGGCGAGCGACCAATCCGTGGGGGGGAGGGGCCAGGCCGAGCCAGCGGCCAATCAGACGGTTGTCACCGTAAGGACACAATTTTGGAGCAAGACAGACAGACAGACAGAATAAGGCAATTATATATATAGATATATATATATACTGTATATATATATATATATATATATATATATATATATAGATATATATATATATATGTATATAAAGCCAGAGTCACCCTAGCGAGTGACTTGCGCGAGTCTCGCATCGCATCCCCCAGCACGGCCGCACACTCTCCTGCCAGGAGCTGGTTGGCTGCATGTATTTCTATGCAGCTGAGACGCTTGTTTTCGGAGACTGTGTGGCCGTGCCGGGTGATGTGATGTGAGACTCGCTAGGGTGACTCCGGCCGAAGACAGAATGTAACTCAATGGCAGTACAAGAAAAAAATTAATGTGAATGTACAAAGACAATAAATTATTTGTTGATCTGCATTTAGTGTTACTGTTAAATCTTGCTAAAGGAGAGTTTCATTTTATTTATTCTTAAATTTTAAACAAATTTTTAGCGCCCCTTGTATTGATCTTGAGAGTATAATGAAGAGATGAGGAGTAAGATGCACCTAATTCATTGAGAGCTACTGAATTAGGCGCATCTTATCACTTGGTTCACATTCCTGAGCCTCCAACGTTACTAAAATCAGGGACTGGAGTACATTTCAGATAGAATTTTTGAAAACTCTGTCGACCAATCATAGCCTTTTCCTCTCTGCACTATGCTCTGGCCACATTGGCGGATCTGGCCGGACTGACGTAAAGACACCTAAAGTCATTACATTTTTGTGCAACTTTAAGTTGTGTAAAAATGTGACTTTTCATAGTGTTTTATAGCAGAAATGTGGCCAGAACACTTTGATATGGGGCCTAAGTGCATTGTCTCTAAAAGTGAAAAGTTTTCTCCAGTCCTTGAAGATTCGGAGTGTGACCCTCCCCAGTCAGTTTGTGTCAGCAACTTAAAATGTATAATGTGTCCATATTAGATTTAGCAGAAATACATGAAAAGAGCTGCACCGACAAAACAAAAAGTAGTGAGTCCTGAATGAACGCGAGTGCCAGGAGGACCTTGAGGGCTGTAGACAGATCTGATAGAAATACTGGAACTTCAAGTATCAATGACAGTGTCTTGAATAGTAACTCATGTGTCGGCCTGTGCCGCAAGCATGTCATAAAATATGAAATGTTTATCAATGTTTTATGCCATTTTTGTCTTTAGCAGCTTAAATTTTCTGAAACTCAGACCCAAACCTTCTGCATAGACACAGGAGAAGAGTAGAAATTATTAAACTATTTAAAACTTTTGTCCTATATTTTGATATATGCCATATTTGTGGCATATTTTGCAAATTTTCTCAATTAAAGGGGTGGTTCACTAGTTATTTTTCCAAGCCACATTAATATAATGTTGAGAAACATGGCTTCTCTCAAATACCTTGTGTTGCCAGGAGTGCCTATGAGTGGCGCTATAGCGGTCCGCTCATCCCCATCACGTGACCCCCGGGATCCGTGACCTCTGATGTCCAGTGATGTCACGTCAGCTTCCAGTTGACCTGATATCACCGCGGCCGGCCCCAGTCTTTCTGAGCAACTGGGCCGTGGGCGGCGTTTCACCGCTCATCACAGCCTAGCGTCACAGTCCTACTCTCTCGCCGCAAGCAGGAGCGATGCTGGGCAATGACAAGCGGGGAAATGCCACCCACAGCCCAGTCACTTACGGACGCCTGGGGCCAACCACGGTAATGTCAGGTCAACTGGAAGTTGACATGACATCAATGGATATCAGAGGTCACAAAGCCCAGGGGTCACGCGATGGTGATGAGCCGAATACAATAGCGTCACTCACAGGCACTATTGGCAACACAAGATATTTGAGAGAAGACTTGTTTCTCAACATTATATCGATGTGACTTGGAAAAATAAGTAGAGAACCACCTCTTTAAGTGGGTAAAGTTAATTGAGTAGAGTTGGGGCACCAATTTGACCCTTTTTTATGTATTACTACAAAAATCAGAGCAAGTTATGTAAGGAATTTTGCATTTGATTTTTTTTTTAGAACTGGCGAAAATTCACCTAATCGACGCATTTCAGTACAATGGTTACTGAATTTAGACTGACTTATGAAAGGGGTTGTTCCACCATCAGAACTCACAAGATATATTACCAGTTATGTATTTTAGATTTTATGACAGGGTATTGATCCAGGGAACTAGTCTGATTGCCGGATGTGGACGAAGGAAGGAAATTTTTTCCCCATTGGAACTTGTTTGCCACATTGGGGTTTTTTTTGCCTTTCTCTGGATCAGCATGTTAGGCTACGGGTTGAACTAGATGGACTTAGAGTCTCCCTTCAACCTTAAAACTTTGATACTATGATACTATGATACTATGATACTATGATATGTAATAAGCATCCACAGGATAGTCAATACATTTCTGATTAACCTGTTTAAATCATTAGAGGTCGCATATGCGCATGCGTAGACTTTTTGCTTAGATGGGTAACTCAGGACCCCTTCTTGTGATCAGTATGGGTCTAGTAGTGGAAACTTATCATCTATGTTTTGATTATGGGACAATTGGATTAAATTCCTTAAAAAAATGATGTCAACATTTTGAAACTAATTTTGAAATTAGGATCTATTTTCTCTCAAGTTCAAGGGATTGTTGAGTCATCAATATAAGTGGGGTCGATGAAGGTTCGACACTCTGCATTCCCACTGATTAGCTGTCATTTGGTCGGGCAACCACTAGATAGAAACACATTGTTGCCAATTCACCAAGTCATTTTTGACAGAATTCTTGAGCAAAACTGTGAATGGGATCCAAACGTTTAGCAAACTCTTAAGTTATGAAAAAATGTTGAGACTTCTAACATCTTTACATCAGTTCCGACTTTGAAGAGTGAGCCAACCTCAGGCAGGATGGGTATGGCCAAGCACATGAGACAAAGTCATCATAATTCACTCCCTTAAACAGAAATGTATGCCTGCCATACATTTGTGGTGCATAAAAGTTGAAACATGAGCCTAATTCACTAAAAAAGTGCCTCTTAAAGGAGGAACGTGGAACGGTTCAGCAAAGCACAGCTCCATTCAATGTGTTGTGGTCACTGATGGTTACTGCAGAATAACGTATTCGAATTAGGTCTTCTGATGATATCCTTAAAAGTTGGTCTGAGTACAGATCATAATTCATGGGCTGTCCATGGGTCTCCTGACCCGAATGCAACAACCATTAGTCTGTTGAGTTCGGAGTCTTGCGACAGTCCATGCATTGCTGAACGTGTTTGGACCAAGTGTCACGAACGTCTCTGGGAGGTGTTCTGCAGTACTCAGGAGTAGACACTACTCATTGAATGGAGATGTGCTTTGACATGTGGTTACATCTGACCCCAACCAAGGCAAAGAACAGCTGATCTGTGTTGCGCTGGGTGTTGAATCCCCACCGATCTGATATAACTGACCTGTCTTATTAGTAGTTCATCAATTTGTTGTCACTGAACAACCAATCTTGAAGGTAAAGAAGAGGTCATTGTTCCCTCAGACCCCAAAGATAAGGGGATGATGAGCTTTACCTTTTTGGACACAGCTTCATTTTAATACCCGCTGATAAGTAGTATATGCTCTATTGAAATTATTAAATTCTAATTTCATCTGAGACACTGTTTCAGAAAGTTTCAATATTTCTCTCTTTCGTGATTGTCATGATAATTAGAAGCAATTATTTTGTTAAATACCGACTCTTTTATAGGAACAAAGAATTAGCCCATTTTTTCACATAGAAAAAAAACACCCACAAACCATCAATCATGGAACACAATGGATGATCTCTACAAAAAAAAAAGTCTAGAAAAGCTGAATATATTCTGTCACGAGTTCTGACATTGTTTATAGCAGATGGGATTTTATAATTATAGAATTATTAGAATATTTTTTTCTTCTGGAAAAATAATGCTTCCTGAAACACCATCTTATTTGGAAGAATCATCAGCAATATTAAGAGATCTTGCAATGTATGCAAGTGGATCTCTTCCAGAAGGAAGAAAACTGTCTAATTATATTGGTAGTGTAAGGGGGTGGCCGAAAAAGATGCCCATGTTCAGTGCTCCATGGCATTTGTATACCAACATTGGCATCTGTTGGTGGACCGGGGGTGCCTGGAATTGAACTGTAAGGAGTGTGTTTCTTTGAGGGAATAGTTAGATGGTGACGCCAGGTCAGGTGACAACTGTGGTGCAGTTACAATATATAAAAAACTTCAAAGAGGCGTAGTTGGCGCCAAGACTACCTACTGGTCTGCTGCATACCCATCTGGTCATGGAATTGGTTAAAGGATTTCACCAGCACAAAACTCCAGGCATTTTGTTCTTTAAAATAAAACTTCCTTTATTTTCTTATCATTAAAAAGTCCATGCTATGGTGGTCAAGCTCATGTCAGAGAGGACGCATTTCGAACATCCAGTTCTTATTCAGTCTCTAAACCATCTAGTCACAGAACTGTTTAAAAAGGGCTGAACCCAGACATGTGATCAAATGCAAGGAGAGAGCAAGACAATTACAAAAACATTAACCCCTTGAGTTATATCACTCCATATAATGCTTATAACACTTATATATATACAAAGTTTTTTTTTAGCCAGATTAATATGCAAACATCAATTCATTTCTTTTATTTAAACCTTTCGGAAATCTTGTGCCCATTAAAAACATCCATTTTATTTCTCTCTGAAAGAGGATATCTTTCAAATTTCCACCCCTTCTAGGTAGTTGAATTTTTTCAATGGCATTGACTTTCATGCCTGTTAAATTACCTGCATGTGCGTCGCGAAAATGTTGAGACGCTCCTGATAATTTTCTGGTGGTGGCATTATTAACATCATAAATGTGTTCAGATATCCTCTTTCTGAGAGAACGACAAGTGCTGCCTATATATTGTAACTGGCAAATAGTACACGATATTAAATAAACCACATGGTCTGAACTGCAGTTTATGAGTGACATTATTTTATACGTTTTTTTATCTGTAAATGAAGAAAATTCCTTCACATTTGACATATAACCGCATAGTCCACACGATCTGTGGCCACATTTGAAAGAGCCTGTGCTGGGTAACTAATTGCCAGTGTTTTTTTCTTTTTTAGTGGAACCGCACCTGTTCATATGATCACTAGGTGATAACATGGATCCCAATGTAATGTTCCTTTTTGAAACAAATTTAACTCCATTTTTTAAGATTTTAGGGATGTTATTTATAACATGCTTTGGATGGCAACTTCCCGCATGTAATAGTGAGTTGCCACTATTACATGCGGGAAGTTGCCATCCAAAGCATGTTATAAATAACATCCCTACAGGTGAATATGTCCGTGCTAGGAGATGTTGCAACACTCAAAATGTTTTTTTGAGGTAGAATGCAGCACTATTGAAAAAAGGTTTTTGGCAAGAGGGTATAAAATGAAAAATCTCCAGAAAGCCAAAACCAAGGCAATCAAAGTGAGTAGGTCACAATATTTGGACATGAATAAAACCAGAGATAATCCCCAGAAAGAATTGTCAGTTGTTTTTTCAACAACATACAGTAAAAATTATTATGATGTAATCAAAATTATTAAAAAATATTTACCCATTTTATCTACAGATGACACATTACACAAAATCTTAAAAAATGGAGTTAAATTTGTTTCAAAAAGGAACATTACATTGGGATCCATGTTATCACCTAGTGATCATATGAACAGGTGCGGTTCCACTAAAAAAGAAAAAAACACTGGCAATTGGTTACCCAGCACAGGCTCTTTCAAATGTGGCCACAGATCGTGTGGACTATGCGGTTATATGTCAAATGTGAAGGAATTTTCTTCATTTACAGATAAAAAAACGTATAAAATAATGTCACTCATAAACTGCAGTTCAGACCATGTGGTTTATTTAATATCGTGTACTATTTGCCAGTTACAATATATAGGCAGCACTTGTCGTTCTCTCAGAAAGAGGATATCTGAACACATTTATGATGTTAATAATGCCACCACCAGAAAATTATCAGGAGCGTCTCAACATTTTCGCGACGCACATGCAGGTAATTTAACAGGCATGAAAGTCAATGCCATTGAAAAAATTCAACTACCTAGAAGGGGTGGAAATTTGAAAGATATCCTCTTTCAGAGAGAAATAAAATGGATGTTTTTAATGGGCACAAGATTTCCGAAAGGTTTAAATAAAAGAAATGAATTGATGTTTGCATATTAATCTGGCTAAAAAAATACTTTGTATATATATAAGTGTTATAAGCATTATATGGAGTGATATAACTCAAGGGGTTAATGTTTTTGTAATTGTCTTGCTCTCTCCTTGCATTTGATCACATGTTTGGGTTCAGCCCTTTTTAAACAGTTCTGTGACTAGATGGTTTAGAGACTGAATAAGAACTGGATGTTCGAAACGCGTCCTCTCTGACATGAGCTTGACCACCATAGCATGGACTTTTTAATGATAAGAAAATAAAGGAAGTTTTATTTTAAAGAACAAAATGCCTGGAGTTTTGTGCTGGTGAAATCCTTTAACCAATTTCAATGCACATGGACTGGCTCTCCAAACCTCTTCTCCGTGCACAGCCCAGGATTACTGGCTTCCATCACACAGGTGAGCTGGGCAAAAAACCTCTTTCTACCATCTGGTCATGGGTATGCAGCAGACCAGTCGCAGGTCATCCATAGTGGAATCATTTGGAAGTGTACTGGGTCCAAAGGAATGCGAAAACCAAATACAAAGCGCCCCAGCCCTGCTCCTTACCAACACCTGGGCCCCGGTACTACACCTCCCCTACCCGTGGAGGGGATACCACCTTGCTGCCCCCCACACCATCGGTTCCGGCCGCCGGCCGCGAGAGGCAGTGGCGGTGCCACCATCCCATCACCGCAACCCACGGGTGGCGTCACAGACAATCTCCTCTGGAAATACCTCCCCTCTTTCACTGTGGGCATGGACGGGTGGTTGCACGAGCCCCGGGTCCGGTTACCACTCGAGCCCCAGACACGATCCCGGACCCGAGCGCCACTCGAGCAGTCCCAGTTGCCGCAGCGGAGGCGGCACCCGTCCGCGACCGACACATTGGTCACTAATTATTTTGGGTTTTGTTTTTGCATGTCAGAAATGTTTATTTCTAAATTTTGTGCAGTTATATTGGTTTACTTGGTGAAAATAAACAAGTGAGATGGGAATATATTTGCTTTTTATTTAGTTTCCTAATAATTCTGCACAGTAATAGTTACCTGCAAAAACAGATATCCTCCTAAGATAGCCAAATTTAAAAAAAACCCCACTCCAACTTCCAAAAATATTAGGCTTTGATATTTATGAGTCTTTTGGGTTGATTGAGAACATAGTTGTTGATCAATAATAAAAAAATCCTCTAAAATACAACTTGCCTAATAATTCTACACACCGTGTAAGCAAACTCCTACCTGCTGCATCCATGTTTCACTCATGCATTATTGTTATAACCATAGTACTATATACACACACACAATAACCATACAGCTCTGCTACATACATAGTACACATATACAACTCTGCTACATGCAAGAGGTTAAAAAGCAAGGCTTTTGCAGTGGTCACACAGGTAAAGCTCCTGTGTCGTACAATAACACATGCGATTACATCATTTTGTTGCAAAATGACATTTGATCCCCCCTCCTCCCATTGGTAGACTGAAGACCTGGCCCCTACAGTTGATGGGTTGTCTTGCCCCCTATTCTCACTATTTCCTTTGCCCTCTCCAAGCAGGCAGTGTCTGCCCTGATACTCCTGAGCTCCTCTGCCTGGAGTGCAGTAGTGATGTGTCGGTCGTGAATGATCCAACACAAAGATCCGGCTCCCTGCTGTGACCGACAGGAGCCGGGTCACCAAAGTGAGCCACTGAAATCGCTAAACGGCTCTTTTCGCTGCTGAAACCACGCCCACTTGTGTCTAAACCCCGCCCATTCCGTGATCTAATTGGTCCCTTGTAAGTGGGCGGGGTTTAGCCATGGGCGGGTGGGGTTTCAGCGGCATCACTATAATCTTAAATATGTGTTCACCTTGGGGTGAACACATATTTAATAAGGAGCCAAGAACGATCCGAATGAGCCAGCTCTTTTTGGTGAGCGGAGCCATGGGACCCGGATCACCAAAGAGTCGGACTGTCCATCACTAGAGTGCAGTGTAAGCTACGTCAGGTAGAGAGGCATGCCTATGCAAATATGGTGGAGGTGGGGCTACACAGTGGAGGAAGGGCTACACATAGGAGGTGAGGCTACACAGTGTAGGTGGGGCTAAAGAGTGGAGGCAAGGGAACACAGTGGAGTCAGGGATACATAGTCTAGGTTGGGGTACAAATTGCAGGGCTAAGCCTGCAGAGGGGAGTGAACAAATAAATATGCACATGGAAAAGGCTGCCAGTGTCGGCCCCCCACCCGCCAAGCCCCATTGCAGTCGTGTGCCCTGCTGCCATGGGTAGCATGTGACGCGGCCGCGGGGCCTTGGGGGTTACTCGTCACTGGGCCAGTGTAGAGGGGTTGGGATGTCACAGTGGCCTGGCCTGGTTCCGTGACCCCGGCAGTGTCAATAAAAATGGAGGATTGTAGTTATTTTGTGACGCCACCTGTGGTATGCAGCTATAATGGAAGCCGCCACTGCAAAGGTTTCTTCTGAGGGCTGATGGTAATGCAGCTAGGTTGGTACAGCTCTCCACAGGCAGAGATCGGGCCCCATAGGGAGAATGAGAGTTGTAGTCTCCGGCTTCTGTGCAGCCAAGGCGCGGGAAGGATTGGATGACACAGGGGTTGCAATCAAAGTTCTTTCACTCACTGAGATGTAAGCGCCTTTGGACTGCCGGACTCCGCTATCATGGGCTCCAGCTGATCCCAGATAGTTCAGAGGTCAGAACCTGCATTTCTTTCAGTGAGTCCTTCCTCCCTGCGCTGTGTTGTGTGAGTCCCTGCGGCTTGAAGCTACGCTGGGACTCGAGTCCTGGAAATGGTTCCATTCCTATCCCGTATAGCAGGCAGCACGAGTACGTTACTGGTGCCGCCCTTTTGGTCACGACTCCTAGCTCTATATGCTGATTTGCCCCGGGATCTGTGTGTGGGCCAAAAGACTTGAAATCCTCTGCCCGGCGGATTCTGGTGGTGGGACTTGCAGTACCCACCAGCCTAGGGCTCCACACCCTGTTCTGTGTGCGCTCGGTCCTGAAGGAGCTCTCCCCTGAGCGACCGTGTTCTCCTACGTCTCACTTGTTTCTGGGTTGTCACTGTTCTGTCTGAGAGTGTGTCGCCTTGCTCCTCCAATCAGTCGCTCCACCCCCCCGGTTGCTGAATTAGTCGGTGGGAGGCCCCATACATTGTGGTGACCATCCTAATTGACCCTACCCTAACCCAGTCCCAGTGAGAGGGCAAATAACTATGTGTTTTGGTGGATTGTGGTGGTTTACCGGCATGACCTCCTCCTCTTTACATGGGATGAATACTGCACCTCTGGTGAGGTGCAGTACCCTGTAGCGACTGAAGCCTCTGGGGCGCCACACATGTCACTGGGTGTTACCTCAAACTAACAGAGCCACCTCGATTCTAGAGGTTTCACTCTTCAATAATAGATTTTCTAGTCTCTCTGCCTCTGATTCTATAAAAATCCAAACCATGAAACGGGAATAACCACAGCCCTTATCAGACTATACCTGGGATTTGCAGCTTTTCCTGGGTGCGTTATATTCTTCCCACAGTCCAGTATACATATCAGAGTAATTCTAGGGAAATATAGCAGCAATCCCCGACCACTTGTCCTGTCATCTCACACAATGGCTGTAAAAAATAACCAACCCTAAATCACTAACCCATTACACAACCTAGTAATGAAAAACCCTAAAGCCAGGATAGAAAACTAAAAGCAATATGCCTGGAAAATAGAAAATGCAAAAACAAATGAAAAACAAACATGCGGAACAAGACTCAATGTCTGTGACAGAACTGTAAGAAATCGTTGGAATGAAAAGGGATTTACATGTAGAAAAGGCAAAAATAAAACAACTTGCACTAATACAAAACAGAGGGAACAAGGAAAGCAGACACAGGGTGTGGATGATGGGAGTCATATTCCGAGATCAATCACTAATCCGCCGTGTGTGAGTTGATTTTGGGAGTTTTGTATAGGGCTGAGTTAATGATTTAATAGACAAGACAAACAGCAGAAAATAAACACATATCCCCATGTCATAGGGTATTGGGCTTCCTGTCCAGTAGTGGGGACCAGGGAAGATGGTTACATTAACTGTCAAGAAGACACAGGTGTATGTAGAAATTCTGAACACATTTTTCTTATGGATCTTAAAATACTATAAGTCTGGTAATAATGATAGCTTTGGTGGGACAAAATCTAAGATTTTGGACAACCAGTGAGAAAAAGCAGCAGCACCCCACTCCAGTACTCAGGACTGTGCCGATACTGTGTTAAAGGGGTTGTCCTGTCTCAATCCACAAGTCTGCAGTCACTTTATACAAAATGCGCATTTGTGGCCACGTTACCACTGTTTCCGGCTCTTCATCGGTGAATCCTCATAATGGACAGTGCGTATGATGTGAGGATTCACAAGACTGCTGAGACCCATACCCCGCAAACAAGACCCTCCCATGTCCGATTAACCACTCCGAGACCAAATTAACCAAAATACAAACTTTATTAGGAGAGCTTTATCAAAATTAAACAACTCTCATCTTTTATTGTGGATGGAGGTCGGTCACAGCACAATTAACCATTATTAATCAATACTTTGAAACGAAACTTTGTGCAGGCCGGACTTCCGGCGCACTTTAGCTTTCGTAACCGAACAACTGTTTGGCTCAAAACCGCCACGGAGGAGCAGAGGCCCTAGCCTAGACTGTGCTCCGACCCCCACCCATAAAGAACAAAGCCTGCTCAATACCATCTTGTGGCGGGAACCGAGGTCATTTCACCCGGCGTGAATGACGAGGACCACTGGAGTTAAGGCAGACCTGGCAATCTCCCCAACTTCAGGTGTAACTTGAGCCCATATGAGACCCATGATGCCTCTCCAATTCACCTCGAAGCCATGAAAGCCAAATATAGGAGTGGCCCAGTAACCAAATTACAGACTTAGCCGCGCCTAAAAGGAAAAAACTGTTAGTGACACGTATACAATAAGGCAAACCTGTTTAAATAATTGATTAAAGAAGCAATAATTCCGGACTAATACATTTCGCAAAACATGCAGAACACCACCGGCCTATGCATTGGGCAATCCCGCCCAAGCGGCCTCAGTCGCCGCCCCTATCCAAAGGAGTGAGTACCAAACTCGCTGGCGGGCAGACCCAGAAACGTTAAACATTTACGAAAAACCGCTAAGAATTGGAATCTCGTCAGAGGGGAATCGTCTTCATGGACTAGAATGAAGAGTTACCATGGCGCAAAGCGATGTAGTTACAGATCAGTCTAACAGGGCACACTGGGCCAGGAATAGAAACAAAAATATCCAGCAGCCATTCCCGGTTTGATCAGTCTTAGATTGCCGAATTCTTATCCTTAAACCCCCATTACCCGATGTGATGTCGTCGTGCCGAAGGCCCCCGTGGGTGCCTCTGGCAGGAGAAAGCAACTCACCAATGCGCAATGCGCCAAAAAGGCTATAGCAAAAGAAGCAGAGAAAAGAGCAGACTCGAAAGGAGGAGGACAAACGGCGGAGATGTGTCCGATGATACTAGGAAGAAGGCTAAAAGAAACCGGCCTTCTGCGCTCCCTTCTAGGCTGCCCCCTGCCCCACGCCTTAACTGTTTGTTGGACTATAAAAAATTTAGTAATGTCGAGCCAACCTCGTAGTTTGAAATGGAAAGCAAGCCCCGACAGCCAGTACAGGTGATACAGGTACTGGCAGGTAACATCCAACCTGGCAGAATCAAATGTAGAAACCATGTAATTTGCTGCGAAAAAACTAACCATTCCACCCATGCCTTACCGTAAGCCAGCCGGGGTTCTGAAGACGTCACCAACGGCATCAGCTGCATTCCAACAGATCCCATATGCTGTGTGGGCACGATATTCCCTCTGTTTGGGTGCAAGGACAGAGCTGTCGGAACTTCTGAAATTGAAAACGGGAAAGTGAGTCGGTGATAGTGTTGCACCTGCCAGGCACATGGCGAGCCCTGAACCAAATATTGAGCTCAAAACTTGAAGCACAAAAATTTAAGTAATTTTATAACTGGCAAAGAGGATAAAGTCAGGTGAATTATCGCGTGCACCACCCTCATGTTGTCAGTCCAGAATAAAATCCGTTTATTTCTGAAGGACGGGCCCGAGATCGCGACCGCTGTCACAATGGGGAATAAATCGAGGAGAGTTAGATTGGACACGAGACCATTGGCGTGCCAAGATTGGGGCCAATGCTCAGCACACCATTGAACACCGGAAATAACACCAAAACCCAACGATCCAGATGCGTCGGAAAAGAGTGATAGCTCTTCATTGGAGACAAAGTTATCCTAGAAACAAGTTTGCCTATTGTACCTGGATAGAAAATCATTCCAAATGAACAAATCAGCCCATAGGCGGGATGTAATCCTGGTACGGAGATGGGGAAGCCAAACGCCTTTTGTAGCCAGTGATAACCTCCGGGAAAAACTCGACCCATTGGCATGACGAGTCAGGCAATACTAGAAGGTCCAAGAAAAATTGCATCTGACGGAGGGTCACTCTACGGACCGAATAAAACCCCATGATCAGTTAGCGCAGCTTCAATACCTTGTCATCTGGGAGACGAAAAAACCATCGCGTTTGAATCTATCTCAATACCAAGAAAAGAAAGGACCGGCAAAGGACCGACTGTTTTTTCCTTTGACAATGGGACACCGAATCTGGACATCAAGCTGCAAAACGTATGTAATAGAAAGTGGCACTGAGTGGAATCTTGGGGGCCTACAAAAAGAAGTCATCAAGATAATGAGTAACGGATTAAGAACCGGATTCAACTTGTACAACCCATTCCAAAAAGGAACTAAATAGCTCAAAATAGGAACAAGAGATTGAGCATCCCATAGGAAGGCATGTATCGTAGTCATAACAACCGTCTACAAAACATCCCAACAACTGGTAGCAATCAGGGTGGACCGGGAAGAGGCGAAAAGCCGACACAATATCTGACTTGGCCATCAGCGCCCCCGGTCCCGCTTGCCGAACTAAACCCACAGCTTTGTCAAAAGAGACCTACGTGACTGACGTGTCCAATTCAAGTATACCTTCGTTGACGGATGAACCTTTCGGGTAAGACAGGTGATGAATTAAACGGAATTTTCCTGTTTCCTTCTTAGGAATGACCCCAAACGGAGACACCCGAAAGTTGTAAAAAGGTATCACCTTAAAGGGTCCCTTAAACCTGCCTTTATCTAACTCGCTGTTTAGTTTATCAAGCAAAACCTCATGGAGTTCCGTCGCCGACTTTAGATTCCGGACAAAAACGGGTTGTCTGTTAAGGTTAAAAAGGGGTTAAAGAATCCAAAAGTGAAGCCGAAGCGCAGCTGAGCTGCCGCCTCTTTATTGAGGTACCGATCAAGCCACGGCCCCGTCTCTGATACGCTCACTGGCGTCTCGATTTTCAGGTGAATTTGGCGACTTTGTTGGCAATTTTGCCGAAGGGCGGGAACATTTTGCTGCTGCATGGGGGCCTCCGCAGGTAGAGCAATTAAGCTTATATCTGCAGAGACCAAAGAATCGGCAGTGCCGCTGGGTCTACGCATGGCCACTGAACTGGAACCGGCAGAGCTGCCAGGGGCCGCGACATGAAAGGGGACTTTAGGAGTCATCATGAAGCGCAACCAGGAGTCCGTAGCTTTAACCCCCCACCCTAAGTGTGATTGATGGGCTAGACGATGCCTGAAATCTTCGTCATAACGCCACCACGCAGCCCGCCGTGCGCCTTGTACGCGTTATATATGGAGTCAACATATAAAAAAAGCTCTGGACAACGGTCAGGATGTTTCTGACCCATGCACACCCTAATACGAAAAAAAGGCTTGCAGCCAATTATTAATAGTTTTTGCAACCCTGGGGTTTTTTTTTGTTTTTTTTTTAATAAGAGGCCGTTCAGCAGAACGCCTCTCCTTGTCTACAGTAAATTGATCAGTGGAAACAAGCGACCAAATGTCTATATAATCATTTGCCAAATTTTTTATTTTTTTTTAACAGTCTATGGGTCAAGGTGAGAGCCTAAGGGGGGGGGGGGGGGACCGCAAAAGTATGTATCCTTATGTATATCAGCTCTAGGAAGGGGGCTCGTATCTCTTTTCAGGTTGATTTCAGAGTAATAAAGGGTTAACCAGAATTTTATTGTTTTTTTTGTTTTTTCTTGGGGTATGGGCTAACAGAGCTTTTAATGACATAGCTGTAGTATCGGCACCTCCCCAAGCCCCAGAATAATTGTACTCACCGACCGCTGGAGCATCCGTGGGATTCACCGATATATGTTGAGCCGCTACCGATCCGGTGGCATGTGGTTGAACCACATAGGGTTCGGCATCTCTCTGGCGGCGTGATCTGCGACGAGAGTGCCTGATGGATGTCCTGGAGTCGTCGGATGAATCAGCCGTGGTTGATGGCGAACGCCATCCTGATGACCGAGACCGACGGCTTCTGCGAGAGGTTGTGGACCGTTGCTCCGAACAGGCAGAGCGGCGATCGCGATCCCTACTGGATCGCCTGCGTCTATATAGGCTACGGGAATGTGAGGAGTCAGAGGAGTCGGAGGCAGCGGAGCGGTGTCCGCGCCCAGGCGTTGCCTACCATGGGCCGTGTTTCCAGCACCCGCTGCATCGTGGACAGGGAGGACCCGGGGTAGGTTCTGCAGCTCCGGGGGCAAGGCCGACACTGTATGTGATGCGTGAGGCAAGGCTATCCCCTCTGGTGCCGCTTGGGGCAATGCCAGCACCTGCGGAGCAACAGGATGCAAAGCCATCCCAACAGTAGCTGCAGGAGCAACAAGCGGCAAAGCCATCACCGCAGCTGCTGCAGGAGACAGAGCCATCACTGTTGCCGCCGCAGGGGGCAAAGTCATTCCCCCACTCATGTCCATGTGTTGAAGAGACAACTAGGGAGATAACATTGTAGTTGAGGGAGCAGCTGCCCTCACCCTGCCTGCTTCTCCATTAGTGCATTGTGGCAGGGGAGGTAAGAGTAGATAATTGCATACTACTAGCAGACTCCTCTGCTGAGGAGGATCTGCAGCTATTATTTCCTCCCATGGTCGTGTGTGGGGGCGCTATTACAGGTGGAGTGTCGGACTGATGCAGCAAGGATGGGGTTAAGCCTTGCCACCGGAGCGCAGGGATTTGATTTATTAATTACAGCGGCGCCGCTTTGCCTGTAGGACAGGAGAGGCCTGTGGCCGCCGCGTGTGGGCGTTACTGAGGGGGGAACGTGCACAGCGCGCACGTGGGGCGCGCGCCCGCCCCGCGCACGTGCGCAGTGTGTGACTCAGACGCTCCGGCGGGCAGCTTAGACGAGCAGGCCGCCTGCCAGCCGGAGTTTGTGTCTGAGCCTCAGGAGGAGGGGAACGCTGCTCACGTATAATAGCAGCAAGCCACGCGTCACCCCCTCCCTCCTGATCCTGTCCCTGACAGCCTTGTCCAGCATGTCAGCCATCTCTCACCGGGAACGACAGCAGCGTCCGGATCTCACAAGGTGAGGAGAGACCGGAACCAGGAAGAGGGGGAATATTTATAGGGGAAAGAGTGGGATCATGGGAACATTCCCATTGGATAACATCCCTGGAAGGGGAGGAGGGAGAGTCGGACATGAGAGGGAACTTAACCCCTTACTACCAGGGCACAGCAGTCAGGGTACATTCAGTAAAACACTGACATACCCTATAGTCTGCAGTCACATAGAGTGACACAAAGAGGTACTGCAGACTTTTGGACTTAGACAGGACACACTCTTTAAAAGGAATACTGCTCTATTGGTCTGTTTTATTTGTGGGGTATCTGGGCTGGGATCTCCATCAATCTCTCATCCTAAAGCCGGCATCACACACGCCGATATGTTGTGCGATCGCATGAGCGATCGCACCCGCCCCCATCGTTTGTGCATCACGGGCAATTTGTTGCCCGTGTCGCACAAAGTCGTTAACCCCCGTCACACGTACTTACCTCCTGAACGACCTCGCTGTGGGCGGCGAACATCTTCTTCCTGAACAGGGAGGGACGTTCAGCGTCACAGCGAAGTCACACAGTGGCCGCCCAATAGAAGCGGAGGGGCGGAGATGAGCGGGACGTAACATCCCGCCCACCTCCTTCCTTCCGCATTGCTGGTGGCCGCAGGTAAGCTGCAGTTCGTCATTCCCGAGGTGTCACACGGAGTGACGTGTGCTGTCTCGGGAACGATGAACAACCGGAGCACAGAAGGAGGAACGAGATTATGAAAATGAGCGACATGTCAACGAGCAACGATAAGGTGAGTATTTTTGCTCGTTAACAGTCACTCGTAGCTGTCACACACTACGATATGTCAAACGATGCCAGATGTGCAGCACGGAATCCGTGACCCCGACGACATATTGCCCAATATATCATAGTGTGTAACTGGGCCTTATGATAGATCTTCACTATCTTGGAAATCGCCTTCGTGCCCCTTTATTTGAGTTCATTATAGAAAAAAAGTTCTTTGCCTGAAGTTTTCTATAGTTCCGGAAATGAAGTTTTCCAGCTTGGTGAGTCAAAGAATTTACTCATCTCGGCCTTAGGGGTACTTTGCACACTACGACATCGCAAGCCGATGGTAGCGATGCCGAGCGCGATAGTCCCCGTCCCCGTCGCAGTTGCGATATCTTGTGATAGCTGCCGTAGCGAAAATTATCTCTACGGCAGCTTCACATGCACTTACCTGCCCTGCGACGTCGCTCTTCCTAAGGAGGCGGGTGGTGCTGCGTCACAGCGACGTCACATGGCAGGTGGCCAATAGAAGCAGGGGGCATCCCGCCCACCTCCTTCCTTCCTCATTGCAGCCGGGACGCAGGTAAGGCGATGTTCCTCGCTCCTGCGGCTTCACACACAGCGATGTGTGCTGCCGCAGGAACAAGGAACAACATCGTAACATCGGTCCTTCCGAAATTATGGAAATGACCGACGCTACGCCGATCATACGATTTCGACGCTTTTGCGCTCGTTAATCGTAGTAAAAAGGATTCACATACTCCGATGTCGACAGCGACGCCGGATGTGCGACACTTTCAATTTGACCCCACCCACATCGCACCTGCGATGTCGTAGTGTGCAAAGTACCCCTTAGATTTATATACTGGTTGAGTTTATGTTGGTATTTGAGTATTTCCTTTTATTGTCCCAAGTAGTGATGAGCGAGCACTAAATTGCTTAAGTGCTCATTACTCAAATCGAGCAGGTCAGATGCTTGGATGGGCTCGATTCAAGTAATGAGTATAATGAAGCTTAAGCATTTTTCCAGAAGACCTTAATAGGGGGACTGAGGGGGGCAGGAAAATCACTGAAATGGATGGAAATGGATGGAAACAGCATGGGGAAGACGCCTGGACTCCCAGGATGCTGCTGCGGACTAAATTAATAAATAATTAATTTTAAAAAATTACATGGGTCCCCCCCATTTTTGATAAGCAGCCAAGGTAAAGCAGACAGCTGTGAGCTGATATTATCAGGCTGAGAAGGCCCAGGGTTATTTGGCTCTTCCAAGCCGAAAAATTGCATCTGGCAGCCACTCCAGAATTGGTGCATTACATGAGATGTGCCAATTCTAGCTCTTTGCCCAACTCCTCCTGACTGCCCTAGTGTAGGGGCAATCAGGGTAATATTTTTGGGGGTTGATGTCAGCTGTGTAATGTCAGCTGGCATCAATCCCAGGGTTAGTAATGGAGAGGCATTTATCAGACACCCCCATTACTAACCCAGTAAGTAAAAAGAAAAAAAGACACACATATAGTTTATTTGGACAAAGACTCCCTCATGCTATCCCTTATTGAACAGTTTATTATCAACCGTATCCAACATATTCGACAAATGGAAATCTGAAAGACATAAAAAGAGAAAGCTAAAAATGGAAAAACAAGAGACAGCCTTTCATTCACCAATTTATTATTTAAAAAACATTCCCCAAGTGAACAGAATATGTAGATTTAATTAGTATTCAGTAAAAATGATAAAACTTGAAGTGACGGAAGGATTTAAAGGGAATCTGTCTGCAGGTTTTTGCTATGTAAGCTGAGGACAATATGATGTAGGGGTTATAAAACAAAAAAAATCTGTGCTTCTCTTATCTATGGGTGTGCAACTGTTTGCTTAAATTAATGTAATTAACATTATAGGACTAGAAACCCACGCCCCCTGCTGTGATTGAAACATCACAGTCAATACACAATCTTTATTGAGACCCTGGTGTGGGTGTAGGACAGCTCCCTGGGCTTAGCTACATGCTTAAAGGAGTTGTCCAACATAAACTCAAAAATTTTTGGTAAGCCAATCCGTGCTGTATTGTCATATAAAACACCACTACATTGTTATTTTTTGTTTTCTAACTTTTGTTCCTCTTGAATTATCCCTTTATTCTCTGCAGCTCTTTGTTTACATTCAGCTCCAGCAAACTAACCACTTCCTGTGCTAAACCTCCCAGTCACAGCTTGCACTGCCCGGCCTCACTGTCCAGCCCCGCCCCCTGCCAGCCCCGCCCTCTGAACACTCATTGCCTGTCAGTATTCTGCTCCAGCACCTGACCTGATATCACTCTAGCATTGGAAATAACAGCCCCACATCGGGCTCTGTAGTCATGGGCAGTCCGTCTCTTTTTGGTGATCCAGTTCCCATGGCTCCGCTCACCAAAAAGAGCCGGCTCATTCGTATCGTTCTCGGCTCCTTATTAAATATGTGTTCACCCCAAGGTGGTCTCCTTGACTGGAGACTGCCATTCCCGTGGTTCTTCCTTCCTGGTGAAAGACCTGGCTAGTTTCCTGCCAGCGTTGAGAAACATGTGATGGTGTCTCCGCAGGCTTTCTTGTTTTGAATATTTCCCAGGGGGCTTTTCTCTAGAATCACTGCGTTGAGAAACATGTGATGGTGTCTCCGCGGTGTTGGATGTTGATCTCCCTAAGGTCAACCATCCTTGCTTATGTAGTTCACCCCAAGGTGAACACATATTTAAGATTATAGTGATGCCGCTGAAACCACGCCCACCCGTGGCTAAACCCCGCCCACTTACAAGGGACCAATTAGATCACAGAGTGGGCAGGGTTTTGGCGCAGGTGGGAGGGGTTTCATCGGCAAAAAGAGCCGTTTAGAGATTTTAGTGGCTCACTTTGGTGATCCGGCTCCTGTCAGTCACAGCAGGGAGCCGGATCTTTGTGTCAGATCGTTCACGACCGACACATCACTAGGGCTCTGCACCCCCCACCACATCGGGCTCTGCACCCCACACACACATAGGGCTCACCGCCCCACACACACACATCGGGCTCTGCACCCCACACCACATAGGGCTCTGTACCCCCCACCACATCGGGCTCTGCACCCCACACACACATAGGGCTCTGCACCGCATACACACATCGGGCTCTGCACCCCACACACATTGGGTTCTGCACCCCACACACACATAAGGCTCTGCACCCCACACACACATAGGGCTCTGCACCCCACACCACATTGGGCTCTGCACCCCACACACACATTGGGCTCTGTGCCCCACACACACATTGGGCTCTGTGCCCCACACCACATTGGGCTCTGCGCCCCACACACATTGGGTTCTGCACCCCACACACACATTGGGCTCTGCACCCCACACACACATAGGGCTCTGCGCTCCAAATACACATAGGGCTCTGCACCCCCCCACCACATCGGGCTCTGCACCCCACACACACATAGGTCTCTGCACCCCACACGAATAGGGCTCTAAATCCCACACACACATAGGGCTCTGCACCCCACACCACATAGGGCTCTGCACCCCACACCACATAGGGCTCTGGACCTGACACCACATAGGGCTCTGTACCCCCCACCACATTGGGCTCTCCAGCCCACACACACATAGGGCTCTGCACCGCACACACACATAGGGCTCTGCACCACACACACACATAGGGCTCTGCACCCCACACCACATAGGGCTCTGCACCCCACACCACATAGGGCTCTGCACCCCACACCACATGGGCTCTGCACCCCACACCACATAGGGCTCTGGACCTCACACCACATAGGGCTCTGCACCCCCACACACACATCGGGCTCTGCACCCCACACCACATCAGGCTCTGCAACCCTCCCCCCTTACAAACACACACACACAGCGCTCTGTACCGACCCCCCCACCATCATTCTGCACCGACCCCCCCACCATCGTTCTGTACCGACCCCCCACCCCCATTGGGAACACATGTAGGGAACACATACTCACCCGTCCTCGGTCCCCACCGCTGCTCCTCATTCGCCCACTGTCTGGTCTGGACATATCAGCACAGTAGTGACGTCACCGCTGTCCTGAACTGTCAGACACAGACAGCAGGACAGTGATGATAAGCAGCGTAGCGCTCCCTCTCATCAGTGCATTCAATTGTATCAGCATCTGTGATGCTGATACATTTGAATATGCGATCCTGAGCAGGGGGCCCAGTGCTGGCGCTGACATCATGGGCAGCCGCTGCCAGGCCCCTTCCCTCAGCTCACGTGTCCCACAGTAGTGCCAGGGGAGGTTGCGGGGAGAGTACGGGGTGCGGGGGAATGTGTGGGAGGGTGCAGGGAAGGGGGGCGGGGACTCCACGCACTGTACCCGCCCACCAGGGCGGCAACATGCTGTTCACAGATTTGCATGTCAACATGGTCCTGCCCATGTTGATATGAAATGACCGGAAGCAGCAAAATCGCAGCAGGAGCGGTCACATGACCGCTATGAGCCGGGGGAGAGGTGCTGACAGCAGGGTAGATAAGTGGTCACTATCTACTTACCTGCCCCAATGTAGCCCAATAGGGAAATAATAAAAAAAGTCAAAATAAGCCGGATAACCCATTTAATACTTAATTCTTTGATTGTGTGAGAATGGCTGCAGCCAGTAATCTAAGTGATACACCATTGGTTTCAGAATCTCATTGCCTACATTATGTTGTTGTTAGATGAGGTAGCAAAAACCTGCTGATAGATCACCTTTAAAAAAAATAACATTTTGTACTCATTTACCAACCACCACCGTTCCTCACCCAGTCCTGCGATCAGGTCCCCTTCGGCCATCTATTTGCCACCGCTGACTCAACTGAGTGCAGTCACATGCATAGCAATAATAATGATCCCCATAACCGCATGGGGCCTAGTCAGCAGAAGACCCAGAGGGAAAAGAAAATCAAAGCAGAGGATTGAGCAGGGAGCAGAGGTACCACTTTTGTGAATTCATGCAAATCGAATCCCCAAATAATCTGATTCGGTGGAACTTGAATTTTTGGGGCCGTCTATTGCTAATTTGATTTGTTTAGAATCAATTTGTGCATGGTTTTGTGACGCCCCTGGACTATTCAGGTCGTCACAGGGTACTGCACAAACTATCCTACCCGTTCAGTATTCAACCCCTCATGGTTCTGGGTCTCTATCCTGCAGTGTTGCCTCCCTCAGCATTCCCAAATCCTAGATATACTTTGCACCACACCTGTCAGGCACACCAGTGGGCTGTTTAAACAGCAAAAGAGCCGCCCACCTAGGGGTCAGACAGGGAGGTGGGAGGTGTCAAGGTCAGTTGGTTGAGTGGTAGCCCTCGAGCTGTGAGGAGCTCTGAGGAAGCTGGGAGTTGTTGCTCCCAGGGGAGAGGAAAACTAGGGTCGCAGATGGTAGTATGGTCTGGACCTAGAGGGGTCGGACCCCCGGTCGCAGGGGATTGAGGCTAGGTGCCTGGGACCTGTCAAGGAGGATGGTCAGCAGCCTGGTCCTATCACCGGTCTGGGACCGAAGGCACGACGTGGTACATGGACCCTAGGTCGGGGAGAAGCTTCAGGCAACCCGGCAATTAACCTGAGGAGAACGGGGCCTTTATGGACTGTTCCCACCAGCTCCAGAATCGGTGCACTAGCGCAACGAGGGGGATAAGGCTTTCCTAGCAAGCAGCCCACTGAAATCCCAAGCGTGAGCCCTGAGAGCAGGCTCCTCCACTTAGCCACAGTGGGGAGCGGGGCCCGGATAGCTCCAAGCTACCGGACCACAACGGACACTCTAAAATTTAGTGCCAGGAGGCAGGTTACAGACCACCAGCAGCACTGCAGGGGACGGGACCCAGATGAGCACCCCTTGAGAGGCAACAGCATTCAGAGACTTGGTTTACCCTGTTGTCAGCGTCTGCTTCATTGCTGAGTGAGTACCCAACTAACCCCTGCACTGTGTCCCCGCATCACCCACCAGAGTTCTGGTGCCTATCTCTACCCGTGGAGCGCAACGTCACCTAGTTGCCCCACTCCATCACCCCGGGTACTCCCAACGGCAGCGGCGGTAGTCCCAATTACCGCACACCACGGGTGGCATCACAAACTATACCAAATACCCTGTAAATACTCCCTTTTACATTTGAGTGTGTCCCCTAGACCCCCGGGTCCGGAGACCCTCGAGCCACGAACGAACACTACCCCCAGATCCGAGCGGTTTGATCCGCTGCTGGGGCAGCACACCTCCTTAAAACTTCACCCAATGTTTTTTGAGGATGCTGACATTGGTTGTTTGTATGTCACTAAAACCTTTTCACCATTTTCACATACGGATGTATAGACCTATAATTTATTCAATATAGTCTCACAACGTGTTGGCCAACCCTTGAAAGCTTGCAATACACATCAAAACCACTGGGCGACCACATATCGGCACATAATGTATAACCATCTCCAACAGAATATCGCCAGAGCCTGTGTTTTTTTTAAGCCGACAATCTCTTATATTGGGACTTGTCTGGCAAAGAGCTAATATAGCTTTGGGCACGTCTGTAGTTCTTCATTCATCGTGCACAGTGTTTATTACAATGCAGTCTGGGAGCCTATAGTCATTGTGTCTAGTGTTTACCAGCACGTACACAGGACTGGCTGCTAATCATCTACACTTGGAGCTCTGCTGCAATCCCTCTTTTATATTTCTTGAAACGCTTTCTTTCTTCCATATCTTTACCATAATAAACTCTTTCTCAAGAGTGTATCATTAGCGTGCGTTCTCTCCAGCTGTACTTGTATTTTAGCAGGTAATTGATGTAAGGTTTCTTGGATCTGGAAGCCTGTAGTCTCATTATCTACAATCCCTATCACTGGGCGCCATCTGTTTTGAATTGTCTAAACTCTCTCCGTTTTTAGAGAAAATTATTCTCCGTGCACCCTTATGGCTATGGTTGATGTACAATATGAGCTTTTCACACAGGCGAATGGTTTAGGCCATC